>NW_020955033.1:25104361-25500549 GCF_900497805.2 Vombatus ursinus | reverse complement strand
TTTTTTTTTCTTCCCATGCTCTATTTTTGGTCATTTCTCATGAAAATTGATTACATTTTGAGGACAAATCATTATTCAAAGCATCAATAAAAAGATGTATTTAAAAGAGAAAAAAAAAACTCTCAACCAGACTGCTAGATTCCTTTTAATGAAGTAAAATTACCTTTTCATGATATAATGAATCACAGCATTTATTAAGCTCTTATCTTGTGCCTGGGGATACAAATAGAAAACAAGTGAGACAATTTCTGCCTTCAGGGAGGTGATGTGGACATAAAAAAAGAAGTAAATGGAGACTAGGTATAAGTTTGTTCTAGAAGGAAACTTAATCTTTCTCCCAAACCTATCCCTCCTCCAATCAAACTTCTGTTTTCTCTACTCACTCTCTCTTTGACCTTCCCACCACCATCCAATCCAACCATTTACTAAAGTCTTTTGAAATATCTTCCTTATTCATTGGGGACTACTTTAGGTAAGGCCTTCATAACCCCTAGACTGGATTATTACATTGCTTTCCTAAGCAGACTTTTCCATCTCACTCCTCTTTCATTTATCTTTCAAACAGTTGCCATAATAATTCTGCTAAGTCACAAGTCTAAGCATCATTCTCTTGTTAGAGAACTTTGACTGGTTCTTTTTGCTTCTCTGGTAACATAACTGGATAGATTGTATATTTACTAAGCATTTATTATATGCCAGGCACTGTACTAAGCACTGGTGGTACAAAAACCAAAATACAAGACAGTCCCTACCCTCAAAGAACTTACTTTCTGCTAGGAGAAGATAAAATGTAAAGGGGAGCTAGAAATCAAGGAGAGTTTGGGGAGCAAGGGAAGAAGAAAGGGGGATATTTACGTAGGGGCAGGACAATCAGCACGAGTGGTTGTGGAGAAGAGAAAGCAGGCCAGAAGGGGAGCTAGTGTAGAGGGATGAAGATAGCAGTCCAGAAGGGGAACTTCCTGGTGTAGAAGGAGGGAACAGGCTGGAAGGGGACAGTGAGAGTAGAGCAGCTGGGCAAGGACTTATCTAACAGCCTTAACCTGGAGTTGTCCCTGACGTACTACACAGGCCAGCTTTGTGAGAAAGTGGAACAGGTATCTCAGCTTTGTATTTAAAGCCCTTCATAAAAGACTCTAATTTCCCTTGATAGATTTATTTCACATTACTCTCTTTTATGCTTTGAGTATTCTGTGTTTTGGCTAACTTGCCTAATTGTTTCTTCAACTAAGCATTCTCTCTCTTGTCCCTGAACCTTTGCTCAGGCTCCCCAGTGGTGGGGATGAATCTTCTCCTTACTGCCCCTGCTCAAGAATTCTTAGGTTTAGGGGCAGCTAGGGGACGCATTAGATAAAGCACCAGCCCTGGAGTGAGGAGGAACTGAGTTCGAATTCAGCCTCAGACCAAACACTTGACACTTACTAGCTGTGTGACCCTGGGCAAGTCACTTAACCCTAGTTGCCCAAAAAGAGAGACAGAGAGAGAATTCTTAGCTTTAGTGGATACTGTTCATGTGCCAGCTCCAACTGGAAGCCTTTCCTGATTTTTCCTCATAATTGATGCTCTCTCCTTCCTCATATTACATGTTGATTCTTAACCAGTTACATGCTGTATCTTCCTATTAGGTAATAAGTTCTTTGAGATCAGGGACTGTTCTTAGTTTTTGTGTTTGCAACTCTAGCACTTGTTATAATGTCTTATGTACTTAGTAACTGGCACTTAATAAATGATTATGGCACTGGATTGTGAGCAGGCAATGATATATAGTCTAAAAGATTTCCTCTAGGATGCTCTGTGTGCCCTTTCACCATTCTCCATTTCTCTCATCCCTTCCCCAGGATAGTATGATACCATGTCCATTTCAAGGAAGAGAAGAGTAACATGGCTTTATTTTGCCTGTTTTGGAAATAAGTATGTATATATGTGAGTTGTATTCTTTCATAAGGATATGGCTATGCAGAATGGAGAAAAGATAACTGATGATGGTCTATAAATAACATTTATTGATTTTATCTACTTTATGCTAACGGGACTGAAATGGAAAAGAGAGAAGAAGATACCATTGAGTTCTTGTCTTTGTACCAAACCTGGGGCTTCCATTCCTTTATTTTTTCTGTTTGTATTTTAAGGCATTTTCTTCTCATGATTACATCCATAAACTGTGTTGGTTACTATTGCTTTAATTGCTTATACATTTTTAATACATTTTTATAAAGGTGTGAAATTTGAGAAATGACTTAGATAAGACTATAGTATTGCTCTTGACATTTTGCCAGAAATTTGTTCTTGTAAAATACATATGCCCCCTTTTTTCAGGGAAATGCAAACCTGGATATCCAGAATGTGAACCAGCAAACAGCACTACACCTTGCTGTTGAACGACAACACACTCAAATAGTCAGGGTAAGATATTTCTTGTATGCACATATTTGTATTTTAATTAGACAGGCATTTTGGACATATTGAATCCTATTTTAAGCCTCAAAGTTGTTGACTCTGTGGGACAGTAGATTGAGAGTTGGGTAGGCTGGTATTTGGTGTGTTTCTGAGGATTGATGTTAATTTTCAGCTGGGACGAATTGAATAACAAATAGGGAAGGACAGTATGTATCTGTAGGAACCTATTGAGTGAAGTATTTATTATGTGGTTTTGTTACTTTGCTAGCCGTATTACAAATTCTTGGAACATCAAATATGTCTGTATTCAATTATGAGATTAAAAATACATTCCCAGTAGAAATATAATTCTGTTTTTCCCTTCATTTTTGATTGCTTCAGTGGATCTGTGCTCTTATTGATATAGGTACTTCTTCCAGTCCAACAGTTCATTTCACAACCTCTCCACCCATTTATCCCTTCTCATCCTATGTATCTCTTGTCTAATCCCTCAGTGGGGTGCAAGGTGTGTATCCTGTGTTCTGGAGCAACTTGTAGATCATTTGATAGCACATGTGCCAGTGAAGCATGGAGTTTCACTTTAAGTTAAGCTGCATGACTGGCTGCCTTTCTTTTCTGGTAAATATATTTTCTCTTCTACAGTTATATATTTATAATATATTGCAGCCTACCTAAGCCTCCTGTATATCTCTCCATTGATCTTTGGTTGGGACTAGCAACTTTAATTTTTTGAAGACTGAGATAGTCGATTTTTTATGGCTGTATAGCATAATTTAAAATATATTGGTGTTCGAAAGATGGGCCTTTGTTTTAGGTAACAGTGTAATGTTGCTAAAAGGACTGAGCAGTTTCCCAAATGAAGTGCCATTCCTTCTACTTTAATTCCATTAAATTCTAAAGAACTTAATTTAATTAAGTGTATACTATGTCCAAGACCCTACACTAGGCACTGAGAATACAAAGACAGATCAAATAGGCCCTGCTTCCAAGGAGTTTATGTTTTGCTGTGTAGGCACATGTATGCAGATGAGTAGGTAGATACTGGATAGAATACTGAACTTGGAGCCAGGAAGACCCAAGTTCAAATTCTGCAACAGATGCTTACTAGCTGTGTGAACCTGGGCAAGTCACTTACCACGTTTGCCTCATTTTCTTCCTATAAAATGAGGATAATAATAACACCTACTATGTAAAGTTGTTGTTAAGATCAAATGAGATAATTGTTGCAAAGCACTTTGTAAGCCTTAAAGCACTATATAAATGCTTCTGCTATCATCATCATCCAAATATATTCTAAAATAATGCAGAGGCAACTGTGTTCTAATGAAGTGAGAGCTAGGCCAAGGAATCAGAAAGACTCAAGTCCTCACATATAGTGTCTCAAGGGAAAGTCCCTTAATGTGTCAGTGCCTCAGGAAACTCTCTTAAGAATTCAAACTGAAGAGCTTTTGCTGATTTACATTGGTAGAGGGAGTTTCTTTACTAAGAATTTTCTATGTCACTGAAATTACAGATATCAACAAAAAAAGTACCAAGCAACACAAAATCAGAGAAGAGAAGTGTGGTTAGGGTTGAGGTAAGAGTGTTAGAGAGGGAACAGATGAAATAAGAAAGGCCGTCTATAATAATCCCTGTCTTGAATCAAACTAAAGATTCTGAAATATGGAGGTGAAAAATGAGGCCATTCTAAACATGGGGAGACTGCCTTGCAAAGGTACAGGACTGTGAAATGGCATGTTCTGTATAGGGAGCAGCTGGTAGGCCAATTTTGCTGAAATGGAGAATGTAAGGGGGGGTGTGTAATATGAAATTAAACAAAACTATAAAGGAGGTGGGAGCCAAATGAAGCAGGACTTTCTCTTAGTTTAATATTTTATTTTTTCCCAATTACATGTAAAAACAATTTTAACATTCTTTTTTCCTCCAAAACTTTGAATTCCAAATTCTCCCCACCTCCCATTGAGAAGACAGGCATTTGACATGGGTTATACGTGTGTAGTCGTGCAGAACACATTTCCACATAAGGCATTCTGTGAAAGAAAACACAGACCAAAAAAACTCATGAAAAGAAAAAATATCTTTGACCTGCATTCAGGCTCTGCCAGTTTTTTCCTCTGGAGATGGATGGCACCTTTCATCATAAGTCCTACAGAATTGTCTTGGATCGTTGTATTGCTAAGGATAGTTAAGTTATTCATAGTAGATTATCATACAATATTACTGTTACTGTGCACAGTGTTCTCCTGGTTCCTGAGCGGGACTTTAAATGTTGTACTGATTATTTTGCATTTTCTAAGAATTGGGAGACGCTGATCATTTTTTGAGTGAAGTTGTGACATGGTCAGGCATGTTTTAGGAATATCAGTTTAGCAGCACTGAGCAACTGAAATAGACAGCAAATATGAAACTATTGCAATAGTCCATTGAGAGGTAATGAGAGCCTTAACTGGTGAAGAGGCTCTATAACTCTGTAATCAATAGAATTATGTGACAGGAGATGCTGAGATAGATTCAGCAAAACGTGACAGCTGATTGGGTGGGAGGAGGGAGGTAAGAGAGAAGAAATAGGCGTGGGTGACTCATAGATTGCTAGCTTAGGTGAGTGGAAGGACAGTAATGTTCTCAACAGAATAGGAAAGTTGGGAGGAGGGGTAGATTTTTGGGAAATATAAATTTTGTTTTGAACATCCAGCTCCTCCCCTTTTTCCTTAAAACAAATAATTATATCCAAGCAATCAGATCATCAATTTCGCCATCTCTGAAAACGAGTGTCTCATTCTAGACATCTAGTTAATCTTTCTGGCAAGGGATGGGAGGCATGCTTCATCATCTCTGAAGTCGTGATTGGTCATTTCATTGATCAGAATTCTGAAGTCTTTCAGAGTCATTTTCTTTTACATTATTGTGATCATCACGTAAATTGTTCTCTTCTTAATTCACTCTGTATTAGTTCATACAAGTCTTTCTGAATCCTTCACTCATGTTCATCATTTCTTATGTGGCAGTCATATTTACATCATATGTTTGGTGTTGTTCAGTCATTTTTCAGTTGTATCCAATTCTTTCTGTCCCCATTTGGGGCTTTCTTGGCAGAGATACTGGAGTGGTTTGTCATTTACTTCTCCAGCTCATTTTACAGATGACGAAACTGGGGCAAACAGGTTTAAGTGACTTGCTCAGGGTCACACAGCTAACTAGTATCTGAGGCCAGATTTGAACTCAGGAAGATGAGTCTTCCTAATTCCAGGCCAGGTCCTTTATCCACTTTATCCATTTTATCCAGCCTCCTAACTGCCCTTACATTCATATACCATATTTTAATTAACCATTCCTCAATTGAAGGGGGTACCTACTTTGTTTCTAGTTCTTTGCTACAATGTGCAGTGTTGACAGACATATTTTGTACATGTGGATTCATTCCCTTTTTTCTTTGACCACTCTGTGGTATGTGTTTAATAGTTCTACTACTGGATTAAAGGATATGCAGTTTATTCACTTTTTGGATTTAACTTCAAAATTGTTTTCAGGAATAGTTGGAGCATTTCACAGCTCTACCATCAGTGGGCCTGTCTTCTCGCAGCTGTTGCTGAGAACTGTTGTTTTTCCTTTTTTGGTCACTTTGATGACATTTTGAGTGCAAAATACATGCAGATTTGAGTTTGCGTCCTGCCTTAGCCACCTTTATGACCCTGGACAAGTTATTTAATCTCTCTCAACCTCAGTTTTATAGCCTGTAAAATGGGGATAATAATAGCATCTACCTGATGGAATTGTGAAGTACTATGTGTTAGCTATTATGATTTTAATTTGCATTTTTCTTATTATGAGCAATTCTTTCTTATTATGAATATTATTTAATATTTTTTAGTAACTTGCATTTCTTTATTTGAAAAGTACTTGCTCATATCTTTTGATTACTTACATGTTTTGGAGTAGATCATCTTTTTTCAGTAGTGATAAAATAAATGATTTTCCCAAGTGTTATTCTTCTCTCTTTCAGTTATCTTGAAATTTTCAGGATTCATTTAATCTCCCTTAAATTCTTATGGTTAACTTAATCTCTCTCAAATTAATCTCCCTAATGCACCAAAAAATTGTATTGCTTTCTAGTGCAGACTTTTCTTTGTAGTATGCTCAGTCTAGCCAGCTCTCTTCCTGTCTTTGTTTTCTTTAGTGTCAATTTTGCTTCCTCATATAGCACCTTGGGAACTGATGTTATAGTCTAAATTTGGTGCTTTTATTATCATTGGCAGAGAATATATTTTGTTATAGTAATCTTAACTTTTCTGTCTTCTGTGATCTTTCCAATTTAACCCTTAAATGGTTAAGGATCAATTAATCAATGAGAGTTTATTGTCATTTTATATGCTGGACATTGTGCTAGGTTCTGAGGAAAGATTTGAGAAAATGAAACAGTACCTGCATTCATTGAGCATATATTCTTTTTTTAAAAATAATTTATTTATTTTTAGTCTTCAGCATACACTTCCATAAGATTTTGAGTTTTAAATTTTTTCCCCTGCCCTCTCATTCCTTGCAACGCAGCATACAATCTGATATAGGCTCTACCCATACATTGTTATTAAGCATATTTTCCCATTAGTCATGATGTAAAGAACAATTAGACCTAAAGGGAGGAACCAGGAGAATGAAACAATAAAACCGAACAACAAAGGAAAAGGAGAGCAAATAGTATGCTTCCATCTGCATTCAGACTCCTCCACAGTGCTTTCTCTGGATGTGGATAGCATTTTCCATCATGAGTCTTTTGGAGTTGTCTTAGATCCTTGCATTGCTGAGAAGAGCCAAGTCTATCAAAGTCAGTCATCTCACAGTGTGGCTGTTACTGTGTACAGTGTTCTCATGGCTCTGCTCATTTCACTCTGCATCAGTTCATATAACTCTTTCCGGGTTTTTCTGAAGTTTGCCTGCTCATCATTTCTTACATTCATATACCACAACTTTTTCAGCCATTCCCCAGGTGATGGACATCCTCTCAATTTCCAATTAATTCTTTGCCACCACAATAAAAGCTGCTATACAGCAATCATCAAAACTGCTTGGTACTGGCTAAGAAATAGAGTGGTGGATCAGTGGAATAGGTTAATTATGCAAGACACAGTAGTCAATGACTATAGTAATCTATTATTTGATAAACCCAAAGACCCCAGCTTCTGGGATAAGAACTCACTCTTTGACAAAAACTGTTGGGAAAACTGGAAAAGAGTATGGCAGAAACTAGGCATAGATCAAAATCTCATGCCATATACCAAAATAAAGTCAAAATGGGTTCATGATTTAGATATAAAGGCTAATACTGTAAGCAAACTGAGAGAGCAAGGAATAGTTTACCTATCAGATTTATGGAGAACAGAAGAATTCATGACCAAACAGGAGATAGAGAATATTACAAAAAGCAAAATGGATAACTTTGATTACATTAAATTGAAAAGTTTTTGTACAAAGCCAGTGCCACCAAGATTAGAAGGAAAGTAGAAAACTGGGAAAGAATTTTTACAACCAATCTCTCTTCTAAGGGCCTCATTTCTAAAATATATAGAGAGTTAAGTCAAATTTATAAGAATACAAGTCATTCCTCAATTGATCAATGGTCAAAGGATATGAACAGACAGTTCTCAGATGAAGAAATTAAAGCCATCTGTAGTCATATGAAAAAATGCTCTAAATCACTATCGATTAGAGAAATGCAAATCAAAACAACTCTGAGGTACCACATCACACCTATCAGATTGGCCAACATGACAAAACAGGAAAATAATAAATGTTGGAGAAGATATGGGAAAATTGGAACACTAATGCATTGTTGGTGGAGTTGTGAAATGATCCAGCCATTTTGGAGAGCAATTTGGAACTATGCCCATAGAGCTATAAAAATGTGCATACCCTTTGACCCAGCAGTAGCACTTTTAGGGCTATATCCCACAGAGATCATACAAATGGGAAAAGGACCCACATGTACAAAAATATTTATAGCAGCTGTTGTTGTGGTGGCAAAGAATTGGAAATTGAGAGGATGCCCATCAATTGGGAAATGGCTGAACAAGTTGTGGTATATGAATGTGATGGAATACTATTGTGCTGTAAGAAATGATGAACAGGCTGATTTCAGAAAAACCTGGAAAGACTTGTATGGTCTGATGCTGAGTGAAGTGAGCAGAACCAGGAGAATGTTGTACAAAATAACAGCCACGTTGTGCGATGACTAATATCAATAAACTTAACCCTTCCCAGCAATACAATTATCCAAGATATCTCCAAAGGCTTCATGATGGAAACTGCTATCTACATCCAAAGAAAGAACTATGGAATTTGAATGCACATTGAAGCATACTATTTGCTATTTTTTTTTTCTCTTCTGTTGAGTTTTGTTTCCTCTTTCTGGTGGTTCCTCCTGTTGGTTCTAATTCTTTACAACATCACTAATGTGAAAATATGTTTAATAAGAATGTATATATGTAGCCTATATCAGATTGCACACTGTCTTGGAGAGGGAGTGGGAGAAAAATTTAAAACTCAAAAGCTTATAGAAGTGATTGTTGATAAATCAAAATAAATTAATAAAAAAAAATTAAAAAAAAAAAAGAAATGATGTACAGGCTGACTTCACAAAAACCTGGAAAGCTTACATAAACTGATGCTGAGTAAAGTGAGCAGACCAGGAGAACGTTGTACAAAGTAACAGCCACATTGTGTGATGACTAATATTGATAGACTTAACCCTTCTCAGCCGTACAAGGATCTAAGACATCTCCAAAGGCCTCATGATGGAAAATGCTATCTACATAGGAAGAAAGAACTATGGAATTTGAATACAGATCGAAGCATACTATTTGCTATTTTTTTTCTTCTATTGTGTTTTGTTTCCTCTTTCTGGTGGTTCCTCCTGTTGATTCTAATTCTTCTTACAACATCACTAATGTGAAAATATGTTTAATAGGAATGTATATGTATAGCCTATATCAGATTGCGCACTGTCTTGGAGAGGGAGTGGGAGAAAAATTTAAAACTCAAAAGCTTATAGAAATGATTGTTGATAATTAAAAATAAATTAATTTTAAAAATAAAAATAAAAAAATAAGAGCTGCTATAAATATTTTTGTACAAGTGGATCAGTGATCTCTTTGGGATATAGACCTAGAAGTGGTATTGCTGGGTCAAAGGGTATGCACAATTTTATAGCCCTTATGGCATAATTTCAGATTGCATTGAGCATATATTCTTTTAGAGGATGCAAAATATAAAGTACAGAGTAATTTTTGTGTTTGAGGAACTAGCTTATGCGGGATCAGCAAAAAGTCTTAATTGGGTCTCTCTCTGAACTTTCTTGTTTTTCACTCCATGAGAGCCTACTCTAATATCTCACCGTGGTGTAGAGGGAACCCTGGGTTATTGGAAGCTGTACCTATGTATGTCAGATTCTGTCAGGTCCTGGCAATAAATGAATGTCTGCAGGGACCATTCTATCCAAGTTCAGAGAAGCTCATCTCCAGTAGGTTGGCCATTAGGTGATAAGTTATTTCGTAATGGCAATCCATGAAGCAAAGAAAAAAACTGAAATGGCTTTTAGTTTTGTATGTTCTACTCTGCAGTGATGATGTTCAGGTAGTGGAAAAGGGGACAGAGAGCAATCAATCATGTAATTTGTAGAGAGTCTAAAAGAAACATTAACTTAGATGTGCTGTTCCAAATGTGAGACCCTTGTCCAGTGACCATTGGGTGAACACTGTTCTAGAGAAGTTAAATATTATTGATGTCAGTATTCTCACCATGTTTGATACCAGAAGACAAAAAGAAGCTGCATCTAAATTGAAGGATAGTTCTTATCTTCCTAGAAGAAGCTAATAAAAAAATTCATGGAATCAGTTTTATTGTGTTCCCTAAGGCAAGGAGATATATTTCATAGAATAGTTGGTTATATATTTGTCAGTACTTATAATGAGCATTTAAAAAAATATCACCATGAAGATAATTGTACTTATGTGCCAACATCTTTTGCAGAGGCTGAAGTAATGAAATTTTATAAAGAGTTCAATAAGACCTTCAGAATAAAATCATCTTAAATGTGAATTATCAGTGTTGTTAGTGCAAAGGTGAACATGGGAGAGTATGATGAATACACAGTGAAGAGGCCACAAAAGCACCTAGAAATCACCTTGACCAGCAAACACTTGATATCCTGGCAATTGGGGAAATATGGCAACCAGGGGTGATTCCAATTTAAGATAGAAAGTAATTTCAAATTGGAGGATGGCAGATTATAATGGAGGTTTGACTATACTTTACATCTTTGATTTTATACATATACTATTGCAAATATTAAAATACTAAAATATTTATATTTCAGTAATTTGGTCATTTTAGCAATGAAATGATTAAACAGATTATCTCCTAAAATATTCACTTCAAATAAGTATTTTAGGTTGCTTGTTTTTAACAAGTGCTTTTCTTTCCTTTTTCCCTAAGAAATTTACCACATCCTTACTAAATGTCTGCTATGTGCAGACGTTGTTTTAGGAGCTGGGGATATGAAAATAAAAATGACATGTAGTCCTTGTCCTTAAGGAGTTTCTACCAGGTGAGATGTACATCTATAAATATAGTAGAAAAAAGGATATGATAGAGACAAAGGAGAGATGTTGCCTAAGTGTTCCAGGAATAGTTGAGGCAGGTGGGAATAATTTCAGCTGGGGCATTCAGGGAAGATTCTCTGAGCTGAGGTTTCAAGGTGCATAAGGATTGTAAAAGGTGGGGAAGAGGGAGTGCATCTCAGGGATTAAGAACAGCTTGTGTAAATCCCTAAAATATAAATTGGAGAACAAAGGGGAGATCCAGGTTCATTGTTGTAGGAATATCTGAGGGAGAGAACACTTTCAGCTTTGAGGATCAGGGGAAACTACAGTGAAAAAGGCCATCTGTGCAAAGACTTGATGGAAAGTAAGGCTTCTAGGGGCAGCCAGGTGGTTCAGTGGGTAGAGCACCAGCTCTGGCGTCATGAGGACCTGAGTTCAAATCCAGCCTCAGACTCTTAATAGCTGTGTGAGCCCTAGGCAAGTCATTTGAGCCTGATTGCCTCCCCGCCAAAAAAAAGGAAAGAAAATAAGGCTTCTGAAAGGCAGAGAGCAGAATAGAGTACTTTGTATTCATGGTTGATGTTTGTTTTGTATGCATAGAGAGGGGAGTGGGTGGGGACAAGGAGGAGAGTAAATAGTCCACTTTAGAGAACTTGAAAGGAAATAATGTGGCATAAGACTGGCAAAGTAGACCAGACATAAATGTTAGGTAAGTTTGGCAAGCCTTAAATGCCAAGTTTAAATAAAGGTTTTGTATTTTATCCTAGAAGCAATATGGAACGTTTCTGAGCAGGAGAGCAAGACAGACCTGTGCTTTAGGAAAAGATTATTTCAGCAGTTGTGTGAAGGTATTTTGGAGAAAGGGAGAGAGAGTGAGGGCTAGGAGACCAGTCAGGAAGGTGTTAAAAGCAGTCTAGGCATGAGGTGGTAGGTTACTGCCTGTATAAGAGTGGATGGAAGAGGGGGCTGTGAAAGCAGAATGGATGTGACTTGGCAACCAGTGAGGAGAACAGATGAGGGAGAGGAGAGGCAAGGATGACTGAAGAGTTTTAAACCTGGGTGCCTGTGGCAGGAGTGGAACTCTGAACAGATTGGGGACGTTGGAAAGAGACGATGAGTTTAAGGGGAAAGATGATTATTTCCATTTTAAACATTTTGATTTTGAGGTTCAGGTGATGAGAGGAGGTGAAGAGAACAAACATTGAGCGCCAGTTAGTTTGGGGGACTAGTGTTTGGGTGAGAGAGTAGGGACTGCCTATATAAATCTGGAAATTTTAATACTGATAGTAATGATAATACCTGACATATGTTTCATTATGATTGCAAAGTACTTTATATATTATCTCATTTGATCCTTTAAAGGAGTAGGTAGGGATGATGATACCCCTTAGAACTTATTTAATAAGTTTTAGAGACAGAGTTTGAACTCACGTTTTTATTAGTATTAGTTGTGCTTTCTATTAAACTACCCTTGGCCTTTCTCTGTAGAGGTGATAATTGAACCCATAGAATGGGGGAGAGAAAAGAGAAGATGATCTATGCTGAAACCTTCTTTGAGGGGAACCACAGAGGGTAGGAGATGAATTATGAGTCAGCAGAGGTTACTAAAAAAGGAGTTGTCACTGAAGCTAAGGTATCCATAGGGGAAGAGGTTATCAGCAATGCTGAAATCTACAGATCAAGGAGGATGAGGACTGAGAAAGGCTCATTGAGGGGCTGTTAGGTGGTGCAGTGGATAGAGCACCAGAGTCAGGAAGATCAAATCTGACTTCAGACACTTGACACTTACTAGCTGTGTGATCCTGGACAAGTCACTTAACTCTATGGCCTAGCCCTTCCCCCCCCCCCAAAAAAAAGAAAGAAAGAAAAGGTCAATGGATATAGCAATTAAGAGATAAACTGACAACCTTTGAGAGAAGTTTTAATAGTGTAGTGTGATATTTGGGGGTGGGAGGGTGGGAAGGAGAAGCTTGATTGCAAGGGGTTGAACAATGAATAGATAGTGTATGAAAGTATAGGCAACAAGTGTAGGCTGTTCTTTGTAAGAGTTTAGCATTGAAACAGGTGAAATGGAGAACAATAGGTTGAAGAAATGCCAGGGTCAAGTGAGGGTTTTTTTTTTTTTCTTTTGGTCACAAAATTTTATTTTATTTTCATAACCATATTCTTTCCCTCCCATTCCCACCCCACATTGAGAAAGCAAGAAAAACAAAACTCCTGTTACAAATAAGTGAAGTCCAGATAAACAAATTCCCACATTGATTTCTCTTTCTCTCTCTCTTTAGTCTAAAGAACTCATAACATGACTCAAATTTTCCCAGTAAAGTAAGAAGTGAGATGAATAAAAAAAAATTAATCACTTACTAGTGCAAAGCACTGTGCTAATCACTGGGAGTACAAGTAGAAAGACAAGGAGCTCAACATTCTAATGAGAGAGGGAGTGGGCACGGGACATATGGGAGGTTTTCAGGTGCAAATCCAATGGAAGCTTGGTGGTCCTTCAGTTTCAACACCAAGGTAATATATCATCTCTACGGTCATTGATAAGAATCTGGACAGGGTCATGCAAATAAGTGGGATGAAGTTCAAATAGTAAAGGATTATAGCAGTGGGAACCAATGAGGATGCTGTGTTGTCTGACCCAGTGTGTTGCTGTTTATGGAAGAAGCTAAGAGGGGAAGAGAAAGAACCCCAGCTTTGGTTGAAGATGGCCAAGGATAAGCTTTAATTATCTTTAAAAGAAGGTCAGGTTTCTCTTAAGTTTCACATATTAGAACTGTTGTAAAAAGATGAAGGAAGAGTTTAACAGTATAGAGCTAGGGTACCAGATATCAGAGGAAGATAAGTTATCAGACGTTTGTATCATTTTAAAGTTTAACAAAGGTTAGAGATGAAATGGATAAGAACAACGATGTGGAAGAAAGTAGTAGAGAGATTTTCACTTCAGAAAGTGACTTTTGATCACAATGGGAAGCAAGCAACAAGAATTTGTGCACTCTGGCATGGAGAAAAGTACCAAATATTGAGAAGCACAGACCAAATAGCCACCCCCTCCATTCTAATTAGAATATTAGTGTGAAAGTGCCTCTGCCTGTGATGTCCTTTTTACAATTGATGCATTTGTCTTGCTAGATCTTAATGTCCCCGCAACTTACCACCTAATATCCTTTCTCCCTTTCTCAGTCAAGCTCTTAAAAAAAATCTTTCTATACTTAATGCTTCCATTTCCACTTTTTTTAAACACTTTGCAATTTGGCTTCAATTTGCTTTCTCCAATTATTTACTTAGACCTTCCTTTATTTCTGTAAAGATTTTCTTGTAGTTGTATACAAGTGTGGTACAGTGTAGATAAAGAGCCTTAAAGCCAGGATACCTGAGTTTAACAACCTAGCCTGGACACTGGCAGTGTGACCCTGGGCAAGTCATTTAACCACCCTTCGTCCTAGGCAGCTCTCTGAAAACTAAAAGTTGAAAAGGGAGTTTCTCACCCATTCCCTATACCCCTTACCCCCTAGAAAATCATGTCTAGCCCTTATCCCTAACATGTAAGTATCTTATCACATAGGTCCTGTGTATGTCTTGGTAGTTTAATTCCCAAATATTTTATCCTTTTTATAGTTACTTTAAATGGAATTTAGCTTTCTTCCTTTTTTTGTTAATAATATACACATAAAATGCTGCTAAATTTTGTTGATTTAGTTTGTGTTCTGCTGTTTTGCTGAAGCTATTAATCATCTTGATTAGTTTCCTTCATTGATTTTCTTATTTTTTATGCAAACATTATATTACATGCATTATATCATATGGAGATAATTTTGGTCTTTCTTGCCCCTGTTTATTTCATTTTTTCCCCTATGTAGTCTTACTTTAGCTATCATTTCTATTGCTATTTCAAATAATTGCAAAAAAGTAAATGTGCTACCAAAATGAGCACCCATGATGTTTTCCAGTTGGAACCCATTTAATGAATTGCAGCAGGAGATTGGAAAGGCTAATTCTAATTGCAGGAAGATACCTTTGGTAATTTCCTCTGTATACATGACATCTCATGTTTAGTATTCTTTGTATGTTTCTGAAACCACAATTGGAATGACTTAGGGAAAAAAGCATTAAGAAGAAATAGATCTCACTAAACCCTATCCATCAAAATTCTAAATATAAGCCTATAATCCTCTGTAGGATGCATATAATAGCTGCCTATCTATTGAAATGTATAAAATTGACATCTGATATAATTTTCAAAATGCGTACACAATTTGCTGTCGTGGTGCTTTGTAATATTATGTCATATATACATTGTTACAGGTTTTAGAATTTGTATGCAGTGAGAATGACTACATCATTTTGGAGAAAATAGCTTCATGCCAGGAATTAATGGAGCAATAGAACGTTGCTGTTATGCCTTGTGTATATTTTAACCTGTTTGAGAGGAAATTGAGTAGGAAAAAAATTGGATCAATAACAAGCACTTATAGCAAATGAAACTAAAATTTATTATTTAGTCTCCTAATGGAAATGGTTGACATACATTGATTACTCCCTTCAAAATAAAAATTAAAAAACCTGTAAATTACACTGTTAATGTACCCTTGTAGTCAGTGAATTAAATTAATATGGTTAAATATTAACTTGAATCATCAGATTTTATCACTCATTATGCGAAAACCCAGAAATATAATCAAAGTAATAGTTGTAAGAGTAAATAAAAATGTGTAGCTTAGTGCTGATGCTTTGGTCTATCGTTTAGTGATATGTCCTTGATTCTGTAACAACTTTAGTAAGTTGTGTTGCCTAAATGAGATTTTTTCTTCCTTTTAGCTTTTGGTTCGTGCAGGTGCTAAACTGGATATTCAGGATAAAGATGGGGATACTCCATTGCATGAAGCTCTGAGACATCATACTTTATCACAACTCCGCCAGCTCCAAGATATGCAGGATGTAGGGAAAGTAGATACAGCCTGGGAACCATCCAAAAACACAGTAAGTAATTTCTCATATATAATTTGTATGAAGTTTTGAAGGTACATTTGTTACTAAATTATTTCAGTAACAATTCTTCAAAAATACTAATACTGTTCTACCCTTTGTCAACTGGCTTTGTAAAAGAAAGTACATAAAGTTTTAGTAATTATAGGGCTAATTCGTGAGCATGAAGTCTCTGATTTTATTCTTATATTCAGATTATTTTAGAAAAGTTTGTTACAAGTCACAGCTAGTCTCTGAAATACTAATATTAAAATAATCAATTAGCAAAGTAGATTTTGCCTGGATTAATATTGTTTCTCTTTTGATGGTTATTATGTTTAGATTGTTGGCAGCCTCATCCTGGAAAGAGTATTGACTCTAAAGTCAGAGGACTTGAGTTCAGAGCTTGATATGGTATTACATTACACAAAGTGATTTTGGACAAGCCACTTAATTTCCCTGAGTCTCAGTTTTCTCATCTGTAAAATGAGGGAGTTGGACAGTTGGACAATATGGCCTCTGGGATCCCTTCCAGCTCTAATGTGTATTATGATTTTGTTGAACCTTCAAAACATTTCCTTTTGAATTCCCAGAGCTAATTCATTGTTGTTTTTAAGGCACCCTTGAAACTATTAAGGTTTTGTTGTGGTTATATCTTGAGGGGGATGATGATCACTTAAAATTTCTTTTGCATTGTATAGATGGGAAAATTTTGATTTGCAGCTTTTGTTGTGACATTACATCTTAAAGTTTCTGTTGCCTAAAGCATTTGCTCACTAAGAGTTTGCCAATTTGTTACTGCTTATTTCAGGGCTATTTTATCTGCTTCTGTTGTTTGCTAGCAGTCTACAAGTGTGCTTTGTACATTTAAAGCTACGATTCATCCTAAGCAATTCTGTTTTTCTGCTTCTGTGCACACTTTCAACATATCAGGACAGTGTGATATTAGGTTGAAAGATCCTGTAGACCATATTATGTAAGAATTGGCTGAAGAAACTGAGGGGTGTTTAGCCTTAAAAGTAGAAGACTTGCAGGGTCAGAGTGGTATGTGATTCCAATTGGTAATGTATCAGAAAGCTTGCTGGATTAGAGTCAGATGGTCTGAGTTCTAATCCTGTCTTTGTCCCTTATAATCTTGTGATCTCAGGCAAATCACATTACTTCTCTGATCTCTGTTTCCTCATCCATAAGATGAGGGGGTTGATTCCCTCCCAGTTCTAAATCTGATAGAGTGATTATATAATCCTCTTTAATATTATGGATCTGTTACATGAAAGAAGAATTAGACTTATTCTTTCTGACCTCCAAAATGAAAATCAGAAGCAATTCGTAGAGATGTTAAAAGGCATACATGGCTTAATTGAAGAAAAAAAGTTGTGATATTTAGAGCTAGCCAAAAGTAGAATGGACTATCTTGGGAGAGTATGGGTTCCCTTTTCTCAGAGGTATTTCAGAAAAGGCTGGAAGACAATGTGTGGGGCATTTATAGGAGAGATTGTTGTTCAGGCATGGATTGGATGCCTTGGAGGTCCTTTCCAACTCAAGAGTCAATACTTTTTATGTCTTGATAAACATTTCAGTTTATCATATCACTGGTCATCATGAGTTGCTGTTTAACATTCATTTGTTTTCATAATCAGTGCTAAAATCGTAGCCTCTGTGTGAGATGGAAGAAACCCGTTGTCTCACAGTTTGTTAGAGCCTAACTTCTGGCCATATGTACATGTTATCTAAAGAGTGGCTTAGCTGAGTTTCCCAGTTGGCTACAGAGGACTTTGTACGAAGTTACATAGGAGTTGTACTCTGTACCAACAATTAGCCTGAAGAATAAAAGAGAAAACTTGATGAATATTTTGAAGGCCTGACAGAACCGTAGATTTAGATGGTACTCCTAGCAATTAAATCATGGGTCTTTGAAGTACTAATGAAGTATTCATAGGAAAATTGATGAAATTGTTTAAGAAACAAAAAGGGTATGAGATATCAGTGATTTTTAGAGTCTCTCTGCATATATCACTTGAAAGATCTTGCATTTGCTTTAGAATTTGATATCATGTTAGCAGCAAACTGCCAGTCTCCCAAACTCCACAACTTTTTTGGTTCTGCTTTTGTTCTTTCAATTGTTGAGAATTCATAGTTTAAGTGTTGTTATAGTTAAAGAGTTGATTATGAGGTTATAGTTCTCATGCAGTCAAAAGAGAACTACTTGGATATTTAGCAAAAGTAATTCCAATAAAAAGTAAAACTTTAATTCCTGTTGACGTATACATTGAATCTGTTTCGTATGTCAGTGCAGGTCTTCAGGAGCTCTTGATATATGCTCCATAGTACCAAGGCAGTGTTAACCTTTGGCTTTACATATTACAAAATTCCAGTGATATCACTTAATGGATGAAATGAGAGCCAGAGTTTTCTGCTAGAAATTGGGGCTAGGAGACAGATAAATGGTTCCTGCAACTTGTCTACAGCCCTAATTTTAGCATTTGCTAATTCTGCTCTGCAGTTCTTTTTAGATTGGATTGCTTGAGTTATTCTGTGTCTAGATTTACCTGTCTCTTCCACCACTCAGTTTTTAAAGCTCTGATCTCGTTTCTGTCTCATATTTGCATGGAATTTCATTAACGATAAGTACTACTTTATCATGTAAGAAAAATGCACACTAGGTAACTTTTCTTTTAGATTTCTTATTTTGCTTTCTTTTCTGAGCAATGTAAGGAAGTCTTAGGGTTTGGGTTTTGTTTTGTTTTTTTTTTAAAACATTAGTGGTTTAATATAAGCCCTTTATCCTTTGAAAGTTTGCAATTGGTCCATATTTTTATCCAAACAGGATGCAAAATCTTTCTATTATGTCTTCTGGAAGATTTCATTTTATAACTTAATGAAATGAAATGAGAATAGCTAGCTTTTTGAGAATGTTATTTTATTTTGTATCAGCATAAAATTTAAAAGGAATAGTGATCTTTTTTCCCTTAAGCAGTGGAATTTTCATCTTTCCACGGTAGTTAAATGAAAATGATGATTGAAAACATCGATTTTAAGGAAATAGATGTATGTACTTCGTTCTTGCCAGGAAGTATGTCAAGTTTTTCAGTAACTGTTGGCAAACTCTTTTAGTAACTGCCTTTTTCCCCTTGAGCATGGAATGAAAGAAATTTATTTAAAATGGAATGAAAGAAATTTATTTAAAATAGTTGGAAGGAGGGGGCAGCTTGGTGGTACAGTGTATAAAGCACCGGCCCTGAAGTCAGGAGGACCTGAGTTCAAATCTGGCCTCAGAACAAACACTTAACACATACTAGCCGTGTGACCCTGGGCAAGTCACTTAACCCCAATTGCCTAAAAAAAAAAAAAATAGTTGGAAGGAAATAATTCAGATGTCAAACCTACCTATCATTATTGCAGTACTAGATCATTTTTGTCAAAGATGTTAACTGAAAGAATACTGTTATATTTTGAAATTTTAAAATTTTTCATTTAAAAGCTAGATTCTAATGTGTACAACACAAAAACTTAAATATATGAAAGGTTCAACATTTGCTAGCCTTATTTCTTATTGTTTCTGACAAAAACCAGATTAATTACTTTGCTCTCTATTTCCCTAACCCCCCTGCATTCAACTTGTTTCCACCTCTGTTCATTTGAACCTTATTATTTCCCCATAACTCATCTTCTTCGGGAAACATTTGCTTGATTACATTCTTGTCCCATGTCGTCTCAGAGCTTTTATGTTTTGTTTATAATATTTTAATTTGCCCTCAACAGGTAGATCACATAGTTCTTGTAAACAAAGCTCATCAAGCCTTTAATAAATACTAACCAATTGATGGTAAATGCATAATATTTTGACAATTTTAATTTTTTCACCTTTAATACAAATTGTACAGGGAATATAGGTAGCTGTAAAGCATGTTTTCTCCTTGACTAATAGAAATAATTTTAACTATGAAGGAATTAAACATGTAGGATGAGGAAGCATTTACAACTACTTTAAATTTGCCATCTTTTATGTTAATATGTGAAACTATATTCTCTCAGGGATGACCACTATTCTTATTTTCTTTCAGTTAATAATGGGACTTGGTACACAAGGGGCAGAGAAGAAGAGTGCAGCATCTATTGCCTGCTTCTTAGCAGCTAATGGAGCTGATCTTAGCATTCGAAATAAAAAGGGTCAGTCTCCACTTGATCTGTGTCCTGATCCTAGCCTCTGCAAAGCACTGGCCAAGTGTCACAAAGAAAAAGTCAGGTATGATTAAGTTTTGATCCATTGAATATGATGTATTTTATGAGAATGCGGTTTCTAGACTATAAACACCTTATTTTGCTGCTAAGTTTTAAAGTCATTGGGGCTTCTTGCAAGAGAAATAAGAGACAGAACAAATGCTATTAAATATTTGCTAAAAGTCTCATATTAAACAACCTTGTTTACTGAAATCTTTAAAATTAATTCATCTAGGAGAAATTTTAGCAGCCTACTAATTTATTTCTGCACTATCTTAGGCATAAAGACTAGTTATATGTGTGTAATGCCTTTAAGTGTTGATATTAATGTCAGCATGTGCACATCAGTAGGAATTATCTTTGTCACTGAACAGAACCCAAACTTACACATATTATGGAACTTCAATCTTTCACTTACCATTTGGATGCTAATAAATTGATATCTCCTGCCTTCACTTTATCACCAATTTATAAGTCATGAGACTCCCTTCCCTCACTAGTTAAGCATGTTCAGGTATTGCCCATTCCTAAGAAACATTTGCCAAACTCACCTGTTCCTTGACCACTACCCCATTTTGATTTTGTTTTTAAAATTTTAGTTCCCATTCAAGTTACCATAGCTCTCAATAACTACTTTTGTTCTCATAACTTTATTTCAGTACCCAGTGTCAGCAATCTGGTCAGTCCTTGTTCACTGTGGATCTTTGTACATGAGCTATTAGTTTTATGGTTTATATCTTTTTTGAAAGTCAAATTTTAGATCTCGCTTTGATTTAAGTCATATAATGCATGTTGATACTTCCTCAAATACCCTAACCTCCCAGTACTTCAGCTTATTCTTTTCATACGACCTATTCTTCTGCCCTGCCTCAGCCACACACAAAGATGGTAATGTCCTTGATCTTTCTATCACTCACAAATGCCTCACTTCCATGTTCATGAATTCTGGAATCCCCTTATCTGATCATAGTCTGTTGACATTACACCTCTCCTGCTGTCTCTACCAAACCCTTCTCTTTACCTACATCATGACCTCCAATCCCTTGGCTCCTTAGTTTTTTTCCAAGGTGTCATCCCCAAGGTAGCTGCACTCTCTTCCTTTCCCCATCTTGACTTCTTGGTGAACCAGTTCAACTCTATACTGTCTTCTTCTCTTGAGCGTGTTGCCAACTGTATCACTGATTGTGCCCCACCAACATTTAGCCTGGCATCTTTCCCATCATCTACTTTCTTCATTCCTGTACATGTGTAGCTGAACAGAAGTAGAAAAAATCATGCAATCATCCTAACTGCTTCTACTCAGATTTATTTTATATAACCTAACCTGGGTCTTACTGCTGCTAGGCAATTCTCTTATACTTCTGTAACTCACTCTCTCATTCACCACAATGATTCTTGTAAACCTTTTCATTCCTCCTCAAACTTTCCATGGCTGCCTCTTCCCCCAAAAACTTAGCTGAGAACTTTGCCTCATATTTTCCTGAAAAAAAAAATTGGGCCATTTGCTTCTTTTTCTCATATCACCCATATGCCTTGTACCACTATCTCCTCTAGCCCTGTCTTACATGAAGAGGTGGTCCTAAAGCACAAGGGGATCCCATTTTATCTCATCTCCTCTAGCAGATTGCTCTCTCTCTCTCTCTCATTCCCGCTATCCACTTATCTTTAGTCTCTTCCTGACTACTGGCTGCTTTCCTACTGCCTACAATTTTCCCTCATTCTAGAATATTTTCTTCATCCATCCATCCATCCCCACTAACTATTGTCTCATTTCTCTCCTGTCTGCTGTGGCAAAACTTGTTGAGAAGGCTCTCTTTCATTGATGCCTCCATTTTCTCTCCTCTTACTTTCTTCTTTTTTTTAAATTTTTATTCATTTTGAACTTAAACACAAAAAGAAAAAAAAACATTTACATGTACACAACACAATGTAACCATGAATTTCTATTTTGGACTGTGTACTTAAAAAAAAACAAAACCCTATGTAGTAAATACTGCACATTGTTTTCAAAGCTACCCTGTTTTTCTGGGCTTCCTTCTAAGTTTTCTTTTGTTCTCTGCTGTGCACTTTGTTTTTCCTCCTTCCCTCCTGCCCTGCCCTAGAAAAGGCTACAATTAAACAGAAATATACATATATATGTAAAACCATACTATACATACTTCTATTTATCATTTCTTTCTTTGGAGGTGGATAGCATCTTACTTCATTGTTGTAGGAACTATGCCTTTGTATTTGGTTTGAGTATTATAATACTCAAGATGAATTAGTCATTCACAGTTGTTCTTAGGACAATATTTCTGTTACTTCATATAGCATTCTCTTGGTGCTGCTTATTTCACATTTTATTATTTCATGCGAATCTTTACATGTTTTTCTAAAATCAACCAGCTCATCATTTTTTATATCACAGTAGTATTTCGTCACAGTCATATAATACCACTTGTTTAGCCATTCCCCAATTGAAGGGCATCTCTCATTTTGGCCAATCCAATTAAGGTGTAAGATGATGTCTTAAATGTTTTTATTTGCATTTCTCTCATCAATAATGATTTAAGTCATTTTTATATGACTATATGTGGTTTTGATTTCTTCATCAAAAACTGCCTGTTCATATCCTCTGGTCATTTATCAGTTGGGAAATAACTTGTATTCTTATAAGTTTGACAAACTTCTTTATATTGAGAAATGATACCTTTAATCTGAGAGACTATGAAATTTTTTCCCCAGCTTTCTGCTTTCCTTCTGATCTTGGCTACATTGGTTTTATTTGTACAAAAACTTTAATGTAATCAAAATTATTATCCATTTTATACTTCATAGTGTTCTCTGTCTCTTGTTTATTCATAAATTGTTCTCCTATCCATAAGTCTAATAGGTAAATGTTCTTCTAATTTTCTTGTGATATCTCCCTTTATATCTAGGTCATGTGTCCATTTTGACCTTGGCTTGGTAAATGGTTTAAGATATGGCTGTATGCCCAATTTCTGCCAGACTACTTTCCAGCTTTCCCAGCAATTTTTACTCAATAATGAATTCTTATCCCAAAAACTTAAATCTTTACATTTGTCAAACACATGGTTACTGTAATCATTTGTTGCTGTGTATTATATGTCTATCTACCTTTCTATTTCTTAGCTAGTACTGGATAGTTTTGGTAATTACTGCCATATAACATAGCTTTAAGATCTGGTACTGCTAAATCTCCCCTTTATATTTTTTTTATTAGTTCTCTTGTTATTCTTGACATTTTGTTATTATTCTAAGTAAAACAAATTCTTGGTAATTTAATTGGGATGGCATTGAGTAAATAGATTAATTTTAAATTGTCATTTTTATTATATTGGCTTTGCCTACCCATGAACAATTAGTATTTCTCCAGTTATATAAATTTGACTTCATTTGTATAAAAAAGCATTTTATAATTATGTTCATGTAGTTCCTGGGTTTGTTTTGGGAGGTATACTCACAGGTATTTTATACTGTCTGCAGTTATTTTAAAGGGTCTAAAATAATATTTGTGACACATAGTGTAGTTTCTCTATATCTTTTAATTAAATCTATTTTAGCTTTAACTTTGTCTAAGATTGTGATTACTACCCCTGCTTCCACCCCCCGCCCCCAATAGTTCCTCATGCCTAGAATATTTTCTCTCTTCAGCTCTACCTCCTGGCTTCCCTGGATTCCTTCCAAGTCTCAGTTAAAATTCTGTATTCTATAGGAAACCTTTCCCCAAGCCTCTCCACACCCTATTCAAATATCCCTTAATTCTCATACCTTTGCTTATTATTTCCTTCTTATCCTATATATAGCTTATTTGTACGTAGTTGTCTACATGTTGTCTTCCATATTAGATTGTGAACTACTTGAGGACAGGGACTGTCTTTTGCCTTTCTTTATATCTCCTGTGCTTAGCACAGTACATAGCACATAGTAGGTGCTTAATAAATTGACTCACTGACTAAATTATTGTAATTTAAATTCTTCTGATGTGATATACCATGGAATGTTGGTGTACATTTTTCCATTACACTTAGGGATATACTAATTTAAATTCTTCTGATATTATAGTATTTTAGGTAATTATTGGTATTGAAAAGATGGGCTTTTGCAGTGATTCAGGTTTTGAGATCTTTGAAAGTAATGCACACTTCCAGAATTGAATCCATCACTATTTCCTCCTGTTTAATTCCAGCTTATTTTTCACCCATAGTACTTTTCTAAGATACCCATATCAATCAGCTAATGTAGTGGGCCACTTCGTTGCCCATATGTTTTCTTTTTGAGGGTGCCAACATTACCACTAGCTCCTCTGTTCTCCTCAATAAAGAAAAATACAATCCTGTGCAAATAAACATAGTGAAGTAAAACAAACATACACATTTGTCATGTGTAGAAATTTATTTCCTGCTGCTCCTTGACTGTATTACCCATGTTATCAGGAGGAGGTGGATACCGTATGCCATCATCAGTCCTCTGGAGTCAGTAGATGTTCATTGCATTTTTCACAGTTTTTAAGTCTTTCAAAGTTCCTTTTCTTTGCAGTGTTACTATATGAATTGTGTATTTCTGAATGGCAGGATTTTACTTGCCTTATATCTGTAATCCCCCACTGTGTCCTAAAGTTCTACAGTATTCATCATTTAATAAATGTTATTGGCTAGCTTCATTCTATATAAAGAAATATGGGAGTTAGATTTTTAGGTATCTGTGCTCCCTCTGCTGGCTCTATAAAAGATAAAATATTAATGAAGATAGTTTTTAAAAATAAATAAGTTTTACTGACACCTTTGGTTTTTAACATCATTGCTATTTTGTGCTATGAGTCTTCCCTTGTCCTTTGCAAATTAGTGACCCTGTCTGATTCCACATGCAATAAACTGCTCTTATAGACTCTGCCTCTCTGCTGAGAAAATGGAGGATATATTTTATCATTTATTCTATTGGATAATTACAATTTAATACTCAAAAGTTTGGCTTCGCCTTTAAGAAATCTTTTCATTTATGTTGTAGTTGTGTTTAGTGAACAACACTTTTTGACGATATTGATCTCTTTGACTGGTAATAATGACTACTTAACTCTTAAATTATTTAAGCAGTCCTTTTCAGCATGACGTAAGTTTTATTTTTAAGAATTTTTCTACTTTGTAGCTTCAATTTTAAGAAAATTATTCCATAGTAAAAAAAATGGAGAAAATATAATATATGAAGACTCTAAATAGTAAATATTTCTTTTTCTCCCTTACATAACTAAAGTTATATACCATTCCTGGGTGGTTCTTACTATTTTATTTTAATACTTAGAGATACAGTGGTTGACATTTTTTCAGAAGCTGTTCAAAGAATAATTATCTATGATTATGAACTAAGCCTGATTGAGTATATTTTATCTTATTAGTGGTCAGGTGGGTTCACGGAGTCCTTCTATGATCAGTAACGATTCAGAAACTTTGGAGGAGTGTATGGTATGTTCAGATATGAAGAGAGATACTCTTTTTGGCCCATGTGGACATATTGCTACATGTTCTTTGTGTTCTCCACGTGTCAAGAAATGCCTCATCTGTAAAGAACAAGTTCAGTCTAGAACAAAGGTAACTTTCATGTATTATCCTTTGTTTCTTTTATCCTTTTTTCACTCTTTAAGGCAATTTTAATGATAAATGATATTGTCTGTTGCCACTGTGTCTGTCAAATAACTCCTCAGTGGAACAGAGCTCAAGAGTGGGAATGGAGTAGGAATATCTATTGCGTTCCTGTTCTGTGTTTATACATGTATAGGGGTTTGTGTATCTTATATATTTGACCAAGAGAAAAAAGTTAGTATTTCTGAAAAAGAGCATGGTTCTACTTTAGATATAGCTCTTTGAGTAGTCATATTTTTGTTTTATATAATTTTTATAATTTAAAGGTCAAGGTAACAAACATTTGTTAAGCAGCTACTATGTGCCAGGCATTGTGTTAAGTGCTGGGCATACATAAAAAGGTAAAAAGATGGTCCTTGTTCTTAAGGAGCTGACAATCTAATGGGTGAGACACTAGTATTAAGGAGTATCTATTTTGTTTAAAGGATGGGATTCTAGGGAGGACTTGTAGGAAGCCAGGAGATGGAGATGAAGAAGAAGAGAATCCAGGCATAGGGGAGGGCCAGTGAAAATATTTTGATTTGAGACATAGAGTTTCTTCTCTGAGGAATAGCAAAGGAAGCCAGTACCATTTAGTTTAAGATATCCAATAGGCAGTTGGAGATGTGAATTTGGAGGTTAGGAAAGTGGTTAGGACTGGATATGTAGATTTAAAAATCATTTGCATAGAGATGCTACTCTTGGATCAGTGCTATGTGGAGGGACTTGCATAGCTCCATGAAACTATGAGCTATGCCATACAGGGTTACCCAAGATGAACAGGTCATAGTGGAGAGTTCTGACAAAAGGTGATCCATTGGAGAAGGCAATGGCAAGCTCCTCCAGTATCTTTGCCAAGAAAACCCTGTGGAAAGTATTAAAATGAAAAACGAGATGACATTGGAAGATGAACCCCTCGGGTTGAAAGGTGGCCAGTACGCTGCTGGGGAGGAGTACAGGACAACTGCAGGTAGCTCTAGTACTAATGAAGCAACAGGGCCAAAACTGAAAGGAAGCTCATCTGTGGATGCATCTGGTGACAAAAGGAAAGTCTGATGCTGTAAAGATCAGTATTGTGTAGAAACCTGGAATGTAAGATCTGGGAACCAAGGTAAGCTGGATATGGTCAAGCAGGAGATGGAAATATTAAACATTGACATCTTGGGTCAATGGACTGGAATGGGTGAATTTAATTCAGTGATCATTACATATACTACTATGGGCAAGAATCCCTTAGAAAAAATGGAGTAACCCACATAGTCAATGAAAGGGTGAGAAAAGTAGTACCGAGGGTATAATCTCAAAAATGACAGAATGATATCTGTTCCAATTGAAGGCAGACCATTCAACATCATAGTAATACAAGTCTGTGCTCCAACTAGTGATGGCGAAGAAGCTAAAGTTGATCAGTTCTATGAAGACCTACAACATCATCTAGAAGAACACCCAAAAAAGATGTCACATTCATCATAGGGGATTGGCATGCTGAAGTAGGAAATAAAAAGATAATTGGAGGAATTCAAAATCTTGTGGAAGTGAATGTTGAAAACTAAAAATAAATAAATTAATGGACCAAAAAAAAGATAACTGGAATAACAGGTAAGTTTGGCCTTGGATTATAAAATACAAATGATACCACTCTGATTGCAGAAAGTGAAAAAGAATTAAGAAGCCTCTTCATGAAGATGAAAGAAGAAGAGAGTGTAAAAATTGGCTTGGAGTTTAAAAAAACTAAGAATTTGACAACTGGTCCCATCACTTCCTGGCAAATGGGGTGGGGGGGTGGGGGGGGAGGCATGGAAGCAGTGTCAGATTTTATATTCTTGGACTGTCTGCACTATGAAATTAAAAGATGCTTGCTCCTTGAAAGGAATGTTGTGGCAAATCTGGACAGTATACTAAAAAGGAGAGATATCACCTTGCCAACAAAGGTACATATAGTCAAAGCCATGATTTTTCCAATAGCCACGTATGACTGTGAGAGCCTCAGAATCGGCACTTTTGAATTGTGGTGCTGAAGAAGACTTTTGAGATTCCCTTGGACAGCAAGGAGATCAAGTAGGTCAATACTTAAAGAAATTAATTCAGGCCATTCACTAGAAGGTCAAATACTTAAGCTTAAGTACTTCAGCCACATAATGAGAAGACGGGACTTATTGGAAGAGACCCTGATGTTGGGAAGTATTGAAGACTAAAGGAGAAGTGGACGGCAGAGGATGAGATGGGTAGTTTGTGTCATGAAAACAATAAACATTGACTTGGACAGGCTTTGAGAAATAGTGGAGGTCAGAAGGACCTGGAATGCTATAGTCTATGGGGTCACAAAGAGTTGACTACGACTGAACAACAAACGACAGGCACAGAGATTATGATTGAATTCCCTGGGAGCTGGTAAGATCACCAAGAGAAATAGTATAGAGGTAGAAGAGCCAGGAAGAGCCTTGGAGGACACCCATGGTTATGACCTGAATGAAGATCCAACAAATGAACCTGAGAAGGAGTTGTCAGACAGGTAGGAGGAGAACCAGGAGAGTATCACAAAAACCTAGAGAGAAGAGAATATCAAGGACAAAAGGGAGAAAGTATTGCCAAGAAAATCTAGACAGAGTATCAAGGAGAAGAAGATGATTAACAATGTCAGAGGCTGAGCAGAGGTCAAAAAGGATGAGGATTGAGGAAAGGCAATATTAGATTTGGCGATCAAGAGCATTGGTAACTTTGGATTGAGCAGTTTCAGTTGATTGATGAAGTTAGAAACCAGATATGAGTTAAAAAAGAGTATGAGAAGAAAGGAAGTGGAGGCATCAATGGAAGACAGCCTTCTTGTTTTTAGCCACAGAAGTCAGAAGAGATAAAAAGCTAGTGGGGATGGCCAGGTCAAATGAAGGCTTTTTGAAGATGGAGGAGACATGGGTGTGTTTGTAGGCAGTACAGAAGCAACCAGTTATCAGGGAGAGATTAAAGAGAAGTGAAAGTAGGGTTGCCGAAGAGAGGGATATACTGGAGAAGAAAGGATGGAATGGTAACTTTTGTGCATGTAGAGGGGTTTGTCTTGATAAGGTGAAGGGCTACCTCATCAGGTGAGACAGGTGTGAAGTGAGAGATAATGGCAGAAAGCATCTCAGTGATGTGAGATGAGGAGAAGAAAAGAGGGAGTTCTTAATGAATGACTTTAATTTTTTTCAGTAAATTATGAGGCAGGGTTCTCAGATGACTTGGGAGGGGTCAGGGACACAGGCAAGAAGTTTTCTTACCACAACCCATATTGTTGTCCACATTTTATGTGTGAGTGTACTGATGCTCAGAGTTTGTGGCTTACTCAAGGTCATTCGTGTGGTGAATCTGGAAGTTGGATCCAGGCCTTCTGACTGATTCATATTTGTTTTTCTGAAAAGAGAAACTCGCAGTAACCTGTTTGTGAGTGATGGCTTTTTGGTGTTTGTTTCTTTATTCTACATCCACAACTCTCTCAATCTAACCTGTTTTGTCTACTCACACAGCCACCACCCTAGAACACCTCTCTCTAGATTATTACAGTACCCCCTCTAGTTGGTCTCCCTTCAGTCTTTCTCCTATCCAGTCCATCCTGTACATAACTACCAAATGTATATTCCCAAATAAAGCACAAATGTGACTCATCATTCCTCTTCCTCTGCTTAACAAGCTTCTGTGGCTCCCTACAGCCTTGTATACAGAATTGGATTTTTTTTTTGAGAACCTAGAAAACAGAGAGGAATTCCTCTCACCCCTTTGCCTTTTCTTGTAAGAGGGAAACCTGTATATAACTCAAACATAGTTATTTGGCTATTGCAGATTTAAAAAAAAAAAGCAAAGGCTTTTTGAAGATGGAGGAGACATGGATGTGGTGGCCTGTGTCCCTGCCCCCTCCCAAGTCATCTGAGAACCTTGCCTCATAATTTACTGAAAAAAATTAAAGTCATTCATTAAGAACTCCCTCTTTTCTTCTCCTCATCTCACATCACTGAGATGCCTTCTGCCATTATCTCTCACTTCACACCTGTCTCACCTGATGAGGTGGCTCTTCACCTTATCAAGGCAAACCCCTCTACGTGCTCAAAAGTTACCATTTCATCCTTTCTTCTCTAGTATATTCCTCCCTTTAGCAACCCTACTTTCACTTCTCTTCAGTCTCTCCCTGACAACTGGTTGCTTGTGTACTGCCTACAAACACATCCATGTCTCCTCCATCTTCAAAAAGCCTTTGCTTTTTTTTAAAAATCTGCAATAGCCAAATAACTATGTTTGAGTTGTAGACAGGTTTCCCTCTTACAAGAAAAGGCAAAGGGGTGAGAGGAATTCCTCTCTGTTTTCTAGGTTCTCAAAAAAAATTCAATTCTGTGTACAAGGCTGTAGGGAGCCACAGAAGCTTGTTAAGCAGAGGAAGAGGAATGATGAGTCACATTTGTGCTTTATTTAGGAATATACATTTGGTAGTTATATACAGGATGGACTGGATAGGGGAAAGACTGGAGGGAGACCAACTAGAGGGGGTATTGTAATAATCTAGGGAGAGGTGTTCTAGGGTGGTGGCTGTGTGAGTAGACAAAACAGGTTAGATTGAGAGAGTTGTAGAGTAGAATAAAAAAACAAACACCAAAAAAAAAAACTTAACTGATTTGGTATGTGAGAGAGAATGAAGAATGGGGGTGACTTTGAGGGTCACTAGAAGTATAATGGTACCCTCAATCAAATAGAGAAATTAGGAGAAAGTGTTTGGATTTAGGGTAAAAGAGAAGATGTGATATGTTTGAGATGTCTATAGAATATCCACTTGGTGTTATGGGATTGATGCTCAGAAGAGATATATAGATTTGAGGGTTATTTGTATAGGATAATAGTTGAACCCATGGTAACTGATAAATTCACCTAAAGAGAGCGCAGAAAGAAGAAAGCCTAGGATAGAGTCCTGGAGCTCACCCACATATAGGAAGCAGAACATGGATGATGATCCTGCAAAGGACACTTTGGGAGAAGAGAGACTGTCTGGGAGATGATGGCCACTAAGTTTCAGAGTAGTCAATAATAATAATAATAATAAAGATGATAATTTATTCCCATTTATAGTGTTTGAATTTTTGGACAGCACTTCACTTACATTTCTCTCTCATTTGATCTTCTCATCAATCCTGGGAAATGGGTAGCATTTTATAGCTGAGGAAACTGAGATGTAATTGACTTGCCTAGGGTCATACAACTAGAAAGTATCTGAGGCTGGATTTGAACTTAGCTCTTTCTGACTCCAATTGCAAGTGTTTAGCCAGTACACTTCGCGGGGATTCCCCGTGTAAGCTGAATCAAGAAAAAGGAACCAAGTAAAATGCTGGCCCAGACAATCTGGGATTGAACTCATCTGTTAGGATAGGAAAAGTGCTCTGTAAACTTATCTGTTTCTGTCCCTTTATGTATTTTATTTTTCCTTAACTTCCTTGAAAAATTACTTTAGAAAAATATCCAGTCTTTTTTGAGAGAAATATAGTGAAAGCAGCAATGCGGGGGGCGGGGGGGAGGGCGCGGCGTGGGGGGAGAGGGGGAAGAGGAGTGGGAAATGTGAGTATGGAATTCGGAGTGCTGATATCAGCAATAGATGGTGGGTCTGAGGCATAGAGAAGTGATGTCACACCCCATTTTGGACTCTGATAGCTTCTTCATTTGTGGATTTTGAAATCCCAGTCCTACCTGGAATTTTTACATTTAGGAGAAATAAATTTGAGTAGAAATAAATGTTAGATCCTAGATTTGCATATGGTTTAGGTTAAGTGGAATGTGAGCCCCTGGAGAGCAGAGATTCTCACATATGTCTATCCCCAACATCCAGCACAAGTCTAGCACATAGAAGGTGCTGAGTGCATGCTTATTGCTTGACTGATTATTGACTGGATATCTGTGCTAATGCCATGGCCTCCTCCTGCAGATTGAAGAATGTGTGGTGTGCTCTGACAAGAAAGCTGCTGTTCTTTTTCAGCCCTGTGGCCACATGTGTGCTTGTGAGAGTAAGTATGCCTAGGCAATACTCAACCTCCATTATAGCGTTTTGTAAGAATAGAATAAGAGGAAGTCTAGCTCCGTTTTTTGTGCCCAGATGTTACCTCACTAAAAACCCTAATCTGTTGATATTTGGAGGGTACTTCACTGCTTAACATTTGCTTCCCTATTTAGTATGTCAGTTTTTCCTGTGTTCTTATGTTAGCTGATTCCTACATCCTCCACAGAGCTCTAAATAGAAGTTATTGTCTTGCCCTTGCACAGTATCAGCTGTAGATATCTATATAGTCTACAGGATGTCCCAAAAGTCTTAGTGCAGCTAAATAGCTTAAAACTGCACTAAGACTCATGGGACATCCTGAATAAATGATCCTTTATCACTCAGCAAAGTTTAGTTCTGAAAAAATATATGCAAACAAAATTCATTTAAAGGGCACTTTATTTCTATTATTTACAGTTAGTCTTTGTTTTCTACACCAAAATGATTTCTTCATGTACTTTCCTCACCCTTTGCCCTTGCCTCAAATCTCCCTTGTAACAAAGAAAAGCAGGGAAGCATAATTAATTGATGTAATAATTGTATCTCTAACATTTGGAATATGTTGTCATCTGACCTCAGATTCAGGATTGGTCATCATATTTATTATGAGTTTAGTTGTTTTTGATGGCATTTTTATTTATATAGTATTATATTTGTGTGTAGTGGTTTGTTTTTGTTTTTTTAGAAAATTTAGATGTATGTATCCATATTTGTATACACATACAGAAATACGTATAAGCTTTTTAATAAGGTAATAACAATTATCCTGTTTCTGTTTTTCTTTTTTTAATTTTTGCCTTCTGTTATTATTTATGTAAACAGTGTGCATATTGTTTTGGTTTTGTTTTCTTTTATAAAGTCCTCCTCTTTTTTTTATGTTATTTTCATTTGTTATTTCTTATACTATAATCTGCAACTTGGAATCACAATTAACCATTCCACAAACATTGGACATATAGATGGTTCTCAGTTTTTTGCTATTATAAATTATGTTGATATGAATATTTTTGTTAAAAAAAAACCAAAACAAAACCCTTTTCTCCCCTGTGTTTTATTCTGTGTGGATCATATCCCTAGGATATGGCCCTAATAGTAGGATCACTGGGTTACAGGTTATTCCTAGTTTTGTAACACTTGCTAATTAAGTAAATTTTTTAAAAAAGGTTAAATCAATTAACAGCCTCACCAGCAATGTATGTGTGCCAGTTAAAGAATTTGAACAATTTTGGAGGTGGTTTTTAATAATTTTTTTGAGAACTGCCCCTTTATACTTTGAACCACTTAAAAGTGCACTTTAAGTTTTTTTTTTTTTACCAAATTAACATATCTACTTGTAATGTACACCAACCTTTATGTTTCTGCTTTTGAGCCTTTACCAGCTATTACACCTCTTTACTACTTTCCATTACTCTTTGTGCCAAGTGATGTCACAATAAAATTAGTTTCTTTGGAGATACAGGCAAAAATTAGATCATGTTAGCTATATGTATTTTTTTTTCACTCCCCCTAATCTTTGTATTTCCTCCCTTTTTACGTCCAGTTTTTGTCCAGCATACCATGTTCTTCTCTCTACTTTTTTGTTCTTTTCATTCAGGGTTTTTCAAAGGTTTTAAAAACCATTCTCCTCACTTGAATAGCTTCAGGGTAAAAGTACAGTAAGTTATGCTCCTAAAATAATTTAGTAAGCAGCACTTAATAAGCTATCTAAATAAGATAGTAATTAAAGTAGTAAAGTGACCTGATCTTGGCCTGTCATTATGAAATATATTTGTTAATAAAGACAAACCTGGAGTTGAGCTTTCTAACTCTGCTGACATGCCTTGACTGTTGGCCTCCTATTTTGCAGGACTAGTCTGAGAATTCAGAATTGTAACTAGTCTCTGCTGTCAAAACCACAAATAGGAAGGGAAATGATCTTTGTCAAGTAACATCCAGTTAAGGTTTCATAAGCTAAAATGACATCCTGAATTAGATTTAGAGGGTAGGGAGCTCATTTTTGTGAAGAGTTAAACTTTTGGAAGGGCTTTCTTAAAGAAAAGCCCAGCTTGAAGTTACCAAAATAAGGTTTATTTTGGGAATGTCTTATATAGCATGAAAATTGACAACCTTTTAAACTTGAAAAATATTTTCCCTAAAACCATACAATTCCAAGCTAGAGTTCTTTACACATTCAACTCCTGTGTAGCATGTTCTACGTGGACAGATGATTTACCTACTCTTTCCCATTTTCATTGAGTTACGCTTTATTTTGGGAGTACACCTTTGTTGTACCTCTAGTCAGAATCCTTTAGAATCAGGGAATGTCAAATTAGAGTTTATCCTATTTATCCCCAAAATCATTCAGTGTCTTTTCCTTTCAAAATACTGATGTGTGATAGGAAGCTTCTAAACAGACTCTTCTGCAGGCAAAGGAATGAATTAGAAGGCCATGGAATGATCCACATAGAGTAAAATGTTAGCCCTGAGCCTGTTTCCTCAGTTTGTAAACTGAAACGGGTTGGATAAGACTATAATTATGATCCCTTTTGGCTCTAAATTCTGTGATACTGTACCTTTTCTCCAGTGCTGCCATTTCAGCAGCTTTTACTGTTTCTTTTTTTAATATATATGTTTTGTAGGGGGCAGCTAGGTGGACACTTACTAGCTGTGTGACCCTGGGCAAGTCACTTAACCCCAATTGCCTTAAAAAAAAGATATATGTTTTCCATCAATATTTGAATACTGGAAAAGATACTCTTTCACTTCACCTGTAATTTTAGATCTTTGTAACCATGAATTAAATAGAATTATAAATAATATGTAAAGCTTCTTATTTAACTGTACTTGTAGTACCTACCTATGATGTTTTTTGGGGAAGAAAAAAAGAGTATTATTCAGTCTTAGTTTACAAGCCATGAGTTACCTAATATTTGAGTAGTGGAAAAAAGGCATTATAGAGTCTGAATGGGCAAAAAATCTCAGTGGTCATGTAGTTCATCTCCTTTTCAGATTGTGAAGCTCATCTATAATATTCCTAACAAGTGATCATGTAGCTTTTGCTTTCAATGGTTGGAAACCCACCATTCCCCTGTGCTCCTCAGCCCCACACCAGGGGCAGCCCATTCCATTTTTGAACTGCTCTAGTTGTTAAGAATGTTTATTACTATGGTACTTTCATGCTACTCTTTGCATAGAAATTATTTTTCAGTACAGTGGCTATTTTTATTTTTACTCTATTGACTCATTTTGATAGAAACAGCAGGAAGAGAATGGTTCAACATAATGCAGAAATTTTGGAGTACAGTATTTTGCCTCAGAAAAGAGTTTTAGAGAAAACTGCAGTGGGCTTACAAGCAACCAGTCACCAGTCCAAGACAGTGCAGTGTATTGGTAAGAGGTGGGCAGTACCAGGATCATTCTGGTATTAATTTGTGTTTTGAAAGAAAAGTCTCCCTTTTTCTTTCCTTTTTACATTAAACTCCTGAAATGGACATCATGTTATTTATTTGTAGAAAAAAAATTGTTTACCAAAATATTAGGGAGTGTAGTTAATCCTTAAATTATGGACCACTGATTCTGGTGTCCTAAAAATATAGGAAAGGTTTGATTTTTGTTCTAAGGTTTATAACATGTTTAGTGTTACCTTCCTGGTAGGCATATCAGGATAGTTTAGTGGGGCTTCCCTTAAAAGTTATTTAGATTAGATAGAAGAAGAGTCAACTGCAGAGGAAAGGGTAATATGTGTCCCTTGTCTAAATAATGTATCTACCTTTGTTTTTCCAGACTGTGCTAACCTGATGAAGAAATGTGTGCAATGTCGGGCAGTAGTTGAACGGAGAGTACCTTTCATTATGTGTTGTGGTGGCAAAGGCTCAGAAGATGCCACTGATGATATTGGTAAGTTTATTTTCTTAAAATTTTTTTCTTACAGTTGGACCCATTTCAATTAATTCAATTCAATAAGCATTTATTAAGCTCCTGCTTTTAGGAATAAAAGACAAAAATGAAAGTTTTTGTCTTCAAGGAGGTTACGCTCTATTTTCTTTTTTGTCTCCTAATTCTTAATAATAAACTATTTTCTTACACATAAAAAGATTAATATGTTTGTTGGTCTATTGTTATAAATTAGTAGTCAGGAAAAAAAGTTATTTTAAAGCCATTTGTATGGTGATTACAAACCTGAAAACATTCAAAAGACTTTCCTCCAAAATGAAGAAAAAAAAAGGGATAATTTTAAAAGATTATAGTTATATCTTTGTTTCAATAAATTAGAAATGTGGGTCAGAAAATTATACAATTTGACATAATTGGATACACGTACAACTTCTTCCCAAAACACACCTCTTGTATAAAAAGGGAATTACGTGTTTTGTTTTGTATCTGGGACTCCACTATAAACTGGTAGCATACAGTTATTTCTTATGATGTGGTAGAAGGGAGCATTAATACAGATAATACTGGACATTGAATTATGGATATTTATTCAGGACTTTTCATGTCAAATACAACTGTAAATGTGTCTTCAAGTAGAGGGAGAGAATATGGCAGAATAGGGCTAGTAATGAGATCAGACACCATTCTTTTTTCTCTTTTATATGAGACTATTTGATACTTTGTAGCACTTTCATTTTTTTCATCTTACACTATTATTAACAAGAGTTAAGATTCCTATAAAAACGATCTCCTCAGCTGAACAAAAACCTTTTGTAAGGTTTTTAAGGAAACTAGGAAAATGTCCATTCCCTTTGAACCAAGGACATTACTGGGTTTGTACTTCCAGGAAGCCGTCAATAAGAAAGTCCCCATATACACCACAATATTTACAGCAACTTTTTTATGATAGCTGAGAATTGGAAACAAAGTGGATGCCCATCAGTTAGGGAATGGCTAACAAAATTATGGTATATGAATGTAATGGAGTATCACTGTGCTGTAAGAAATTACTGTGATGAGTATAGAGAAGCATGGAAAGATCTATATGAATTGATATAGAATGAAGTAAGCAGAGCCAAGAAAGCAATATACACAGTTACTACAACAATGTAAATGGAAAGAACAATGACATACCAAGAGTAAATATAACAAAATTGTAAAGATTAAGCATGCCTAGATTGAAGAAATATGAGAGGACATCCCCAATCTACTCCTTCATGGTGGTTGGATCCACAGGTGTTACATATTGCACATGTCTTTGAACTTTTTCAATGGATTGGTTAGTTGTACTGGGTTTTTTTTCCCTCTCTGAAAAATAGGATTTGTTATGTGGGATGGTTCTCTGGTAGAGGGAGGGGAAAGGAACACTTGGAATAACTATTATGATGTAAAAAACAGAAAATATCAATAAAAACTTATCTTTTTTTTTTTTTTAAAGGAAACTGACCTTTGGGGTAAAATTGTCTTCCATTGCCTCTCAATCCATTCCCAAAGTCTTCAGACCCATAGCTTTTACTAGTTACTCTTAGGCTAGTACAGTATAGAGAAAGCAAGCATAATAGAGATATTTATGAATCTGAGAAGGGGAAACAAGGAAAGTGCTGACTCCAATTTAAAAACTTTGTTGAGGCTTACTTCAGTCAGGCACTACAAATGAAGCAATCTGCTTTTTATGTTACTGTGCCAAATATACCCATTGTTTAAAAGAGTCTTGTTTTAAAAACCAGCCTAATAGGGGGCAGCTAGATGGTGTAGTGGATAGAGCACCGGCCCTGGAGTCAGGAGGACCTGAGTTCAAATCCGGCCTCAAACACATAACACTCAATAGTTGTGTGACTCTGGGCAAGTCACTTAACCCCAATTGCCCTCACCAGGAAAAAAAAAAAAAACAGCCTAATAATAGAGGCCATTTCATGAAGAATTCATGTAAAGTACTACATCCAGTTATGGTGAGGGGATTTAAAAATACTCTATCTATATTGCAGCAAGTGGAAACATTCCAGTTTTACAGAAGGACAAAGACAACACCAATGTCAATGCTGATGTACAGAAGTTACAGCAACAGTTACAAGATATCAAAGAGCAGGTAAAAATATCTTTATGTTAAAACACTGATTTTTATGAATGGCTTTTAGGAGAAGAGGGCATCTATTTGCTTCCTGAAATCAAAGCTCTATTTCATACTTCACATTTGTCCTCTAATCTAAATCTGGTTGATCAGAATTATTTCGTTGGATAAAAACTTGAAATATCAATGTTATCTTACTGCTAGAACCATTTCTTTTCTATCTGTACATATAAAACAGTCCCATAATAAATGGTGATGTAGAGCAGTGCTTATTTTCATATGCCAGATAAGAGTTATGTATTAATTATATACAATCAATTGATTAAAATTCCTGAACTGAAGGAGTTAAAAATAATATAATTAGATCCATTTTCTTGATGTAATTGTGGCCTTGTAAGTTCTTGATTTTGATAGGATACTAAATTCATTCTAAAACAAATTTAAGATTGGTGCTGAATTTTCAGAATCTTTTTCTTTCATGTAAGAAATGCACATGCACAGAGCAGAGAAGCTAATTTTTGAAGAAAATAGTAGTTTTTTCATGAAAGTTATTTTGTATCATTTTGTTTTGAAGTTCCTTTTATTGAGAGATATAAAAACATTTAAAATAGTTCCAAAACTTTTTAAAATAGATTGGTAATGTAGTGGATTTGTAAATTTTTAATTGTAACCAGGGGAAACCTTTATTAAAAGCTCTCCCCTGACACTTAATAGCTATGTTTCCATGGTCTAGTCACAGACATGATTTTGTATGAAACAGATCTGGGAATTTTAGTGTTCTTGTAATCTCAGCATAAGTCAGTAGTCTTGATATCAAAACCCAAAAAAGCTGATGAAATTGTGGACTGCCTTATGAGAAGCACATCTTCCAGTAATAAGCGAGTACAATAGTCTTGTTGTAGGGTACTATGCTCAGTTCTGTGTACCATATTTAATGAAAGATGATGAAAAGCTAGAGAATGACCAGAAAAGAGCAACAAGATGGCAGAAAAAAAAAAAAGGCCTCAGATTTATAGCATATGAAATTTGGTTGAAGGAACCAGAGAGGCAGCCTGGTATAGTACAGTACTGTATTTGGAGTTTGGTCTCCCTATTTTGTATTTAGAGTTAGGAAGACCTGAGTTCAAATCTCATCTCACTATGTGACATTGGGCAAGTCATTTAATTTTAGTACTTCAATTTCCTCATCTGTAAAGTAAGAATATTGGATTTGATAACATCTGATGTCTTCCATGCCTAAATTCATGTTCCTGCGATCCATTCCAACTCTAAACTGTGATCCTATGAAGTAGGAATGTTTATCTTGAGAAATGAAAGGTGTTAGAGGACATGATAAACTGAAAGTGTGTCAGTCTTTGCCCCCAGATGGTAGATTTGTGCACATTGAGCAAATTTAGGCAATATATAAGGCAAAACTTACTGATGATTAAAGCTATCCAAGAATGGAATGGACTTACTTGGGGGTGTTGTAGGTTTTTCCTTATTGGAAGTCTTCAGACAAAGGTTGTGAAATCTTTTCCAGATACAGGTTGTAGTATATGGCCATTCAAGTTCCTTCCAACTTTGAAATTTCAGGATTCTGTGAATAGGCATGAGAAGAGATGGAAGTATAGCATGTTGTGATCAGAATTCTGGGTCATAGAGGTTGTACAAGCACTTACACCTCCATATAAATGCTTGCTCTTGATGGTAAAATCAGGGGCAAAAAATCTGTGTGTAGTTTGAATGAAGGAGTAGATCATGAGAGTTGAAGAGATTGAGAAACTGTAAGGCCAGAATATTTGAGGGAATTCTGTGTGTGTGTGTGTGTGTGTGTGTCTGTGTGTGTGTTTTGAAGTTTCCAAATTTTGAAGTTGGGTTTAAGGAGGAAAAGATTATGAGCCAGGTTCTGAGTTCCTTGAAAAAGGGAGGAGAAATAATCTGATGCCTGGTAGGTGACTGTACTTAATGATTTAAATAGGGTGAATGATTTAAATAGGGTGACTGTACTTAATGATTTAAATAGGGTCAAAGTAGAAGAGGTTGCTGGGTGATGGTAGCGTCTAGAGGGTCTAGTAGTGGTAGTGAAGACAAAGGCATCTTCCACCTCCTGACCTATTACACTGGGAGAGGTTTGCCAGCCTTCTGAGGTTAAGTTTTCATGAGTCTCAAAACACGGAAGGAAAAAGGCAAGGAAGAGATATAAAGGGAAGTTTGTTGATAGAATTGGGGGTCCAGAGGACATAACAATTGCTGATATTTATATAACTTTAATTAATACTAATTTATCTCATTTGATTCTCATAATAACCCTGGATATGAGGGGCATGAGATAGTGATGAATCCAGAATGACTACTAGTTTGGGAGGTTGAAGGACTGGAAGGATAGTGTTGTCCTCTACAATAATAAGGAAGGTGGGATGTAGGGAGGGTTTAAGGGAAAAGATAAGTTCAGTTTTGGACATACTTAGTTTAAGACATTGCCTGATCATCCACTTTGAGATGTCTGAAAGGCAGTTGGAGATATGAGATTAAAAGTCAGCAGAGATATTGGTGCAGGACCTGTAAATTTGAGAATCATTATCATAGAGATGGTAATTACATCCATGGAAGCTGATGTACTTCACCAAGAAGAGGGCTGGGACAGAACCCTTAGGGACACCTCCAGCAAAGAATACTGAGAAGGAGTGGTTAGATAGATAGGAGAACCAGGAGAGAGGAGTTGCTTGAAAACTTAAAAAGATGAGTATCTAGGAGGAGAATATGATCAACAGTTTTGGAGGTGGCAGAAAGTTCAGAGAGAATGAGGATTGAGTAAAGGCTGTTGAATTTGGCAACGAAGAGATCATTGGTAACTTTAGAGAGAGCCATTTTGGCTCAGTGATAAGGTCAGAAGCAAGAATAGAGAAAGTGGAGGCACCTCTTGTAGACAGCCTTTTGGAAGAGAAGAGATATAGGTCAATAGTTAACAAGAGTGGAAGGATCCAAGTGAATGGTTTTTTTTGGGATGGAGGGGACATGGGTATGTTAATAGACAGTAGGGAATGAACTAGTAGACAGGGAAAGATTGAAAATAATAGAATGGGGATGACAGAGGGGGCAGTCTGTTGGAGGAGAAGGGATGGAATGGGATCACTTGAGCATAGAGGGCATAGCCTTGGAAAGATTAAGGTTACCCAAGCATGTGAGTTAGGGGTAAAGGAAGAAATAATGGTAGAAGGCTTCTGAGTGATGGGAGAAGAAGAGGGAACTCATGTTGAATGTCCTCAATTTTAATTATAAAATACGAAGCTAGGTTCTCAGCTGAGAGGGTGGGGGGAAGAAGGAGCCATGGGAGGTTTGAGAAAGAATGGAAAGGTTTGGAAGAGCCACTGTGAAGAGAGTTATTATGATTTGATAAGGCAAGTGTAGTACATCACCTAGCCATAATGAGGGCCCAGTTGAGGTTGTATAATATAAATTTATAGTGGACTCAATCAGAATGATTGTGTACTTTTCTTTACCTTCGTTTTGCAGCATGTTGTAGGAGCAAAGGTGGCAGACAGTGGGAGTGATCCAAAGCTGAGACTTGGCAGGGTGTGACTGGTGAAATAAGGGGCCTAAAAAGTCAAGAGATGAGCCTGTTGTAGAGTTGAATCAGTTCACCAGTGGGTCAAGATGGGGAAAAGAGGAGAGAGTGGCTAGTGTAAAGGAGATGGCCTGGGAGAGAATTTGAGGAGGCAGGGGATTGGAGGCCACAGTATAGATTGAGAATAGGTTTAGGTAAAGGAAATCAGTGGGAGAGGTAATAGATCATGCTTAGATAAGGGGATTTCAAAATTCTTGAAGGTTTGTGGTAATTTTGGGTAATGGCAAGATCAAGGAAATTACCATATTGAGCCATTTTTTACCTTCTTTATAACATTTCTCATCTTGGCAGCTTGTGTTCTACCTTAATGTTAAAACCCTTGGATATTTTTTCTAAAAATTAAAATTGTGGAACATCAGTGTTTTCTACATATAGGGAAGAAAAAAGGACACTTATAATTAAATTACTTGTCATGCTTAGAAAAGGCTACGATAACAGATTCTCAAGAAAAATAATATGGGAAAACTAGTGATATCACAGTTGTGAAAAGTTGCAATTTAATGTTTCCTCAATAATTATACTACTTGTGTTGCCACATTCTTTCACAGACAATGTGTCCTGTGTGTTTGGATCGTCTGAAGAATATGATATTCCTCTGTGGCCATGGAACATGTCAGCTTTGTGGAGATCGAATGAGCGAATGCCCTATTTGCCGCAAAGCCATTGAACGGAGGATCCTTTTGTATTAAATGAGAAATAGCAGTGGGTTTTGTTGGCTAAACGAAATTTAAATGCGTTTGATAACAGGCAGTTCTAGTGAAATACTGTATAATACCATAGCCTGTGTAATACATTATAATTACTTTGAATGCGCTGAAACCAAACAAACCACAAAACAGTATTTGGATAGTCATTTTGAAATTTGGATCAAATCCATGTAAGCCACAGTTAATTTAAAAAAGTTTTTTACTCCAGTCTTATAGAGTATGGTTTGTAATGGGACAGATTTAAAAATACATTTAATTCCTAATTCTTTACTACTTCCATTAAATTTTCTTTTACTATTCAGTTTCATCAACCCTTAGATGATATACTTTTTTGTGTTTTCTCTTATCCTTAACATTAATAGTCATTTTTCGCATTAAGCCTAACATAGATACTAAGAAATTAACACTTCTTTAAAATGCCATATAGCACCAAGTGAAGTAGGCAAGTCAAACCTTTACCTCATTTATATTAGGCATATAGGGTGTTTCAGAAGTCTTTAGTGTAGTTTGAGGCTCCAAAAAATAGCTTCAGGCTGCACTAAGACTTTTAGGACACCCAGTATAAAATCATAATTGTAAATGGAACATTACATAATGTAAATAAGTTTGAGAAATGTTTTGAAAGAGGTAATGAGAGAGTAGAAAGACTGCTGAACTTGGGAATCACAAGTTTGAATCAGGCTCTGCCACATACTGCCTGTGTGATGCTAGCAAGTCCTTTAACCTCACTGGAATTCAGTTACTTTACTTGTAAAATGTGGGAGTTGGACTAGATGATTTCTCAGGTCTCTTCCAACTCTGGAGCTACGATCTCATGGCCTATGCTCTAAAAGCAAACATCCGAAATTTCATTTTCATTTCCAATGATTTCCAGTTTTTCTTAAAGAAACAAATTGGAGTATGGAATAATGAGAGAACAATCACAACTTCATATTAACAGTTTATTTCTTAGATTGTAAAAGAAAAATCAGTAATTTGACTCTTGTTATCTGTTAACCTAAAAGTAGTTGATATTCTTACTGAAAAAAAAAAATAAGAATGGGCAATCACAATGAGGAATTGAAGAAAATAATATTAAGGATCATTTTCCTACAACATTGCAAAAATAGAATTATTTATTTATATATGTTTGTGTAGCTTCTGGCCGTTGTTGAAAGACACTGCCCTTCTTCTGTGACCTAGTACACTGTTATTATTAAGCCTTATAGAAAAATGGTGTGAATACATGGTATATTCACCTAAGTACTCCAGTTACAGTTACATAATTGCCAATATTGGTCTTGATCTGACCATTAAGAAGAGTAATTGCTCCTTTCACAGGCCACTAAGTTTCCTCTTAGTAAATTAACTTTTCCAGCACACTTAGAATAATGAACCTTCCCAAAGGCTTTCCAGGTTTTCTCTTTCTTCTTGCAGGATCAGTTCCATTACTTTTGACAGTGTTGGTAATTCTGTGTATCTTCATAGGTCTTACATGACATGATACAGCTATCTCCCCAAATTATTGGGGGGTATCTTTATGAATTTATAAATCTTGGTACCTACAAATAACTACTTCAACTATTGCTGCCAGTGCCCTCCAGAAAATATTTGAGAACAAAGTAAAAATAGATTTTTCATTTTCGGGGGAAGAGTTGGGCTCTGGTGGTCAGTACAAAGATAGGAATAATTTCTATTGATGATATCATTTGCTTTGATACTGTCATTGGCTGTGTAGAGAATCAAAAGATTTTGTAGCGTTTAAATGAGCAGAAGCATGCTAGCATATCAGAAAGAACAGTGGATTGAAGTGAAGTGTTTTTAGATCTTTCATTGCTGGACAAGTGTACATTGTCAGCAGTTCAGAGCGACAATTTGCTGACCAGTACCTAAGCTCTTTATTTTCATATATATATACATATATATATATATATGTATATATATATATATATATATATAATACATACACAGATATCTCTCCTGTGTATTTAAAAAAAATTTTTTTTACATTTGCCTTCTGTTAGCAACACTTCCTTCTTCAAAAATTTCCTACTATACATAATTAGAAAGTCTCTTAATCTGGGGCCCATGGATGCCAAAGGTGTCCGTTGATAGATTTCAGAAGGTCTGTGATCTTTGATGGAAAAAAATTACATCTTTATTTCAGTATAGTTGATTCCCTTGGAAATCCTATATATTTTATATATCAAAAATATTATTCTGAGAAAGAATCTGTAGGCTTCATCAGACTGCCAAAGGGGTCAATGAAAATTAAGAAACTCCTGCTCTACCAAATACTATTTCCACATAGCCAAGTATTATGTTGACTGATTAAGTGGACTCGTTTTGGCTAGCCTGACGGTGGTAGTAATAATTTTAGTTGTGAAAATAATAATTTTATTTAACAAAACCTTTTCTTTGTTCCCTGACTCCTAGTTCTGGAATTGACTTTAAAGGGGAATTTTTGCCCGTTCAGAGTGTTCTCAGTACTTTTGTTCATGGTTTTAAAATACAGTATTCTAAACTTCTATCCCAAAGTTCATAATTTTTTGTAGTAATTGTTAATGAATTTGTGGATTTATGTCAGTTATTACATTTCTGAAGTTATTTTTGTGAACAGATAATCCTTTTGTTTTGATCAACTGAAAGTTTTTTTTTTTTAATAATTTTGATTTTGTGAGAGATGATGAGGAGCAGAATTTAACATGTTCTCCAGCTGTTTGAAACTTTGACCTCATTTTGTATCTCCCAGGAGTAGTTCCTGATAAGTTATTTCTCATCCCGTTAACCATCTCTTTTTATCCTGTTGTCACTAAGGATTTCTTATTGTTTTCAGTTATGTGTTGAACTCTTACTAGTTGGTCAGATCTCTAGAAGACTCTAGTTTTAGAAAAGATGTAGGGCCACTTGTGTTGTTTTGCCTTAATGTCTTTTCAGAATCATGGTTGCAATTGTGCCATTTCCTTAATTCTTAATTTCTTCAGTATAATCAAGTAGTATGTATTGAATATCACATTGCACTGAGTTGGATGACCAACCTTTTTGGATTCTGAATTTCCAAATACTAATTAGTTATGAAACAGCTACTAAATTAATTTTTTATTTTGAGCTTATCTTTTTTTTTTAATCTATTTTTCCCCGCCCTAATTTGAGCTAGGGAAGATGGATCTCAGACACTATTAATTTAACTTTAGTCAATGCCATTTCCTGCACTGGAGACCTTTGAAACTTTTATGGGCAAGATCTTCATTTGTGTATCCAATTTCCCTTTGACATCCTCCCTAGCAATCTTGTTTGGTGTTCTTCCCAGTGCATTAATACCTGTCCTTTGTTGTTTTGTGTGTGTTGGGTGATTTTTTTTTTTTTTTTGAGGGAGAAGTAGAAGGGACAAGTATGTTGTCATATTTTTACATGTTTTACCTAAATTATCCTTACATATATTTAGCCAGATATATGTAGCTATTTTTATTTCATTGTTGTTAGTCCTTCTTATTCATTACCATATAACAAATTATTTAATATCCCAACCTTAAATTATTCTATAAGACCTTCTGTCAACCACCAAGCTTTCAAAGTTCAGTGTTAGTTCAAATATTCATTCCTGATATGTCAGGATTTTCTGAATGTTGTGTCAGAATTTTAATATGTCAGATTCTGCTGGTAATTATATAATCACTACTGTAATTTCATTTGGCATTTTATATTCAACATCTTCTTAGAAGTAGATGTTAAAATTAATTTTGATAAGAAAAGAAGTACAATATGGTTTAATCACCATTAAGCACCTATGGCTGGGGAAAATAAATTTAGAGAAAACAAGATCCCTGTTAATTTGGATGTCAGAGTATATATGTATCTTATTTGTCTCTTTTTACTCTCTGTATTATAATACAAGAGTTTTCTGTTATAACACTGCCAATTCTTGGAATAATATTAGTAAGTTTAAAATGAAAACTTACTGAAGGTGCTATTCTTTAAACACAATCTTTTTAATGTACTTGTTCCTGTTGCTATATATACCATATACATATCTTGTAAAAACCTTCATGCCCAACATGAAAACCCTAGCGCAAATTAAAATTTTGTTAGGATAATGCTAGTTCTAACCAATAAATTAGTTTCATTGGCATAATAGGTAATATAACTTTAAAAGCTAAATTAAGATAATGCTAAAGTTCAAACACTACAAATTGACAAATTTTGGAAGTGTTTGTTGAAGTCTAATTTTACTAAATTTTTTTAAATGACTGATTTGGTTTGCAAGACCATTTTTAACATATTTAAATCTATGTTACTTAACTTTTGTACAGCTCATATCTATATCAAAGCACATTATCTAGGTAGCCTAAGAAGTTAACTCTGCCATATGTGCACACAGTATATCTGTGCCATTTAGATTGTGTATGCTGCCAAACAATTTTTGCCTTGTTCAGTCAGGTTTTGCCTCCCTGTTCTCATAGGGTCTTCACTTAAACTTAGAGTAGGAAAGAAGTGGTAGGATTTTGGAGAAGAGAAAATGATGAAGGAAGATGGTGAAAAGTAGAGGAGCAGGGCAGGGGGTCGGGGGGTGTTTGGTGTCTGAACATAGAGGAGAAAAGGGATTATTGAGGTCTCACCACGGCAGCCTGTGGGAAATATTTAATACCAAAAAAACTATTTCAGTTAATAAAATCCTATTTTATCACCTTTCACATAATGGGCAATTGCTTTGTAAATTGCAAATTTAAAATGGCTTTTGATTTGGTCCAAAAGGGAAATTAACCCCTCTCATAAATAACTCAAGGATTTAACAATAATTGTTCATGTGGAAACAATTCTAGAGAAGTTAAACTTTTTTCTTCTGTGTATATATAAATCAAAAAACACAAATTCTATCAATAGTAACTTGCTTGTGTGTGCATTTCTTAATGATTTAATCAAAAGACTTAAATTATTGGTAAACATGGTTGTCACAAAAATATTTTTGGCACTCCCATCAGACTGAAAACAATGTGCCAAAGGTTCCTTCCCTTCACTAATAATTACTAATTTTGATACAGTCATTTTGGGGGGAGTTTAAAAATGCCTGTTCATTGAAACGTAGTTGTTCCCCTCCCCCCCTTTTTTAGCTAGAAAAAAATTAAGTTGTAATTTTGTTAGCTCTGAATTTGAGCTGAGTGGGATTATAACATTTTCACAAATAGACAACTTGATAGTAGAAGTGTAAAATAGCTTTAAAATCTATTTGTGAATTTATTTTTGTTAAAACAGAAGAACCTAATTTTACTTTACCCATATGTTGTAATAGGAATACTCACGGATACCACTTGATAATCATGTAGAGGTGGAATTTTACTTAAGTAAGCAAAATCATAGCAGTATTAAGAATGTTAATTTTTGTGGCTAGTTTAAAACATGTTTGAGGAAACTTTAAAGCTGGTTCGATCTATTTGTTTTGCTTTAGAAAAAAATGTTTAGATTGTTTGAATTTTCTCTTTAGTAATTGCTGTTGAATGGTAGAAACATGGACAATTAGTGTTGATCAGTTAATGTTTCATAGCTTAAGACTTCGAAACTTTCTACCTCCTTTCTGTCAAAGTGTTACATTTTGCCGCTATTCTAGTCTTTATAGTCAAAGGAAAGTGGAAGTCTGGAGTTGGAGGGTTTTGTTAGTGGTGGTTTTTTTTTTTTTAAACACGAACAAAGCAAAACCCACCCCTAAGACACTGCTTTGGGGTTTTATCACCCAAGTTTGGTGCCTAAATTCATAACAAAAGGTTAAAATTGATCTTTAAATGTATAATGATAAAATTGCGAAGTGTTACACATACTGTTCTCTTCCATTTTGTAGGCTCCTTGAATTAATTTCCTCCAAAATCAAAATTTTTTTTGTTCATTTACATGTTTTCTTCCCTCCCCACACGTCATTTCCTTTTAAAGTTATAACTGCAGTAATTTAAAGTTCTGATTCAGGGCTTTTTAACAATTTAAGCAAATTCCTATATGTTTGTTACACTTTTAGAAAACCCCACTCATATCATTGTTTAGTGCCTTGAAAGAATTATTGACTTGGCAACAATGATTAGACCATTACAGTGTGCCTATGTCTGTCAGTATATGCAGACATATGTGTCTCATCGTTTAGATACTACATGTGTGTACTGGGCCTTGGTAATTCTGTAAGGGAAGCTTTGTAGATTTAAATTTGAAGATTATTTTTTAAAAACTGATCATTCACGTCCATGACAACTATACTAGTAGACAGAATAATTCTGTACTTATATTCATACTAAGTCACATGTATGAAATACCTGGGGAGAGGATCTAGGGAGTTTACATAATTATGCCTGTTTAGTTTGAAAGGAGGATTCAGTCTATAAACAGTGAGGTTTCCCTTACATCCCCCCAAAATCTTTTGTGTTCTAACATTAACATTTAAAAAGAATCTGCATGGTGTTTCTTAATAGTAATCTTATTTTGTCTGAGTTCACAAGTTTTTCTTTTTACTAAGTTTAGTATGCTAGTTATCATCAGTCCCATATACAATATATTCAGTAGAAGATAAGTTTTATTGACTCATTGTAACATTTTATTTCCATCTCCCTCTCCCCCCATAGTTGTTAGACTTATGTGTTCAATGGAATTTGAAGTCTTTTGTGTGAATATAGCTTAATTTCTGTACTATGAATGATTTTGCTTATTAGTCTGAGTTTTTAAGAAATGCTTAGCAAGTCCTAAGCTTTTAAAATTAAATGCTAATATCTTCCTGTTAATAAAGTTTTATTATATAATGTCTTAATCTGCTCTTTTGAAAAATATTATTTTAAAAAGTATATGCATGAGTTGCTGGATGCTTCAAGCATTTGGTATATTTATTCTTTTCCTACTTCATTTGTAATTGAAATCTTTAACAACAGAGAAAGCAAGGAGCTATTGCCTTTGTTTGGCTTTGAGAAAAAATGCCCCAATTAATTTTGTAGAAGAAAAAATATCCACATCCAAAAGAATGTTGTTGGTATTCAAAACTGCACCATTAACTTACTTTCATCATAATTGGCCTCCTCCCAATTAGAATTGAAGATTATTGTAAGAGATAAGTTAGTAAAGTTGACTTGATTTCAGTCAGTTAGGTATCATTAGTCAACTGAACTTGATTTAATAATTTTTGTTCTTTAAAAGTGTGTTATAACTCAAAAATTGATATGTTTGCTTTTAGAAAATACTCATTTTAGGGGCAGGTAGGTGGTGCAGTGGATAGAGCACCGGCCCTAAAGTCAGGAGGACCTGAGTTCAAATCCGGCCTCAGACCAAACACTTGACACTTACTAGCTGTGTGACCCTGGGCAAGTCACTTAACCCCAACTGCCTAAAAATTTAAAAAGAAAAAAAAAGAAAATACTCATTTTAAAGCAGTAAACTATTTTGATATTTTTCAAATTCTTTTTGTAGTTACATCATAGAATAACAACATTGGACTATTCTATTTAGTAAAACTAACTGAAGAATTTACCTCTAAAGTCATTGGGAGATAGGAGCTATTTCTAGTATAACAAATTAATCGTGGACATTTGAGGATGATTTTGTTGGCATAGATTAGAAAGATAATTACTGTAACAACAGTAACAACAAAATAGCTACTTAAACTGTTTAATTAAAGCAGTCTTAGTGATCACCAGTTCAAGAACTAGGATTTAGGTCTGAATGACTTATGGTTAATTGTTTTTTTAAACACTGTATAATTCTAAGTTACCTTTGATTACGTTAAAACTGTGCATAGGTGTGTTTTTTTTTAAATAAATGTAACAAAATATTTAAGATAATTTACATTTTTAATCATTGATTTTTTAAAAACTTGTGAAGGTTATGAAGAAGTTTTATGACTTTTGATATAAAATTTCACATAGCAAAATTTATGAATAATTAGTATCTAACATAAGTGTGGATGATATAATCCTCAGTTTGACTGGGAAGTTGAGAACCGGACAAATCAATATAATGTGGCTCATGAACAAACAAAATATCTGTGACCATGCCTGAAATATTACTGAAGAAGTCAAAGAATCTGAAAGTCAGAAGAGGCTGCAGCAGCCATCTAGTCTGACCCATACACAAAATAATCCCTACTGTAATTTGCATAATAAATGGTTGTCCAGCTTCTGCTTGAAGATCTCTAAGGAGAGGCAACCTATGACTTCTCAAGGCAGGTTAGTCCACTTTGGGAGGGTTCCAGTTGTTAGAAAGTTTTTATTGGCATCAAGCCTAAATTGACCCTTTTTTCAAAATCCACATATTGCTCCTGATTCTACTCTTAAGGCCCAAGCAGAACAAGGCTAATAATCCCTTTTGCCCATGATCACAGCAAGCATGTTTCCCCAAGTCTTCTTTTCTTCAGATTAAACAGCTTCTTCAACTCATCCATATGTCATAAACTGGAAATCCTTCACCATCCTGGTTGCCTACCACCATTCTAGTTGAGTACAGATGAGGTCTGAGAAGTGGAGTACGCTGGGGTCATCACATCCTTATTCCTGGAATCTGTGTTCCTCCTAATGTAGCCTCAAATTGCTTTACAGGATTGAGACTCGGCTTGGGGTAATCACAGATTGGATGAAAGGGTAAGAAAACTTTGAGGGTGGATGATAGTGTAGAGTTAAGTTGATTTACTAAAAGGTTGAGTTAAGAAAGGGAGGAGAGTATAGCCAGTGTAAGGATGATGGTCTAGCAAAGAACTGAGAGCTGGAGGGAATGGGGGATGATGAAGACGAAGAACAACAATTTTCCATTGCAATCATATGTCATAGTTTGTTTAGCCATTCCCCAATTGGTGGACATGCCTCCGATTTCCAATTCTTAATCACCACAAAAGGAGCTGCTATAAATATTTTTGTACAAATACGTCCTTTCCCTCCCCCCACACCTTTTTTGATGTCTGGCCAATAGTGGTATTGCTGAATCAAAGGATATACACAGTTTTATAGCTCTTTGGGCATAGTTCCAAATTGCTCTCCAGAATGGTTGGATCAGCTCACAGCTTCACCAACAGTGCATTATTATCCCAGTTTTCCCACATCCCCTCCAACATCCATCATTTTCCTTTTTTATCATATTAGCCAGTCTGATAGATGTGAGGTGGTATCTCAGAGTTGTTTTAATTTGCATTTCTCTGATGAATAGTGATTTAGAGTATCTTTTTCCTTATAACTATAGTTTTGATTTCTGTCTGAAAACTGCCTGAATTCTTAAACAACTAATCTCCCATGCCTATATCTGATAATCCAAGATCCCCTTGTAGATACAACCACAAAGTTGAAATTTTTTCCACGGTTTTTCTGAGTATCAAAATCAAATAAAAAGTTTCCCCTAGTGTCATAGGCAATGTCATTCACAAAGACCAAATAAAATAATTCGCTATTACTGGTTTGGATCTACAGAATCCAATTTGCTGCTGATGTTCTACTAATTACATGAAACATCTCAGAGCTTTCTCAGAGTTGTTAGAAAAAAATTGACCTACCAATCCACATAAAAACTAAGTGGATGAAAAATTCACGATGACAAGACTGACTGACAGCTGAATGGACAATAAGTAAAACCATCAGTACATATACCTGAGATAGGCACTGTGACTGGACAGTAAACAAGGCCCAAAATCATTTGGGTTAAATTTGGGAAATTATGCAATGCTTTAATGATCCTCAATTGCTTCCTGATAGAAAATTCCATTTTTTTCAACACCACTGTATAGAGCTAGAAATCATGGAGCACCATGCTCTCAGAAGACTCAAAAAAGTGCAGATGACTCAAAATACAATGAAAATATGTATGGTGGATGCATATGACCAATGGTGACTTACGAGCAAGAAGTGGCATGAAAGGCATCATTGAGGAAATACATGATTATAAGAGGAGGCTGGTAATGAAATGAGAGCAAAGACCAAGGCTGTGTTGCACTAGTGTGCCTTCCCTTACAGTTGTATCCCTCATATCTCCTTAGCATCATTCCTTCTCTTTTGTTCCAGGCTTGGAGAAAAATATGGTCATTCTTGCCAAAGTCAATCAGTCTTGACTCTTCTAGAGGATTATCCCTTCGATTTTCCTCTCTCTTTCCTATTTGTCAGTCTCTTTATTTGTTCCTGCCCTGATGCCCAGATCTTCCTGATAACTAAAAAAACCTTTAATTTGATATTTCTGTCCCTTCCAACTATCATCTCTTCTCCCATTAATAGAAGGCAAAGGATATGGGCTTATAGTCAAGGATAACTTAGCCAGCAAAACTGAGTATAATGCGACACAGGAAAAAATAGACATTTAATGAAACAGGACTTAAAAGCATTCCTGATAAAGGGATCAGAGCTGCAGAAAAACTTTGAAGTACAAACACGGGAATGAAGAGAAACATAACAGGATGTTTGACTGTGATTCCAGAGGACTAATAATGAAACATGCTACCCACTTCCTGATAGAGAGGCAAAGGACTCAGTATGCAGAATGAGACAAATATTTTTTAGGACTTGGCCAATATGGAAATTTGTTTTAATTGACCATCCATGTGTATAATGGATTTTGTTTTTCTTGCGTTCTCAACGGGAGTAGTGTTATTGGCACAGGAGAGTGGGAAGGCTGATTAAAACAAAATGGGGGGGGGGGAACTTGCAGACTCATTAATACAATGACCAACCACCATACCCGGAAACTCACTATAAAATACACTGCTCATCTCCTGACAGAGAAATCATGGACTCAGAGCACAGACTGAAACATACTTTTTTAGACATTGCCATTGAAAATTTTTATTTTGCCTGATTATACATGTTTGTAACAGGAGTGCTGTTTATCTTGCCTTCTCAAGGAGTGAGGTGGAGGAGAGACATGGGAGGGTGAAAAGGTCAATCTATTTGAAAATAAATTTTAATTTGAAAAAAGAAAAAGAAAATGCACAGTTCTGACCATGGCTATCCTCTCTCAAGCTTTAGCTATCCTCTTGTTTCTAGGACAAATGCCAAACTTTTGTGCTTGGCATTTAAAACTTTGCAGTGTGACTTCAACTATCTTTTCGACTGATCTCACGTTACTCCCACCCACAATGTTTCAGCCCATCCAGGCTATTTAAGGACCCTCATCCACATGTAGAGAGCCATCTTCTGTCTCTGCCTTCATACAGTCTATCTGGGCCATCAAGACTCTTGAAGCTAATTCAACAAGCATGTATTAAGCACCTGCTATTTGCTAGGCACTAACATCACAAAAACAAAAATGAAACATTCCCTGCTTTTAGCTCCCCACGAGGCTCATATGCCATCTTCTACACAAGATCCCACTTCTTCACTTAGGGCTTTTCCCCATTCTCTGAAGCTACTTTGTAGTTAGCTATGTGCATGTTGTTCCTCCCACATGCCTGTAATGTGTGTGTGTGTGTGTGTGTGTGTGTGTGTTCAATCATTTTCAGTCATGGCTGACTTTCCATGACCTTGTTTGGGGTTTTCTTGGTAGAGATACTGGAGTGGTTTGCTATTTCCTTCTCCAGCTCATTTTACAAATGAGGAAACTGAGGCAAACAGGGTTCAGTGACTTGCCCAGGTTCTCATGACTAGTAAGTGTCTGAGGCTGGATTTGAATTGAAGTCTTTTAAGGGCTCCAAGGTGGTGCTCTATCCACTGTACCACCTAGCCGCCTAGACTATAATGAGAGCTTAATAAATGCTTGTTTCCTATTTGCGGTTCTTGAATCCATTCCTTGTTCTTCTTTCCTGACTACCATCCTGATCCAGACTCCATTAATTAAAGAGATTTTTAATTGCTTCTCATTCCTCCTGTCATGTCATTCTGTAGACTTTAGGACTTCAACAAAACTTATAGATATGGGAAAGCATATCAATGCTTCTGATCTTGGTAGCCACAAATTGGAAACTAAGGAGAAGGGATCCTGTTGGGGAATGGCTTTAATTATGGCATATGAATATAAAGAAATATTTTATCACAGGAAATTATGAAATAGACAATTTCAGAGGAAACTGGGAAGACCTTTATGAATTGATAGAGAGCAAAGTGGCCAGGACCAAGAGAACAATTTATATAATAATGACATTTGGGAGAAAAACAATGAAAACAACTTTAAAAGACTAGAACTCTGATTAACGTAATGATAAACCACAAATCCAGAAGAATATAGATGTTATCCACCACTCCCTGACAGAGAGGGGAACTTAAAATGCAGAAAAAGATAGGTGTTTTCAAACACAGCAAATGTAGGAAATTGTTTTTGCCAGACTATGTAGACATAGAGGTAATATTTATTATTTTAAAAAAGCTACAGATCGATGTTAAATACTTGAAAAGTAAGCTGTATATAACAGAGACCTGCAGTTCCATGTACAATCCTCTTTCTGTCCTGTAGCGTATATGCAAATGCCTATTTTATTTGGTATTTTAAGTTCAGAACAAAAATTTTAAAAAATTGTAATTAAAAGAAGGGCCAGAGCCAGACTGTGAGGATCTTTTAATGTCAAATAGAGGACCTTGTATTTGATCTTAAAGACAGTGGGGAGGCAGTAAAGCATTTTGAGCAGGTCAACCTGAGCAGTGTGATGCTTTAGGAATATCAGTTTGGCAACTGCTTAGAGCATGAACTGGAGGCCAGGAGACCATTTAAAAGGTGGCTGTAATAGCTCAAGTGAGGGGCACATTTAGGGTCTGAACTGGGGTGGCAGCCATGTAATTAGAGATAAGGGGATAGATGTGAAAGATGTGGAGATAGAATCCACAAGATATGGCAACTGATCAGATGTGGACATTGAGGGAGAGGGCTCAGGTTGTGAGCCTGGGTGGCTGGAAGGATGATGGTGCCATCAATAGAAATAAGGAAATGGGAGGCACTTGAGTGGGGGGTGGAGGGGAAATTTTTTTTTTTAGCATTTTAAATTTAAGATTATATAGGACAGGGGCAGCTAGGTGGCACAGTGGATAGAGCACTGGCACTGGAGTCAGGAGGACCTGAATTCAAATGCGGTCTCAGACCAGATACTAGCTGTGTGATCTTGGGCAAGTCACTTAACCCCATTACCTAACCAAAAAAAAAAAAAGATTACTATAGGACAAGTTAGATCTTTTAAAAATATATATATAGACACCCCCCAAAAAAATCTATGTAAAGTAGCTTTATATTCAGGCTACAACACACTCTATAGAATTTCACTATGAGATGACAAAATGTTCTCACAACCTTTAAAAATGATTATAAGATAGATAACATCCTGCTCATTTCTCTTTTCCTTTTTCCTGTTCCTCCTTTCCTCTTCCCTCCATTCTCAATGTCTGGTAGCAGGGTCAAAATCTTAACTCTTGAAGAAGAGTTTCTGTGGCTTGGGCAGCCACTAGGAAATAATCATTATAACATACTAAGAAGTGTAGAGAAAGTAAAAGGGAAAAGTCAACCCTCCCATAAAGTATCATCTATCTGTCCTTGGAACACTCTGGAATCTCAGGAAGGCTATAACCAAATGCCTGTGGTGCTGGGTTGGTTGTTGTATGAGGACAGAACTAAAAAAATACTAGAAATGGAAAGCAAAGGCTATGAGAGATGATAGCATTTAAATATTTTTAACTCAATTTTATTTTATTTTCCATTCTGAATTTTGTCCCTCCCACTTTGCCTTCCTCCACCTGAGAAGGCAGAAAAGAAATCTCATTACAAGTATATATAATGTAGTTGAACAAAATATATTCCTGCATTAGCCATGTGAAAGAAGAAAGAAGGGAGGGAGGTTGGAAGGAAGGAAGGAAGGAAGGAAGGAAGGTGTGTATAACAGACCTGCAGAGGGAGGGATGGAAGGAGAAAGGGAAGGAGAGAGGAATGAAAGAAGGAAAAAAAGGAAGGAAAGTATGGTATTTAAATCTACACATTACAAATCAAATGGATAAGGTATTCACCTCAGACTTGTTCATCAAAATATCAGGAAGAGAGGGCACACTTTAGAACCTAAATGAGGGAAGTTTGGGACAAATATATATGTAGGGTAATAACCATTTATAAATTTATACTCTTAAGAGATGGTATAAATAAGTATTAGTGGATTCAAAAAGTGTTTGGACAATTTTTTCAAATGATGACCGCAAATGGCTTAGAAAGCTTTTCAGGTTAATGTCAGAGAGGACAACTTTGCCCTCCATGACATATCTCATCAGTTTCTGTTGGCCAGAGAGTACTTGGGCAGTTGAAGCATGCATCTGACTTTGTATGTCAATTACTGCGTTCCTATCCAAGTGGAAAGGTCTAGTAGGCATTTAGAAATGCAGTACTAGAGTTAAAAATAGGTAGTAAGTAATAAAATCAGGATTGAGGCTCAGGTCATCTGAGTCCATCCAAGGCCAGAGCTCTTTTTCCTGCTGCTTACTGCCTTGCTGTGAAGGTAACCCTCCTCCAGCTACACTATACCAGCTAAGATTTTAGTGTTGCATTCATTATAATCATTTAAAAACTGGTAATTTGTGTATCATTTCAGAACCCCCAAATTGGATCCATAGTTCCTCTATAGAGTTTGGCCGAACTATCCACATAAGAGAAATGAAGTGGATAAAGAATGTCTATTATCTAGACCATGATGTCCAGTTAAATAAACAATCTGTAGAGCTTGTCCACATATATGTATTTGTTCAGCAGACCGTATAGATGGAAAATTAGCTGAGCTCAGAATTGAACAGGAGGAAGAAGGCAGGCTGAGTTGCCCAGAGTGGACTGGATTGCCTTTGGGAAATGGCAAAGTTCCTATAATGGCCCCAAGCTTCTCCTTGAAACAAAGGCCCATCTTTTTAATGCCTGTGTTCTTCCTCATGGCCATATGTGACTGTGGGTCACTGAAGAGCTGAATTTGAAGATTATCCAGAAAACAAAGAAGAGGTCATGGTGGGTATGATCAGGGGAAAACACGTTACTGGGGATTGTGCAGGATGTAAAGGATGTCATAAAAGAATATATGGTCCCAAACTGAAGGGTAACAGTATGCTCCCCTTAATATTCTTAAAAGAAAGCATGAAGCTCCTTTCCCTGCTACTGCCCCAGAACTTCAATGAATTCCCTCTAATAAAACAGGATAGGAACATGGAATGAACAGGCACAGATGAAAACCAGTCTGCATCACTGAAGGGAATACGCATGGGTCCACAGGAGTTTATAAAACAAATATGCTAACTGAAACAGTTCACCACAACACTTGGACTTCCAACAATTCAGGGTAAAGGAGAGTTTAAGAAGAAAACCCTGACTGATCAGAAGCACTAATTAGCCAGGTTCTGTCTCCTGCCCTCAAAACTCCATAAACATTAAACAAAGCCCTAATGAAATAGGACAATTTTTATGTAATTTTCTTTTCTGAAAAAAAAAATCTACCGAAGCATCATGGCAGACATTAAGTGTTGTCACATGTGAGTGTCCTCAAACAGGGTCACTGTCTACAAAGAAATGGGACTTGACAACCGACAAGGAACACCCAGAAACAACATAATGTGGTCACAAATACCAAGCCCACAAATATCATGACTGGAGTTTATTGTTGACAGATTGAAATATTTTGAGTTTGTAACAAGGCTTTCCCTTTTGGACACTTTGTGTCTTTCCTTGGACGGGGAAATGAATTTTTCTTAACATTTGGGGTTGTTCTTCTGGTTGTGTAGTGGAATAACTCTTAATTTGAACTCAGGAAGAGTCATCTTCCTGACACCAAGCCCAATGCTCCATCCACTGTACCACCTAGCTGCCCTCTTCCCCATTTACCCTTCAGAAAGCTCCGAGGAATGTTTAAACAAAAAATAATTCCCATTTTCCTCCTGACTTTCTTTTTCTGTGTCCAACGTAAATGTGAAAATGCTTTAGTAAAGAGAGAGGTTCAGCAATATTGCAATAGATGATTGGCACTTTTTTTTTAATCTGGACCTGAGATTTAATTGATGTACAAAATCTGACATGTAAAAATTTCCCCCATTGAAGCAGAGCTGTGTGACTTAAAGTCTTAAAGAATTGCCTGGTGACAATGAAAGACTAAGAAACTAGTATATATGAAATAGTACTTGAATTTGGGTGCCTTCTTTTTGCTATGCCAGATTGTCCCTCATAATATTTTTTAAGTTTATCTTATTTTATTGAAAGCTTTCATTTTTATATCACTCACATCCTTCCCCCACCCCTCTTATCCAATTAGTTGTCAATTCGTGTTATTTCTACCTTTGTAGCAACTTTGATGAACACATCCCCTGACACAGCTACCACTTCAAGTACAGACCCTCATCACCTCAGGCCTGAACTGTTGTGATCTCCTCCTGGTTGGTCTTTCTGCCTCAATTTTCTCCCCCACTGTAATCAATCCTCCATTCAACTATCAAAGTGATTTTCCTAAAGTGCAGGTCTGACCATATTACTCCTCTCTCCCCCTTTCAATAAATTCCAGTGGCTCCCTATTGCCCCCAGGATCATGTATAAAATCTTCTGTTTGGTTTTTAAAAGCCTTCATAATCTGACCCATTTCTGCTTTGCTAGTTTTTACATTTTACTCCCTCCCCTCCACATACTCTGTGATCAAATGACATTGGCGTCCTTTCCATTCCTCGAATAAGACTCTCCATCTCTGGACTTTCAGCCTATCCACTGGCTTTCCTCCATGCCTGAAACTCTATCCCTCTATTCCTATCTCTTGCCTCCTAGCTTTCTTCAAGTCTCAGCTAAAGTTCTACCTTCTGCAAAAAGCTTTTCCCATTCTCCTTCACCTTAGTACTTTTACTCTAAAATCATTTCCATTTTTTCTTGTATATATCATGTATGTACATTTTTCTTGTTGAGTTACTTCAATTGTGTCTAACTCTTCAGGTGACCCCATTTGGGGTTTTCTTGGCAGAGATACTGGAGTGGTTTGCTATTTTCTTCTCCAGCTTATTTTATAGATGAGGAATTGAGGCAAACAGGGTTAAGACACAGCTAGTAAGTGTCTGAGGTAAGATTTGAACTCATATAAGATGAATCTTCCTGACTCCAGGCTGGGCATTCTATCCACTGCACCACTTAGCTGTCCATGTTTGCACATAGTCCTTTGTATGTGAGCTCTTTGGGAGCAGGGACTATTTTTTTTAAACCTTTCATTGTATCACCATGGCATAGCGTATAATAGATGCTTAATAAATAAGTGATAGTTAACTTAATGATCTTCATTTCCAAATATATCCCTTTTCTCTCCCTTACCTAATGAGTCATTCCTTGTAACAATGATCTTAGTGGGGGAAAGAAGTCTGTTCAGTAAGAGCAATGGCTGACAGCATATGCAATATTCCACAACCATAGTCTTACACTTCTGCTCATTATAATCTAAAGGGATTCCATTTCTTTTCTTTTTTTTTTTTACATTGGAGTCATTGTGAATATTTTTTTCTTGGTTCTGCATACTTCATTCTGCATCAGTTCATATTTCCATACAGGAGGTGGTTGTTCATAACTGGATGATAATAATAGTTGAAACTTATTGGCATGTAGCACTTTTTGTTAGAACTTTCAAATCTATTATCAGATTCAGTCCTCATATGGAGTAGGTAAAGTCCTCTACAATCTAGTGCATCTTACCTAAACAGCATCATCTCCAACTATTTCCCGATACCTCCTAAGTGAAAACCAACCCCTGTCCTTCTACGCATCATTCATTCCCTACTTTATTCCTCAAGATAGTCTCTGCTTGAAATATCTTCTACTCTTGTCCTCCATCTGTCCAACTCATCTCCAGTCTTTGAGGCCCACCCTAAGTCCTACTATCCCTAAGTCCTACCATCTCCATGAATTAGAATATTAGAGCTGGAGAGAACTTCAAAGATGATCTAGTCCAACCCCCTTAATTTTCTGATGAGGAAACTTCGGGAGCTTTGGGTTAAGCAACTTGTTCAAGGTCACACAGTGGCAGAGCTGGAACTAGTGCTCAGGTTTTCTGAGCCCTGATCCTATATTCCATCCTGTAATTTACTTACTTATATCGTCATTCTTGTACCTTCTTGTACCCACTTGTACCTTCATTCAGCTGCTGTAACCCACTTTGACCCCCTTCCTTTTCTGCCCTATAAGACCTGTACCATACTTGATTATGTATTGTATTGTTGTCTGTTTCTTGGGTTATTAGTTTTATTAGTCTTATTTCCCCAAAACTGTAGATTCCTTAAGGGCAATGATTGCTGCTAGATATCTAGGCTTTCAGATCATTACTGCCAATCTGAAGAGGGTGGCTATGGTGTTATTGTTTAGTTGTTCAGTTGCATCTGATGCTGTGATACCATGGACCCCATGAGATTTTCTTGGCAAAGATACTGGAGTGGTTTGCTATTTCCTTCTCCAGTGTGTCCCCTATTTTACAGATGAAGAACTGAGGCAAATAGGGGCTAAGAGACTTGTCCAGGTCACATAGCTACTAAGTATCTGAGGCTGGATTTGAACCTAGGTCTTCCTGGCTCCAGGTCCCGTGCTCTATCTTCTGTACTACCTAGCTGCCTTGGCTAGTGTGTTACCATAACTCAAATTCAACTCTGCATATCTTTTTTTTTTTCCACTCAGTGTTTTTCCAATCCCTGTGACTGAAAAGAAAATTCAAAAGAAAAATGGTAGAGTGTAAATTCATATATCTTTTCTTAGGAAATCTTAACTTTAGAACTCCCTATCTCCTGAATATTCTTTTCAGAATTTAGTAACAGATTTAGGGCCAGAAGTGTTCTTAGAGATCATTTCAGTCTAATTTTCTTATTTTAGAGATGAGGAAATTGAGGCCCAGAGAGGTTGTTTACTTGCCCAAAGTAGTAAGAAGAAGAGCCGGGATTTGAACCCAAGTCCTCTGACTTCATATTCTACCAAGTCACTTTCTTAATGTAGGAGACCCTTTGGAATATGCAGATTCAATGTGAGGTTTTGAATATTCTCTGCCATCTATACGAACAACCCACTGAACAATGTCCACAGCAGGCATTTTACACTTTGGGTAACTTATTTGGGGAGCAGCCGCCTGGGAGAGGTAAGGAAGATGAAAAACCACAATCTTCTCCCCCTCCCCACCCTTCCAGATAAATAAATTCCTATGCATTTAATGAATTGGCAATGAATTTGGGCAATTAACACTTTGGAGGATTAAGCCTATCTGCCAATTACAACTCAGAGTTTATTTCCTTTATCTAACCCACAGCTTCACCGAAACAATTTTTGTTTAGAGGGAGGAAGAGAGGGGAGTTATTTTGGGGCCTGTAACACATAGGAAAAGATTGCCCCCCTCCCCCCCCCGGCATTAGGTTACTGCTGCTTGAGTTAGGAGGTTAAATATAGTTTGGAAGACTTACTAATAGCCTATCCTGGCTTGGTTCAATTACCTCAGACCAAGCTCATCTATTATCCGCCAGGGTTTCTGTTCAGCAGAGTCTCTCTTTATGGTCCATGCCCTTCCTCTTTTGAGAGTGAAGCGGGGGCAGGGAGAGAAAAAAAGAAAGGAGGGAAAGAATTCACTAGTCAGAGTTAACTTCTTTACTGGGGGAACTTCCAGAACCTATCTCCTGTGGATATGTAAAGTTTCTTCCAATAGAGCATGTAAATGACTTAAAATTTCATCCTGCCCCACTTTTCTTTTCTTTCATTTCTTTTCTTTCTTTTCCTTCCTTTTATAAAATGTCTCTGCGCATTAAAAAAAAGTTAAATATAATACCATATAAATGGTAGAACAGAAAAAAGATTATATATGAAAGTGCAGAGCTCTATTATATACAGCTTTCATTTCTTGTTAATTTATAATAAATTCAACATGCAACTTTCAAAACTGTCTTATTTTCCTGTGATTCATTATGAGTCCTTCTGTTCTCTTTTGTGCATTTAAAAATACATGTACTTCAATGATTCTCTTTTCTTTTTACTCTTCACATGTACCTGTTCCTTATTATATTACATGAAGGATTTTGGGGGGATTGGGGGAAGTGGATGAGAAGGAAAATAAATGCTTGTTGATTGGAAAACAATAATAAAATGAAATGGAGGAAAATGAAAATATGTTTAAATAGTCCTCTTTTATTCCTTTTCTTTTGCTTTTTTTTTTTTTTTTGGTGGAGGGATACTTTACCCTTGACTCCCCACATCCCTTCTGCAATAAAAAAGAAAAGAAAAAGAAAACAAAGCCTTCATAAGAAATATGCATAGCCAAGCAAAACAAATGACCACACTGACCATTTCTAAAAATATATGCCTTATTTTCCATTTTGAGTCCATCACATCTCTGTCAAGAGGTAAGTAGCATGCTTTATTATCAATATTCTGGAGTCATAAATTGGTCATTGTATTGATTAGAGTTCTTAAGTCTTTCAAAATTTCTTTTTACTAGAACATTGTCATATAAATTTTCTCCTGGTTCTGCTTATTTCATTTTGTATCAGTTCATGCAAGTCTTCTCCGGTTGCTCTGAAACCATCCCTTTTTGTTATTTAATATTCCATTATATTGATACATCATAATTTGTTCAGCCATTCTCCAAATGATAGATACCCCCCTTAGTTTTCAGTCTTGTACATATAAGTATTTTTCCTCTTTCTTTGGTCTCTTTGGAGTATAGAACTACTAGTGATACCACAGGGTCAAATTGTATTCAAGGTTTAATGACTTTTGCTAATGGTTACAAATTGCTTTCCTGAAAGTATACCAATCCACAGGTCCATCAACAATGTATTAATGTTCCTGTTTTCCCACAGCCCTTCCAACAATTGTCACTTTACTCTTGTCACCTTTTATAGTTTATCTTAGCATATGGTGTGAACTGTTGGTCTTCATCGAATTTCTGTGACACTGCTTTCTAGTTTTCCCAGCAGTTTTTGTTCAACACTGAGGCCTTATCCTAGTAGCTGGGGTCTTTGTGTTTATCAGACACTATTCCACTGTGTTTATTTGTTTCTGTATGTGATAATTTAATCTGTTCCATTGGTCAACTTCTGTTTTTAATCAGTACCAAATTGTTTTGATCATTACTGTTTTGAAGTTTGAAATATGGCTGTGTTAGACCTTTCCCATTTTCCCCCCTTATTTTATTTGAGATTATTGGCCTTATATTCCTTCAGATGAATTTTATTATTATTTTTCCTAATTCTATAAAATAGTCTCTTGATAGTTTAGATGGCACTGAATAAGTAAGTTAACTTAAATAGTGTTGTCATTTTTGTTATATTGGAATGGCCTATCCATGAACAATGAATATTTCTCTAATTTTATATGTCTGTTTTTATTTTTGTAAAGAGTTTCTTGTAACTGGATTCATGTATTTCTGGATCTCAGTAAACTTGTAAGTATAGTTGGTTTGGGATGGAATTTCTCTTTCTATCTCTTCTTGCTGAGTTTTGTTGGTAACAAACTGGAATTTTGATGATTTATGTGAATGTGCTTTTCATCCTACAACTTTTTTCTACATTTATTAATTGCTTCAAACAATTTTAATTAACTCTTTAGGATTTTCTAAGTAAATCACCATATCATCTGCAAAAGTGATAATTTTGTTTTTGCTTTCCATGTAACTATTCTCTTGATTTCTTTTTCTTGTCTCATTTCTATAGCTATCATTTCTAGCACTGTATTAAACAGTAATGGACATCCTTGCTTTACCCCTAATGCTGCTAGAAAGTCCTCTAGCCTGTCTTCATTACACATAATGCTGGTTTTTGTTTTAGATGGATCTTACTTAACAGATTGGGCAAAGATTCATTTATTCTTATGCTTTCTGGTATTTTAACAGATGTGTTGAATATTGTCAAAAATCTTTTCAGCACCAATGTATATAATCATATAGTTTTTAATATTTATGCTATTAATATGGTTTATTATATTTATTGTCTTCCTTTTATTGAACCAACCCTCCATTCTTGATATAAATCCATCCTGAATATATTGCTGTAGTCTGTTTGCTAATATTTACTTAATATTTTTGCATTAATATTCTCTATGGATATTGGTCTATGATTTTCTAGCTCAACTCTATCACTGGTATAGGTATCAAGACCATATTTGTATCATGAAAAGAAATTTAAAAAGTGTCTTGCATCCTGTTTTGAAAACAGTAATTTTTATAATATTGGTATGAATTATCTGAATATTTGATAGATTTCACTTCTAAATCCACCATTTATGGCTGGCTCTTTTAAAAAAGTTGATCTAGGGCAGCTAGGTGGCACAGTGGATAGAGCACTGGCCCTAGATTCAGGAGGACCTGAGTTCAAATCAGCCTCGGACTCTTGACACTTACTAGCTGTGTGACCCTGGGCAAGTCACTTAACCCCATTGCCTAGCCAAAAAACAAAACAAAACAAAACAAAACCAAAAAAACCCCAAAAATAAAAAAGTTGATCTATTTAAATAATGCAGTTCTGTTAATTTGGGCATTATGAATATTCATCCATTTCATCTATGACTTTTGCTGATATATAATTGTGCAAAATCATTTCTGATCTTTTATCTTCAGTTATTAATTCTTTTTCATTTTGATACAAAATTACTTTCCTTTTAAAAAAAATCAGGCACACTAATTTCTTATCTAGTTTATTAGTATTATTAGAGGAAAAAACAGCTCATAGCTTTATTTATTAATTTATTGGTTTGGATTTTTTTGGCTATTAATTTTTGTTATTTTCTTCTTTGATTTTCACAATTTCTACTTTGGCTTTTTGTTGGGATCTTTTGATCTGTTGCTTTTCTAGTTTTTTTTTTAATTGCATGCCCAGTTCATTTATAGTTTCATTTATCAGCATTCTTAAGTTTTTCAAAATTGTTTTTACAATGTTGTTGTTAAAATATAAATTGTTTTCTTGGTTCTGCTTACAATCCTACATCACCAACTGTCATTTGTACATCTCAGATTGTATATCTCATAAGCATCCCAAACCCAACAAGTCAAAAACAGAGTTCGTTATTTTTTTTTCCCCAGAAAATCTTCCCTTATTCCCAATCTCCCTATTATGCCATAGATACTACCATCCTCCCAGTAACCCAGCCTCACAACTTCCTCTCACTCAACCCACATATCCAATCCATTGCCAAATCTTGCTTTTACCTTGACAACATTTCTCTTATGCATTCTCTCTCTTTACTCGTGCAGTTACAACCCTTGCTTAGGCCATCATCACCTCTCATCTGGACTATTACAATAGCCCTTGTCTCCCTACGTCAAATTTCTCCCCGCTCCAATCCATTCTGCACTCAGCAGCCAAAAACCCTTTTCCTAAAATACAGATCTGACCCACTTGTCCCCTGCTCATTGAGTTCTAATGGTTCCCTAGTACCTCCAGGATGAAATGAAAACTCTTCTGTTTGGAATTTAAAGCATTTAATAACCTGGGTCCCTCCTATCTTTCCAATTTTCTTCCTCTTCACTCCCCTCCAAGCATTCTGTGGTCCTGCAAAATTGGACTAGTTGGTATACTTTGTATATAACCAGGGGTGTGCTGCTGGTAAATGTTTAGCAGCTGAGTTTCTAGGGGGAAAATGTACACACTTCTAAATTTAATCTGTATTATTAACACTTTTTAAAAGTCTAGACAATCACACACACACACACACACACACACACACACACAAAAATCAAACCCTGATTTGCTCTATCTAAGGAAGCCAGTTAGAGCTGGCTCTAGCATACCCCTGTATATATAATATTCCATTTCCTGTCTCTATATCTTTGTACCGACTGTTCCCCATGCCTGGAAGGGTCTGCTTTGTCACCTTATCTCTTAGTTCCCTTGATTTCCCCCAAGACTTGGCTCAAATCCAGCCTAATCGCAGAGTCCTTTCCAGGTTTCCTCAGATGCTAAGGCCTTCCCTTCTCAGAGTGCTTTCTATCCACTCTGTATATGCCTCTTATCTCCACTTGGTTGTTTATATGTTGCCTCTGTCATTAAAATGTAAGCTCCTGGAGGGCAGGACTTTTCCCAGCATAGCAAGATGCCTGGCACGTAGTAGTCCCTGAATAAATGCTTGTTGACTTGATTTGACTTGCGCTGCGCTCCCTAATCTGCCCCTGTCTCCTGCTGCGCCTCAGGTGAGACTGCCTGGGCACTGTGACTTTACTGGGATGGCCCCATTTCAAGCTGTTGTTGTGCCTCCAGCAGGGTTTCATAGGTACTGAGCTGCCTGAGTGCCATGCCCTGAATTAACCTACCTCTGTCTCCTGTTCTGGGCCAATGCCTTCTACTGGCTGTGCCCTGTCTATGCTCAGAGCTTCCATAGAATTCTAGTTCTTTTTGTGCAGTTCTGGGCTGGTAAAACTATTTCTCTTTGGCCTTCTTTATCACTGACCCTCTAGTGCATTTTTAGAACTTTCCTGGGGTATTTGTGGAAGATTTACTGTCCTCTAGGTTCTAATAGTCACCACCTTCCCACAATTCTCCTTTCTTCTCACTTTCTTTTCTTTCTAAAAATTTTATTATTTTTTTAACATTTTTATTTTTTAAATTTATTATTTTTTAACATTTTTTCTTTTTAAATTTTGAGTTCCAAATTCTCTCCTTCCCTTCTATGCCCTCCCCCATCCACTGAGAAGGCAAGCAATATGATTTCAATTATATATATGAAATCATGCAAAACATATTTCCATATTGCAAAAAAAAGGAAAAAAGTGAGAAAATTATACTTCAGTTTTCATTCAGAGTTCATCAGTTTTCTTTCTGGAGGTGGATAGAATTTTTCATCATGAGTCCTTTGGAATTGTCTTGCATCATTGTATTGATCACGGTAGCTGAGTCTTTCACAATTGATCATCATTACAGTGTTGCTGTTACTGTGCCATTCTTACTCCTCTACCACTCATCTCTTTAGTTTTTCTAGGAGTTCTTGTTGGGTTTGTGTCCAACAAACATTTTTCTTTGAGGCTTTGCTTGTGGCTATTTTCAGTTATTATTTTCTTTTGAGTTTGTATCTTGTTCTTCCCTGCCATTGTGGTCACTTATAACAGTCAAGTTCCTTTCTCAGTCATTTGCTCATTTTTCCAGCTTATTTCTTGACTTTGAATTTTAAGTTGGCCTCAGTTCTCCTGGGGGAGAGGAAAGCACAGTCCCAAGCTTCAGGCTTTTTCATACTGCTTTTTTCAGAGCTAATTCTGAGACTCAAGTTTTTCGTGCTCCTGAAGTGGTGTGGTGCAGGGAGAGGTATGATCTCCGTCCTCTTGGTCTGCACTCTGGTTTTTACCCATGAAGGGCCCCTGCTCCCCTGTAGCTGCGAATGCTAGCACTCCTCTTTGCCTTAGAACTGTGACTAGGGCCCGTGTTCCCTTGTGACTGACCATAGCACTCCTCTGTACCCTGAAACTACAACCCAGAACTGCTTACGGGCAATAGAGTTGCACCCAGTGTCAGCAATAGGTCACCTGTAATCTCTTTCTGACCAGTTTTCTGACCCCTTTCCCATCTCTGGGCTTGGAGTTCTCAAAGCTGCTGTGCTACTGGTGCTGCCATAGTTGCGCACCAGATAGTCAGAGACTTTTCCTGCTGACCTCCTAAGTTTTCTTAGACCGGAAAAATGTCTCACCCTGACCTTTTGTTGGCTCTGCCACTCTAAAATTTGATTTGAGGTGTTATTTTAAAGTTGTTTGGAGCTCTTCTCATTTGTTTTTCACCAGTTATATAAAAAGCATTGTACTAGGCTTGCTGGTAGTAGGAAGATAAACAGGGCAGGAGGTGTGCCTTCAGAGAGCTTACAGTTTGGTAGAGGAGATAAGACCCAAATAGAAACTCTAATTTGAGGAGAAATGTATAAATACAGCTAGCTGGTGCAGCAGATAAAGTGCCGAGCCTGGAGTCAGAAGGACTCATCTTCCTGAGTTCAAATCTGGCCTCAGACACTTGTTAGCTGTGTGACCCTGGACAAGTCATTTAACCCTGTTTGCCTAAATTTCCTCATCTGTCAAATAAGCTGAAGAAGGAGATGACAAACTAATCCAATATCTCTGCCAAGAAAACCCCAAATGGGAGTCCAACACGACTGAAATGACTGAACAAGAAGAAGTATAAATACAGTTAGAGAGGCATGAGGTATTAAGGGAGTATCAGAACAACATTAATGTAAAATTGCAGGTTGAAAAATTGGGGATTGTCTTCCTTTTGAAGCGCTCCTCCTGTGAAAAGGATCTTTACCACCCTTACACTATCTCTTTCTTACTCAGGATCCTGGCTTCCAAAGAGATTATTGAAGGTCTTCAGAATGTGCTCACCTACAGCATTTGTCAGGCCCATCTCACACACCCAGTGGCTGCCCATTGTGGACACGGTGTTTGCCAACCTTGTCTCAGTGGCTCCAGCGAAGCTTCCGTGCCTATCTCCTGCCCTTGGTGCAGGGAAATCTCCCAGTCAAGAGCTTTGAATGCCACTTTAAGGAGAAGGGGAAAATTTACTTTCAGGAAAAGGAAACCTTCTGTTACCTGCACACAACATCAACAGAGACCCAAAGGGGACCCAGCAAGTGTGACAGACACCAGGAGGATAAGAAGTTGTTCTGTATGGATGATCAGACCCTATTCTGTGTGTCCTGTTCACAATCCCAGGAACATGAGGATCACACAGTCTGACCCATAGAAGAGGCTGCTGAGCTCTATAGGAAAAAGCTCCAGGAGAATCTGAAACTTGTAAATGGAAATTTAAAAGATGTTCAGAGGCTAATGCTTGAAGAGTAGAAGGAACCTCGGACTTGGGCTGTTGTGTGGACAGAACAAGTGGAAATGTCAAGAGAAATGTTTGAAGAAAAATTTTGAGAAATAAGTGAATTCCTGAGTGACGAAAAAGAGGAGATCCACAGTCTTGTGGAGCTGGATGAAGAGGAGAATGACGTGTTGGAGCAGCCAAAGGAGCATGAGGTCCAGCAAGAAATCCAAAACAGAGAGAAAAAGAGGATAAGCAGCCTCCAAGTGGCCCAACCCAGGGACGGCCTAAGGGAAATGACCACAGCATCGGAAGAAAAGTCTCAGGTGCCAAGTATGGACCTTCCGCAGGATGCAGAAGACACACTGAGCAAGAATGAGTCACTTGTTGCTTCAAAGGCCAGAACCTTCTACACCAAAATTGAGCAGTTCTTATTTGAATCTCGACTATTGTAATACATGAATAGCTTGCTGATGACAGAGAGAGGACTTTCACATTTGCAGGTATTTTCTCAGGTCAGAGGTATGCTGTTTGTACCTCTGGAAGTCTCCACTACATGAATGGGAGAGACTTGTTTATTATACAACTGAACATGGATGGGATTTCTGTAGAGGGATGAGGCTACTTCATCTTTACCTCTTACTGTTTGCTAGTTGAAAGGGAGAACTCACCTAATGACTTCCTTCCTACCCCTCAATAAAATGGCATTAGGTCAGAGGCCTGGGCAAATCAAGTAGAGATATTTCAGGATGATCCTAGAACTGTATCCCACTTTTTAATCCTATATGTACAAAAGAGGGCCTTGTTGGGGAGAATTGGAAGCTGAATGCTATTCTACCAGGGCAAATGTCAATTTTTTTTTTTTGTTAATCAAGAAACTATAAATACAATGGGATCGTGCATTGTCTACTCCTTAAGTCAGCTTTGTCTGATGTGATCTACTACAGAAATTAATATGTAAAAGCTTGCCTGTTTCCTCCTTTACATTTCCATCCTAGGATATCATTGATGGGAAATTGGTGTTGGACTTGGAATGAAGGAAAGACTTGTTGGAATCCCATCCCTTCAGTAGATGCTAACTATGGCCATGGAAAATGTGCAACAGTTTGATTCTTACAGAGTGTTACACAATATACATTAATAAGTACTTTTTTTTAAAGAAAGAAACACTCCTCTAGGTTCTGGCAAAGGTTATTTGCTTTTGAAGGAGCCTTTTATGAGTGTTCTTGGAGAGCATGAATATGCAAAAGTGTGGAAGGACATCCCTCCCAATTCCCAGGCATCTAGGGAGAGATCCTCTGTATTTTCCAATGAGGTTCTCCCCCTCCATCTAACTGGCTAGAGTATACTCTGCTTTCTCAAAAACCTCCTTCTTTGGATTCTACATGCCCTGAAAAATCAAGCTTCTAGGCTTGGAAGAAATAGTAGCTTTTCTTTCTCAGTGTATTTTTGCAATGAATAAATGAATGAATGAAAAAAGGCATTTATTAAGTACTCACTATATTTTAGGCACTGTGCTGCTTCAATTATAAAACGAGATGTTATTTAAAATTATTTTTTAAAGAGTAACCATTTTGTTTTTTCACCTCAAATTTTAGTTTCTTTTTTATGTACTATACTAAACAGGGGTGTTGTGATTTTATTGCTATTTAAAATAAGAGCATTAAAATATGTCATCAACATGAATTGACAAGTTTTCGAAAATGTGATCTGTCAATGAGTGAATAGAATGTATATTTTAAGAAATCTATTTCACTTTTCCACTCAGTATTTTGCAATTAGAGGATAGTAGGAAAAATGAACAGTATATTTAAGACCTTTGTTTGATTGTAGCAACCTGCCTTTCCCACAAGGGGACAGTAAAACACTCCTCCTGTGAAATCATTCCCTGTTCAGATTTTGCTGCCACTCACCATCTATAACCCAGGGCCAGTGAGAATTATTGCAGCAGGGTGTGTAGAGCTTACTTTGTCCTGTTCACTGTGTAAGTTCATCTAAAATTAGCTTATTTATTGACTTCACTGAGTACCTGTCTGTACTCTATCCTTTGGCTCCCATGTGACAGTGAACCATTCATTGGCATTCCAATTCAGTGTTTGCTTTTACTTTAAAAATATGTTTATGTGTCTATAATACAAACATCTCTAAAATCAGAAATGTAGATATACACACTATTAAAAGATGCAAGGCCTGTAAACTATAGGTTACAATTCAGTAAGGATTTGTACACAGGTAAACAACAGCAAGTTGATTTTGACTTTTCCAATGCCTTAGTATCTCCTGGGACACAAATATCTACAATGCATTTTAGGGAGTGCCTATCAATCAGGGAATGGATAAACAAATCATGGCATATTAATTTAATGGAATACTGTTGTGCTATAAAAAATGATGAAAGGGACAGTTTCATGGAAAGACTAGTATAGACTGATACAGAGGGAAGTGAACAGAATCAGGAGAACGATTTATACAGCAAATACAATGATGTAAAAATCAACAACTTTGAAAGCCTGAGCAATGTTGATTCCAGTGTTGATTGTGTGATTCCATGAGATCTATGATAACTGACAAAAAGGTAAAGTACTCAGGGCAGAATAGCACCTACATGTTTTGAAAATAGCTAATGGGGACAACTAGGTGGCACAGTGGATAGAGCACCAGCTCTGAAGTCAGGAGGACCTGAGTTCAAATCCGGCCTCAGACCAAACACTTGTCACATACTAGCTGTGTGACCTTGGGCAAGTCACTTAACCCCGATTGCCTCACTGAAAAAAAAACAAAGACAAAACAAAAAGAAAATAGTTAATGAAGGAATTTGTTTTGCCTGACTATTGATATTTGTTACAAGAGCTTTGTTTTTCTTTTATTTTTTTCAATGTTGAGTTGGAGAAAAAAATTTATTTCTATTTCTGAAAAAATTTAATTAAAAAAATCCACATAATAATATAGGGACCCACTTTAGTTTCTGCCTCCTCCGTTGAAAAAATATCACAGGTCTTGGGTGATTGATCTAAAGGTATAAACCATGAGACACCAAATAAATGGACTGCTGGGAAGCCTAGCTAGTCTAGGTGACACAGTGGATAGAATGTCAGGCCTGGAGTCAAGAAGTCTCATTTTGCTGAGTTCAAATCCAGCCTCACATTTACTACCTGTATGATCTTGCGCAAGTCACTCAATCCTGTTTGCCTCAGTTTCCTCATCTGTAAAATGAACTAGAGAAGGAAATGGCAAACCACTCCAATTTCCTTACCAAGAAGATTCCAAATGGGATCATGAAGAGTTGGCCCTAACTGAAAAATGACTGAATAACAACAATGGCCGGTCTAAGAAGGAGCAGTGATAGAATTTCTTTATCTTCCCATGAGTAAGTCATAAAACTGTCAGATATCCCACAATACTGTAGTAGTACCCATACAACTTGAGTAAAATGTGTCAGACTGGTATTTGGCATTTTTCACTGAAGAAGAAAATACTTCTGTCTCTTGGAATCTTTGCTTTTTTCAAAGCACATCTCTGGTACCAGTTTCTACAAGAGCCTGATTTCTGCACCCCACCAGCCCCATCCTTCTGTCTTGCTCCTGGAAAGGACTATATTATTTTGTATGCACTTTGTGTTTACTGATCTGTACATCTTATTTCCCCATTTGCCCTGAGAGCAGGCTTTCAATTACCAGCATACAGCAACGCTGCATGAGGCGGGGTAACTGAGGGTTGTGGCCAGTAGTTTACAAGTTCATTCAGGGCAGGACTTGTTTTCTTTCTGTCCTTGAAGCCTTGGTGCCCAGCGGTGCCTGGTACATAGCAGGTACTTAGTGAGTGCTTGCTGAACTGAAAGGAAATGGGATAGCCCCACTGGCTCAGGCTGACTTCAGTGAGCGACCTGCAGAGGTATAAACAGGCTGATTGTTAATTTTTCTGTGTGAGCATTTACCCCTCAGAAATGGGCAAATGATAGAAATCTGGGTTGAATTTATTGTTTTGTTGATTGTAAAGACTTGAGAAAGCAATGGAATAATGTTAATAATGTAGATTTCAGAAACACCTGGAAAAACTTACACGCACTGACACAAAGTGAAGTGGCGGAACCAGGAGAACACTGTACACAGTAACAGCAATACTGTAAGATGAAGAATTGTGAAAGACTTAGCTATTCTCAGCAGTATAATGATCCAAGACAGTCCTAAAGGACTCCTGATGAAAAAGGTTATCCCCTTCCAGAGAAAGAACTGATGTTATCTGACAGACTGAGATATACAATTCTCTCTCTCTCTCTCTCTCTCTCTCTCTCTCTCTCTCTCTCTCTCTCTCTCTCTCTCTCTCTCTCTTTCTTTTTGCACAAAATGACTGGTATGGAAAGTTTTACATGATTGCACATGTATAACCTATATCAGATTGCTTACCATCTCAGAGAAGGAGGAGGGGAGGAAAGGAGAGATAGAATTTGGAACTCAAAACTTAAAAAAAATGTTAAAATTGTTTTTACATGTAATTGGGGAGAAAAAATAAGACATTAGTGAAAAGAAACCAAGGGACCATTGTATAATAACTATTTGTATCATATTTGACAGAAGTATAGATTTTTGGTTTCTCAATGCAAGATTACACATGATGATCTGATTTGAGGCATTAGCAGCTAGTTGAGAAGCCACTTGAGAAGACTTGAAGAAGCTGGCTAAAAAAGCTGATGAAGGAAAACTGCTTACAGAAGGCAAAACACAGAACACAGAAGCTAATGGAACTGAGAAGCTGATAGGAAGTGAGCCTAGCAAATCCCAGCTAGAGGCGGGGTTGGCTCTGCAATTGATGCAGGTTGCTGATCTGACTAGAAGAAAACTATGAGGGGCAGCTAGGTGGCTCAGTGGATAGAGCTCTGGCCTTGGAGTCAGGAAGACCTGAGTTCAAATCTGGCCTCAGACACTTGACACTAGCTGTGTGACCCTGGGCAAGTCACTTAACCCCAATTGCCTCACCAGAAAAAACAAAGAAAGAAAGAAAGAAAGAAAGAAAGAAAGAAAGAAAGAAAGAAAGAAAACTACGATATTGTGTTGTTGTTGTTGTTGTTTGTCCTTTGTTCTCAAAGAGGACCATGACATCAGGGAGGTGAAGCCACTACATGCAAATGAATTGGATTTAAGTGAGGCAGGGCTGTGCAAAGACACCAGCCTCACCTTCTCCAAGATATAGATCAGGAAGACTGGAGATGGGCCAGAGGCAGTGAGAGACCTTGGCTTTTTTAAGCTAAGATCCTTAACTAGTCTCAGTTTGACTGAGGCAACACCCAATCAGTGACTGAGGCTAGGTAAGAGGCAGAGAATGGCCTCTTTTATCTAATTGGTGGAAGCAGTACTCTACACTGCATGAAGAGCTGGCTGAGGAGCTTGCTCTCTAGTGCCATCTACAGCTTGAGAGAGGGGAAACTCCTCAAAGGCTTGCCTATATTGTTCCTTATTGCCCTCTGTGGCCTGAGAGGGGGAAAAATCCTTTAAAGTCTCTGCAGATCCCAAGATTAAAGAAAACTGCTTTTCACTGAAAAAGTGTCATGCTGCCTTAGCACCTAGCCAAGAGAGCAGACCTGGGAAGCTCTGCAGATTTCAGACTTCAAGATCTTGTAGTATTTGAGCTTAAGGTGATCAGGCCACAGGTATTGGAGACTGTTCCAGGGCAAGGATGCCTCAGATAGCTGAAAGAAGTTCTAGGATGAGACAATAGAATAGTCGTGATTTTAACGTCCAGGGAAAATCAGAAACAGAGCCATGAGGATTCCCCTCATGGAGGGTGGTCCACCCTCATCTCTGGAAAACCCCTCATATCTGTTAGAATAAGAATAAGTTGAGGCAAAATAGACAAGAAGAAGCGAGAAAGGAAATGGCATGCCATATTGGGCGCTATGCCCTCTGCGCTTCATGATACATCTTTATAGAATTTCTCTACTTCTTCACCCTCCGCAGTAGGATGTTGGTACATAAACTTCATGTTGATTTTTTTTTTTACCTAGTTCCCCAGACGCTACAAGGCAATATAGTTGACATTTATGTAGCGCTTTAAGGTTTGCAAAACACTTCACTAATATTATTAATTAATACTAATGTTAATTAGTAATTAATTAAAATATTAATTAATAATAATATTTTCTTATTCTATCTCACAACCCAGGGGGAAGTTACATGCTATGTATTATAATCATTTTAGAAATGAGGAACTGAGGCAGGCAGAGTTAAATGACTTCCCCAGGTCACACAGCTAGAAAGTATCTGAGGTTGGATTTGAACTGAAGTCTTTCCAGCCTCCAGTGCTCTATCCACTGTGTCACCTAGCTGTTCACAGGAGAAACAAGAAATGATGTTACTTGTTGCCTTTAGCCCAGAGTGAAACCAGATCTTTGAGCCTCCCAGATGTTTTTCCACTGAGCTGCAATTTCTTGATTTCTTCTGATTTCATTTGTAGTAAAGATATTGATAAGGATATGGTGGTGGACAATGCTGATTTCTCTGTGGGGCTGTGTGAGAGAACTGACCTGATTCCCCCCAGTCCTCTTCCTGCTATTCTGGGCTGTCATCCCTTTCGGGGAAACTGAAGTGGTGACTTGTTTTTTTGTTTTTTGTTTTTTGTTTTTCCTGGACTTGTGATTTCACTGGTGTAGGGAACTCCTGGCAAAGAAACTGTTCCTACCAGTGTAGATTCTATTCATTATATCGCCTCAGTTGACTGTTAATGCCCTATTAGTGGAATTAACGTGTTGTGCATTGTAAAAGTTGTTGGTTTATGTTAAGAATATGGCGACAAGCTTGCTTTAAACATTTTGCTGACTTCTTATTCCTCTAAAACTAACCCTTATGCTTTCTTAGGTATTTGACTTTGGGATTCTTCTTAACAAGAGGCTGTCCTTCATTACCCAAAGTCTGCAAAAATTTGTATGACAAGATAAAAAAGGTGCAATTGTTTAAATCAAGAGTTCTTAACTTGTTTTGTATCATGGACCCCTTTGTCAGTCTGGTGAAGACTATTCCCTTCTCAGCAGAATGTTTTTTAAATGCATAAAATAAAATTCATAGGATTACAAAGGAAGCCAGTTATAGCTAGAGTTCTATTGTTTCAAATAATGAAATGATGGCATTGCTGGAATCAGCACTGTGAATTTCCATTGGACTAGACCGTTATAATTTCATATATTGCTAATTTGAATATGTGACTGCTTTAGGGATTCATTATTCACACTGATTAGGACTTGCCTGTATATTTATTTATTTATTTTTGGAGTATGGATCAAACAGGCAATCTTTATTTTTTCCCCTCAGTTCATGCATCTTAATGCTTCTTTTTTTCTTTCAGTTTTCAACATTCATTTTTTATAAGATTTTGAGTTTTAAATTGTTTCTCCTTCCCTCCCCTTCCAACCCTCCTCCCCAAGATGGCAAGCAATATGATTTAGGTTATACATGTATAATCACATAAACATATTTCTACATTAGTCATATTGTGAAAGAAGAAACAGAACAAAAGGGAAAAGCCACAAAAAACCAAAAAAGTGAAAATAGTATGCTTCGATCTGCATTTAGACTCCATCATTCTTTCTCTGGATCTAGATACCTTTTTCTGTCATGAGTCTTTCAGAATTGTCTTGGATCATTGTATTGCTAAGTCAATCATAGTTGAAAATCACACAATGCTGCTGTTACTGTGTATAATTTTCTTCTGGTTCTTCTCACTTCTCTCAGCATCAGTTCACGTAAGTCTTTCCAGGTTTTTCTAATATCTACCTGCTTATCATTTCTTATAGCACAATAGTATATCATTACATTCATATGCCACAGCTTGTTCAGCCCAATTCCCCAATTCCACAATTGATGGGCATTCCCTCAATTTCCAATTCTTTGCCGCCACAAAAAGAGCTACTATAATGATTTTTGTACATGTGGGTCCTTTACGTTTTTTATGACCTCTTTGGGATACAGACCTTCTAGTATTGCTGGTAGTAGTGGTATTGCTGGATCAAAGGATTAAACACTGTGACTGACCTTTGGGCATAGTTCCAAATTGCTCTCTAGAATGGTTGGATCAGTTCACAACTCCATCAACGATGCATTAGTCTTCCAATTTTCCCACATCTTCCCCAACATTTATCTTTTTCTTTTCTGTCATATTAGCCAATCTGATAGGTGTGAGGTTGTTTTAATTTGCATTTCTCTAATCAATCATGATTTAGGGCATTTTTTCATATGACTATAGATAGCTTTCGTTTTAGTTTTAGTTTTAGTTTTTTGTTTCTTGTTTTTTGTTTTTGCTTTTTGGTGAGGCAATCAGGGTTAAATGACTTGCCCAGGGTCACACAGCTAGTAAGTGTCAAGTGTCTGAGGCTGGATTTGAACTCAGGTCCTCCTGACTCCAAAGCCGGAGCTCTATCCACTGAGCCATTTAGCTGCCCCCACTTTAATTTCTTCATCTGAAAACTGCCTGTTCATATCCTTTGACCATTTATCTATTGGGGAATGGCTTGTATTCTTATCAATTTGACTCACTTCTCTATATATTTGAGAAATTAGGCCTTTATCAGAAATACTTGCTGTAAAAATTGGTTCCCATCTTTCTGCTTTCTTTCTAAGCTTGATTACATTGGGTTTTTTTTGTGCAAAACCTTTTTAATTTAATGTAATCAAAATTATCCATTTTGCATTTCATAATGTTCTCTATCTCTTGTTTGGTCATAAATTCTTTCTTTCTCCATAGACCTGACAGGCAAACTATTCCTTGCTCTCCTAGTTTGCTTATGGTATCACTCTTTAAGTCTAAATTTTCCTGTATATTTAAATACAGTTATCAAAATATTTGAAAAAGCAAGCTAATGGCCCCCTGGTTAAGTACCTCTGGTTTTGATGAAGTACTGAGGTTTTGTTATACAGCATATAGACACTCCCTTCTGAGAATCTGGTGCCAGAATCAACTCTCACCAGTGGAAAATCCCAATTAGAGATAATCTGACTAGGGAAATCTAGAAAAAAAAATTTCAAATAGCAGCTAGGGCAGGCTTACACTAAGAAAAAGAATGGAAGAATTTTTTTCTTTCATGTCATTTGTGGATTAGCTAAGCAAGTTAGTAAAGGAGAAAAATTATTAAGTAATTCTAACATTCCCTTGTTTTTCATTTTTCTTTCCCTAGATGTTTTAATTAGCTCAGGTAGTAAGGTCCTATTTTCTAGTCTTCAAAAAGTACTTGCCAATGTTTATACATGTGGCAAAAAAAAAGTATGTTATTATCTCATGTCTTCCCACAGTGCTTTTGATTTCCAGAAAAAGGAAAATATTCTAATTTTCTATGTAACTTCAGTACCACAGTAACCTATTAGTACCATGCTGTGCCACTACATTTTGTATCTGCTGGGCCCCACACTTAAAATATGATTTAAAAAAATATTCAGAAGGCCGCCAGTGCCAAGAAGGTGCTGCCTTGATATTTTCTGACGATGATGAAAAAGCAGCTAAGTGCATGTACAGAGTTTAGGAAACATAACACTGAAGCACGTAACAACACATGCCAGATCTAATACAGCAGCCAAATCATATCAGACCCTATCTTTCTGGACGATCCTTCCCCAAAATATAGGCCTGGCCCTGTGCCCTGAATGTAGGCCAACTGGGATATCATTAGACCAGGGAAATCCAAATATACTCCCCCATAAATCTTGGCTATAGCCAACTCTTGATTATGTATGCTGATGGGGGTGTGAAGGTACCCTGTGGACAAACGAAACCTTATAGACAAGGTCTGAGCTTTATTTTAGCTGATTGCCTTTACCTCCACTTCCTATGAACCACTTAGCAGAGGTGCTAACAAGTAGCAGACTATTTGACTATAATCCTTCCATTTTACCAGCCCCTCTTCCTGAATAAGGAGCAGCCTAAAGGTGGGCACCCAAAACTAGAAAAAAGAAGCCAAAAATCAGTCCTTGGATCACTGAGAGTTGATGGCACTAACATAGATCAATCTCAATTGCCTGGAGAGTCAACTTGTAGAAAAACTATGAACCAAGCCAGCTTTCAAGATTAACCAATAACTATGGGCTTCAGGTTGCCTCTCTGAATTCTAGAACGACAGTTATTTCTTGTATCTTAGGATGGGTCAAACGGATCCTATTTCAGCAATGATATTTGCTTAGCTGCAATAATTTTGTTTCCTAAGAAAGGAAGAGTTAGCGATAGCATTTGGATTTGTGTTTGTGGAAGATTTCCAAAACTGTTTTATGTTTCTCTCAATACCTTTGTGAGGAAAGCATTTGAAATGCTCGTTTTATAGATGAAGAAACTGAGGCACAAAGAAGGAGAATAATTTTTTAGGATCAAATGACAAATCTGTTCTATTTGAGTTTCTTAATTTTGCTTTTCCATAAGGTAGTCTTTCTGAAAAATCCTCTTTGAACATCATGTTTAATTTGTGATTTTATTGATGAAAGAGGCCATGTGGTGTAGAAAGTACTGGACTTGGAATCAGGAAAACCTTTTCAGAATCTGCTTCATATATTAACTATGTAAACATGGGCAAGTCACTTCAACTTTCTGAGGATGTTTCCTTATCTGTAAATCAGGGACAATAATAGTTGTAAAATCTTACCCCCTTCCCCAGGCTTGTTATGAGAATCAAATATAATTTTGTATGGGTGGGATTTTCTCAACCTCAGTGGCCTATAAGAACTCTAGCTAACGTTTTTATTATTATAAGGAAAGTGCTTTGTAAAAGTGCTATATAATTATGTTCTATTATTCATATATATATCTATATAGATATAGATATATATATAGATATATATTTTTAGGCAATTGGGGTTAAGTGACTTGCCCAGGGTCACACAGCTAGTAAGTGTCAAGTGTTTGGTCTGAGGTCGGATTTGAACTCAGGTCCTCCTGACTTCAAAGCCGGGGTGCTCTATCCACTGCGCCACCTAGCTGCCCCTATTCATATATTTTTTAAAATTATTCTACTTGCCTGGATCAAGGCAATTGTGTAGATTCAGAAATTCCCTCATCTCTGAAGAAAAGTCTCTGCTGATCAGGAACCAGAGAGGCTTGACCTGCAAGCAGAGGGAAGGGGTCATTGGATATGTGGCTACCATAGAGATCTCCTGAGAATTTATTTCGTTGTTCTCAACTGATGAGAGATGGCAGGCTCTAGTAGTGCCAACTTCCCCTGGGATAGCATGTGGGGTAGGTAGGGGTGAGCAATGCATGCTGCCATCTCATTTCAGCTTCTTTCCATGTCTGATAAAAGACAGGAATTACTTAAGAACCATCCACTACTAAGTTCTATCAATGCATATCCCTAGAACTGGGCCTATTTGGGGGCAAATCACAATAGTAGTAGGAGTACTGTATTCAGAGTCAAGAAGGCCTGGGTTTGAAACCTGTCTCTGCTACTTACTATCTGTGTGACTTTGGCAAGACCCTCTCTGGGCCTCAGTTTTCTCATCTGTAAAATGGGATTAGACTAGATGCTCACTTCTAGCTAAAAGTCCAAGGATACCAGCATCTCTATTTGTATGAGTCTAATTCTTTTGTTTGCTGACCAAATCTGCCATTTGCTTTTTATGGCTACATCAATGGAGAAGAAGAAGGTGGGGCAAGAGAGTGAGTAATAAATCAAGTGGTCAAAGACCAATGATCCCTTGGTATATGTTTATATGTATCTATTTATACATATACACGCATAAATATGCATACATATACACACATACATGTACACAGATGCACATACATATATGAACGTACACATACATATACACACAAACATTATTCATGGTATAGACAGGGGTTAACAAATGACTGCATCCAAGGCTAAATATGGCCCTCTAACAGCCAGCTAAGGAAGGTTTTTACATTTTAAAATACAATTGTTCACCAATGTCTGTTATAGTGGATATCACAGCCAAGAAGACCTGGGTTCAAGTCCCACTTCTGACACATACTAGCTGTGTGCCCTTGGGCAAGTCATGGAGCCTGTTAGTGCTCTAGGCAACTTTTTTTTTTTTTAGGCAACGGGATTAAGTGACTTGCTCAGGGTCACATAGCTAATAAGTGTCTGAGATTGGATTTGAATTGAGGTCATCTGGACTGCAGGCTGGTGCTGTCTTCACCGAGCTGCCCCTTAGGCAACTTTTTACTAGTCTAAGTTACCTATATTGACAGAGGAGTTCTCAAACCAATGAAATCCCAGGTCCAAGTCCCTATTCCACTATCCCAAATCCCAACCCTAATCTCAGAATTTCTCAATAAAGATAGGGGAATAGCTTTAATGGGTTTTCTTCCCAGATTCTATCTCCTTCTTAGTACGAATCAAGATTAAAATCAAGCAATGGCAATTGTAACATAGACATAGCCAAAGGAAGTCAGAAAAAGCCTCCCACTCCCTACTTCTCCTTTCTTCCTTCTTTTCTTTCTCTCACCTTCCCTCTCTCTCTCTCTCTTTTTTTTTTTCATCCTGGAAAAGAGAGTCTCTGAGTCAAGCGAGAGACTCTGACAGGTACAGTAAAACTTATCAGGATTTAAAGTAAATAGCCGAGGTGAGCCTTAGTTCAGCTATGTCAGAGCTGTCAGAAGCCAGTGCTGAAATCTGCAAGACATTACATACTTAAAATCCTGTGGAGGACTGGCCGAAAGTCTCAATGGGAATTCCAATACACAAAAGAATCTAGAGTGTCTCTATGCTCAGGCTTGGCTCTTGATAATATTCAGGGTTTGTGCTCCTGAAAGATTACTGAATTCACTATGTTTTTGTTTAGTTGGTCTTGAAATTGGACCATAGGACTTCTGGGGCAATCCATTTCTTTGCAGGGAGAACCAGAGGGTCACTGTTGAGGTGGCCCCGTATGCATCTAAACTCAGGTTTAGGAATTAGCAAGTGTGATGAACCCAATTGGCCATGAAAGTAGAAATAAAGTTTTTGGATTGTTTAAGCAATTCGTTTCAGCCCCTAAATTCTTAGCCCTCGGTAATGAGCCACAAAATGAACCAATTTGCATTTGCTCCCTCTCTTGCTCCCTCCTTGTTTTATGGTTTCTCTACTTGTTGTTACCATTCTACCAATGAATGGTAGACTATCCCACGTGTATTAATACCTACACGAAAGTACATAGAAGGAGGAGTGTGGATTGGCTTTGGATAATCTGCAAGCCAGACAATCAGTCTAGCTGTTCATTTCATATGGACAACAAAGCATATAGATTCTTGGGTACAACCTAAGCGTGAGGGAAAGACCATTTTCAAAATGCCATACAATGTTGGAAGAGTAATATAAACTCCCAGGCAGTGTGGTGCAGTGGCTATAGTGCCAGACCAGGGATCAGAAGGCCTGGGTTTGAGATCTGGATCTCTCACTTGGTAGCCATGGGTCCATTGGAAAGTCACTTAACCCTGTGCCTTTGTTTTCTCTTCCACAAAATGGGAATAATTATGGTATATGAATGTAATGGAATACTATTATACTATAAGAAATGATGAAAAGAATGGTTTCAGAGGAACCTGAGAAGACTTGTAAGAACTGATACTGTGCAAGGTGAGAAGAACCAGGAGAGAAATAAAAAAGATTATAAAGAAAAAAAAACTTTGAATTTTGATTTAAAAACTCTAGTCATTGCAGTGACCAGTCATTATTCCAGAGTACAGATGACAAAGCATGGTACCCACTTCCTGACAGGGAGGTGATAGACTCAAGATGTAGGATGAGGCATATATTTTTGGACATGGCCAAGACAGGAATTTATTTTCCTTGATTGTGTATATTTGTTACAAGGGCTCTGTTCTCTTTCTCTCTCTCTTTTTTTAATGTTAGGGGGAAGGGGAAAAAGGGGAGATAAGGAAAGAGAGGATAAGGATATTGGTGCTAACAAACAAAAAAGAAACCAAAGAGTAATGGAAACATTTTTTGAAGGAATCCTAGACAAGCCAGACAGCTTTGAAAGTTACATGTTGAATTTATTTTTATTGCTGTTGTTGTTCAGTTGTATCCTACTCTCCATGACCCCATTTCGGAGTTTTCTTGGCAAAAGATATGAGAGTAGTTTGCCATTTCCTTTTACAGCTTGTTTTATGAGGAACTGAGGCAAATAGGGTTAAGTGACTTGCCCAAGGTCACACAGCTAGTTGGTGCTTTAGGCCGGATTTGATGTCATGAAGATGTCTTCCTGATTCCAGGTCTAGTGCTCTATCCACTGCACCACCTAGCTGTATATATGTATATGTATATGTATATGTGTGTATGTGTATGTGTACATATGTATTTATGTATACGTATGAATTTATCTTAGACTTTAAGAGAAAAGCAAGCTCTGCATAATAGAGATTCACAGTTTCATTTGCCGTCTTCCTTTTCCGTTCTACTATGGATATGGAAATGCTAATTTTATTTGGTATTTGTGAAGTTCAGTAAAAAAAATTAAGTAGGAACAATTCATATTACATGATAAATAGTGTTGTTAGGGGCAAAAGACTTTGTTTATTGTAAAGTTTGTCAGTCAATAAACATTTATTAAGTGCCTGCTATGTGCCAGGTGCTGTGTTAAGTGCTAGGGATACCAAAAGATGCAAAAAGACAACTCTTGCCCTCAAGAAGATATCAGATATAATAACAGCTGACATTCCCATAGTACTTTAAGGTTTGCAAAGTGTGTTACATACATTATCTCATGTGATCCTCACAATAACACAATGGGGTATGTATTATAGATATTATTATTGCCATTTTCCAGATAAGGAAACCCAAGCTCAGAAATGTTAAATGACTTGTCCGTGGTCACACAGCTAGTAAGTAATGGGAGATGAGATTCCAACCCAGGCCTTTCTGACTCCACGTCCAGCACCATGGTTCAATTTTGTACCCTCCACAGTATCTTAAACACGATGAAGAGCTTTGAAGATCAGGAGAAAAAGGTATCATCAAGGAAATGCAAGGTAGGAATAAAAGATGGATTGCTCATGGGGTGAAGGTAAATAGTGGCAGGAGGTCAGGCATAATACTTCACAGAAAAAATCAAGGAAGACCTCCTGCACCTTGGGTGTGCCCTTGGTGGTGAATTTATGAGTAGGCACAGAGAGCAGTTTTGGGGATGTATTTCTATCTGCATCATTGGTAGGGACTCCCAAATCAATGAGACAAAAGTTCCATTTGAATATTTGAGTGTAATTGCCTATGTCAGTGTTGCAGGGGTGAAAGGGGGACTCATGAGTACCAGTAAGAGTGTAAGGAAATGTGGTTGATTATTTTGAACTCTGTTATTAGGATATCTAGGGCAGCTAGGTTGCTCAGTAAATAGAGTGTTGGGCCTGGAATCAGGAAGATCTGAATTCAAATGTGACCTCAGATATTTACTAGCTGTGTGACCCTGGGCAAGTCACTTTACCCTGTTTGCTTCAGTTTCTTCATCTATAAAATGAGCTGGAGGAGGAAATGGCAAATCAGTCCAGGATCTTTGCCAAGAAAACTCTAAATGGGGTCATGGAGAGTTGGACATGACTGAAAAATGACTGAACAACAAAAAGAAAACCCCAAATGGGGTCACAAAGACTTGAATATGAAAAATAATTAAAAAATGACTGAACAACAAAAACAAAATCAGGACGTCTGCTTTTTCTTCTTGGTATTGAGGTCTATAGCTTTGAGTTGATTTAGAGTTCTGTGTTTCTCATTTGGGGTCAATGCCTGGAATGACCTCTCTTATTATTCTTGCTGCTCATCAGAATGGATCACAAGAATGCTTAAGACTTTGAGAGAGGCCCTTGAAAACCACCAGGAAGTTTCTCTTCCAGTTATGTTTGATATATGATGAACAACAAAGGTCTAAAGGTTGAGCTCACCACTATAAACTCAGAAGCTTGAACCTACCAATGCTTGACTTGCCACCAACTTGCTTTGTATACTAGGCGAGTCATTGAATCACTTTGGGCATCAGATTCTTCTTCTGCAGAGTGGTGAGTAACAAAACCTACCTGATGTTATGGTAGTAAAATGATAGGGGAGAAAGGGGAATGGAATGAACGTTGATTATGGGTCCACTCTGTGCCAGGCACTGTGCTAAGGACTTTCTAAATATCTCATTTGATTGGATTTGATAGGTCAACATTTTACAGATATGACATGGCATGGATGTGCATAATATTAAGTAAGTTGGCACATAAGCTGAGTTTGTTTAAAGGACCAATTATAATCATAAAGCTTGGTTACTTTGGTGCTTACTTCTCTTCCTGTAGTATGCCCTCATAGTTGAGAAAGGCTGGAACACTCACTAATTTTGAGAATTGCTAAAATTCATTCCTTGAACACTCTAATAGCCAGGTGGTTTTCATAGAACTGTGGAATTTCCCAGCTGTAAAATCCCCTTCTCATTCCTTTTCTGCTGAAGCTCCAGGTTAATGACCTTTGGGATATGGGTGCCAAGCATCATCTAAATTTGGCTCTAGCTTCATCTTTTAAAAAATAAAATGTATTGTCTTCTGTACACTCAAAAAAAGTGGTTAAAAAAACTATATCATGGAAACATGTTTTGCATGATTGCACACGTAGAACCTACATCAAACTGCCTACTGTCTCAGGGAGGGGAGACGTGAGAAAGAGAGGGAGAAAATCTGGAACTCAAAATTTAAAAACAATGAATGTAAAAAAATGTCTTTTCATGTAATTGGGAAAAAAACAAAATATATATTAAAAAAACATATATCATAGTGGTTCACTTAAGAAGAAATATATTCTTTTGTCCTGTATAAGAGGATGCCCTTTTTTTTTTAGTCATTTCTGTTTAGGTTCTGTTTAGGTTGTATTTCCCATACCCTCTTAATAGACTCTCTTCCCCCACTCCTCCATAGCTAACTATTGAAATCCCTCCTTCGTTTCAAGGCCCAGGTCACCCATTTCTTCCTCCAGGAAGCCTTCTAGTATTCCTCCAATTGCTCCCTCCTCCAATGCCCCCTGGCATTTTGAACCTCGCCCTTTCACCCAGCCCATTTTAATTTGTTGGGGTCTGTGTTTGTCCCCTAGTGCTCTCTCAACCTTCCTTTATTGTAAGCACCTTGAGGGCAGAGACTGTATTATTTTGTTTTCCAATCCCTGGGTTAAGCATAACACTTAAGAAATGTTTGTTGATCCAGAGAAAGAGCTATGGAATCTGAATGCAGATTGAAGCTCACTATTTTCTCTCTTTTTTTTTTCTTTCTTGTGGTTTTCCCCTTTTGTTCTGATTCTTCTTCCACAACATGACTAATGTGGAAATATATTTAATATGATTGTACATGTGTAGCCTATATCAGATTGCATGCTGTCTTGGGGAAGGGGAGGGAAGGGAGGGAGAAAATAATTTGGAACTCAAAATCTTATAAAAGTGAACGTTGAGGAGCAGCTAGGTGGCACAGTGGATAGAGCACCGGCCCTAAAGTCAGGAGGACCTGAGTCCAAATCCAGCCTCAGACCAAACATTTCACACTTACCAACTGTGTGACCCTGGGCAAGTCACTTAACCCCAATTGCCTAAAAGAAAAGTGAATGTTGAAAACTATCTTTACATGTAATTGGAAAAAATAATTCACTTAACAAAATACGATTAGGAAAAAATAAAGAAAGGAAAGCAAAAAAGAATGTCTATTGATTTTAATTGTTGAAAAAAAAACTGGGGCTGGAGGGATGTGATCTATCATTTTTCATTCTTAATTGTTTCTACCAATACAGGCATCTTCTCTACCACAGCAATAGTCTTAGAGTCACCTAGGGCATTGAAAAGGTTCAATGATTTGCCCAAGGTTATACAGCCTGTGTGGGTCAGAGGTAGTACTTGGTGTCCAGTTGTCCATCCATGATGGTGCCATTCATGGTGTGTGTATGGACGTATATATGAATATGTATATAGAGTTTGGGAGAGAAAGGGAAGAGGCAGGGAGCAAGGTATGAAGTAAGGAGGTTTTTAAGTTCAAATAGGAAATTAATCTTCAAACTTTGCTCCCTGTCTCTTCCCTTTTTCCCTATCTCCCCTGTCTGTCTCCCCTCTCTCTTGTTTCTCCTCTTTCTCACTATATATATATATATACACACACACACACACACACATACATATATATATATATATACATCATGTATGCATATAAATATATGACATGGTGAAAATAAGTATTATATATGTGTTGCAGTAGGGGAGGTTTTTAATCTCAAAATAGGAAATTAATCCACAAACTGAATTCCCTGTCTCTTCTTTCTCTCCAGAACTCATGTATGTATGCATGCATGCATGTATGTATGCATGCATGCATGTATGTATATGTATTCACAGACATATATGAAATAACTGTGTATATTATATGCATCTATGTGTGTACGTGTGTCTGACATGGTAAATATATATGTATGTGAATATATACATAGGGAAGCTTTTGATTTCAAAAGCTGTGTCTTCCCTTTCTTTCCAGAACTCTCCCCATTCTCTGGGTGTAGCTGTTCTGCCCCTTTGCAAGACTGTTTATTAAGATTACTACACAGTCCTGCCCCTGCTACAGCCTCTGGGTGTCACTGTGACCATGGGATTGAGAAGTAGGCACAAGGAACTGGGGTGAGAGTTGGGGGGGAGGGGAGGAGAGCCCAATGGAAGGAACAAGTTGCCAGTGGAAAGGAGGCCTGCCCAGGAGATTCTAAAATTATCAAAAAGGAAATTGGATGACAGAGAGGGCCTCAGGGTGAGGGGTGGAGGGGCAGAGAGGTTGAGAATTGTAGCATTGAGAACTGAGTTCATCTTCATGAACTCCATAATCCGCTTTTCTTTTTTGGATCTTGGTGCCTTACCCTCATTTATGATGCTACTAGAAAACCAGAGCAGCTTTTCCTCAAATCCTTTAAAATCTCCCCTACAGAGTTCTCTGTTTGTAAATGTAAATGCTAAAGGTCATTCTGCCTTTAAAGCCCACCCTCCCTCCAAGCCCCTAATTCACCCCCAACTTAACCACACATACTCTGAAGAAAGTGATCAGGAAAGGGATGGCACAAGAAAATAAGGGGGGTGGTACTTTTCCCCCTTCATTCTTCTCCCTCCTCTCCTCAGTCTTCTATCCCTCCCCTCCCACACCCCCACCCCCAAACTTCACCTAAAGCAACTGCACAGGGCTTTGAACTGTTTACAAGATATACATTACCTAACGGGCCTGCACTTTGGGGTTTGGAGAGGCCTCTTTTACACAACTCGGTTGCTAAGGCCTGAGCTGACTCTGTATATGTTATCAGGAGGATGACAGTTTAAACAGGCCTTATCACTGTGTGTTCAATCAAGGTTTATGAGGGCTGATAAAGATGTCACCTAGTTGTTTCATGGGTTCATTAAAATTCTAGTCCCTGGTGGGATAGAAATACAAAGTTTCTTTTTTTAAAAAAAGAAATTTTATAAAATATGTTTTCTTTCTAAAACTGTTCTTTGGTTAAGCTGATCTCCCAGGCCTAGAGCAAGGATGATACTTCCCTTGGTGTTTCTTGGCTGTCCATCTGTAAACAAAGTGGCCTAGCCAATCTTTTGGTTTCCTTGACAGAATGCAAGCTTTGATATCATTTCAATTGACCAAACCGTCATTAACCACCTACTATGTATAAGGCACTCTATGTAGGCACTACTGATAGAAAAATAGAGCAAAGACTCACCTTGCCATCAAGCAGCTTATATTCTGTATTTCAGTATAATTGGCATTTTTCGTAATCCTTTGTATTTAATTTTATGTATGTAAGAACATTCTTCTGATAAGGTCTATTGGCTTTGCCAGACTGCGGAAAGGTTCTGTAATACCAAAATGGTTAAGAACTCTGATATAGGTTCATATAGAACTAGAAAAAAAAACATAAGGCAAAATAATTCTAGGCCATAAACAGACCAAAGGGCCAGGCATGGAATTTTACTGTCTGTGTGACTAAAGAAATGTTGAGTCTATACTATTGTTTTTGTTGTATTTTTCAGTGTAGGTCAGTGATATCAAACTCAGATAGAAACAGGGGCCATTTAGCTATACATAAGGATACCTACAGGACACACATTGACTTAGAAAACCTCATATTAACATCCATGTTCTATTACATTTTTATTTATTTTGTTAAATATTTCCTAATCACACATTAATCTGGTTCAGTTAGAGGGTCACAGGCAGAGATGTTTGACACCTATGGTAGAGAGAAATCTCTCTATAATTCTAGCTTTGGGGAAGAGTAGGACCTCACTTTTATTTAATGCTTTAAAATTCTTTTCCCTTCATTTGCACTGCCTTGCTTCCCTGAGTTGTATTATCCCTATTCCAGAAGGTGAGGAAACTGAAGCTCTTCATGACTTGTCCATGAATCCTGGCCTCCTAAGTTTAGGTTCAGTTCTGATTCTACTATACCACCTATATACCTATATACCCTATACCACCCTATATACTATATATATATGTATACACACATACACACACACACACACCCTATACCACCCTGTATACTATATATTACTATACCATCTAAGAATTTGACAGGCTAACTGTTAAATTGGGCTCTTTTTAAATTAAAATGAATTTATTTTGATCCATCGATTATTTTCAAGTGTCTCCAATGTGCAGAGCACCCTGAGATTTACTGGAGGAGATGCAATGATGCATTAATGAATAAGATAGTGTTCTTGACTTTCTAGAGGTAAAAATCTACTTGGGAGATGTAACACAGGGAAATAACTACAATGCAAAGTGAAAAATGAGAAATGAATGAGAAGTACAAGTAAGGTACTAGATGGGTGGGTGGTGCAATGGATGGAGTTCTAGACTGGGAGTCAGGAAGTTCTGAGTTCAAATATGGCCCCAGACATTTACCAAATGTGTGTCCCTAAGCAAGCCACTTAATCTCTATCTGTCTCAGTTTCTTCAACCATAAAATGGAGATGATGATAATAATAGTGTCTACCTCATAGGTTGTAGTGGGGATCAAATGAAATATTTGTAAAGTTTTTAGCATAGTGGCTGGCATGTAGTAGGTTTTTAGTAAATACTTGTTTCCCTCCCCTCCCTAACTCTTCATATGGAGGAATAAAAAAGATCATTGGATCATTTCCAACTGGAAGAATCAGGGCAGGCTTTGTGGAGGAACTGAAATTTGAACTGGGTCATGAGGGACTCCTGGAGTCCTTATAACTTTATTTGACCTAAATTATATCCACATCTATATGCCTGGTTTTATCCACATTTGTATAAAATGCATTTCAGTCGTGTCTGATTCTTCATGATCCCATTTGGGGTTTTCTTGGCAAAGACACTGGAGTGGTTTGCCATTTCCTTCTCTAGCTCATTTTACAAATGAGGAACTGAGGCAAACGGAGTTAAGTGACTTGCCCAGGGTCACACAGCTAGTGAGTATTTGAGGTCTGATTTGAACTCAAGAAGATGAATCTTCCTGACTCCAGGCCTGGTACTTATATATAATTGTTGTTCAGTCATTGTGTTTTACTCTTTTTGACCCCAATTGGGATTTTCTTGGCAAAGATACTGTAGTAGTTTTGCTACTTCCTTCTCCAGCTCACTTTACAGAAGAGGAGACTGAGGCAAACAAGGTTAAGTGACTTGCCCAGGGACACACAACTAGTAAGTGTCTGAGACCAGATTTGAATTAAAGATGAGTCTGATTCCAGGCCCAATGCTCTATCCACTGTGCCACCTAGCGGCCCTTGTTTATACTATATATTTGAAACTTCTTTTCGCACTAATCTGACAAAAATTAATTGAGTAAAGGTTGGGTGATGGGGAGCAACTATGAAAAGAGAGCCTCAAAGATCCCCAGAATGATTTAACTCAGTTGGTCATGACCCAACATATGTGTTAGAAGGAAAAAAAAAACACAAACAGGAAATTAGTTAAGCAGTTTGAGGTTACAAAAAAAAAATGGTGCAGTGTTGTATCAGTATAAAGCATTCAAAGGGTTTTTTCTTCATGTCATTAGTTTAAAAAATGAACAAAATCAGTGCATGTGGTAGCATAGTAGGCTTCCAATAAATGCTTATTAATTTAATTGTATTTTAAAAGGTAAATAATGGGTCAGATCCTGCCTAAAGAGGCTAAGTAAAATCCCAATATAACAAGCCAAGCGACTTCTTGATTTTCTTCTTTTTACAATTTATTTTGCCATGCTGAAAATGTTGATATCACGCCTGTAGGATCTGAAGATGAAGTAGAAGTATGTATAATTCTTTTGAAAATCAGCAGGTAAAAAGAGTGCTTTGAACTCAATTGGGGAAAGAGCTATTGTTCAAATATTCCCTATTCCCTAATACATTCAGTTTTCCACCTAATGGGTGTGGGGAGAGGTGTTTTTAGTGGACAATTTGTGAATCTAAGTGGTTAAGTGGGCCTTTCTGTGGCAGGTAGTTTGGATATGTGACTAGGATATGACGAATAATTGCTACTTGTTGTCAGAACAAAAGAACTGTAAAGTGATCAGTTACAGCTTTTCTTTCTTCCTGTGTGTACTATAAATAGCATTTTAGTCTTGCACTTCCTTTATAAACCACAACTATTGTATGGTCAGGGATCAAAAAAATTTTTGTTGCACAGGATTTCACTTAAGCAATTCAACAAGCATTAAGTGTTGATACGTGCAAGGCACTTACCATGCTAGGCTATGTGATACAAAGAAAAACAATTAGTTCCTTCCTAGAAGGACCTTACATTAAAATAATAAACATGTACATACATATTTGAGAGAGCAATCATTAGCTGGGAGGATCAGAGGAGGTTTCATGAAAATAATACCTAAGTTGAGCCTTGAAGGGAGGGAAGGATTTTGAGAGGAAGAAATGAGATTGGAAAATCATCCTTGATTTTCCAATGCCATTGGGTCGAACCCCCAGTGATGTGGTTTCCCTCAAGTTCATCAGATTATCAGAGAGTCATTTAGTCAGCCAGCCAGTAGTGTTTTTAGAAATGGGTATTTACAAAGGTGGGATAATAACAACATTTGGTACAAATATGCCTCCTCCCAAAAAAATAAAATCTTTGACACACTTTCCTTCCAGTACCTACAAGTCCTAGGCAAAGTAGGCTCAAATTTAGAGAGCAAAGGGTTGACTCACAGCTCCTAGTTAGCAGCAGTCCTTTTCTCCTGTTTGTGGGATGCTCAAGAAGTTTGTTCCCCTTGGATATGATGGAGTCTCTTTGCCGAGCTTCTTGTAGAGCAACGAGTCCAGAATGTCCTTGACTCCCAGTGATGCAGACACTATTACACCTATTCTAAGGATTCAGTTTAGGACACCAAAGGGAAGAAGTTCTCCCTAGGGGACATGATGCCAGGAGAAAGATGGAAAAGTGGGGAGAGGCAACATCCCCTGGATCCTTAAAAATTGTCAAGATTGATAGAATCAAGATGGTAAAGTGAGAGTCAACATTTTTTGCCTAGCTCTCCCAATATAACTCCTTCACCACAAACTAGAAAATGCACGAGACCAAATTCTAATGGAGAAAGCCAAGAAAAAGTCACAGTGAGTCATTTTTTTTCCATAGACCATGGCAGCTTAGGAAGACAGAGAGGTCTGTAGACATTGAGGTGGAGGCTGGTCAGGAATGCAGCATGGCGGTAGTGACAGGACCAGAAGCATTCAGCACCCAGAGACTGAAAAGCAACTGAGAGAGAGTAACAGGGCAGGAAGCAGTAGGATAGAAAGAGATCCTGGGAAACCCCTGACCTAGCCCTAGGAACAAGAATAGGTTTTGTTTGGCACCTCTGTCACCCATTACCCAGTTCTGGGTCACAGATCCAGGTCAGAGAGAAGCAGCCATGATTAAACATGGAGACCTAGCTAAATGCTGAATACAAAATAAATTCCAGAAACTTAGCCCTGTGGCTCTGAGCCCAGGAGCAGAGCTGTCACTCAGTTCTAACCCAGCACACAAGCCTACAGTGGAAAAACCAGGGCAGAAGACCAAAACCAAAAGGGAGCCAGGAGTTCAGTCATTCTGAATCTGCAGGACTTCACAGAAGGCTAACAGTGACTGGATCCAGCAACAATCTACTAGAACTCAACTATACACAAGATAGAATTAGCAGAGCTCAGACCAAGAGGGCCGTGACAGACTTCTCCTTACTTTGGAAGCACTGAAAACTTATAGGCCCCCAGATTGAGCTGTGAAAACAGCAAAAACTCAGGCCAGATACTCCCCACCCTCCACTCCCCCCAAAGTGAGCAGAATTCATCACTAATATAAAGTTGAGGGTCAAAGTCAAGAAGTAACCTGGAAAGATGAGTAAACAAAAGAAGAATCCAACCATAAAGAGCTAAGCTCATATCACAAACACAGACGAAAACAAAGACTTCAAAGCATCTACAAGCAAAACCTCAAAGAAAAGATTCAGATTGGACGCAAGCCCAACAAGAATTCCTGGAAGAGTTAAAAAACAAGAGCGAAAGAAAGCAATTTTTAAAGAGTGAAAAGATTTTTATAACCAAATAAGAGTGATAGAGGAAAAAATGGGAAAAGAAATAGGAGCTAACCAAGAAAGTTAGGAAAAGAGCTAGTAAAAAAGCTTAGTAAAAATAGATATAAAACATCATAAGATAAAAAAACAAAGTCAAAAGACTGAAAAAAATAGAAAAAAACATGAAGTATCTGACAGGAAAAACAACTGACCTGGAAAACAGATCATGAGAGATCATTTAAGGATCATTGGTCTACCTGAAAGGCATGAACAAAAAAAGAGAGCCTAGACATCATATTTTAAGAAATTTTAATGAAAAACTACCAAGGTATTTTAGAACCAGAAGAGGGCAAAGTAGAAATTTAAAGAATCCATCAGTCACCTCCTGAAAGAAACTCCAAATTAAAACTCCCAGTAATATTATAACCAAAATCCGGAACTCACAAGTCAAGGACAAAGTTGCCAAAGTCCTTCTCCAGTCAGAGGGAAAGGCAGAGAAGTAAACCTGGTTGAGACCTTTCCTTGCCTCCAGATGTTTTCTTGTCAGAGGGTTCAGCTAGAACTACATATTCACTCTAACTTCTGGAATTTCTTCCCTTCTCAATTTGAAAGATGTTATATAGACCATCCCTGGGACTTCATCAAGTTTCGAAGGCTTATCCAAGCATGATATTCTAGTTGAAGGTCTTTCTTTACTTCCTCTCAGGTTTTTTGATTGATTGACCAATTGACTTCTTTTTACCTATTTACCTTAAATAATACCTTAATATTAATATTAAATAATACCTTAAATAAATACCTTAAATCAATTGGTCGATCAATCAAAAAATAGGCTACAATAGGGGATGGTTCTGACACTACCTTTCCATAAAGAGAACTGTTGGTTTCTTCTTATAATCTGGGTGTTTCAAATCTATTCTTATTCCTCTGACCATTTCTGACACTGGTCAGGGGTTTTTCAGACTCACACAGTTTCTAAAGAGATGGGTAATCCTCTGCTTTGCTTTGTGATATTAGCTTGTCTTCTAGCTGGAGGAGGAGGCTAATATCATCAAATAATAGATAACAGATCTATTAAACATAGATAACAGATCAAAAGTACCTAATCCCTTGTTTATGTAAGTGTTGGGCTATTTTCATTAGGATCTGTTAGCACATCAAAAAAAGTTTACTGAGTCTGGCAAGGGATGCATTCTATTTGTAATGGTTCAAGTTCCTAAATTACATTTTCAAACCTAACTTTGAGGTACCTTTCATGGGTTGCACAACACAAACCCTCTCATAACTCTGTGGGGGTAAGAATCCCAATGAATCATTTTATAGAATGTAACCTTGAGAACAGGGATTCTTTATTTTATCTTTGTACCCTAAGTGCCTAGCACAGTGCCTAACACGAAGTAGTTGAATAATAAATGCTTGTTGATTGATCTACCCTATATGAAAAAATATAGATGCCTTCTGTATGAAGGCATTCCTGGGTTTGAGCCCAGTAAAATTAAGGGTACCTCTGAGCTTCTCAGGACTATTCCTTTCCCCTTTATTAAAAGAACAAAAACACGTCTCTAGCCTTAGTCTTGGGCAACAGGATGGGGAAATAGGGTCTGATTTCTATTGGGGATATTTTGGAACTGGATTGGGGGGAAAATGGGACAAGATACTTAAGGAAAGAAGGGGGAGGGACAGGCGCACCTTTCTATGAAACCATTAATACCACATCCATGTTTTCAGATCAACAAATATCACTCTATCTGTCACTTTCCATATTGACAACTAAGGATTTCTTGTCCCTCTTAGTCTTCATTAAACTGTGTTGGAAATGAGCTGGACTGAGTTGTGGCTATAGTGCTTTGCCCATCTTTCTCTTCCTAAAATGTTATGCATTTGCACGCACAGGATACTCTGCAAAAATGGGTCCTTATGTTCCCATAAGAATCTGTAAGTTCCTCCCCGCCTGCTGAAAGAGAGGTGATGGACTCAGGATACAGAATGAAATGTACATACTCAGACATGTTCGATGCGGGATTTGCTTTTCTCAATGAAACATTTGTTATGAGGGTTTTCTCTTTCTTTGTTTCTGCTGTTGTTGTTGTTCATTTGGCGAGGGGAGATGTGGAAGAGAAAGTAGATGTTAGATGAAAAATAAATTTAAATTAAAAAAATAAATCCTAGGTCCATTAAATCCTCTTTTGTCTCCTTCAGATTCAGGGCTTGTTTAGTCATGTTAAGGGTAAAACCAGATTGGCCTAGTGATGTATATGAATTTAAACTAGGGCTATTAATTAGTCTGTCATCTTTATTCCCAGAGCCAACAGTGGGCTAGTTGGGATGGATTCAGGGGATATGCTTATCTTTCATGAACATAAATATGGCTCCTGAGAGAAGACTTTAATGGGATTCTCCAGCCATTGTCAGTCCTTCACCAAGGCTTCTTTCTACTCCTTTGGTTCAGAATAGTCTTACATTGCCTTTGCAAGGATTCCTTTCAGTCCTATGGGGTTTTCATATACTTACTGAGGAAGTCCAGGAAGACGTCATTCTTCTCCAGTTCGAAGGGAGAGAAAGAAAAAAGGCAGCAATTAATGCATGTCTCAAGGATGAGTTTTTATTGGGGCAAGGGTGAGGGGAATGGGAGGAGAAAGGGAGTTGATAAGTTAATATTTTAACATGAGATATTAATTAAAATTGTTTTTATTTTGAAGCTTCCGTTATAGAGGAAATCAGAGTAATAATAATTACTATATCATGTTCGTATAGAGCTTTACATATATTAACTCATTTGATTTTCACTGACAACTCTGGGAGGTAAGAGCTATTGTCATTCCCATTTTACAGATCAGGAATACTGAGAAAGGGAAGTTAACTGACCTGCTAAAAGTAACATAGGGAATAAGTATCTGAAGAGGAATTTGAACCTAGTTCTTCTTGATTCCAAGAGGTCATTAAATCTAAAGCAAGAGCATGAGAACTATAGAAGAAGCAATCCCAATGTTGAAATAAGTTGTCCTTTCTGCATAACCTATTGTATTTTTCAGAGCAAGCAGATCTTTTTTATTAGTCAGTTAAGAAAACTCTTAATCCCAGAGTAAGCAGCTGATTTAAAAAAAAGAGAGAGATTCCTGTTTTCTGATTTAAGATTTTTTCCCTTTTATTTTTTTACATTAATACATATTTAAGGAATAAAACAAGGATTTTCACAATGTAGTACAATAAAAAAAGATGATTGTACATAAAACTGTGAACCTACTAAGTATAACTTGCTATTCCTTTCAAATATACAACAAAATTATCAGGTAAATTTCTTTTTTTTTCTTTTTTTTCTACCTTCCTCCCACCCTATCTTAGAGATGGCCACCATTAGACACACACACACATATGTATGTGTATTTACATGTAGGTGTATATGTTTATACACATATGTAAAATTATTCTATACCTACTTCTATTTATCAGTTCTTTCTCTAGATGCATATAGCATCTTTCTTCATATGTCCTGTAGAGTTAATTTGGGTTTTTATAATAGTTAAAATAACTTATCCACTCAAACTCATTTTTAAAACAATATTGCTGTTACTATATACAATGTTCTCTTGGTTCTGCTCATTTTGCTCTTCATTATTTCATGCAAGTCTTTTCATGTTTTTCTAAGATCATTTCATTCATAATTTCTTATAGCACAGTAGTATTTCATCTCTATCAAATAGCACGACTTGTTCAGATGTTCCCTAATTGATGGGCATCCCTGCAATTTCCAGTTCTTTGCCACCCGAAAGAAAGCTGCTATAGACATTTTAGAACATATAGGTTCTTTTCCTTTTTCCCTAATCATCTTTGGAAAGTTAGGGGTTGGGAACCTGTGGCCTCAAGGCCACATGTGGCCCTCTAGGTCCTCAAGTTTGGCTCTTTGACTGAATCCAAACTTCACAGAACAAATCTCCTTAATAAAAGGATTTGTTCTATAAAACTTGGACCTGGTTAAAAGGCTGCACCCAACGACCTAGAAGGCCACATGTGGCCTCGAGGCCCAAGTTTCCCCACCCCTGGTATAGGTATTTAATAACTTTGGAGTCTGGCGCAGCACAAACTGCAATCCACAGCTAATAGAATAAAATTAAGAGGCTAAACTGTTAATATCCCCTGCTTTTCATTTCCCTCTCCCCTCTCTGCCCCCTGGCTTCTCTGGCTTCCTTTAAATCTTAGCTAAAATCCCAGCTTCTGGTCTCCCTTAATATTAATGCCTCCGCTCTGTGATTATCTCCACTTTATTCTGCAGATAGCTTGTTTGTACATATTTGCTTGCATGTTTTCTCTGCTAGTTAACTAAGCTCCTTGAGAGCAGGAATTGTTCTTCCTTTTCTTTGCATTCCTAGAGCTTAGCAAAGTGTATGGCACATTGTTGTTGTAGAGACATTTCAGTCATGTCCAGCTCTTCGTGACCCCTTTTGGGGTTTTCTTGGCAAAGATACTAGAGTGGTTTGCTATTTCCTTCTCCAGCTTATTTTACAGATGAAGAAACTGAGGTAAATAGGGTTCAGTGACTAGCCCAAGGTCACACAGCTAGTAAGTTTCTGAGGCTAGATTGGAACTCAGGAAGATGAGTCTTCTTGACTGTAGGTCTGGCACCCTACTCACTGTGCCACCTAGATGGCCCAGACTAGTAGGCACTTAACAAATGCTTGTTAACATGACTTGATGAGAAAAGAGTTCTCTGAACTACTATTTGTTGGTTTCATCTCTTCAGTCAGCAGATTTTTAAGATTCCTTCATCCAGTGGTGTGCTTAATTATTCAGTTTTCAGTGTGAGATTTATAACTCAGAAATTGGCAAATGCTACAAATCAGGGCTTGACCTATTGTTTTGTTGATCATCTTTACTTAAGAAAGTGATAGAGAAAATGTTAATGATACAGAATAAATTCAAAAGTAAGGTGTATTCATTTTAGAAGAGACCTGGTTGCTAAATATTTGCCTGCATATCCCTGCCTTTGTCAACTGGATTTTAGGAGAAGTGAGGGTCACTAAGTTTTCTTTTGAAAAAAAAATCTAAATTTAAACAATATAAAATAAAATGAGCATTCCCATATACATATAACAGGTAAAGAAGATTGTACATGAAACTGCAGATCTTACACAGAGCTTGTTTTTCTTTTTAAAGATATAATAAAATCACCAAGTTTTCTAAGGCTCATTCTTATTTCCTCTAGTACTGGTTTTGGATGCTGATAGGAATACACTTTCCCTAAATGTGTGAGCATTACTGATTAGAGAAGCAGGGAAAGAGAATGGAAAGTTTTCTTTATTCTCTTTTATCCAATTTAAGGAAATGTCTTTGAATTAGGAGTTGTGGAGGCAAGGATGCAGAGCTTTCTGGAGCTCCCAGCACTTGTTAAGACTGATTTGGGCACTTCCAGTCAAGATGGTTAACTGAATGGAGGCAGATCACCTAGCTCCCATGTATCCACTCCAACAAAAGCCTGAAATTCATACCAGACCAACTAATGATAAAGAAATTCATTGAGAAATGAGAGTGACTTCTTCTGCCCCAGAATTACACAAGATGTCAGCCATAAATCCATGGGCAGTGGTTTAAGCAACTGCTAGCTAAGTGCCAATAAAGGGAAAAAAACTTAGCAGCCTTTCACAGTGGTCAGAGACGGACCAGAGACACTTGTAAACTTGGAACTCTCTGTGTCTAAAGGTAACAACAGCAGTGCTCCTGGCCCCTAAACGAAGAAGGCGCCAGGGTAGTCAGAAATCCATATGGAGGGGGCACTCACAGCTTGGTGGGGGGGTGGGGTGGGGAGTGGGAGTTTACCAGGAGAGGTAGCTTCAGTGGAGTGCAACAGATTCCAGATTAGGACAACCCACGCACACAGGCTCTCCAAGGTCCCTACCACTCTTTCCTAAGATGCCGTGGAAGGCCCTGAAGAATGAAAATTCTAAATCTCAAATATCCAGGAGGACTTAACCCTGGGAAACAGAGATCAGTCTGGGTGAGACCAAGCAGAGTGAATGACCTTACCCAGAAACAAAGGAGGAGAAGAAAATCATCGCTGGCATGAAATCCTTTTTAGGAATTAATTCTAGAACTAAGTATAGAAATGAGTAAGCTAAAGAGGAGACCAATTATTGTAGATTTAGAAATGCTGAAAAATCCATCCTAGAAGGAGGAAATAATTGTAACAGTTACAAAGTGGACACTCAAAGGAACAAATGGACTACATGAATGGCTAGAAGAAAATATGAAGATATGAAAAATTTGAAGTCAAAGCTCTTGAGGAAAGAACTGGAAGGAGAACAAATAATTTTAAGAGAAAGAGATAAACCTTACCCAAGTAACTAACTCTCTTAAAACTAGAATAAACCAAACTAATGAATGATTCCATGAGATATGGAGAAATATAACAAAACCAAAAGTTTGAAAGAACAGAATAGAAGGAAATGTAAACTATCTGATATAAAAACTTAACTTGGAAAACAAATCAAAGAGAAACTATTTAAGAATCCTTATACTCCCTGAAACTCATGATCAAAAAAAAGTCTGGATAATCTAAAATCAAGAAATCATTAACAAACACTGTTTAGATTTACTAGATTTTGTTGGCAAAACAAAGATTGAAAGAATCTGCCAATTACCTAAAAGAAATCCAAAAAGAAAAGTGCTAGTGATATCAAAGCTAAATCCATGTCAAAGAAAAAATATTGCAAACATCCAGGAAAAAAGGAGTTCAAACACCAAGAAACCACAGTCAGGATCACATAAAACCTGGTAACTTTTACTAAAATTGAGATATCTTGGAGTACAGTGTTTCAAAAGGTAAAAGAGCTAGGCTTACAACCTTACTTAGCCTGAAAAGCTGAGCATAATCCTATAGGTGGAAAATGTATCTTTTTGCACTCAAATAGAATGTACTTTTTGAGCATAATCCTATGGGGGAAAATGTATCTTTTACACTTAAATAGAAACAGGTCTTTGATGACCACATATTGACTTAGAAAACCACAAATTATCTATGTTGTATTATATTTTTATTCATTTTGTTATATTTGTCCATTACCTTTTAATCTGGTGCACTGAGGGAGTCTTGCTGGCCAGCTTGTAACCCACTTGGAATCTGACAGTTCTGGAATACAGGATTTCCAAGTATTTCTGATGAAAGTACTAGAGCTAAGTAGGAACTTTGAAATACAAAAACAAGAATAAGCAATTATTTTATTTTATTAATTTAAATTTATTTGGGCAATTAAAAAGTGCTGCATGATATAATACTAACATTCTGATAGTGAGAGGCTCTTCAGTGTCTTAATATCTTTGAAGGATATTGAAAGGAATTAAATAAGAAATACAAAGGTCCTGGGGTGGATCAATTCTGTTCTGAGTGTTTTAAAAGGAGAAATAGAATGGAGGGTAAAAGGAATGCACTAGTGTATGGAAGGAGGAAGGAGATAGAATTTTCTTATTTTTCTTAATTGGAGTGTGTGAGAAGAGAATATACAATCATGGAGACAGAAGTATGGTGAGTGGGCATCAGATGAAACTCACTCTTACCTGAAATGGACAAAGGAGGAATAGGCAGATGAGAACAATTTGTTGGAAGTGGTTAAAGCAGGCATTGTGGAGTGCTTAGAGCTTGGTCAGACATCTAAGATGCCACAGTCATCCTGACAACTCTGCCTCACTTAAATCTAATTCATTCATGAGTCAAGACCTCACCCCACAATGTCACTGGTCCTCTTTGAAAACGAAGGACAAACAATGAAAACAATATTAAACTCAACAAGAAAACAAGCAGGGATGGGGGGAGAGTTAAGTGGGAGGAAATAAGAACAAGTAAAACAAGCTTCCTGATCTGGAAGCGATTAAAATGAAAACTTAAAAGAAAAGACCTAGAATCTAAAGGGGGTACCTATCCATTGGGGAATGGCTGAATGAATTGTGGCATATGAATGCAATAGAATATTATTGTGCAGTAAGAAATTATGAAAGAGATGGTTTCAGAGAACCCTGGGTAATATGAACTAATGAAGAATCAAGTGAGCAGAGCCAGGACAATGGTTTATAAAAAGACAACAACATTGTAAAGAAAAACTATTTTGGAAGACTGAAGCACTCTGATGTGTCCAGATTTGGGATTCCTTTTACTTTACTATGTATATTTTGTGACAAGGTATTTTTTCTCCCTCTCAATTTTAAATTAAAAAGGGGGTAGGGTGGAGAGGAGGGAGTTATGCAGGAGGATGGCAGCAATAGTGGTACCAAAGAAAAAAGGTCATTGACACATTTTTTTTAAATACAGACAAGAGAATAGAAGGTAGTTCAGAAGGAAGCACAGATACTCTGCACAATTTTGAAAGTAATATATAGCTTCCTGTTCATATAAGTACAAAACAACCACGCGGAGCTCTTTGATGCTTGGCTGTTGGACCACAAAGAGCAACTCCAGCAAGGGAGCCTCACTTAGTTGATTCAACTCAGGGTGTCCTTGGCATGTATCCTTGTTGAATGTCCTCCTGATACAGCTAAGTAAATCTCCCTTTGCTAACTACTAAAAAAAAAAAAAAAGAAAGTAATATGTAGAATTTATTAAATGCTTTTCTTAAAGTGTTATAAGATGGAGATTCAGAGTTTTATATACAATCATCCTTTTGTGTTGGAGTATATAGAAATACTCTCTTTTGGGGGGGTGTTAAATAATAAAATTAAATAAAAGAAGACTAATTTGGAAGACTTTCCTTTCCTATATGGGCAGCTAGGTGGTATGGTGGATAGAGCGTCAGACCTGGATTCAGGAAAACTCATTTTCCTGAGTTCAAATCTGGCCTCAGACACCTACTAGTTGTGTGGCCCTGGGCAAGTCACTTAACTCTCCCCCCAACAACACACACACTTTTTTCACCCAGTTTTTTCATCTTAAGCTATAGTTTCCTCATCTGTAAAATGAGTTGGAAAAGGAAATGGCAAGCCACTCCAGTGTCTTTGCCAAGAAAACTTCAAATGGTGTCACAAAGAGCCAGACAGGACTGAAAATGACTGAACAACAACAACCTTTCCTATATAATATTATTTCCCCCAGGGCCCCACAATTCCAAAAGCTGATCCTACTACATATGATCATTAATTTTTTAAAAATTCATCTTTGCTCACATCTAGCCTATATATGCAATAGATTCTCCAACCCTCATTTCCTCTCATTATTTTATGCTTCTCTTATTTTAAGGCTCGACTTAGATATTCACTTCTTGAAACCTTCCTTCACCATTCCCCACATGAGAATGTTTTTTCCTTCTGTAAATTCCTCAGAGCACTTTGTACCTTTCCCTTTGTGCATATCTTACTCTCTCTTGTCCGGTAGCTTTTTTTGTACTTTTTCTTCCCCTTTCAGATTGGAAGCTCCTTGAGAGTGGGGCCAGCACCATAGCTACCTTTGAATTCTCAGCATCCACTGTAGCAAGGCAATCCTTTCATACTTCCCTCATTGGTTCCCTATTTTATTCCCACATAAGCTATTCCAAAATTCTTTTTTTTTTTTTTTGCTTTTTTTGGTGAGGCAATCGGGGTTAAGTGACTTGCCCAAGGTCACACAACTAGTAAGTGTCAAGTGTCAGAGGCCGGATTTGAACTCAAGTCCTCTTAACTCCAAGGCTGGAGCTATATCCACTGTGCCACCCAGTTGCCCCCAAAATTCATTTTCACATAAATTAGGTGAAACTATATTTGATTTAATGCAGGAAAAAATACTCACTAGGAAACATTAAAATTTTATAATGCAAATGAACAGTCCAATGCAATTCCTGGTAGGTGCTCAATACTTTGACCTCATATTTATTATTTCTACTTCTCCCTAAATCTTCTCCTTCCATAAGCCTAGGTTAACTTAAAAGCCTACTGCTTTTTTTCCTTTCTCATAAAACATCTTCTCCTCCCTCCTCCTTGCACATTAGAAGGATACAAATTAGATACATGGATAATATCTTTAAGGTTTTTTTGTTTTTTTTTTTACTTAGGAAAGTATCTCTTCTTGAGCCTCCTATCCCCCTCACCCCCATAGCCAGGACTTGTCTTCTAACTTTACTGAGAAAATTGAGGCCATTTACCATGAGTTCCCCCTTCTCCTTGTCTCTTCATCTCTAACCCTTGATGCCATCCATCAACCCCAACCTCCTCTTCTCCTCCAGTGTCTGATAATGATATGGTCTTTCATTTAGCCTAGATCAACCCTCTATATGTGTCCTTGATCCCTTTTACTATCACCTTCTACAGAAGAATGACTTCTCAATCATCCTCTCCTCTAATCTTCAATCTTTCGCTGTCTATTGCTTCTTTTCCTAATGTTTTCATACATTTCCGACTCCTGCATCTTTAAAAAAAAAACAAACTAGATTTTTTCCATCCCTTCAAGCTATTGTTCTTTATCTCATTTTACTTTCTTCCAAACTCTTAGAAAAAGCTGTCTATCCTCCAGTCTCCACTTCCTCTCCTCTCACTCACTCCACTGAAACTATTGTCCCCAGAATTAGCATATCTGATAATCTTATCTTAGTCTTCATCCTCCTTGACCTCTCTGATGCATTTGACTTTGTTCCCACACAGTCTCTTCCTGGATACTCTCTCCTCATTAGGTTTTCCTGACATTACTTTCTCCTGGTTCATCTCCTATCTATCTGATGGCTTCTTCTCAATCTCCTTTCCTGGCTCCAGCCACTGAATACCCACTAAATGAGAGCATTCCCCTAGGCACCACCTAGGTCCCTCTTTTTCCTCTTTTTCACTTGGTGAGCTCATCAACTCTCTTGGGTTTAACTATTTCCTCTAAGCAGATGACTTCTAGATTTATGTATCTGGCTCTTTTATCTTCCCTGAGCTTCAGTCCTATGTCACCAGCTGCCATCATGTTTATCAAACTGGATTCCAAAGAAAGGTAAAATACAGTCCCTGGCCTTGCGGAGCTCATAGTCTAATGGGATAGAAAACAAGCAAACAACTATGTACAAACAAGATATATACAAGGATAAATTTGGGGTGACAAACCAAGGGAAAGCACTAGCATAAGGGGAATCAGGAAAGACTTCTTGCAGAAGGTGGGATTTTATCTGGGATCTGAAGGTAGCCAGGGGGACAGAGATGAGGAAGGAGAGAATTTCAGGCATGGGCCACAACCAGTGAAAATGCCAGGAGTCAAGGGAAGGAATGCCTCGTGGGGACAACAGCAAGGAAGAAAGTGACACTGAATTATAGAATATGTGAAATAAGAAAGGTGTAAGAAGACTGCAAAGGTAGGAAGGGGACAGGTTATGAAGGGTTTTGAATACCAAATAGAGGATTTTATAATTGATCCTCACGACCTGTGCTTTAGGAAGATAAATCTGATAGCTAAATGGAGGAAAGTCTGGAATGAAGAGATTTAAGACACTAGATTATTTCAGTTGCCCAGGAATGAAATAATGAAGGCCTACACCAAGATAGTGGTCAAAGAAGGAAGGGGAACTATATGAAGGATATTAGGAAGGTAAAGGATAGTTAGGCAATGCAGTGGATGGAGAGCCAGGCCTGGAGTCAGAAGGACTCAACTTTCTGAGTTCAAATCTGGCCTCAGACACTTGCTAGCTATGTGACCCTGGGCAAGTCACTTAACCCTGTTTGCCTCAGTTTCCTCACCCGTAAAAATGAGCTGGAGAAGGAAATAGCAAACCATTCCAGTATCTCTGCCAAGGAAACTCTAAATGGGGTCAGGAAGAGTCAGACACAATTGAAATGACTCAATAACAAGAGGTAAAATTGACAGGCCTTGGCAACTGATTGGATGTGGGGGTGATGAGAGAGGTTGATGAGTCAAGAATGACAGCTAGGTTGTAAGCGTTGGTGACTGGGAAGATGGTGATACCCTCAACAGAAGAAGGGAAGTTCAGAAGAGGGCAAGGTTTCAGGGGGAAAGGTAATGAGTTCTGTTTTAGACATTTTGAGTTTAAGATGATTATAAGACTTTTTGTTTGGGATTTCCAATAGGTAGTTGGAGATGCAAATCTGAAGATTAGGAGAGAAATTTAGAGCTAGATAAGCAGAACTGTGAATCATCAGCATAGATATGATAATTGAATTCATGGGAACAGATGAGATGACCAAGTGAGGGAGAAGAGGAGAAGCCCTGAGGTACACCCAGAGTTAATGGTTATGACCTGGCTATAGAGCCATCAAAGGATAATGGGAAGGATCAGAGAGGAAGGAGAACCAGGATAGAGCAGTGTCAGGAAAATCTAGAGAGGACAGTATCTAGAAGAGGGTGATCACCAGTGTCAAAGGCTGTGCAAAGGTCAAGAAGCACGAAGATTGAGGAAAAGCCATTAGATTTGGCTGTTAAGAGTTCATTGATAACTTTGGAAAGAACAGTTTCAATTGAAAGATTAGGTTGGAAGCCAGACAGTAGAGAATTAAGAAGAGAGTGAGAAGAAAGAAAGTGAAGGCATTGATTATAGATAAGGAGCTTAATCATAAATATGATAGAGAGATATGGCATGATAGCTACTGGGGGTGGAAAGATAGATTTAGGAATTTTTGAGGTTTGGCCTTATTTGGACATGTTTGTAGATAGTAGGGAAGCCATTAGTAATAAGGGAGAAATTGAAGATAAATGAGAGAGTGGGGATAATAGAGGGGGAATTTTCTGGAGAAGACAGGGTAGAATGGGATCACTTGTGCATGTAGAGGGGTTTACCTTGGCATTGAGAAGGGCCACCACTTCGTGTGGAACAGGGACGAAGGAGGAGATAGCAGCAGATGGTATCTAAATGAAATCAAGAACAGAGAAGAAGAAGAAGCCCTTGCTGAATGCCCTAAACTTTTTTCAGTGAAATATGAGGCAAAGTTTTCAGTTGAGGGGGTGGGTGAGGAAGAGGAGGAACTATGAGAGAAATGAGGAGGAATGAAAAGGCTTGGAAAAGCTGCTGTTGTGAGTCAATCAACTAAGGAAGTGTAAAAAGATTGCCTTGCCTTAGTGGTAGAGATTATGATGGGGTATGGGCCCAAGCCAAGGCCTTTGCCCCTTACTCCAAAAAGAATTTGGGTCCCATTTATCTATGGGCCCCAGAAAACCCTTGGACCATCTTTGAATTCTCTTACTTGATCAAGGAAGCCTCTGAAGGTATAATCCTATCAAGTGGCCTTTCCTACACCCGATATCCCAGTTCTCTGTTCCTATCTCTCCATTGTCTTACCTTCCTATGGTCACTTCCCACCCTTCATCCATTCTGCCATTACTCCATCTAGGCTCCATTCTCCCTTGGCCATGTGATCCAGGTCCCTGGCCCTCTATTACCTCTCAGTCCCTGTAGACTACTTGGCCACTCTTAGAACCCTCCCGCAGTCTTGCTGTATATAAAGTCCATCTTGTCTCCATTAAGGAGCTCAGATTCCTTAAGATCCTAGCCAACAGTTCACAAATGTTCAGATTCCGTAAGAGTCTGGCCAATATGGTGGATCTTTAATAAACCTTGTATCTGGCTGAAAGAAGGCTTGGGTTGAATTCTTTTGGGCAGGACCTGGGTCTCTTGCTCTCAATATTTTGGGGTCCTAGCACCCCTAAACCTCTAGACCTCATCAATTATATAACATAAATTTGTTGTAGACCCAGTCAGCATAGTTTCATGATTTTCTCCAGCTTCATTCAATAGCAGCAGCAGCATGTAAAAAGAAGTGAAGGCAGTGGATGGTGGGAATAATCCAAGGCTTAGTCCTAGCAGGGACCCACAGGATAAGATGCAAGGATCATCCAAAGCACTCAAGAGAAGAGGACAGTATAGAGTTAAACTGGTTCACCAAAGGGTCAAGATGGGGAAGAGACAAGAGAGAAGCCAGTTCAGGGGTGATAGGCTGGGAAAGAACTGGGAAGATGAAGGATTAACCATCAAGGTATGGATGAAGAGCAGGGTTTGGGGTTGCAAGGTAGAGGGAAAGGTGGAATGACAACAGATTGTGATCAGATAAGGGGATTTCATGAACTTGGAAGTGGAATCCTTAGGGGTGATGGCATAGTCATGGGTCTGACCATCTCTGTGTATAGCTGAGGTGGGGGTGAGAAGTAGCTCATGGAAACTGGGATCTTAGGAGGTTAGGGAACATCAAAATGTATCTTAAAGTCCCCTTGTATGAGGGTAGGAGCTGTGGAAGAAAGAAAGACTGTTAGCCAGGCACTGAACTCATTGAGGAAAGAAGAGAAATGTCTTAGAGGTCAGAGGACAACTGGACCACAATCTTGACGGGGTAGTAGAAATGGATTTAGTATAGTCCTATATTTGTTCATATTGTCTCCTCTGATCGAGTGTAAGCTTCTTGTATGTATGTGCAAGCTTATGCAAGCATAAGCTTCTTTGACTTGTATCCCTAGCACCTTGCACAGTGCGCAGTGAATGTTTGATTAATAAATATTATTTGAATTTAATTTTGACCAACAATACAGGTTTCAAATTTCAGAAATTTGAACCTTTACCCTGATATTTTCCTGTGGTCCTCTGAAGGAAGTAAAATGATTTAGGCATTATGCATAAGGTGACCAGATTGCCAGGCTGACCTATAGACCAGGTTGTGACCACTATGGGCAGTGAGATACACAAACAAGGTCCCTCTATTCCTCAGCAGGTTATACTCTGGTACTCATTGCTGTGGGCTGCTCTATGAATTACCAGATCTAAACTAAGCCAGTGAAGTGATAGTTTACAAAGTAAATCAACGTGCTTAACAGTTATCCTGTGGCTTAGAGCCTGGGACCCTACTTCTTGAGCACAGAAATGGCTTGGGGCAGTCAGATACTCTTTATACCTGTGACCTTCAGGCTCAGCAGATCAGAGTACAGTTGAGACTGCTCTACATTTCCATAATGTCTGCCCTCCACTGTGAGAGCCACTCAGCTCATCACCCCTCTCATCTACTCTACTTAATCGCCAGTCCTCAGGTTCCGGACAACTAGGTGACACAGTGGATAGAGCGCCAGACCTAGACTCAGGAAGACCTGAGTTCAAATTTGACCTCAGACACTTTCTAACTGTGTGATGCTTGGACGTGTCATTTAACCCTTTTTGCTTAAGTTTCCTCATCTGTAAAATGAGCTGAAGAAGGAAATGGCACAAACCACTCTAGTATCTTTGCCAAGAAAACCCCAAATGGGGTCATGAAGAGTCAGACAGGACTGAAACAACTGAACCACAACAACAACCCTGGTGTCATTGAAAAGCACTTCCCTTAATTATACATCTAACCTGTAGCTTCTAAAATGTCCCAGCATTCTAGTATTCAAGTGTTCCAGCATCTGGGGTTTCCAGCTAGCTCATTGCTGATGCCCCATTTACCAAGGAGTAACCTTTGTGAGCGATTTTAAGGACCCATCCTAGTGGTAGGTGAGACATGAAGTTGGTAAGATCAGTGTTGTGTGGAAATTGTGCTAACTTTGATCCCAATCTCTCAGAAATCAAAATGAGATAGGGGAGAATGTGTCTTCAAAGTGCTGGGAGAAATGCTCAAACTTTTTTTTCTTGTATTATTGAAGCAAATATCCTTTTCTAAACGCTAATGTATGTTAAGTGGTTAGATGGAACTGGAACACTTTTAATAGTGAGGAAGGGAGGGGCAGCTAGGTGAAGCAATGGATAGAGCATAGGCCCTGAAGTCAGGAGGACCTGAGTTTAAATCTGCCTGCGACACTTGACACTTAGTAGCTGTGTGACCCTGGGCAAGTCACTTAACCTTATTGCCTAGTCCAAAAAAAAAAAAAGTGAGGAAGGGAGCACATAACCAGTGGGAGCTTGAATTAATGGCAGTAGAAAAGGCACATCCCTGAAAACACTTTGGGGAGGGGAAATGTATCCAGACTGGCTCTGCAAGACTGAGGACTGAATATACTTGTTACATTGTATGATTGGGGTATAGAGAAACAATATGAATAAAAATGTTCTGGGAAGTTTGGATTCAGTCAAGGGGCTACACTTGAGGACCTACAGGGCCACATGTAGCCTCAAGGCTGCAGGCTCCTCACCCCGGGTAAGAGCCATTGAAGGTTTCTGAGCAAGCATCTGATGTAAAAACAACTCATTTATTTAGCACTTGGAAATTTACAAAATACATTCCTCATAACAACATGTATCATTATCCTGTTCTACAGATGAAGAAACTGTAGACAGAGATGAAGTGATTTGTCCATGGCCACATAGCTGGAAGCATCAGGATAAGGATTTGAACCCAGGTCTTCTGACTTCAAATCCAGTGCTCTTTCCACTACATGATCCTGATGTGATAATAGTAATGTTTTAGTAAGTTTGTTGTTGTTTTTTGTTTTTTTTTTTTTGGTTTATTTATTTTTTTTTTTAGCAATGCTATGGGAAATGGAGAGGAAGGGACAAATGCAAGAAACATTAGGAAGGAAGCTAGGACTTAGTCATTAGATATGGGAGAGAATTAGAACCCTGGAGAGAAGGAATTAAAGATGATACTGATGAAGTATGTTTGTCTTAAATCATTAACTCCTGGGGGAAAAGGTCTCAGTATTTCTGATTGTTTGTACTATGCTTAAATCTTTGAGTCTGTAATCTCAGCACTGGGGCTGCTCCTTCCAATGTTACAGATCCCATCTCATCCAGTCCTGTGGGACTCTTGTTCACATCCTCTCAATAGTTCATCACGTAATGGATTATTCAGGGTGCAGAATTACAAATATCCATGTATATACACATGTGCATATATTATGTTATGTATGTAATATGTGTATACAAACATTATATTGCATGTACATATACATATATGCATGAATGGCCAATTTGTTTTACTTGACTCTGCATATTTGTTACAAGGGCTGTGGGGTGTGTGGTGTGTTAAGGGAGGACCAGCAGTTCTGGTGTGAAGCCTTGCCATTCATCTACCTTTGCTGTCTTACCTTTGGCTCCAAGGAGCTGTGGCATGCTCAGTGGCCACACTCCGGGTTTCTACTTAAAGGATTTCGTTTTCTTTAGAACTGGTTCACTGAGGATCAAATGAGACGGTGCATGTAAAAGCACTTTGCAAAGCAGTCACCACAAAATATTAGCTCACATTTATAGAGCGCCTTGCAATCTGCCATTCAAAAAACATTTTTCTCACAAGCCTAAAAGATAGGTAGTTCAAGTATTATTACTGCCCACTCTTACCTGTGGCTCCAAGAAGCTGTAGCATGTGTAGTGGACACATACCAGTAAAACCATCTCAGCAGACAGGCTAAACCAGGTTGAGGGTAACCAATGGACCTCAAACGTGTCAGTGAGTTAGGGGGATGGCTACCCCAAAGCATGTAAAGATTTCCACTGGCAAAATGGGCAAATGAGAGCAACTTGTTCCAATGGCCATGTTAAATGACTGACATGGGGAGCAGAACCTGGGTAGTGTCTTAGACGAACCACTTTCTTCTGGGGCCAGGAAATACTGTTACAAGCTGACTGTGCCAGAGAGATCAAGGGGTAGGATGGCAGCAGTTCTACCCCAAGGAGAGATGATGAGGGTACCCAGGAGGAGTGAAGAACTGAAAATCATCACTGAGCATCTAAAGTAGGTGTTGTGGAGTGCTTAGAGCTTAGTCAGACATCTAAGATGGCAACATCATCCTTAATGTATCCTGGGCCATTGCCAGTCATTCTGATTTTTGTCTTGCTACTGGACATACTGCATATATATATATATATATATATATATATATATATACACACACACACACACACACACACACACACACACACACACACACGCACACACACAATACTGTATATATATACATGTTACTCTATATACATATATAATACTATATATATACTCACACATATTACTCATATACACATATATGTTAGAGAGTTGGTTGTTAAGCATTGACTAGCAAACCTCTGGTTGCAGTGAGCTCATCATGGTCTCCATTGCCCTCCAGAGATACTCACTTTAAATTCTGTACTGTGTTCCATGACTTGTCACACAACAACATTGGTATAATATGAATTCACATAGTATTATTTTCCTTTAGATGCTTAACAGGTTCCCCTTGGCCCTCTCCTTCTTGGATGATGAGGATTGACCTACTATTCATAGACGCTGTGCCCAGAATATTGGTATTAGGAGAATTTAGACTTGGTTTGCTTTTGCATTTCATTACAGAACTTCTCCCCAAAGAGTACCTTGGTTTCATAATGTAAAATCAAAGGAAAAACCTTTTGGGAAGGACTCCTGAGTCAAGCAAATGGCTTTGCTTCTGCAGTGGATTTTCCCAAACACTCTCCTGTTGTTGAAGCTCGGTATGTATGTCCTGTCCTGCCAGCTACCATTATCCACAATGGGCACCTCTATGAAAGGGTCATTCAAGAAATATTTGAGCTTCTTCTATGTGCAGAGTAGTGTGCTAGGCCTGTCTATGAACTGCCAAGTGACAAAGAGAGGTTGAGCCCTCTAGTGTGTGAGCCAAGCAACTAGTATTTATTAAGCACTTAGCTAGCAAAAAGCACTGAGTGCTAGGGATGCAAACAAAAGGCAAAGCAGTACCTGCCCTCAGGGAGCTCGTAATCATTAATGGGGAAGATGCCTTGCAAAGCTATTATGTACAAACAAGTTATATACAGTGTAAATAGGATGTAATTTTAGAGGAAAGGAGAATTGGGGGTAGGGTAAGGAGGGAGATCAGGGAAAGCCTCTAGGAGATAGTGGGATTTTAGCTGAGTCTTGAAGGAATTCAGGGCAGCCATGAAATAGAGGTGAGGAGAGCATTCACCAGTGAAAAGGCATGAAGTCAGGAGATTGGTGGAATGTCCTATGCTAGGGCCCACAAGAAGGGTGACTCTGTCATTTTGTCCATGGTTAGTGGAGTGCCCAGTGAATCCCTAATGCTTTCTCCTAGACCCCTCATTCTCCTTTGAGAGTCAGGCACTGGGCCACAGAAAGAGAAGGAGGTGGGGGATTGGGGAGAGAGTGAATGAGTGTTTGCTTAGCATAAAGAGTTAGAGGCCAAACTGGAGAAATGGGGGGTGGAGTGGAGTGTGGGAGGGGAACCAAGATTTGCATGTCCTTTCTTTTGGCTGAGCTAGCCTAGTTTAAGAGACCTTGGCAGAGGAGCCCAGAGGTAAACTGAGTGGCCTTCCTTACAAAGGGGGCCAGTGGGGGGTGTGGGGGGGAGGCTCAGCCTCAGCCAGGCCAGAACCTCCTTGAAGATGCAAATTGAAAAATAAACATGAAAACAATGAGGCCCCAGCTAATCCCCTCACAAAGGACAAATTGCTAATCTAACCTCACAGCCAGGATGGCTGGCCTGCTCTAACAATGGCTGCATTTATAACTTATGTTTTATTTGTAAACTGACAGTGCCCTGCCAGTTTAAATGGATTTAGTCTCACCTGCCTTGCAGGGGGAGGGAAGGGCCTGGGTAATCCTTTCATTCTCTCTTCGCCCCAGTGAAACAGTCACCCGATCTGAGCAGGCCAAATTTTAGCCATATTCCTCCTGTTACTGCTAAATCTCTATTCAACAATAGAAGCAGTGTCTGAAGGGGGAAGAGTTGGGGGGTGTGGGGGTGCGCCTGGGGTGGTGGTGGAGGCATCGCTTCCAACTCTTAGAAATGTTCTCAGCTCCTCAACCCCCTCCAAGTCTGCTTCAGCAAGTTTCTGGGGTCTTCCTTTTCCTCCACAATGGTCGTTATCAGTGTCCAGTCACATCTTGGATGCTGGTATGGAATCTTGGCTGCCGATTTTTTTGTACATACCAAGACCCCTAACTGAGTGTCTGGAATGTTTATGTGAAGCAGTTCACTATCTTAGCCTGACTCTGCTCTCAATGCCTAATTTTCTCCTTCCCCTTCCTTCTCTAGAGACTGTCACCAGGGTGAGAGCACACCAACTCATTCATTATTCCAGTTGACTCGACTGAGGTGGGAGTCTGGCACTTAGGTCTGACACCAGGGCACCTACGGTGTGGGTTTGAACCTAATCATCTAAGAGGAAAATCACTAATAAATCCCGGTCTGTAATTTCTCCCTGGAAGGGCCCCCTTCCTCGCCCTCCCAGTGTTTGCTGCTTTCAGCCTACCCATTTCTTCTGTCCTTAGTTCCTAGAAATTCTTCCAGCTGAGGTGAATTCAATGTGCCCTTTTGTTGTTGCTATTTGAGGGAAAAAAGACTGTTCTTCTAGAGTATCTATCTCCCTCAGGACATCCTGCCTTCCACAGCTTTAAACAATATCACCATCATGCCCATGGGGACAAAGTCTGGCCTTTCAGGCCAGGGCCATTTCAATCAGTGTGGTCTTCAGTAAGTCTGCTTGTGTTATGTAACCTGCACCAGAGGGTTATGGGTGAGGAGGAAGGTTGAAATGCCTCAGCAATAACCCTTTTTTTTCCCATAAAAGTTGAGTTCAAATCCTGATCCCAAATTTAACCAAGAATTAGTGGGTTTCTCCAGAAATACTGTCTCATCCTTCACAGTGATGAAGAGGTAAGTTCTCGAACTTACATAGAGGAAGTCAGAGGAAAAGCTGGTTTGAAGAAGGATGGGAAATAAAGAGGCCAGGTTGAAACAGCCACAGAAAACTTATATTCCTCCTTTTCTCCCTGCTCCCTTCCCAACCCCCATCTTGTATGGGGTGGCCTGATCTGTCTTGCTAGCCTTAAAATCAGATCCCAAAGATCAACACCCTCCAAACATTGTCTGATATGTTAAGTACCACTGGATGTCTGTGGAGACTTAGACCCCCCCCCTCCCCATTTCTATTATCTGATCTAAAGGTCCCCTCCTGGGCCCTGCTTCCTACTCCCGCCTCTTCTCTTCTCCCCCCAGCCCCCAAATTACCTAGCGTCTGTCTCCGGGAGATAAAGGACTGAGTTCAGTTGATTCTAATGCTTCAAGGAACCTGGTCTCAACCTGAGATTTTGATCACAAAGGCCTTTCCCTCTGGGAGAGAAAACCCTACTCAGGTCACTCTTTAGAGGTTTGATGCCTCTCTCTTTTGCTGCTTTTTTCTGAAGTGACACAATTTCTGCGCTTTTCTGTTTCCTCAGTACAGCTAAGAGGGCAGTGATTTCTAGATGCATGGAACCTTCATTCCCACGACACCCACCTGATTTTTTAAAACATGCCATCTAAAGGACTTGCTGCTATAACTAGTGGTTTTGCCATCCCTGGAGTTGTTTTTTAACTTCACTCTTCCCATTGTTTTTCACATTGAATCATGTGGTCCTGCTAATTCTTCCTTTGCCATGCTTCTTAGCTTTGATCCTTATTTTCATAGCCACTATCCTAGGCTAACCCCATCTGAAACAGCTTCCCTAGTCTAATATGCTTTCTCAACTTTAGTAACTTGGCCGGAAATCTAGAATCATCTGTTGCTTGTGTGACCTTGGGAAAATCATTTAACCATCCTGGTCTGAGTTTCCTCACCCATAAAATGAGGGAGTAGATAGGACTTGATGACTTCTGGGTCCCTTCCAGTTCTAAATCTGTGCTACTTCTTAGAGATAGGGATTGGATGTGTAATTTCATTGACGTACTAAACTCCCCAGAAAGAAGCTCTCTCTGCCAATGGAGTTTGAACTTTCTGCAACCTTATAGTCTTACAGAGGAAGCAAAGGTGCAGTGTGAACTGGTGCAGTCATTCTGGGAAACAACTTGAAACTATGCCTAAAGGGCTATAAAATTGTGCATCCCCTTTGACCAAACAATACCACTACTAGGTCTGTATCCCAATGAGATCAAAGAAAAAGGAAAAGGACCTATGTGTACAAAGATATTTATAGCAGCTCTTTGTGTGGTGGCAAAGAATTGGAAACCGAGGGGATGCTCATCCATCAGAGAATGGCTGAACAAGTCGTGGCATGTGATTGTGATGCAGTACTGTTATGCTATTAAGAAATGATGAGTTTCAGAAAAACATGGCAAGACCTATATAAGCTGATGCAGAGGTGATCATTGTGTACAGTAACAGCAATGTGGTAATGTTGGTCAAATGTGAAAGACTTGATCCAAGACAATGAAAAATATAATGAAAAAAATGCTATCCACCTCCAGAGAGAGAACTGATGAACTCTGAGTGCAAATTGAAGTATAATTTTCCGACTTCCCCCCACCCTGACATGGCCAAGAAAGAAATATGTATTATATGATTGCACACATATAATTGATATAATTTTGTTTGCTTTCTCAGTGAGTGGGGGAGGGGTGAGAGAGAGGAAGAGAAGTTGGAACTCAAACTCTAAAAAGAAAAGAATGCTAAAAATAAATAAATAATAATTAAAAAAGAAATATATACCAGATAATAATTGAAGAGAAAAAGAAATGTATTTGCACACAGTGTATATAGCTATGTTATATTTAGTAATAAAGAAATATGGAAAGAATCCCAAATGTACATTGGTTGGGGAAATGGCTAAATATACTATAGTATTTTAAAGGAAAGAAAAAACATGGAAATACTAAAACGTACAGCATGGGTATAAAGTGGAAAAAGAAAGACAATTCAGGAGTATGGCACACACACCAGAAAATGCGAATTTTAGAGCATAGTATTCAGTTAATTGTGTAAAAAATATAATATTTTAATATTATAATATATAATTATAATATTGTATTAAAATTTATATTTTATCGTAGAAGCCATAGGGAGACACTGAAGCTTCTTAAGCAAGAAAATGACATAATGATATAATTACAACTATGTTTTAGGAATCAACAGAGGGAAGGCACTAGAATTGAGGGGGACTGAGAAAGGCTTCTTGCAGAAGGTGGGGTTTTAGCTGGGACTTTGAAGGAAGCCAGGGGAGCCAGGAGGCAGAGGAGAGGAGGGAGAGACTTCCAGGCATAGGGGACAGCCAGTGAAAATGCCTGGTGTTTGTGTCTTATGTGAGGAACAGCAAGGAAGGCAGTGTCACTGGATCATACAGAGTATATTGGAGAGAAATAAAATTAAAAAAAGGAGATTGGAAAGGTTATGTACATTGGAACCAATGAAATCACTGGATGAAAAAACAGAGCAGAGGTGTCAAACAGACAGCCTGAACATACTCCACATCAGGTCTGGAACCCGATGAAAATGTGATTGAGAAACACTGAATAAAAAAAAAATACAATGGAACATAGATAATGCTAATATGTGGTTTTCTAAGTCACTATATTGCCCTTATGGATCCTTATGTAAAGTTTAGTGACTCCTTTTCTATTTGAGTTTAACACTACCTGTATAGAGGGAGAAGAGAAGAGGGCCCAGGAGAGAATCTTGAGAGACAGGGATGGTTAGAAGGTGTGATGTGGAGGAAGATCCAGCAAAGGAGACTGGGAAGGAGTGGTCACACAGGTGAGAGGAGCAGTGTCACCAAAACCTAGAGAGAAGAGAGTATTAGGAGAAGGTGATCACCAGGAGAGAAGTGGCAGAGAAGTGATAAGGGATGAGGACTGAGAAAAGGCATTAGGATCGAGGCCCAGGCAAAGCACTGTGGGCCTAGTGGTTTTGGCCCCACTGTATAGGTGGGAAGAAAGGAGTATATATTTTGAGTCATATGCAGTCCCTCTCCTGTGCATATGGCCCAGGCATTTGTCTCTTCCTTCTCTTGGGATGCTGAGGAAGAGAGGACAGAAGGCTCCAGACCTTCAAAAGGTGAGAGGAAGTCAGAGTTTATGGTGGTAGTGTCTTGACAATTCTGCTAATATTTTGTTTAAAATTTTTGCATCTATGTTCATTAGAGAAATTGGTCTATAATTTTCTTTCTCTGTCTTGACTCTTTCTGGTTTAGGTATCAGCACCATATTTGTATCGTAAAAACAATTTGGTAAGATTCCTTCTTCACCTATTTTACCAAATAGTCTATATAGTATTGGAATTAATTGTTCTTTAAATGTTAGATAGAATTTGCTTGTGAATCTATCTGACCCTGGAGATTTTTTCCTAGGAAGTTCATCAATGGCTTGTTCAATTTCTTTTTCTGAGATGGAGTTATTTAAGTATTTTACTTCCTCCTCTATCAATCCGGGCAATTTATATTTCTGTAAATATGTATCCATTTCACTAAGATTGTCAAATTTGTTGAGATACAGTTGGGCAAAATAATTCCCAATTGTTGTTTTGATTTCCTCTTCCTTGGTGGTAGCTTCACCCTTTTCATTCTTGATACTAGTAATTTGGTTTTCTTCTTTCTTTTTTTTAATTAGATTAAGCAAAGGTTTATCTGCTCCACTGGTTCTCTCACAAAACCAGCTCTTAGTTTTATTCATCAGTTCAATAGTCTTCTCAATTTCAATTTCACTAATTTTTCCTTTGGTTTTCAATATTTCCAATTTGGTGCCCAATTGAGGATTTTTAATTTGTTCTTTTTCTAGTTTTTTTAGTTGTATGCCCAATTCACTGATCTCCGCCCTTTCAATTTCATTGTTCTGACAATTCTACCTATTCCCTGAGCTTTATTTCATTAGGGGAAGAGGGAGGGGAGGAAAGGAGGTCCTGGATGGGTCAGGGTCTACTATTAGGGGGTGATAAGATACCTAAGCCCCGTGTGATATCCCCAAGTCCCAGCTTGTTCCTTAAGGATTGGAGCGTACCCACTATTTCCAAACCTATTCTCTCTTTCCAATCTTGGCTTGGATGTGACATACTTAAGATGGGAGAAGGAAGTGGATTTTGGGAAGAAGAGCTGCTTAGCTTCCACTTTTATGTGGAGAATGTGTTTAGGACAGTGTCACAGAAATGGTGAGACTAGACGGGTGATGGTCAACGATGTCAAAAAGGTCAAATAGGGTCCTGGGGAACCACACTGTTTGCTAAAAGAACCCTATTTTTTTAGGTAATCCTGACCTTCTGGAATTATTCTCATGTGGGTAGACCTGTCGCCACTCACTCTGCAGTATATCATTTTGTTGACTTTAGACACATCTAGGGCCATAGCCCTAGTTATAGTTTGCGGACCGAGACTTCTTCCTTACCACATATTATCCTGCAGTCTTATCTTTTTTTTTTCCCTTTCAGTTCGTTCTTAGCCCTTCTCTTAACCAGGTAGGTAGGTGGCATAGTAGATAGAGTACTGGACTTGGAGTCAGGAACAATTAAGTTCAAATCCTGCCTCTGATACATACTAGCTGTGTGACTCTGGGCAAGTCATTTAACTTTTATCTACCTTAGTTTCCTCAGCTTTAAAATGGGATAATAATACTATCTGTATCTCAGGGTTATTGTGAGGATCAAATGAAATCACATTCGTAAAGTGCATTGTGCCTAGCACTCGTCATAAATGCTTGTTTCCTTCCCCCAATTATACTCTAACAGGTGCCTAGAAGAGTGTAGGCGCATTAGTAAATAGTTGTTGATGGGCTAGCCAGATCCATAATCTGGTTTGGAGAAGAAAGGACAAGATAAGAGAACTGGAAACTTTGCTGCGAAAGCCTGGATTTTATCCATTTTGGAATGGAGCGTCTTCAACTGCAGTCATATTACTAATGGCTCCCATTATATAATTCTTTTCATAGAACAGAAACAAATGTTATTATCCCCATTTAACAGATGAAGAAACTGAGACTCGTAGAGGTTAAGTCACTTACCTGGGGACATATTGGTAGCAAGAGCCAATGCTGAGATTTTATTCTAGAGCTTTGGACTTGGAGACCAGTGCTCATTCCATTACCTCATGGAATGTGGGGATGATTAAAATTAATGCTGTGGGGTCTCAATTTACAGTGGAGCTTAGAAGGATTTACAAATTTTAAAAGTTTTCAAGATCTTTGAAAATACAAAGCTAAAGAGTAATGGGAATGAGCCAAAGTAAACTTTATGTTCACACTTGGACTGGTACATGTGTTAATTCTAAGTGCTAACCTACTTCTATAGATCTATGATGTAAGCACTCCTTGCAAAGGTGGAGATTGTAGATCACCTATGCCTTCTCATCATGTGCCACTCATAGTTCATGACTGCCCATAAATCCTCCACAAGGGGTGGGAACTTTCCCCCAGCATGGTGGGAACATTCTTCTAGATCTCTTGACATTGCATCAACAGTAATGGAACATAAGGGCACACCTGTTATCCCTCACTGTCCTTATAAGAATGCCTTACTTCCTTTTCCAGTTATATAGCTCTCTGATGACAATCATTATGCCACATCTCCCATGTCATTCTTTTTTTGGCAATATGTTGTAACCTATTCATTCCTGTCATGTGACTCTCCATTACACTTTGGGTATATCTCAGCTTTAATTCCTTAAAAAATTTAAAAAAAATTTGTTTTAATCAGCCAAGATCCTTCTTTTCACCCCACCCCACCCCCAAGTGAGAACAGAAGAAAAACAAAACCCATTGCAAAAGTGCATAATCAATCACAATAAATTCCCACATTGGCTGAATCTGAAAAAAAAATTGTCTCATTCCACATTCTAAATCTTTTCTGAGGACCCACCTCTGTATCAGGAAGTAGGTAGCGTATTTCATTAGTCCCCTGGAACTCTGGTTGGTGGTTAAGCTGATAAGAGTTCAACACAATAGTACTCCATCACATTTATATACTACAACTTGTACATCCATTCCCCAATTTATGGGCATCCCTTCAGATTTCCATCCTTTGACACCTTAAAAAGAGCTGTAAATATCTTCATACATCCTTAAAGTTTGTTATGCTTAGGACTAATCCCTCCCTTAATCAACTCTCCTCTAATTCTCCCTCCCCCTATTTCCCCTTTCCCTCCTGTTTCTCTGTTGAGTGAAATGTATTTCTGCACCCAGCTCTGTGTGTGTGTGTGTGTGTGTGTGTGTGTGTGTGTGTGTGTGCGCTCGTATTCTTTTTCTTTTGACCAGTTCAGATATGAGTGAGGTTCAGGTGTCAGCCTTTCCCCCCAACTCCCTCCTCCTTATTTGTATAATTTTCTACTTGTGCACCCTGATTATGTGACATAATTTTCCCTAACCTTCCTTTCCTTAGCCCCATCCCTTCTTTCTTCCCTCCTCTTTCCATTCATAAGATTATCAAGACAATAGAATCAACTCCCAGGCCTTGTCTAATTGTATTTCTTGATGATGATAGGACTCAGAAAGGACAAATTATCATCTCTTCATTTCTTAATGTATTCAGCTTTATTTCTTTGAAGACTGGAATTTCATGACTCACAACCCTACAGCATTACTGAAAGAATATTGATGTGTGAGAGATAGGCCATTGTTTCAGGATGAAGTTTGGCATTACAAAATTTTCCAAAGACAATCCAGCCCACGCTCCTCATTCTATTCAATTCTGGGTGCATAAGGAGTGTCTGTATAAGATATAAATGTACTAGTGGACCAGCTTCGTAGTTTTCAGTCCATCTGCGTATTATGGCCTGGAAACAGACAACCTTCATCCACTTGTTTTTTCTGTGTGGATAGATAATGGATGAACTCTTCTGAATGATTATGGATCTCATTAAGAAGTCCTTTGACGTTCTAAGCTAGGGCTTTATGCAGTTAGCACAATTTCTTCTGCAAACAGAAGAATCCAGAGTGTCTCACCCTCTATAGGGAATCTCTTTTCCATTTATGTGAAGCATATGTATCCCTGCTTTATGCCTCACTCAATAATAATAATAAAAGCGTCCTCAAACACTCAAAGTATCTTTAGTTATCTCTTGTAGCATTTTCAAGGAATTTTATATAATTTTGACACATGCATAGAAGACACTTTGAAGATGGAGAACCTTTAGACTTCATTTTTCTCTACTCAATCTAAAGCTTTCTTATAAAAAACAAAACAAAACAAAACAAAACAACAAATCCAGGAAGATGATGTATTTTTCACACTTCCCAACCAATTGTGTGACTGCCAGTATGTAGTTTGCTATAGAATAATAGAATCTCATTCATGCAAACCTACCTGTTAACTTCTCATGTTTTGATTAAGGGTGTCTTTGATGTTTGTTTGTTTTTTGGCTAGGCAGTGGGATTAAGTGACTTACCCAGGGTCACACAGCTAGTGTTCCGTGTCTGAGGCCACATTTGAATCCAGGGCCAGTGCTCTATCCACTGCGCCACCTAGCTGCTCCAAGGGTATCTTTGATGAATGTGAAGATCATTCTCATAAAGAATTTTTAAAGATGAGAAAGCAAGCATATAGATGGGTAGTAAATGATATATATTTTTTTACATAAGGGACTAGGTACAAAAAGTTTGTACACAAGGGACTAAATCCTTCATTGTTGGATGGGAATCGGTAGTTATATTGTTGTCAGGAGATCAGGGAAGAGGCTGTGGAGAGCATGCAGCTCTAAAATGAGCAGCCTTTCATGCAATTACGGTAATAGCTACAGCAGTTGAGGAGCACTTTATACATACATTGCCCTGAGCGGAATTTTTGTCATCCTAAATATGGATGACTCCTCCTCATTTGTTCCATTCTTCAATTGTACTATCTTTAATTTCCTTGTCTCAGTCAAGGTCCATTTCTGTTTGAGATTTAAACATGTTAGCTATTTTTTTGATGTTCCCTCATTATTATAAGGTCTATCCTCCAACTATCCTCCCTTCTTTCAGATATCTTGAGAAACAATCCTTCAATGTTCTCAAAATTGTGCCCTTCTAGAACAGACATCTATATGTACTTGGTCTACTGCCCTTCCCAACTCTTTCTTCCTTAGGGCAATTTCTACTTCTTCTACTAGCTCAACTGGGGCTATGATGTCAGTCTAAGTGTGATGGCTTCACAGTTATCGATGGAGGAAAGGATTTGTTATAAAAATGTGAACATATCTTTTCCATTTTTGGTGTTTTCCTTCCAGTTCATCCTTAAATAACCTCAGGATGCTTTGTCTTAGTTCAATCTCTCACCAAGCTTTTTGTAAATATGTTTTCCCTTCCACTGCTTTTTGTCCTTTTCTGAGGCAAAACTGCTAGTAATCTTCTATTATCCTCCCCCAGAAAATTTTTACAAATGAGTTTATATTCTAAACCAGGGTTACCCTTCTCTGCCATATTTCTCTGCGTGGCAAAGAGATCAAGTGCTCCCTGGAAACAATTGTCTCCTCCTTGTGGTAATTAATTTGCGTAAGTTAAACTTCCTTAGAAAACGATGATGGTCTGGGTCAGTGTCTGTTCTTTTATGTATTTCCCTTTTTTTTTTCAAGAGTCAACGGCTGGTTTAAATAGTCAGGTTGGAGTTTCCTTAACTGTATACCTTATCCTCTGCTCATGTTTATTCTTTCTTCTTATTTGGCATTGATTTCTATATTCCCTCTAACAAGACAATGGTCTGACTGTTTACCAACAGTTATTTCAGAAATGATTCCCATGTTAATAATGAGCTGGTTTTTGGTCAGTTAAAATAGAATTATTTCCATTTTTTGGATGTTCCCCCAATATTTTTTCTTTCTTTCTTTATCTAACTATTTATTTATTTTTAGTTTTCAACATTCCCTTTTGTAATTTTTTTTTTGCAAGGCAAATGGGGTTAAGGGACTTGCCCAGGGTCACAGAGCTAGTGAATATCATGTGTCTGAGGCCAGATTTGAACTCAGGCTCTCCTGACTCCAGGGCCTGTGCTCTATCCACTGTGCCACCTAGCTGCCCCTTTTATAAGGTTTTGAATTACAAATTTTCCTCTCCTCCGTGCCCCCTCCCAAAGATGGCATGCAATTTGATGTAGGCTATATATGTACAATCATATTAAACATATTTCCACATTAGTCATGTTGTGAAAGAAGAATCAGAACAAAAGGGGAAAACCACAAGAAAGAAAAAAAAAAGAGAAAATAGTGTGCTTCAATCTGCATTCAGACTCCTGAGTTCTTTCTCTGGATGTGGATAGCATTTTCCATCAAGTCTTTTGGAGTTATCTTAGATCCTTGCATTGCTGAGAAGAGTTAAGGTTATCACAATGTTGCTGTTGCTGGATACAATGTTCTCCTGGTTCTGCTCACTTCACTCAGCATCAGTTCATATAAGCATTTCCAGGTTTTTCTGAAAGTTTCCCAAATTTTTAAAAGAAAAAAATATGTGATTGGTGTGAAACTTCTGTACAACATATGTACACCATTGGCCCCTCTCATTTCTTACTCTTGAACTGTGTCTTCTGATATATTTTTGCTTTTCTCTCCGAAAACCATCTTTGTAATGAAGTTACTAAGTATGGGGAAGTATATTAATTTAATTTAAAATTCTTTGTAGAATTTCTGTATCTCCTCGTTTTCTGCCATAGATGTCGGCAACATAAACTGCCATTATTTTTATATTCAAATCCTGCCCCAGACACCTACTGTTTGTGTGACTCTCTGCATCTCTTAGCCTCAGTTTCCTAATTTATAAAATAAGGCGATTGGATTTGATGGCCTCTATTCTTCCTTTCAGCTCTCACCTATGATCCCATAAGCCTGTGATCCTGCAACCTTTGTCTGAATCCTGGCTCTCCCACTTGCTACATGTGTGATCTTGTCTTAGAAGCAGAGTAGACAGACCTGGGTTCCAGTCCCTATTCTGACACACATTTGCTGTGAGATTCTGAGCAAATCAATCAATCTCTCAGTGACCTAGGTAACTAATACAACAAATTGATGAGAAATTGCCAGGCTGTATTGGTAAAGGGAGGTTTCTCACTTGGGAGTTCCCTCTACAAATGAAATCTCAGGTCCATTTCCTTTATTTGTGGATCTGGAGTCAAATGACCTGTGACATATAATATATGTATTTTCATATATTAAAAAACAGAAAAGGATTGTACATACATTGTAAATCTCTTCTATGCACAACATGCTTTTTCTTTTAAATGTGCAATAATGATGCAAAGTTTTGTTTTTCTTTTCAATGGAGGAGAAAATAGTTGCTTGTTAATTGAAAAAAGTAAATAAAATAAATATTAATTATTTGACGCTTAATATTTAAATTAGTAACAATTTGGTTCAATTTAATAATAAAGTAAACAAAAGAAGAGCTATGAAATAATATTCAAAATAATTTCAACATGCTTAAAGCTTTTTTGCTTGTCTCTGGCTTTTTCAGGTCTTCCTTCTATTCACTTCTGTGAATTTAAAAAATAATCCTTTAAGTGACATTGTTTTCTTTCTCTTCTTTTGGTAACCATATCACCAGTCCCCCTCTCTTCTTGCAATCTCTTCCTTTGGGGGGAAAAAAAAAAGTAAAACAAAGCCCTTGCAACAAATATGCATAATCAAGCAAAACAAATTCCCACACTGGCTCTTTCCAAAAAAATGCATATATATTTTGCATCTTGAGTCCACATCCCTCTGTCAGGAGGGAGGAAGCACCCCTTCATCGTGGATCCTTTGGAATACTGTTTGACATTACTGTGATCAGAGTTCTTAAGTCTTTCAAAGTTACTTTTCTTCACGATGTTGTCATTTAAATATATTACCTTGCAAATTTATCATGAGCACAACATTATGAGATGATCAGGTGTCCCATGAAAAAATATTTCTTGTCATTGCATGGATGAGAAAATCAACTTCACTGAGTCCTTTACTTGCCTGTCTAAGGAGAGCCTGAGAGCCATCTTCTTTCCAAGTGGCTGTAACTTCTTTTTGTTTTTTGAATTTATTGATAGCAAGAATATCAGTATTGATATGATTGAGTTCCTTTAGCAGTATGGTCATTTGTTGGCCAATGAAGAAAAGCAAAGTTGTGTGATTTTTTTTTTTATCCCCTATTCTCTGTTTCTGGCCACCTTGCCAATGTCACTACAAGAATGGAAGAAGGCTAAACAGGATTGAGGGTCATTTTATGTTTTTCTTTATTTCATGTGCCAAAGCATTTGTCATCGTGTCTGGCTGCTGATGAGTCATGAAAGCAGACATAGTCTGCTATAAAGATAGAACTATCACAATGTAACATCGTATAAGAAGGCTGTACTCCAGATGCTGTTGTCCCAGTGCGGCAACATTTTCCATCTTTTTTTGTTCCCTTAAAGCTTCTTTTCCAGACCAGCCTACTCCCTCACTCCCTCACATGGCCCTTGACTGCCACCTTCCTAAGACTCAATAGGTGACACCCTTCTTCTCCCAGGGTGTCATCCTGCCTTAAGAGTTGTGCAATAATGTGCTCTCTCCCACCTCTTCAATATGAACAGCCTCATTTGAGGACTTATGTCAAATAGGACCTTTGGGGTCAGAAGAAAGGCAAATTGATTCTGGCCATTGAAAACACCCATAGTAAATAGCCCTAACCTTCTCCAAGTCACTATTCTCCTCTATGCTCCCTTTTAATTTTCCCTTCAGAGAACCTTCCTTTGCTGTTGTGTGGTAGAAAGATTTTCAGATTTAGATTCAGAGGACCTGAGTTCAAATCCTGACTGCCACTAATTACACTGACTTGGTCAAGCACCTTACCTTTCTGGGCTTCAGTTTCCTCATCTGCGAAATCAGGGAGTTGGACTAGTTAATTTTAAGGTCCCTTTTATTTCAAAATCTAAGATCCTATGATCCTTGATCTTTTCATCTCAGATTCTTTATCTTTTACAGCTCTCTGAGACCTGCTGTTGTTTTTCTGTCGCTTCATTCGTGTCTGACTCTTTGTGATCCTACAATTTGAGGTTTTCTTGGCAAAGATACTGGAGTGGTTTGCCGTTTCCTTCTCCAGCTCATTTTACAGATGAAGAAACTGAGGCAAATAGGGTTAAGTGACTTGCCCAGGGTCACACAGCTAGTAAGTGTCTGAGGTTGGATTTGAACTCAGGAAGATGAGTCTTCCCTGATTCTAAGTCCATTGCTTTATCCGCTGTGTCATCTAGCTGCCCTCACTGAAACCTAGGTTTTTTTTTCAAAGATAACAAATCCTTTCCAAGGCTTATTGTTCCTTTTATCCCACCCCTTGACACATGGTGCCAGAAGGAGGCGATGTCTTGTTCCTTGCTCTTCACTGCTATTTTCAGACCCCTGTGCCCTCATTCAGTAATCTTCTCTCTTAAGTTTCCCCTATCTATCCACACCCTTATTGTTGTCATCTATGAACCTTCAGTTCATATCTCAATGAGTTTAATCCCTTGCTCACAATCCTTTCCATTTGAACTCTTGTTGACCCCACTTGAAACTTCCACAGGATGCCCTGGCCTTCATATTCTTTACCCAATTCCCTTTTCCCATTGCCTTTGTTTCTAAACTAGCACAACTCTATACCTGAGTCAACATGACTTAGATCCCTTCCTAATCCTTTTCCCCAAACACTAAATCAAATTATTTTGCTCCAAATACCTAGTTATAGCTGTGGTCTCTTGACTATACTGTATTCACCCAAATAGTCCAAAATTTCTAGGAATGTGCTCTGAAATCTGTCAGCTATGAATTGTATTGACATCAGCAGCAAGAAGGCAGACCAAGATTTAGGCAGAGTTGGTTATTCCCTACTTAATGTGTCCAAAATATTTCGCCCCTCCCCATTCCAACAAAATGTTATTGTACCTGAAATTCCATAGTAGACGCTTCCTGAAGAAAGTAACTATGTGTATTTTTCCCCCCAATTTTGAACAGAATTTGGTTGCTGAGAAATGTTCCATGGTCTAATTCATACCTACATTACAAGTGCAAGTCCGTGTTCTTCAAATGTTCAGATGGCTTTGAGGTCAGAGGGAGTAGGCTGCATCTGAGTTCTGGGCCCTGGGAAGAAAGTGAAAGAGGTAGTAGAGATCTGATTACCTCTCAGAGGTTCAGAAGAGCTGGAGGAAATGTACTGGTGGTCAGCTGTTTGAGGTTGCCACCCAGTATGTTATTAGGTCTTTTATCATTGGGAATTGCATTTTGTGGACTTGTCTACACTCAAAGCATATACATGTGTTGGATGAGAAGCACATTTGTAGCTTTGGAAGAGAATAGACACAAAGCAATACCACTTGTAGACACTTTGGTTGAAGAATGAACTGTGAAGAAGGAGGTGTTAAGATTTATGGTCTAGCAAGGGTAAAAGCGGAGGGGAAGAGGAGAGACAGGGAAGGTTTTAGCTTCTCATTTTGGTGGATCCCACGTGAATGTGATCCAGCTGCTGATGGAAAGAAGAAAGCCAACCTAAAGGATTTAGTTTTCTGCAGAAATGGTTCACTTTTCTGATATGTTTTCACCGAGGTCCCAGGTGTTAACAGCAGAGTCCTATATTCCCTTGATCAGGTGAAAGGTAAGATGGTAATTTATGTGTATGTGTATGAAAGAGCAATATACAGGCTACTACGCCATTGACATCTCTCCACACCATGGGACCCCAGAAATGCAAGATGTGAACTACTTTGGGTTGGTTAGGTAGATGTTTCTCTGGAATTTTAAAGACATCTCTTAAAAGATCTCTTTCATCTATTTAACATTTGTTATATCAAGTAAGCATAAACTCCTTTTGGTCAGAGCATGTGTCTCATCTCTCTTTGCGTCCTCAGTGAATAGCAGGCATTCAATAAATATTTGTTAAATTGAATTGAATTGAAATATGACATGAGATGAAGAAGCTGAGATAGGTTATTAAACTGTAAGAACCCAAAAAAATGTTATATAAGGAACAGAATACATTCAGGGTGGGGGCAAAAGACTGTGCAATATTATGGTTATGGAGCAAATGAGCTGGAGATGGAGAGGATTGAAATTTAAGTCTTTCCCACTTATATATATGAAAAGCTCAATGAATTTCCTCCAAACTGAGTCAGATGACTAAAAATCCCTGGCTGAGAGAAACTGAGTATTTCTGATCCAAGCTAAGATCTTTATGTTGTTCTGAAGAATATTTTCTATGTTCCTTGTACCAGTAGAAATGAAGGATCTGTAAGAGATGCCAGGGAAATTGAATAAGGTTATAAATAAAGCTGAAAACCCAAACTTCAAGGGGCAGGGTACTCCTGAGAGAACAGGAAATCCCTTTTATCTGGGTGATGCAGGAATGAGTCAGCAGCCGAATTAGGTAGAGACGGTCCAACAACATTTTTTTTCTCAAGATTTCTCTTTTTCCACATTTCAGAGGAGATTAGCTTTGAATTACAGCATCCAGGATCCTGGAGGGGCAGCAGGTCAGCATTTTCCCTCTGGCTTTCTCCCATGGTTCTGGTCCAGTTGGAATACTCAGCTGCTAAGGGAGCAGGGAAGCTGAAAATAAGCCAACACTATTCCTGCAGCTAAGGGAACTTTCACTTCTCAGTTATAATGTTCATGTTGCCCAAAATAACAAAGCAGTATTTTAATACATTACAACTGGACAGGTCCTACTAGCCAAAGACAGTATGGTTGGGAGAGATAACTCTTGATTTAAAATGATATCTAGAAATGCCACCCTTCTGAATTTATGTTAGTGACAGCATCCGTCCTGAATTCCTTCAAATGTCTGACTGTGCACATAAAATCAGTCGTGTCACCAAGATGATAACTGACTTGACATTGTGCCATTGAAGAAAGAGTATTGGTTTGAGAATTTGGAGACTCCAGTTGGAGTCTTGGCTCTGTCTCTTACTATCATTCAGTTGGCAAGTATTTATTAAGTACTTCCCACGTGCCAGGCACCATGCTAGGCACTTGCGACATACGAACAAAGAATGAAAGCCTCGGATCCCTCATCTATCAAATGGGCCATAACTGTTGTTGTTGATCCTTTGTTTCTGAAGAGGACCAATGATATCACAGGGTGATGTCTGCACTTGTGCACAAATTGAATTTAAGCGAGGTAGAGTTGCACAAAGTCAAAGTTGTCAGCGTCACTCTCTTTTCCAGAGTCATCAAGGCCCAGCGACAAGACAAAAATCAGGACCACTGGAGATGGTTCAGGATGTAGTGGATGACCTTGGCATCTTCGATGTCTAACCAAGCTCTGAGTGCTCCACAGTGCCCTGCTTCAGCCTCCTTCATGGCCGTTGGAACAAATTGTTCTCATCTGCCCATTTTGCCAGGAATTCTACACATGCGTGGGGTAGACACCCCGCTAACTCACTGACAGGTTTGAGGCCTATTGATTATCCTCAACCCGGTTTAGCCTGCCTGCCTGGACAGTTTTATCAGGTTGTGGCAGCTGCTCATGCTACAGCTTCTTGGAGCCACAGGTGACAGTGGATAGTAATAATGTTTGAACTACCTACCTCGTAGGCTTGTGAGAAAAATGCTTTTTTGAAAGGCAAATTGCAAAGTGCTATATAAACATGAGCTAATATTTCATGGTGTCTAGTTTACAAAGTGCTTTTACATGCATTGACTCATTTGATCCTCAATGAACCAGTTCTAAAGAAAATGAAATCCTTTAAGTTTGGCTTCCTTGAGATAGAAGTTATTGTCTGCATTTCACAGATGAAGAAACTGAGGCTTAGAGTGGGTAAATGACTTGGGCAAGGGTTACACATCTAATAAGTGTCTGAGGCAGAACTGAAATTTACTTACTGACCCCAAGGTCAGTACTCTGACCACTATACTCACATTCCCCTCTAGCTCCCATCATCCTTAAGTTAAGCTTATTATTGCTCAGTACTTATTTCTATGACAAATGCTAGTCATAATGAGAAAGTCAATAAAATCTTCCAAACAAAGCACTTAGCAAAATGAAAGAGCAGGGGCGGAGTTGGGGAGTTGCATGTCTGAATCTGCTGCTTCCACACATTCTCTCCTCCCTGTGGGCAGCTGGAAGGGATCTCAGCCTGTCTGTGTTGCCAAGACCAAGATCATCTCAATCCCACCAGGATGAACTGATTGTCTTCCAAGAAGACAGAGATCCATAGCAAAGGGAAATAACTGTGTTAACTTAGAGAATATTTTATCTCAGCTTTCTCTCTTTCAAAATGCCTCCTCCAGTCTTCCTTCCTTCCTCTTCCCTCCCTGCCTTTTTTCCTTCCCCCTCCTTCTCTCCCTTTCTTCCATCTTTCCTTCCTTCCCTCTCTCTTCCTTCTCCCTCCTTTCCTTCCCTCTTTTCTTCCTTCCCTCCCTCCTTCCTTTTTCCCTCTCTCCCTTCTCTCTTTTCTTTCTTTCCTCTCTCCATCCTTCTATCTCTCTCTCTCTCCCTTCAATTTTTTCCGTCTGCTTGATTATCCCTTAAATGCCAGTCAGCAGCATATTCGTAGGAACCAATAAAAGCCAGACCCCATAATAAATCTAATCCATTAGCAAACCCCACTCTTACTCACTTTTATTGGTGTGTGAGTGTGTGTGAGTGAGTATGTGTGTGTGTGTGAGTGAGTGTGTGTGTGTGTGTGTGTGTGTGTGTGTAGGGGGGTAGGGTTGGGAGGGAAGCAGGCTGCTGGTGATGTATATGCGTATATTTAATTAGGTAAGTCACTCACCATTGGAAACTCCCCACCAGTGACATCTTCTGGATAGCCAGACTTCCAGATAAACAAGGCACAGATTAACTTGATCTGCCTGTATGGTAATTTAAAGCTCCCAGCTTCGATGACCAGTCAGTGGTGGTGAGAGAAACATTCTTATAGCATATGGTAACTTTTTAGTACTAGACTTTTAGCAAAAAGTGTGTGGGATCAGTATCAGACCGGCAAAGAACATGTGGTTGATATTATGATAGTATAGCACGCTTTCCTTGCTACCTTCTCCATACACCCCTTTCATTTGGCTCAATCGTTTCTCAGTTCTTTTCAAGCATTGGTCCATGGCTGGCTAGCGAATCCCTTCTCTGCTTTAAAAAATACAGATGCTCTCTATGGGTTCTTACAACCTTAAACAGCTGTGAGATTTCTTTTTTTTTTCCATATGATTTAAAAACAGTAGCTAGCAATTAGGATCAAAAAAGAAATGAGCTTCCCGGCACACTGTGAGTGGCTACTGGGCTATGAGTCAGAACACCTGTATTCTTTCCTTAAGTGTAACAGCTCTCCTCAAGACATTCTTTTTCTCTCTAAAGCTTACCTGTTCTAGATCTCATCCTCTCCCAAGTAAGAACTTATACTCTCACTCATCCCCCATGTCAATGTCCAAGTCTTGTAGACTGCCTGCAGAACATCCCTCTCCCGTCTCTTCTCTCATGCCTGAACTACCCTACTTCAGGCCTTCATCACCTCTTGCCAGGACTATTGCAATAGCCTCCAAACTGGTCTCCCTGAATTCAACCTCTCCTCTCTCTAACCATCTGTCTTCCACACAACTACCTAACTGATATCCTTAACAGATTTTACCCTGTCCCTACCCTACTCAGAAACTCTAGTGGTTCCCTATTGCCCTTAGAATCACATATAAATTCCTCTTCTTTGCTTATAAAGCTAATACTCTGACTCCAGCCTATCTTACAAGCTGATTCCTCTCCATCATTCACCGTATGCTTCATTCAAATTGGCCTTGTTACCATCCGTGACATTGCATCTCTTCCCACCTCTTCGTCTTTGCATGATCTGTGCCCCATGCCTGGAAATGCTCCTCCTCATTTGTACTTCTTGGGACCCCTTTCAGGTTCAAGTTCAGTGCAAGTGCTTCTTCCTTTAAGAGGTCATGAGGTTATAGCTAAAGCCAAGTTACCAGTGAGGACCAGCATAAGAAGACATAGAACCAGATAAACTTTGAGAGAATATATATATGCGAGGGCAAGGGTCAATAATCAATTAATCAAATCAATCACCCCACTTAAAGTGATAAAATGTTATGCCCTGATACAATTGTCAGGAGAGAATTCATCTAGATTACTTACTAGGTGTGAACAAGGTCTCCTCTAGGTTAGATAGCTGAGGGACTTGGTCATCCCCCCTCCCAAGTCTGTATGAGACCACTGAGCTAATGGGAATCAGAGATTCCAGAATCTGATGAGGAAGAAGAGGGAGAGTGGCCCCCAAAGAAGAGTCTCATGAGTTGCTTGAAAAGAACTGAGAAACGATTAAGCCAAATGAAAGGGGTGTATGGAGAAGGTAGCAAGGAAAGCATGCTATACTATCATAATATCAACCCCATGTTCTTTGCCGGTCTGATACTGATCCCACACACTTTTTGCTAAAAGTCTAGTACTAAAAACTAAAACTAAAAAGTTACCATATGCTATAAGAATGTTTCTCTCACATGGATGTCAAAGTTCCCTAGGTCTTCCTAGGGGAGATGGGGGAGAGGTGCCTTTGAGGGAACTTTGAAGAGTCTGGCGAATTTTGGACTTCCCGTCTTCTCACCAATATCCTAGCATCCATGATTCCTTGACCAATTGTATCAGGTATAGGGGCCAGACTAGACATAAATTCTAGGATGAAAGAGCCCAGAAGAGAAACAAAACAAAAGAAAATTGTATCACACCTAAAGGGAACATCTTGAGGACTTGAACAAAGGACTTCCAAGGCTGTGAGTTACTGTCTGCCATGTATGCTCTAAGCTGGAGCCCAGTTCTCTCTCTCCACCCCAGGATAATAAGTCACAAACTTTTGGGGGGTGGGGAGATTTTTGAACTGATTCTTCTTACTGTATTATACTTCTTACTATACTACCTGAGTAGTTCCAGATAAACAAGGCACAGATTAACTTGATCTGCCTCTATGGTAATTTAAAGCTCCCAGCTTCGATGGGAGTCAGATTAAATCTGACTGATTAATTGATATCAACTGCTAACAGTCAAGAAACATTGATAAAGTGCTTATAATGTTCCTCACGCTGTGCAAAGTGAAGGATAAAAAAAGTCAAAATAGTTCCTGCCATCAAGAATCTCACATAATAATGAGAGAAAACAGGCAAAAAACACATACAAACAAGATGTATAGAGTGTAACGGAACTAGAGGTGGGGGGAGATCAGATCCTGGTTTGTAGCATTAGCTATTTCTGAAGCGTATGCTGGCTCCAGAACATTGTCCTGCTAACCATAAAGGAATAAATCCAGGCTGAGTATCAGTGGGTGGCGAGAATCCTGTTGAAGACGACAGGTGATTAGACTGCTTAAGGCCCTGAACCTAGTGGCAAGTGATGTTGTGTCTTCTGTAGCCCGGGACATCTATGTCTTAGAAAGAACAATCAAGGAAGGTAGAATCTTAAGCAACTGGTAGTTGGTAGTGCAGGTGGATCTAGTTTTAGAACAGCCCCAGGAGTACTGGAGAAGATCCTGGAGAGAAGACAGTGCAAAAGCTGTGGGCTTAGATCTGGGGCTGATTTATGACCTAGATTAGGGCTGACCCAAGACTACCGATCTAAGGAGAAAATAAGAGGATGTGGGTAAAAGGAGTGTGAAAGTGGCACCAGGAAACAAACAATATTCCAGCTCTCTGACCAGGACTACAGTGTGTGTGTGTGTGTGTGTGTGTGTGTGTGTGACACCAATTAGGGCTCACGAGTTATAGTATTAAAAAGATACCCTCCCAAGCCCTCAGGGGTAACCCTAGACTCCTGAGGGGAAATGTTACCAGCCTCTAGACACCAAATTTATCAGGGTGTAAGAGTTGGGATGGGTCAACTAGGTGGTGCAGTGGATGAAGCACTGAGCTTGGAATCAAGAAGACTCATCCTCCTGGGTTCAAATCCGCTCAGATACTTATTAGCTGTGTGACCCTGGACAAGTCACTTAACCCTGTTTGCTCAGTTTCCTCATCTGTAAAATGAGCTGAAGAAGGAAACGGCAAATCACTCCAGTATCTTTGCCAGGACAATCCCAAATGGGCTCAGACAGAGTCGGACGTGGCTGAAATGACGCAACAACAAGAGAGATGGGATTACAAGATAAAAATTCACTAAAATGCTAGTTAGCAAAGCAATGAAGCTATATATTGTGTGTACTAGGAGATATATGGGCATTTTGTATTTAGTATTAAATTTCTGTGATTCTTATTTTCTCCTTAGACTATTAAGGTATAATTAGCTTGACTCTTTAAAGGGCTTTAGGATTCTCACCTGAAAAGAGTTTTTGAAACACGTTTAAATTCCAATAAGGCTCCTTTCTTTCCCTGGTTATGAGGCGAGAATATGCATCATTTGTTTTCTGTGGAGATTAGCTTTTCAACACCTACTCTGTGCCCACTGGCACCCTCCACATGAAGAAAAACATTAGTTTAACCTTAGCTCTCTGGAGGGATCACATTTGTTCTGGGAGGCCCGGAAGGGCAGAACTAGGAGCAACAGTGAAGGCTGAAAGAGACAAGTTTGGGCTTAATGTCAAGAAGGGAGCGTGTGGCGATTAGAGCTATCTCGAAGTGGAATGGGCCCGCTTCTTTGGGAGTCAGTGGGATCCTCCATCCTGAGGGTCATCAAGCAAAGGCCCCTTGTTGAGTCTGAAATGGAGTCAGGTAAAGTTGGAGGAGAGGGCCTCTGAGTTTCCTTCCAACCCTGATTCTAGTAGGTAAGGCAGCTAGGAGGCATAGTGAGTAGAGTGTTGGGCCCGGTCTTCCTGAGTTCAAATCTGGCCTCAGACACTAGCTGTGTGATTCTGGGCAAATCGCTTCACTTTATTGCCTCGGTTTCCTCATCTGAAAGTGAGTCACAGAGGGTTGGACGTGACTGAAACTACTGAACAATGACAAAAATAACAATAAGCAGTGTTGAGTTTAATAGAAAAAAGTTACGCTGCGGAGTCTTTGTTCACTGAATGATACAAGGTAAAAAAAATCTAGTGGCAAGAATCTGTAAATGGAAAAATGCAGGTGTGAAGTGCGTAATAAATCTTTGTTGATTGAGTGATTTCCCCAATTGTGGGTCCCCAAAATCTCGAAACTGGAAGTGTACTTGCATTATTTTTACGGTTATACTTACATATCAATATTACATCTAACTTCTGTGCTTTGGTAAATTGAAAGGATTTTCTAAAGCAAAATAGTGTTAGTTGCTTTTTTCTTTCATGTTGGTCTCTAAGGCTACACCTATATTTGCATATAAAAGCCACACAATTGGCCTATTCCCAGTTTAAATACTCCATTCTCCACCTCTCAATGGTGACAGTTGGTGTGGGGTAAAAACCAGTTAGTAAATGATGATAAAGTACTTGGCAAATCAAAGTGAGTGCCAGCTAACCCTTTGATAATGCTTGGGACCATAACTGGGGCATTGGCTCCCTTGGACACTTTCTATATTTTAGCCTCAGCAGATATTCACATGGTTCTAATTGCTAATATATCCCAGGCACCCATTGCCACCCCTAGCTTGCGTTTGCTGAGTACCCTTTAAGAGCATGGCACTATTGGCATTCTTGTGCCCAACAAAGTTGATTCTATTCTATGAATGGTAATTCAACCTATCACGATGACTTAGACATCCAATCATATACCTATCGAAGGTCCATTATTATATGCTAAGCTTCATTAATCCTCATTGGAAGGTCCTTCCAAATAGGAACAAGTTGGTTAGTGTCAGTGGCAAGGTACTGAATCACAGAGTTGAGAGGAATCTCCAAGGTCATTGAGTCAAAATAGTACCTGAACGAGAAACCTCTCTACAACCCATCTGATGAGAGATCATGAGATCACAGCTGGGCCCCACACATGGACTATATTCTAGTAGCTTTGCTGGTTGGTTTCTCCTCACTCCACTCCATCCTCCACTCAGCTGCCAAAGTGGTCTTTCCAAATCCTACATCTGACCATGTCCTTCCTGATCCTTCATTCAGTCAACTTCTTGGGCTCCCTATTGCCCAGGATCAAATATATAATCCTCTGTTTAGGTTTCAAAGCCTTTTATCACCTGTCCCACCTACACCATTTTCCTGGCTTCTGTCCTCCTCGTACTCTGTGGTCCCGTGACTCTGGTCTCCTTGCTATTCTTTGCACTGGACGCTCTATGTCCCCACCTCACATGTTTTTATCCACTTTTCCCATGCCAGGGAATTTTCTCCCTCCTCATCTTTGTCTCCTTGCTTCTTTCAAGTCCCAGAAAAAATCCCACCCTCTGTAAGAAGCCTTTTATGATTCTCTTTTCTTTCTTTTTAAAATTTATTTCATTTTTAATCTATGGAATGAAACAAGTATTTCCATAACATAGTACAATAAAAAAGATGATTGCACGTGAAACAACAAATCTCCTATGCACAACTTGCTATTCCTTTCTGATTCTCTTTAATGCTGATGCCTTGATTATCTCCAATTTATTCTCTATATCTGATGCCTTGATTATCTCCAATTTATTCTCTATATCTGTATCTATATCTATATCTATATATCTTGTTTGTACATAGCTTTTGTGTATTGTTTCCCTCATTAGTGTGAAATTCTTGAAATTGAGACTGATTATTTTGGTCATTGTTTGTATCCCTAGTGTTTACCACTGTGCTGGTCACATAGTAGGTATTTTAATATATGCTTGTTGACCTGACAAGACCTTAAAAGAGCTGCTCTAAATTTATTCTCTTTGGGGTATAGGAGCATTAGTGGTATCGCTGGGTCAAAGGGTATGCACGATTGAGTAATTTAGGAGCATAGTCCTACATTGCTTTCCAAAATGACTAAACTAGGGGCAGCCAGGTGTTACAGCGCATAGAGTACCAGCCCTGAAGTCAGGAGTACCTGAATTCAAATCTGGCCTCAGACCAAACACTTGACACTTACTAGCTGTGTGACCCTGGGCAAGTCACTTAACCCCAACTGCCTAAAAAAAAAAAAAGAAAGACAAACTGACTTAACTAATACACTACTTTACCAATAGTGCTCCAATATGAAGACTTGGGCTTAGTGATTAATTTTTTTTTTCTGCTAACAGAGTGTGTGGACTTGGGTGTCAGGGAAACATGGATTCAAAACCTGCTGCTTACATTTATTAGTTGTATAAGACCTTTGTATCTCAGACAACTCCCTAGCATTTATCCACCGAATTGACAGGTGGCTGATCAAGGGAGTTCCAATACCAGGAGATCAAGGAAGACTCAAATTGAGTTAGCAGTTCCCTAAAATCTCCAGATCTTCTACATGATTGCTGTTTGATTTTATTTCCTCCATCTTATACTAGTCACTTTGATTCTTTGAACTTGAGTGTAAGACTTCACATTTTTGTTCAGTTGTTTTTGGTCATATCTGACTCTTCATGACCCCATTTGGGCAAAGACTCTGAAGTGATTTACCATTTCCTTCTCCTGCTCATTTTATAGATGAGGAAACTGAAGCAAACAGGGTTAAGTGACTTGCTTGGGGTCACCCAGCTAGTAAGTGTCTGAGGTTTGATTTGAACTCAGGTCTTCCTAACTCTAGGCCTGGCACTCTATCCACTGTGACGCCTAACTGTATTTATACATTTTCTCTCAAATTAGAGTTCCTATTTGAGTCTTATCTCCTCTACTAAATTGTAAGCTCTGAGGCCAGACTTGAACTCAAAAGATGAGTCTGATGAGCCCTTGCACTTTATCTTCACCACCTAGCTGCTCCATTTATTCCTATTAAATTTTATTTTATTAGACTGGGCTCAAACATCATCTTAGATGCTGCTGATTTTGTCTCATCTATTAGATTTGTGTTATCTACAAGCTTGATATGCTACCTATGCTTTTAACCAAGTCCGATAAAATTAAACAGCCTAGGGCCATGCACAGGTCTTAGTAAACCAGCATAGTTTAAAAAAAAAAAAAGGCTTCATAGAATTGAGATTTTAGCTGAGTCTTGAAAAAAAGGTAGGATCTAAGTAGGTAGAATATAAGGAGGAATGGATGGTTGTTGACCGTGTCTGGCCAGGAAAAAGGGTTTGGTTACTACCCACATGTAGATCATATGTAACCTCTCTAGGTGACCACCCCTTCCTTTTGCAGATATTTGCTAGCCTTACCAACCATTTCTTTAATAGAACATTCATAATCAAAATCAATGACCTATTTTTAGACTCCATTCTTTTGCCTTTTATGAAAACTGCATTCAGCCCAGGAGCAGCTAGGTGGCGGAGTAGATAGAGTGTGGGGGTTGGAGAAAGGAACAATCAGCTTTCTGAGTTCAAATCTGGCCTCAGACACTTACTAGCTGTGTGTCCCTGGACAAGTCACTTAGCCTTGTCTGCCTCAGTTTCCTCCTCTGTAAAATGAGCTGGAGAAGGAAATGGCACACCATATCAGTATCTTTTCCTAGAAAACTCCAAATAGGGTCACAAAGAGTTGGATATAACTGAAACAACTGAACAATAACAAGATTAGGTCCAGTGCTAAAGCATCTCTCCCAGCATCCCTCATACACCTCTCTCCCAGTGAGACCATCCCATATAACAAAAATACTTTTAAAGTAAAAGAAAAGGAGAAGAAGAGGGGAAAATGAGCAAAACCAATCAATACATCAGAAAAGTCTGAAAATATATGCAATCTTCCATACCCATTGAACTCCTGCTTCTGAAAAGGAATGATAGAGAGTGGTGTTTTCTCATTTCTCTCCTTTGGGGCCATGCTTGCTTTTTATAATTCTTCAACATTCACTTTCTCTATTTTGGTAAGTTTAATGACATCTTCTGTTTGTAAATAATCATAGTTATCCCTAATATCCCGCTACTATTCTGACTTGCACAGGTAGTAACCAAACCCTTTTTTTCTAGCCAGACATGTCTGCTTAGGGTCAACAAGCCACCCATTCCTACTTCCACTCTATCTATTTAAATCCTACTTTTCTTTTAAGTCTCAGCTTAAGTCTCAATTCTATGAAGCCTTTTTTTTTTTTTTCAAACCATCCTGGCTTACTGTGCGTGGCCCTGGGCTGTTTAATTTTATCAGTGACTTGGATAAAAGCATAGGTATTTATCATACCTATTTATCAAGCTTGTAGATAACATGAATCTAACAAATGGGGCAAAATCAGCAGCATCTAACGTGATGCTAGAGTCTTGGGCTCTTTCTCCCGGAAAGCCATCCCATATAACAAATAGTGATTTATAGAGACGAAAGAAAGAAAGGAAGGAAGGAAGAAAGAGGTAAAAAAATCAGCACAACTGATTAATACATTGAAAAAAGACTGAAAGCTTAGTGCCTGGCATATAGTAAGCACTTAATAATTATGGACTTTACATCTCCATGAAGGCATGGGCTGGGAGTGTTGTCTGATATCTTTTCATTTAAGTCATGTTTGATCTTTATAATTTATACTTTGTACTATATGCTTGATCTATATCACTCTGCACTAGTTCACATAAGTCTTTACATATGTCTCTATGTTCATTGTATTTGTTATTTCTTACATCACAATAACATTCAATTATATTCATGAACCATAATTTGTTTAACAATTCTTCAACGGTGAGCACCTACTTTGTTTCTAGTTCCTCATAACAAAAAAGGCGGGGCTACTATAAATGTTTTGTATATATGGGGGCCTTTCTCTTATCTGCGATATCCTCAGGCTCTATCCATAGTAGAAGAATCTTTGGGTTAAAGGATATGGACATTTTGGTTACTTTATTTATATAATTCCAAATTGCTTTCCAAAATGGTTGCATTGATTTTCAACTCCACTAACAATTCACTGGTGTGCCCATCTTCATGCAACCCCTCCAACATTTACTATTGCCATCTTTTCTTTTCTTTTCTGCCAATTTGCTGGATTTTCACTCCTAGTTATTTTTGTTCTGTCCTTTCCAGGCTCTTTAGCAGAGAAAATAAGAGTAGTTCTGCTTCCTAACCATCATTCACTATTATTATTCTATTTACCCCAAGCAGGGATGCTAACCCTTCCTTGACCTTCCTCGCTACCAACATGACTCCTTTTTTCTTTTTCTTTCTTTTTTTAATGGCTCCTTTTTTTTTTCCCCCTAAAAAGAGCATGTGTCAAAAGCGTTGGCTCACACTGGGCTCCAGCCTTTCTGACACTCTTCTTATATCAAACCTTGAGTTAATGGCAACTTCTATTTGGTTGGTGGATGTGGAAATGAAGAAGAATGAATAATGACCAGGAATATCAAGGGACAGGGAGTGGGTAGGCTTATGGGGGAAGACTTAACCACTGATTGATTGTCTCTCCCATATCTGCTTCTAATGCTCTGGAATTTGCCACCAGATCTCAGCTGCCTTCTCACTTTGGAAGATTCCTCTTCCCCTGTGGCTTTCTTACCCTGGAAAATCCCTTTACTCTTATGGCCCTCTCCTCCCATCCATAATTTCCTACAAGAACCTCCATTTTGAGTAGGAACCCAGGTCTGTCATCCTTCACTTCTTTCCTGTGAGAGTCATTCTGACTCTTCTTACTTTGCTACCATGTCCCCAGTTAGAGTAGAGATTTTCCTTTTTGCTTGTGTTCATATTCTCAGTGCTTAGCATAGTGCCTGGCATATAGGAAGCACTTAATAAATGATTGTCGACCTGACTTGCTGGTTGCCTTGGGTATTCAAGATGATGGAAAGTCTAAGTGTTGGCTATTTGGTGGTGGGATAATGAAAGATGAGTTGTCAGAATATTAAAATAGTGATTAAAGAGTCCAGTTTTACTCCTGATTTATAACAGCAGCAACAACAACAAAAAAAAGCTATAACCCCACTGCAGAATTTTACAATATCATTTCCTTTAAGAAATTATTACTGTACTTTGAACAGTTCAGTTTCAGATAGCCTGATAATAATATAGCCCAGTGCTAATAATAATAATAATGAATAAAGGTGATAATAAAAGCACAAGCTGATATAGTCTACAAAATGCTTTTGTCAGAACAGCTATATGAATTGGTAGTATAAGTATTATTCCAATTTTAAAGATAAGGAAATTGCAGGCAACCAGAGAGGTTAAGTTACTTGGCCAGGGTATTATAGCTAGTAAGGGTCATGTCACCCCCCCCCCCCAATAAATTCCAGTGGCTCCCTATTCACTTCAGGATCAAATACAAAACCCTCTGTCATTCAAAGTCTTTCACAACCTCCCTTCCTCCCTCCTCTGCCTTTCCAGGCTTCCTATACCTTACACATATGACTCCCCCTTCCCACCATGTACTCTTTGATCCAGTGACACTGTCCTCCTTGCTGTTCCTCACACAATATACTCTATCTCCCAATTCCAGGCATTTCCCGTGCCCGAAATCTCATCTTCGCCTCCTGGTTTCCCTGGCTTCCTTCAAATCCCAGCTAAAGTCCCGCCTTCTATAGGAAGTCTTTCCCAACCTCTCTTAATTCTACTGCCTTCTCTCTGTTGATTATTTCCTGTTTATCATGTAAATAGCTTGTTTGTACCCATTTATTTGTATGTTGTCCCCCTCTCTGTCCCAGACTATGAGCTTTTTGGGAGCAGAGACTGTCTTTTGGCTTTCTTTGTGTTCCCAGTGCTTAGCATAGTGCCTGGCACATAATAGGCACTTAATAAATGCTTACTGATGTAGTAAGTATCAGAACCAAGGTTCTAGTCTAGTCTCCCTACTCCAAACCAGTGCTCTTTTCCCTACACTATTGCCCTGGTGATGTAGGGACCCCACTGGGGGCACTTATAAATATGGCCCTTGGAGTTCGATATCAGCTATGGTGCCAAAGGACTAAAAATACTTTGGACTGTAATGAGGAAGAAAAGAATCCCTTCTTTAATCATATCCAACCTCCCCCCTCCCCAATACACACACACACACACACACACACTCCCCAATGAAAGAAAGGAGTCTGAAATGAGGCCTCAATAGAAGAATTCAGGGAACCAGGAATATGTTATCCATTTATTTCTACATAATGGAATCTTGTCCTGGGAGAGACTTGAGCATAACCTCTGAAGCAGGCTGTCAGGGTTCCTGTCTGGCAGGTGGCTTTCAATGGCTGGATGGGCTAGAACTGAGATCTTGTGAAACTTTGCTAATACTTTGGTTTTTATGGTTTGGAGAAGGAGGTGGAAACTGTCATCTAACTTGAGGGAGCCCAGTGCTTTCCATTTCTGTGGTTGCTCCATAAATAAATGTACTTTCTTTAAAGTTCACAGCCTGTAAATGGACTCCAAACCTGTCTTTCGGTGAGTGAGCTAGGAAATATACATCCTGACTCATTCATTCTTTTCCTTTTAAAAGTCAAAATCAGGTGCTCCTAGTGCTCAAACAGCCTGAAAACAAGGGTGGTGATACTGTTTGATTTAGGAATTTCCTAAATGATATAGATAGGAACTTAAATTTTCTGCTTTGCTATCACTGGAAGCAATTTAAACACTTAAAATCTGAGAGTGATAAGGTCTCTGCTGCCTAGGAGCTTGAATGGTAAATGGAGAGCCAGACTGGTACAGAGGAGAGAGCATTGGCACTAGATCCCAGGAACCTGGGCTCAAATCTCATCTCTGATGCTTATTACCTGCGTGACCTTTGGCAACCTGTCTTCATTTTCCTGGGACTCAGCTTTCACATCTGCAAAAGGAGAGCCTTGGACTGCATAACCTCTGAGGTCCTTTCCAGTCTAAATCTATGATTGTAAAGCTTTATGAAATACCTAGAAAAACAGCTAGTTGAAGGGGTTAAGGATTTATTGTTACTTTGTTGAGCTAATAAGGGAGAAAAAAAAAAAAAAAGGTTATTTTCTCCTTTTATCGTGCATCCCAGGTGGTCCCTGATGGCCTAGGCTTCATGATTGAGGCTTTTTCTGATGCTTGATTATCCTTTTCTCCAATGTCCTTCTCCCTGACAGGTGATATCTAATTAATTTAATTAAATGAACCCTCATTAATGTGTTACTCCTCTTGAGAAATCACTCCAATGGTGGAAATCGCTTCAGTCAAAAGAGAACTGGAGGGGTAAAGAGACGTGAGTTCCAATCCCAGTTTTGCTTCTTCTTATCTGCAGAACCTTGGCCAAGTCATTTCCTTCTCTTGGCTCAGTTTCTTTATCTGAAAAAGGAAAGGGCTGGCATGGCTGGCTTCTGAGGTCTTTTCAAGATCTAAATTTGTGATTCTAATTCCAACGTTGTCTCATGGACGGCATTAGGAAGGACAATAGACAGCGACTTACATATAGTGTGGTTTCAGTGGTACCAAGAAGATACCTTTCTTGTCCCTCCCTCACCCCCCACCCCCCACCCCCCAGGACCTTCCCATCTACTTCCTCACACAAGAGATTTCATTATTCGAGATTTCGTTTTCTGAGAGAAGACTTTGATTGAGTAGGAATGGGTTAGTGAGGCATTGCGTGCATGATGATGCTAGGTTTTTATTCCCATTGAAGGAGTTGGGGGAAGGGGAAACACATTCAAAGGTGGTAAACGATCCCCTTCTAAAATTTAACCTATGGCTACGTCTCTGGTGGGGGAAGTGATTTGGAGCCTTGCTGATTACTCCACCATCACCACCTTTCTCTTTACAATTTTCAGTTTCTCCTCATCTATTGTCTCCTTTCCTATGGCCTACAAGCATACCTACTTCTTACCTATCCTTAATTAATGCTTACTAGACTGTGCCATCCCTTCAAGCTATTTTCCTATATGTCTTCCTTTCTCTACCAAAGTCTTTGAAAAAGCTGTTCAGACTCATTGTTTCTACTTCCTCTCCTTTGACCTTCTCTGGCTCTAAACTCATCATTCAAATGAAACTACTTTTTCCAAATTATTTGGATGATTGATGGTATCTCTGTCTCTGTCTCTGTCTCTCTTGGCAATTGGGTTAAGTGACTTGCCCAGGGTCACACATCTAGTAAGTATCTGAGGCCAAATTTGATCTCTCTCTTTTTTAAATATTTTAAACTATTTTTAACATTCATTTAAGAAAATTAGTTCCAAATTCTCTTCCTCCTCTCCCCTCTTTCTGAGACAGCAAACAATTTGATATAGGTTATACATGTGTAGTCATGCAAAACATATTTCCATATTAGCCACTGACCTCTTATTTGCCAAATATAATGACTGTTTCTCTATCCTCATCCTTCTTGACCTCTTTGCAGACTCTGATACTGTTCATCACCCCTTCCTCCTATATAGTCTTTCCTCTCTGAATTTTCACGACATTATTCTTAGTTTGCCTTCTACCTGTCTGACTTTTCCTCCTCAGTATCCTTTACTAGATAATTATCTATATATCATATAAATTACTTGTGGATGTCATCTAAGGCTCTATTCTGAGTCCTCTTTTCTCTCTGTACTCTTTCACCTGGTGAGCCATCATCTCCCATGGGTTTAATTACTGTCTCTAAGCAGGTGCCTTCCAGATCTATACGTACAGCTCTAGTCTCTCTTCCAAGTTCTTGCTCCATATCACCAACTGTCTTATTGGATGTTTTAAAATGGATGTCCCATACTCAACATGTTCAAAACAGAGCTCATTTCATTCCCCCCATCCCATCCCCAAATTCATCTTTTTCTGAACTTTCCTATTTCTGTCTAGGTTGCTACCATCTTTCCAGTCACCCAGATGTACTACATTCATGTCATGCCTTGACTGCTCACTCCCCCTTACTTCACAAATTCAATCAGTTGCCAAATACTGTCAATTTTACCTTTACAGCATAGGTAGCTTGGTGAGACATCAAAGATGCCATGGACATCTAATTGTTCTGACCTTGGTCTTGCCACTGAGCTTCGAGGATTCTCTAAGAGAGAGGCTGGTGACTCTGTGCAGCTCTGCCTCACTTAAATCCAATCCATGCATAAATCAAGATATCACCCTGTGATGTCATTGGTCCTCTTTGAAAACAAAGGGCAAACAACAACCATCAAACTCAAAAAGAAACAACCCTGTGGATCTGCAAGTTAGCTTAGAAAATCATAAGCTAATATTATCTGTGTTGTTTTATATTTTTATTTATTTTGTAAAACACTTCTCAATTACATTTTAATCTGGTGCACTGGAGTGTTTTGCCTGGCTGCATCAATCCCACAGTGGAGGAGTCTGACACCTCTGCTCTATAACATCTGTCATAGAAATCTCCTTCTCTGAACAGAGCCACCCCTGAAATTCAGGTCTTCATTAGTGCCTTTTTTTTTGAGGTAATTGGGGTGAAATGACTTGCCCAGGGTCACACAGATAGTAAGTGTCTGAAGTCATAATTGAACTCAGGTCCTGCTGACTCCAGGGTCGGTGCTCTATCCACTTCACCACCTTGCTGCCCTCCTCGTCTACTCTAGCCCCAACTATCTATAATAACCTCCTAATTGATCTCCCTGCCTCAATCTCCTTTTAGTCTAATCCATCCTCCAAACTGCTAAAATGATTTTCCTAGAGCTGTAGAATAACCATGTCATCTTCCATCCTTTAATCACGAACTCCAGTGCCTCTCTGTTACTTCTAGAATCAAATATGAATTCCTTTGGCATTTAGAGCTCTTTGCCACCTGATCTCATTTTACCAGAACTATCTTATGTATTCTTTTCCTCCACGAGCTCTCTGCTCCAACCAAACTGGCTTTCATACTGTTCCTTACACATAGTAGCAGGGTGGCATAATATACAGAATCCTGGACCTTGGGTCAGGTCAGTTTGAATTTTGCTTCAGACACTTCTTAGCTTATTGTTGTCATTGTTCAACCTTTCAGTTGTGTCTAACTCCTCGTGACCCCATTTGGGGTTTTCTTGGCAAAGATACTGGAGTGCTTTACCATTTCCTTCTCCAACTCATTTTACAGATGAAGAAACTGAGGCAAACAAGATTAGGTGATTGCCCAGGGTCACACAGCTGGTAAGTGTCTGAGGCCAGATTTGAACTCAGGAAGATGAATCTTCCTGACTGCAGGCCTGGCACCCTATGTACTGTGACACCTAGCTACCCCTAACAATAATAACTTATTAACTATTATTAAGATTTATTAGCCTAGTGACCCTAAACAAGACACAGCCTCAGTTTTCTCACATATAAAAATGGGAATAATACTACTTCCAACTTCACCAGGGTTGTTATTATTCTCGGGGGAGATAATATATGTAAAAGACTGTTATTGTTATCATCTCCTCTCTACCTATGTTGCTTTTGCCTTTGTATCCCCGTGGCCTAGCACAGCCTGGCACACAGGAGGTGCTTCATAAATGCTGGCTGATTGATCTATTAATTATGGCCCCCTTATATCATACCCACCCTAGCAGATAGAGAACCCTATATCCGGGGGTTCTGGAGTCAGAATCTCAGCCCCATCCTGTGGCTTTAGACAGTAGTAAAAGGAGGATTTAGTCTAAAAGGGATTATCTCCTTTACCCTGAAATGGGACTTGAATTTGGGGCTTTAAGAGACCCTGGTCATCAGCTAGGAAAATGGGGAGCCAGAGGCTTGAGGTGCTATGGCCCCTTGTCATGTAAACATTTAAATATACCAATATGTGAAAAAAATTCCATACTGAATTGTAGCAATTATCTTGGGTGCCTGTCAGCCTCCATTCCCTTTGCTTCCCTTATTTGGGTCTTTGTTCTGCTTTATTAGTTATTCCACATTGTCTCATCTCTTACTCTTTGATTTTGTAAGTTGCTTCAAGTTTTCTTGGCAGCAGGTAGGGAATAAACTTTAAACAAATGGTTTTTATCTTTTATCTTAAACCAAGTAAACACTCACCGCAGATCTTGATTCCTGTGATGTTATAATGACTTGCTGGTTTCTTCCCAGTACTGCTACAGAGACAGGGGAAGGACATAAAGATGCAGCCTAGATTTCAAACTGGAAGGGACCTTAGATGCCTCTTGTCCAGACCTTTCACCTTACAAATAAAGAAACTGAGGCCCAAAGCAGGTAAGTGACAAGGCCACATAGGTAGTAAATGGTAGTACTTTCTCAGAGTCTTCCCCATTTAGAATGCCATTTCTCTGAGGGATGCAGGAAGCTATAGCAAAAATAAATAAATAGGGGCAGCTAGGTGGCACAGTGGATAGAGCACTAGCCCTGGAGTCAGGAGGACCTGAGTTCAAATTCAGCCTCAGACACATAACACTTACTAGCTGTGTGACTCTGGGCAAGTCATTTAACCCCAATTGCCTCACCAAAAAAAATAAATAAATAAATAAAAAAATAAATAAATAAATGAGTGAATAGATAAATGAGTGAATAAATAAATAGATAGATAAATAGATAAATAAATAAATAGTTGAATAAATAAATAGGTCGACAGATAAATAAATGAATGAATGAATAAATAAGTGAATGAATGAATGAAGAAAGAAAGAACAAAAGAAAGAAAGAAAGAAATAACAAACAGGGCAGCAGATTCTGATAACTAGATAAAAAGTCCAGAGGAAAAACCCTCTGGCCCTGGACAGCATTCCTCATTGGATGCAGATAGGAGCAAAGTTGGCCTTTAAGAGTGAGAGGAAGACAGTGATCTGCAGAGATATCTTCTACTCCCAGGCCTTTCTTTCCAAATACTGTCATTACTCAGCTGACTCATGCCTGAAATCTTACAATTAAAATTTGTCCCAAATTTTGTCCCTTTTTCAAATGCAAAAATGCCCTGAAAAAGGGCAAAGGTGAATCTCATTTGAGAGTGTGAAGAAGCTGGAGTCAGGAGCCCTACATTTAGCAAGCCCTTTCAACTCCCTGAGACTTAGTTTCCTCATTTGTAAATGAGGAGAATAATAATAATAATTTTTGTTGTTGTTCAATCATTTTTCATTTTGTGTCTGACTCAGTGATCCCATTTGGGGTTTTCTTGGCAATGATACTGGAGCGGTTTGCCATTTCCTTCTCTAGTTCATTTTATAGATGAGGAAACTAAGGTAAACAAGGTTAAGTGACTTGCCCAGTGGCACACAGTTAGTAAGTGTCTGAGGCTGGATTTGAACTCATGTCTTCTTGACTCCAGGCCCAGCACTCTATGCACTGTGTCACCTGGCTACCCCAATAGTAACAATAGCTAATATTTATATAGCACTTACTGTGGGGTAGGCACTGTGCTTTATAATTATATCACTTTTGATCCTCACAACAACTCTGGGAGGTAGGTGCTATTAATAATTTCCCCCATTTTATAGATGAGATAACTGAGGTAAACAAAGGTTAACAGCTAGTATACAGCTAATCTCTAAGGCTGCATTTGAACTCAGTTCTTGACTCCAGGCACAGTGTTCTGTGCGTTATAGTGCCATCTAGCTGTCCCTGATACTGCACTATCTACCTCCCAGGGGATCACAGGAGTTAATCTATCTCAAACACTTTGCAACCATAAAGAAATCTGTAGATTGGAGAGAGAATGGGGTGTCAGAAAGGAGTGTGGTATTTGGAATCAGCGGCTCTGAAATGTAACTGTGTGACCTTAAGCAAGTCTCTTAAACTTCTACAAGCCTTTTTCCTTACTTTTAAAATGATGGGATTGTACTAAAATGACCTTGAAAGTGTCTTTCAGCTTCAAATCTAGGATTGTAATTATTTAGGTCTTAGTATGAAGGTAATTTATTTGATCTCTTCTAGAGAGCAGATTTTTGATAGAAGAATGAATTCTGGGTGTCTGCAGACACACCCTAGTGTGTCAAAAATTATTTCGTGTCCTATTTTTAGAAGTCTGTATTTTGAAAGAAAGTTTAGTTGTTAATTTGAAGAATTAAATTTGGTTAAGTTTTAGGCTATAGTAGGATCTCCTAAATAATAACACTTAGCCTCGTAGCCTCCCACAGAGCAGGCACTTAATGGGTGTTTGTTGATTTGAATACAATGTCTTTATGTTTGAATGTTCAATAAATGCTTGTTTTAAAATAATAAAGTTCCCTGGGGGCACCCCACAATGAATGAAATATGCTAACCTGTCTAGGGATAGGTGGAAAGAATATCAGATGATTATGGACCTGAGAATGAGACGAGGGAGAAGGAGAAGAGAGGAAGGGGTAGCCAGGATAGCCAGAAAGCACAATTCAAACTTTCCTGCTTCATAATATTGTTGAGGGCTCATGTTCACTCTGGTGTGTTTAGGGGTACAGGGCAATGGGGTCAAATAGTTTCGTCGTTCCAAAGTGACTAAGAAACCAGTTGTCCCTTGAGCCATCTTCCAGATCTGTGACTGTCTTCCTCCCCTCAGTTCTGCTAAAAATGTACTGTGTATAGTAATGAGTTTACACTTCCAAATCAGAGGTGTGGGAGCTGGTTTCCCTTTCCTCTGCCACCTCTCCCTCCGGTGTAGAAGTATCAGCAGTCACTTCATCTAACTTGGCTATAGGACCACAGGGCAATAGGGTCGCAGTACCCTCTTCTGCCTGTTGGGGGTGCTATTGGGATGGATGGTAATCCCTTTGTGATGAAAATTACTATTTTAAAAACACAAAAAAGACAACTATCATGGTTTGTCGTTCTCCACAAAAAAATAGTGCCTAGAGAATGGAGTGTATATAAAGTTACAATGTAAATACCAGCCCCTTGTTCTCACTTGCTCAAAACCTTGAAAGTTTCCTTTTGGGCTCACATGTCCCAAGGTTTCATTGTAAACCAACTGCAGTTTCCACCAGAAGCTTAAATTGAATTGGACTCAATCTCCAATATGTTTCTTTCAAAGTCTAACAGTGGTATGGGGGTGGGGAGGGTTGCAATGATGTTGAGGACTCCTATCATCTAGTTAAAAACTGAATCTCTATCAGCTTCCTTTAAGGGCTGTGCCCCATCCTGGGTAAGAGCAGCTTGGTACATTTGAGTTGTGGGGGTGGAGGGAGGAGGGAATAGTTGAACACTTTAAATTGTAGAGTATTAGAGTTTCAGCAGCTAAAAAACTTCTAAGCCACCGCTATCAGTTTCCCATGCATCTGACTGTGTAGACTTTCTATGATTTTTAAACTAGGTTGGCATGTCTAGGTAGTGCTGTTGAAACGTTTGGGTAGCCCTGGTGGAGTATATGGCCACTCATGTTGCAAAAGGTCCATACTGATTCTCAACAGAGAATTCAAACAGAGTTTGAAAAATGTTAGAGGGGGCAGCTAGGTGGCACAGTGGATAAAGCTCCAACCTTGGAGTCAGGAGGACCTGAGTTCAAATCCAGCTTCAGACACTTGACACTAGCTGTGTGACCTTGGGCAAGTCACTTAACCTCAATTGCCTCACCAAAAACAAAACAGAAAAAACAACAAAACAAGAATGAAAAATGTTAGAACTGGAAAAGCTAAGAGCTCACATTAATATAGCATTTACTATGTTGTAGCACTGTGCTAAGTGCTTTACAATTATTGTATCATTTTATCCTCACGATAACTGTGGGAGGTTGTGGTGCTATTATTATCATCCTCATTTTATAGTTTGAGAAACTGAGGCAAACAGAGGTTCTTCCTGAAGGTAACAGGGTGTAGTGGAACAAATAGTGGTTTTGTATGAGGCTTACTAAGTGCCTACCGCACTCGAGGTTGTGGGGAAGACAAAAAATGAAACAATCCCTATTCCCTGGTCGATGGAGATTTACCATGTACATACATGTTGTTGTTTAGCCATTTTTCAGTTATGTTGAATTCTGCATAGCCCCTTTTGGGGGTTTCTTAGCAAAGATACTGGAGTGGCTTGCCATTTCCTTTTCCAGTTCATTTTACAGATGAAGAAATGAGGCAGATGGGGTAAGTGACTTGCTCAGGGTCACACGGCTAGTAAGTGTCTGGGACTGGATCTGAACTCATGAACATGAGTCTTCCCAATTCCAAGCCCGGTGCTCTACTGAGCCACCAAGCTGCATAAGTAATTACATTAAAAATAATAATAATATCACTTACAGAGTGCTTTAAAGTATATAAATGCTTTATAAATATTATCTCATTTTATCCTCATAACAACCCTGGGAGGTAGGTACTATTATTATCCCTATTTTACAGATGAGGAAACTGAGAGATTCAGTAACTTTCCTAGGCTCTCACTAGCCAATGAGTGTCTGAGGCTGGATTTAAACTCAGGTCTTACTTATTCTAGGTCCAGTGCTCCATACACTGGCCATCTAACTGTAAGTGCAAAATAAATGTAAAATAGTTAAATGCAAGATACTTTGGAAAGGAAGGCATTAGAAGTTGCTGGGTTACAGGGGAGTTATTTACAGTGAAGCTAAAAAGATAGCTTGGGGCGCAGTTGTGAAAGCCTTAAAAAGCTGAATGGAGTAGTTTATATTTGACCTTAGAAGCAACAGGAGCCACTGCAGTTGATTGAGTTGAGGAGTGACGTGGTCAGGTCTGTGCTTAATGAAAATTACTCTGGCAGTGGGGAGAGACTTGAGACAGTGAGACAAATTAGGAAGCCTTTGCAATAATTTAGGTGAGAGGTGAGGTTAGATTGTGAGCTCCTTGAAGTCAGGGGTTGTTTTTTGTCTGTCTCTGTATCTGTGCTTAGCACAGTGACTGAAACTGCTTACTGACATTATTGGTTGACTGAGGTGATGAGGACCTGAGCTTAAATGGCAGCCCCGTGATGGAGAAAAGGGGTGGAATAGGAGAGATGTGGAGGCCAGGCTACTGATGGGACCAACTCTGACTTTCCTCAGTAGTGTGGTGGTTAGACGAATAACTTGTCCTTATTGTAAAATGGGGATAATACTGATGTTATTTAATCAGTCGGTCAAGCAATAAACATTTATTATCAATCAATAAATTAGTCAATCAATATTATTTATTATTTATTATTACCAATCAATATTTATTAAATGCCTACTATGTGCCAGGCACTGTGCTAAGCTCTAACTACTTTACTTATTGTATAATGGGGATAATAATATTTATATGTTATTTAGTCAGTCAGTCAAGCAATAAACATTTATTATCAATCAATCAACATTTATTAAGTACCTACAGTGGGCCAAGCACTGTGATAAGCTCTTTTGACTGACTAACTTGAACCATGGGTTAAAATGGGGATAATAATACTTATGTTATTCATTTCAAAGAACAGTTGGGAAGTACTTTCTTAAGCTTTGATGGACCTGTGATCAAAATGATGACAGTCTCCCTTCTAATGATGATCGTGACCTATCCATGTTTTTATCCTTATAATTCTTGTCCCTCCTGTCCCTCCATAAAACCTTGATAGAGGATCTGCCAAATGGGAGGTCTTCCTCCAGGTCTTTTAATATTAGGGGTCACACATGGGCTAGCCCTTCATTATTTCTCACTCTTCTTGTACAATGACCCCCTCTTCTGATCATGCAGAGAATCGTAAATCACTGATTTAGGGAGAGAGGAGAGCTTGGAGGTCATCTAGTCTAATTTCCTAATTTTATAAATGAGGAAACTGAGGCTCAGATAGGCTAAATGATTTGTCCAAGGTTGTGTAGGCTCCATATCTATCTGTCTATCTACCTACCTACCTATCTATCCTCTACCTATCTTTCTATTTCTCTAACTCTATCTCTATCTACTTTATTATTCCAAACACAGTTTTCTTTTCATTACCCTATGCCATCTATGTTCTTTGTATCTTTTCTGATGCTTTTTCACATATAAGTCATCATTGGCAATTTAATGAAATTTACCTTATACTTGGCAGCTAGGTGGTACAATGGATAGAGTGCCTGGCGTGGAGTCAAGGAGACTCTTCTTTCTGAGTTCAAATCCAGTCTCACACACTTACTAGCTGGGTGACCCTGGGCAAGTCACTTAACCCTGTTTGCCTCAGTTTCCTCATCTGTAAAATGAGCTGGAGAAGGCCAAGAAAACCCCAAATGGAGTTATGAAGAGTTGTACACAACTGAACTTCAAAATAGTTGTTATTATTATACCTTATGGTGGAAATAATATTCCAACCCCCTACCTTCATGCAAGTTAACCTATTATTTATATCTATATACAGACATATCTGTATATCTATATCTATATATCCATATATGTGTGTATTTGTATCTCTATGCCTATATCCATAGAGATTCAGATACACACATATATTGCATATATTATACATGTATAATGTACATATTACATATGTGTATATATATATATATATATATTCTAGTCTCATATATTCTAGTTCAATTCTCTAGTTTTACCCTAAAAGAGACTGAGGCCCAGGGAGATGAAATGATTCATCCCAGGCCACACAGCTAATTAATGGAAGAGGGCATACTAGGGGTAGCAAGGTACAGTAAAAAGAAAACCACTGGATTTGAAGTCAGAAGACCTAGATGTGAATCCTGCCTCTGTCACTTAAGTAGCTATTTGACCTTAATTCACTTAATCTTTCTTGGCCTGGACCTCACTTTCCTTACCTGTTTATGATTCCAGGATCTTTACTGAATCATCATTTTGAAGTAGCCTATAGAAGTTTGAGGATGATAACGATAAAGTTATAATTTAATATAACTTTATTTCAGCTTTCCTCCTCCCCTCTTACCCTCTCTCCCTTAAGTGGTACAGCTTTTGTCTTTTTTTTTTTCCATGCCTTATATCATTCAAAAGTCCTTCTGGAGAATAAAATATTAAAGTACTCTCAAGTCAGGAAATAATCACTTGAATCATCTAAACCACTTTGCACAACAGTGTTTACAAAATAATTCTGGGTGACAGGTGTTGGTAGTAAGTAGGCTCGTCCTGCAGAGTTTATCAGAGACAACTTGGGTAGTTAATCTCCTATGGCTAGAGCCCTTCTCACTTCCTGAATTACCCTGGCTTCTGCCCTGGGTGGCACCAAAGGCCAGAGGCAATCTGTTTGTACAGACTGATTTACAGACAATGGCTAGACTTGAGAACTTGTGAGCTAAGTTTAAAGTCCTGTGGTGGCATAATAGGAAGGAGTCAGGAAACCTGAATTCAGAGAGCAGGTCTCAGTTTTTTCATCTGTGAATTGGGAAACAGAAAAGTTTGGCAGTGTGTGTGTGTAGGGAATTCTTTTTCAGGACTGGGCTGGAATGGGTTAAGTTAAATTTAATTTAACAGGCATTTTAAAGGCCCCTACCATGGGTGAGACTCCATGGTAGATGCTGAGGAATAAAAAAACAAAAGTAGAAAGAGCTTTTGTTCCTCTGGACAATCTCTGAGATCCCTTCCAACTCCGAGATTCTGTGACTTAGAGCTTTGCAGAACTGGATAAAGAGCCTAGAGATCATTTAGTCAGGCCTCAGTGGGTGTTAATAATGATTAAGGAGGTGATATATAGGTTTTTAGTGTCAGGGGAGAGCGTTTATTGCTTTTTACATACCAATAGACCATGTTTTGTTTATGGACTAAAGAACTAACCTGCTTGTAGCAGATTAGAATGAAGTCAAGAATGTCAGGTTGATGACAAATGATTTATTTTATATTTTTTAAATGACCAGTATAACACGATAGAATATCAGGGGTGAATTTATAAATGGTTGGTTTTGTTATGCAGACTGTCTTTTTCACTGCTTCATTATAGATTTTTGTTGCTGTCATTCAATCTTCTCAGTCACATCTGATACTTTGTGACTCCATTTGTTTTTTGTTTTTTGGTTTTTTTTTTGGTAAAGCTACTGGAGTGGTTTGCCATTTTTTCCCCCTCCAGCTCATTTTACAGATGAGGAAACTGAGGCAAACCAGGTTAAATGACTTGCCCAGGGTCACACAGCTAGTAAATGTCTGAGGCTATATTTGAACTCATGGAAGATGAGTTTTCCTGACTCTAGGCTTTATATCCTTTTACAGTAGTTGTTGTTATTGTTGAGTCATTTTCAGTCATGTCTAAATCTCCTTGACCATATTTGGGGTTTTCTTGGCAAAGATACTGCAGACGTTTGCCATTTCCTTCTCTAGGTGATTTTACACATAAGGAAACTGAGACAAACAAGGTTCAGTGACTTGCCCAGGGTCACACAGCTAGTAAATGTCTGAGGCTGGATTTGGACTCAGAGAGATGAGTCTCCCTGACTCCAGGCCCAGCACTCTGTGCGCTGTCATGGAGCTATCCTACCCATCACCAACTAGGAACTTGCCAAATCAGCTCTTCTCTAGGGATAGAGTATAGAACCGTTTCATTCAAAGCCTGTAGAGAGTTGCTGACTAGCTGTGTATTCTAATCGGTGCTGAAAAAGCTATATAAGCCAAATCTGTATCCTTGGAAGCTGAAACTGCTACCAGCAAACAGTCCTCCCCTAGTGACTTATTACATTTGTTTTCCTTCTAGTTTGGCTATTTACTTTATTTGACCTCCAGTCTTGCAGACTTGTTAATGGGTAAGATTCTTCTTGGGTTCTCCAGGAGCCCGGACTCTAAAAATTTCCCAACACTGTTAAGTTTGAAGTCCTCTAGCTCTGAAATTCTATGATGATCCTTGCTACAAATCACTGTTGTGGCACGTAAGTATTTGGAGGCCTCACTGAAGCCTTTAACTGCAAAGGTTCAGGCCACAGGAACCCCTCCAAACAAGGCCTGTGGTTTATCATTTCTTTCCTCTAGAGGCAGCTGCATGCATGGTACAGTACTGGGTCTGGAGTCAGGAAGCCTTGAGTTCAAATACTGCTTCAGACACTTAGTAGCTGCATGATCCTTGTTTGCCTCAGTTTCCTCAACTGTAAAATAGGGATAATAATAACACTTACTTCCTAAGGTTGTTGTGAGGATCAAATGAGATAGTATTTGTTAAAGTGCTTAGGACAGTGCCTGGCACATAGTAGGTACTTAATAAATGACTAATTCCTTCCCCTTTAACTCTCTACAACTTCACCTCTCTCTCAAGCTCCAGCTTCTTGGGCAGGCTTGAAGGGGAAAAGCAGTTCTCAAAACACCTCCTGGGGGAGTTGTGTCTAAGGAATGGGAGAGGGAGGGGCAAGTAATCTCCAGCCTGAGTGATTCAGGTGGGTGGTAGATATTTATGGGCCATTTTCCAATATTCAATTTCAGGGCTCTTGAAATACCTTTTAGATGAGCTACTTCATTTTCCCCTCCCCAAATGACTCCTTGAGGCTATTTGGTTTGGGCTGTAAAAACAAAACACAGAAAACAAAAAGACTGTGGCTGGGTAAAGGCGATGATTAAAAAAAAGCAATGAACCATGTCAGATCAATCAAATTCAGTTTAGTTCAGCTGAGGCATCATGGCACCATGAAAATAGCAGTGAATGTGGAGGCAGAGAACCCCAGCTCAATACACTTGAGTTTTTGGGGCCTCAATTTCCTTATCTGCAAAATGAGGGTGTTGGACTATGGCCTCTTAGGTCCTTCTAACTCTAAATTTTTGATCCTATGAGTTCAACCCCAGTTAATGAAGCTACTTAGTAGGATGTGAGGCTCTTTGCTGCTAGGCAAAAGAAAAAGAAAAGAAAAAGAACACTGAAAAAAGTTCTTTCTAGGGGCTTACAGTACACTTTGCTGTGGGGATGGGGTGGATCTAGAGTGCATATTGTTGTTCAGTCATTTTTTTTTCAATTATGTCCGACTCTTTGTGACTCTATTTGAGGTTTTCTTGGCAGAGATACTGGAGCAGTTTGCTATTTCCTTCTTAACTTATTTTACAGATGAGGAAATTGAGGCATACAGGGTTAAGTGACTTGCCCAGGGTCACACATCTAGTAAGTCTCTGAAGCTGGATTTGAATTCAGTTCTTCTGACTCCAGGCCTAGCTGCCTCTCTAGCTAGTATACTGATAAGTAAATTCAGTATAGGACAGAGAGAGCACTAGTTACTATGAGTATCAAGAGAAGCTTCCAGAAGGAAGTGAGGACCTGAGTTTAGAATTCTGGAAGAATGGAGCCTAGAAATGCAAAGTGAAATTGCTTCTATGGTAATGATATGAAAATCCAGGGTGGGTCTAATAGTTTTAGCATAAACCTGTTGAGTATCTATAAGGAACCAAATCAATAGAATCATAGAATGCTAGATCTGGATATTTAGATAGATAATTTAGATAGGAGTGTGTAGGAGCCTGGTCCTAGAGAGGCTTCAGAAAGAGCTAATTGTTCAGTTTTCAGTTCCAGCCTTTACACCTATTGTTTTGTTGATTATTTAGATTTAAGAGAATGATAGAGAAAATGTTAATTCAGATTAAAAGAAAAGTGTGTCCTGGTACTTTAGAGAGCTGGTTGTTAAAATCTTTACCAGAACACCTCTGAATTTAGAGATTTCCTAGTCTGACCTCCCTCACTCTCCATCTTTGTAGATAAGTAAAATGATTTTAAATAGGATAAGTGACTTGTCCAAGGTCATACAACTAGTAGTAACAGAGACATCATTTGAATCCACATCTTCTACTCCATCATGAATTAAAAACTAGAATGAAATTTAAAAGTAACATTATACTGGATTCAATTTATTTTAAGGAATTTGAATAAGTGATTACATAGGATTGTAACATCCCCAAAAGGAATAAGATTCCATAAAGCAGTTATATTTTACTTTGGGCATTTTTTCCCCATCACGACTGAGGTCTGTTTGGGTCTATAGTAGTGAGTGGGGATGGGGGAGTAGAGAACCTGCTTTTCAGAAAGCCACCTTCCACTCTAACTAAATAGCTGTTAAGAGGAAGACTGAATAAGTTGCTACTTTCAGTTAACATTGTGATGGGGAAGCCAAACCCCTCCTCCCCCCCAAAAAAATCCAAACCAACAAATACAAATGTCATTATGGATTGCTGCTTTGTGATGTAGACTTTTTTCTTTTCTTTTCTTTTCTTTTTCTTTTTCTTGATCTTTCTTTTTCTTTTCTTTTCTTTTTTTTGCTGAAAGGGGCAAGGAAAGAACATTTGTGGGTAGAACACTAATAAAAATCAACTTGAGAAGAAACATAGCTCCGAAGATAAAAATGCTTTAGGAGAGATACAAGGGGGAAGGGAATGAGGATTTATATAATGCCTACTATGTGCCAGGCACTGTACTAAGTACTTTTTACAATTATTATCTCGTTTGATCCTCACAACAACCCTGGGAGCTAGGTGCTATTTTTTATTCCCATTTTACATTTGAAGAAACTGAAGCAAACTAAGGTTAAGTGACTTGCCCAGGATCATACTGCTATTATATATCCAAGGCTGGATTTGAACTCAGGTCTTCCTGACCCCAGCCCCAGGACTATATCCATTTGCCACCAGCTGCCTCTGACATAGACTGTTTTGAGCACCTGTCAGAAAACTTTTGCGCAGCTAAAGGAACGGAGAGGACTTATTTGAAAGCAGAGCACTTACTGAGGTAACAGTGGCTTTCCTTTACTGCCCTATATTGTTTAAGAGAAGATGAGGAGGAAGAGGAAAGACGGGCATTATGGTCCATCAGCTCACTTACTTGGGGAATCTTAGGCTCATCAGTTAGAGCTAGAAGTGCTGCTGGAGCCATCTACTCCAAGCCTATCATTTTACAGATGAGGAAACTGAGGCCCAATGAAGGTAAGTGACTTTGCTCAGGGCATATATGAAGTGAGCATCAAAGGTGGGGTTTGAACTCAAGTTCTCTGACTTCTATCCCAATCCAGTGGATTCCCAAGGGTCCCCCTCCCCCCACGCCCATGCTATTTTTACCTCCTATATGACTATCTTCAGTTTCAAAGTATATAGCTGTTAATTTGTAAATCAAATATCTGTTCGGGGAATGTGAGATGGTTATGTAAGGATTGTTGAAGTCATACTGGAGAGAAACAAGAATCTTCCCCACTTCACATCGTAAGCTAGAGATTAATTATTACTCTCAAGGAGGCCCTTATTTAAGACATTAGATGCCAGAGAGAGATGACCGGATGAAGAGCAAGATAGGAGATGAGAAGGAACTCAGTGCAGGAGGAGTCTAGAAGCCGGCAACAGAAGATACAGAAGACAGAGAAAAAGCTTACAGAAAACAGAAGCTGACAGGCATGCTTCGCAGCTAATGCCATGAGCTGTTGGACTGGAAGAAAGCAATATTAGCTGCTAGGATTTGACTGGAGGAAAGCAGAATTCTTTGCTAATTGAAGAGCTGCCTGTGCTGATTGTCTTTTTACCACCATCTATAGCCTGAAAGAGGTGAAATTTTCAGGGGTGCCCCTGGTTCCCTTCATTGCCCTATACAGTTTAAGAGAAAGTGAGGAAGAAGTGGAAAGATAAGGTGTTTGGTTTTTTTTTTTTTAACACTTTTACTGGGAGCTGCTGCTCACATGTTTTTTTGCTTAAAGAGTTTAATACTTTCTCAGCATCTTGCTAAGAGTGGCCATATGCTAAAAGAGCTTGACATTAATTCATTGGCTGAAGAAATGGCTTTCCTGAGCAGAACTATGAGGACCGGAAGCAGAGAAGTAGTTTTGCCCAGCAGTTGATCCATGGTGCAAATTCTCCTCTAAAGAGAGCTGACAGTCAGAATTATAGGTTGCCGCAGGCATGTACGGGTTTCCCTAGCCAGGTGCCTCCCTGCTAGGTTTCTGAAAGCGTGTGCCCACCCCCCCCCATGCTGTATGCATGGGTGGAAATACGACTCTGGTTTATATATTTTGATAATTTTTGCTTTTATCTTTTATGGAATAAATACTATAGTCATTCCAGTTCTTACCTTTTATTAGGTCAATGTTATGATTACTATTTATTTTGCTTTCTCATTTAACGTTACATGATTAAGAGTCAATGGTGTTGCTGTGACTGATTTCGCATAAATGGAAAACATACCATCAAGGATTCAGGAGTTACATGGTAAATGGTACCAATGTATTCTCTATACCAAGGTTATACCTAGGTTCCTGAAAGAGCTTTCTTTGTAACACTGTGGTCGAGGCTGTTGCTGCCCACTTCCCACTCACTCTTGGAAAACCCCCTAGATTTTCTAGCATGAGTTCTGGTTGGGAATGAGTGAGCCATCCCAGAGAAAGAGAAGGGGGATAAGGATATCACATTGGAACTGTCACACCTGGGCTACAGAAATATAATGTCTAGGGGGGAAATGGTTTAATAGTCTTCTTGTAATCTGCTATACAATGTCAAATGCCACACAGTGTTATTTGCACTTCTGGGGACTAAATTTTAGGAGGGACTTGTATGGTGAGGAGACTCAAAACCATACCATTTAAGGCATAATTGCAGGAACCTGGTGAAGTACAGGTTTTGGGGAAATGCTAGCTGTTTTCGAGTATGAGATTATTGTTCTGCTATAACATGTTTCATAAAATGCAAATTTGTTCCAATGTTCTTGATATGTTGGAGAACATTTTGAACATAACTTGAATTTCAAGTTTGCTTCTGCAAGATTTCTTCCTTGAAAAACAGTGAGAATGCAGAAAACCACCACTTTACAATAATTCACAAGCTGCAACCTTTTCTATGCCCACTTCCACAAGCAAACTTCAGATCTTTGTGAAGGTAAAGGGACATATTTATTGTATATCTTCCGGTGCAGGAGGAGCTGTGAATGCAGAAGGTCTGGTCCCACCTCTACCCCTTTCCCCATTTAAAAAATATAAAATAAATCATTTGTTATCAACCTGACATTCTTGACTTCATTCTAATCTGCTACAAGCAGGTTAGTTCTGTGCCACCTAGCTGCCCCACATACGTGTCTTTCTTAACCACTTAACATGTATACAACTATGCTACATTTGTATTAGGTTCCTATCTTTCTAATTTTTGAGTGTTGTACCCCTAACCCACTTTCACCCATATGCTTTGTGGTTTTTATTGAGTGATTTGCATAGCATAGTGCTTTTTGGGAATGTGTTCATCACATTATAGCAGAACTGGTTGTATTCTATTTCCAGAAGGCACAACAAAGATGGGGTAGAAGTTTCCAGGGAGCCAGATCTTAGATTAATATAAGGAATATCTCCTTAATAATTAGAGCTGTTTGGACATGAAATAGAGGTAGTGAGTTCCTTGTCACAAGAAGTATTCAAGCTGGTCAGATAATCACTTGCAGGGGAAGTTGAAGAAAGGGGTCCGCCTCTGATAGGTAATTGGAGTAGATGATAGGATCATAGTTTTAGAACTGGGAGAGACATTTGAGACCAGCTGGTCTAACCTTATTTTATAGAGGAAGAAGTTGAGACTCTGAAATGTCGGATTACTTGTCCAAGCTCGCCCGGTAGAAAGTGACAGGATTTGAAACCAGGTCTTCTGACTCCAAATTCAGTAGTTTTTACTTTATGCTACCTGGTCTCCACGGTCCGTTCTAGCTCTGTAATTCTTTGATTCTCGTTGTTGTTAAGTCATTCAGTGATATCTGACTCTCTTTGACCCCATTTGGATTTTTTTTTTTTTTTTGCGTTTCTTGTTTTGGCAAAGATACTGGAGTGGTCTGCCATTTCTTTCTCCAGCCCTTTTTGCAGATGAGGAAACGGAGGCCAACAGGGTTAAGTGACTTGCCCAGGGTCACACAGCTAGTAAGTGTCTGAGGCCAGATTTGAACATAGGAAGACGAGTCTTCCTGACTCCAGGCCCAGTGCTCTGTCCATTGAGCCACCCAGCTGCCCCTTGATCCTCATTAATGATCCCTATTAACTTGGCAGTTTTCTACCTTTCCAGACTTCTTATACGTTATTTCCTTCCACATACTCTATGACCCAGCAACCCTGATCAACTTTCAGTTCCTGCAACTCCCTTTCCTGACTCAGTGCCTCTTATTGGCCATTCTCCATGCCTGGAATGCACTCCTTTATCTCCTCTTTTTAGTTTCCCTGCCTTTCTTCAAGACTAAATCCCATCTTCTGTAGGAGGAGGTCTTTTCTGGGTCCTACAATTGCTACTGGCTTCTCCTTTCAGATTTCTGTCCATTTACTCTGAATATACCTCCTATGTACCTAACTATTTATATGTTGTCTCCCCTATTAGGCAATGCACTCCTTGAGGGCAGGGAGTTGTTTACCTTTCTTTGTATCTTGAGCACTTGGAATATTGCCTGGCACTTATATATAATTGTTGTTCAATCTTGCGTCTGACTCTTTGTGACCTCATTTGGGGTTTTCTTGACAAAGATATTGTCATCTCCCTTTCCAGACTGTTTTGCAGGAAACTGAGGCAAGCAGGGTTAAGTGACTTGCTCAGGGTCTCACAGCTAGTAAGTGTCTGAGGCCAGATTTGAACTCAGGAAGATGAATCTTCCTGACTTCAGGCTGGCATTCTATCCACTTTGCCACTATCTGCCTGGCACTTATGTAGTTAGGGATGAATAAATGTTTATTGATTAACTAATTGATTCCGGAAGAATATAATGGGGCAAACTTCCATTCTAAGGTATATGAAGGCATTTTGAGAGCTTTTTTTGGATCAATTTTCAAATTTTTTTTCCGTCAACTCCAGTGGTTAGTTTCTATCTCCCTTCTTTTCTCCCCCAATCCCCAAACACTCCTTTTCAATGCTTTGCCCCAAGAAGGGTGGAATCCCCATGTTTGATGTGCCTTTAATACAAAGCACACCATTACTAGTTAATGATCATGAACTGTCATGGCAGTCACTTTGAAAAGGTGACAGTGATGGATGGAGTCAGCAGCTCTGAGGGAGGTGGGTCAGGGAAGAGACACCACCGTTTATTTAAGCTCAAGGCTGATAATGCCTCTGCACATTTAGGAGGGGGCTTTCTCAATTCCTGACCTTCGGGTCTTTCTTTAATGGGATAAATAAAGGTATGGTTCTCTTCTTCCAGTGCCAGCTGAGGAAAGCATCTCTTCTCTTGCCTGCCAAACATCACCTTTTTCTGCACTACAGATGCATTTTCATGGCTTCTGGCTAGAGAAAATCCCCTGGAGAGGGTGGAAAGGGAGAAAATCTGTGTCTCCTTTTGCTTAGTGAGCCCAGGCATCTGGAATTATATATGGGCTGTGTGTATCGATGACACTTATCCCTCCCTTAAGGAATAGGAAGAGAGAATCAGTTCCTCTTCCTTTAGGAAAGATACTCACTGGGATTATTATCAGGAATTGGGAATAGGAGCAGAGTATTTTGGGTCTCTGTCCCCCGTTGGTTTCCATAGGGTTTGTGTATCAAAGGAAAAAAAGACTTCCTTTTTAAACAATGAAAGTAATTTTTGTTCGTGATTGGGTCTGCTCACTCTCTCCTTCAGTGTTCAACCTGGGGAAAGCGTTGTCTTCAGGATCTACATGAACTCACTTGTGTGAGTCCAAACCCAACTTCAATTTAATGAAGATGAAGATGTCAGAGAGAAGGAGGGCTCCTCTTCTCCAGCACCATCAGCTGTGACATTATTCTACTTTTTGTAAAATAAATTCCTTCGAGTGAGTTGTCTGTCTAGAAACTCTACCCTTTGGCAATAACAAATCAATCCCATGAACAACCTTTAATCTTTTAGGAGAGATGGCAGAGAGACTTCCCTATGAGAGAGCCCCTGGGGAATCTTTTCTAATAAGGGTGAAAATGCTCCATAGAGAGATTTAGGAAGCTCTTCTCATCTTCCTCTCAGTTCAGCAGCCCATGGATCCTCCTAGTTGCTGGACAGCGTAAACACCACGGTTTGGTAAATAAACCCGGCACTATCATGCACTGTCTAACATGCACTTAAGCGGTGACTGGCAGCCAGCTCCAGGAGGACTTAGGAGTTTAGAGCCAAAGCTTTTGGGTTCAGAGCCTCCGAGGTCCCAAGATAAACAAATCTGTTGGTGAGAGTGACCAGAGTGTTAGGTCAGCCCCAGGGTCACCTCTAGGTCAGCCTGCCTGGGAGCTTCGGCTCTGGTTTGTGTTTACCCCCCTGCGTTCCCTTCCCCTCCCCCAGGCAAAGCTGGAGGGGCTGGAGCACGGGAGGTGGGGCCTCCACTAGGAAAAGAATATCTGTGTGTTTTTTGGAATCCTTTGGAAATCAGTTGCCAGCCATCCAGGCCCCAAGAATCAGGGCAGATTTTGCAGGCTGGTTTTTCCCAAGTGCTAATAAACAACTCTCTTTGGAAGGGCTGACCAGCCAGATGAGGTATGGCTCACACTTGCTAATGCATGCTTGGGCAACCAAGGCAAATGAATCACCTCCAGGGCCCAGATATGAGTTACTGATCTGGTCACAGTTCATGGAATCATGGATTGGAAAAGAAATTCAAAGTAAATTGTTCCTTGCCATGCGTTGCTCTGGATATTTTAGGATCCCATTAATTTGCTTGGAAAGTAATTCAATGATTTAACTTGTCAAAAGATTGTAGATACAGGGCTGGAAGGAATCCTAGAGGTTATCTAGTTTAACCCTCTCATATTGAAGATGGGGAAACTGAGGCCCAGAGAGGTGGGCCCAAGACCACACAGATAGTAAACAATAGAATCATATCCCACAATTTCAAGTTCAACACACATTCTAAGGCACCCTTTAGTGACTAGAGCAAGACTGTGTAAGGCCTTGAATACCAGATTGTGTAGTTAGCATTTTCTCTTACGGGCAGTTGAGAACCACTGAGGATTTTTGAGTAGAGGAGTGACATGGTCATAAGAAAGATTAGAAATGTTCATCAGCATTAGAAAAATTTTTTTTGCAGCTGAGCAAAGGATGCGTTGAAGAAGATAAAGACCAGAGGCCAGGAATCCAGTTAGGAGGCTAATCCAATGAGATAATACAGTAATAGGAAAGCACTTAACATAGTGCTTGGAACACTTGGAACATATTAGGTGTTTAATAAATGCTTATTTTGTTCCTTCTAATAGCTCAGGTGAGATGAGGGCCTACACTTAAAAAAAAAACAACTTGCTCTTTTAAGATGAGGTAGGAACAAGAAGTTATATTTAAATTTCTTCCTAAAATCCTGTCTTTGGATATGCTTACAGGTCTCTTTTGAATTCCCTCCAAGTGAAAGAGAGCTTGAGACCAGAGAAGGGTGGCTTCTAGGCAGTGATGTGCTGGTAAATGTTTAACAACCAGCTCTCTGGAGGAGGGGGATGCAATGTTAGACACACTTTTAAGTTTAATCTGCATTATTAATCCTTTCTTCTTCAATTTCCTGTCTAGACAATTAACAAAACAATAACTTGAGTCCTGATTTTTAGCATTTACTGATTTCCTAGATGTAAATGCTCAACTGAATTTTTTTTTTTGGCTAGGCAATGGGGTTAAGTGACTTGCCCAGGGTCACACAGCTAGTAAGTGTTATGTGTCTGAGGCCGAATTTGAACTCAGGTCCTCCTGACTCCGGGGCTGGTGCCCTATCCACTGTGCCACCTAGCTTCCCCTCAATTGAAAATTTAATAAAGCTTTATTGGACAAGTCAGTAGGAACTGGTTCCACGGAAGGACATTAAGAATAACCATAATAAATTCTTCTTCATCTTCTTTCTGCTGTGAGATTTTGAAGGAAAATGATTACCAGTAGGAAACACTTATTGCTTGTTAGGGGAAGCACCTTTCTCATGCTTCTTATTAGGGCTGGTATACTTGGTTCAATCAGAAGTCTGTGCAAGTACTTGAAAAAAAAGTCACACCTTGCTATAAGTAAGCATGTACTACATGAAAGATAAATTCATTGGATGGCAGATATAGAATGGGAACTAACCTCACGAGTCATCTAATCTAACCCCCTACTTTATAGATGAGGGAACAAAAATCCATGGAGTTAAATTGACTTACTCCAAGGGGAAGCTAGGTCTTGCAGCGTATAGATTTACCAGGTTTGGGTTCACCGGGACTCCTCTTCCTGAGTTCAAATCTGGCCTCAGACATTTGCTAGCTTGGATGACTCTGGGCAAGTCACTAAACCCTGTTTGCTCCAGTTTCCTCTTCTGTAAAATGAACTGGAGAAGGAAATGGCAAAGCAGTATCTTTGCTAAGAAAACCCCAAATGGGATCACAGTCAGACGGTAACTGGCAAAGCTGAAATTTAAACTTAGATCCTTTGCCTCTAAAACTAGCTGTCTTTTCATTATACTCTACTTCTGCTCTGGAGTGTATTAATTTTCCAATAGATTATTTGCTACTTTATGGAAAATATTTGCAACAGAATTCCTTTAACTGAATTAGTATATATTTATATAGAATATTAATTATGTTAATTAACATAATATATAATTAATGTAATGTTTAGTATATATTAATAGAATATACAGTTAATTATAGAATATATAATTAATATAATAAATAATAGTTTTAGTATATATTAATTGATATAAATAACTATACAGTGTAGTAATATAATATATAATTAAGCAATACAATATTATAATTACATTATTATAATTAAATATAAATAATATTTATATTTAATAATAATTTAATATAAACATATAATAAAATCTATGTATAATTTAATTATATATAATTAAATATATTTATATGCAATATATTATATTAATGTAATATAACATATAATATATTAAATATATAATCATATATAATTTAATATAAATATAACACATTATAATTTAATTATATATTATATATCATATATAAATATAATATATTATAATTTAATTATATATTATATATCATATATAAATATATAGTATATATTGTATATAAATATATAAATATATAAATACATTATATTAATGTAATATATTTAGTATATATTAATTAGATCTAGTATATTTAAAATTTTTTGACCTATAAGAAAATTAACTTAAACACCACATTTTGAGAACATATTGTCATTAATAGCTCCTCTCACCATGACCTCACCATGGGTCTTTAAGTAGCCTAGGCTGTCTGTTTACTGGAGGATAATATCTGCACCAGAACAAGGTTCATTAAACAAAACTCTCCATATAAATTCATGACTCTTGAGAGCTCTTGAGGCTGAAAAGAAGGCTGTAAAGCCTGATTCAGATTTAAGTTTTTGAAGGGGAGTATAGATTTTTCTGTATTTGCACTTTTCAAAAACCTATAGAATTTCAGAAAGAAGCAGATAGATACTTAAGTGGACTTTTGTTGAGATCTTGCATATCAATGAGCCCTCTCATTTTTTCCTCCAGGAACTTCTTCTTTAGACTCAATTGTACTTTTTTTTTTTTAAGTAAGAGTGAGAGAACGTTGAGATTTCTCATTTAAGGTTTTTTGTCTACAAGAGAGGGGATCTGTTTTAGCAAAAGAATGAATGAAAATTATCAGAAGGGGATTAATAAGCTATTATCTTTTTTAATTCTCTATCATAACTTGCTCTATAAACATTTAAAATTCAACAGGATCCAGTTGAGATGACAAAGATTAAGGGTGAGCAGGGAGGTCCTGTTCTCTACAGCTGCCTGGTTAAGAAGATCATAAGCTGTGACCATCAAAGCCACCACTGGCTCTATAAAAGACCTTTATAGCTTACGCGTATATGGTCCTTATTGTTTAACAAAGCCTTTGCGTACATTATCTCATTGATCCTTGCAACAACCCTTTGAAGTGGGCAACAAGTATTATTACCTCCATGTTACTCAGCAAACCAGGTCTCAGAAAGATTGAGCAACTGGCTTAGGGTCATATACCTAGTAAGTGACAAAGACTGGATTTGAACCCAGGTCCTTCACCCAAGACAGTCATCCCTCACATGAAGACTGAGGACTACGGGTGGGTGGTGGGGAGGGAGTTTAGATTCTTTAAATCCAAACTCACTCCAGATTTGTCAGTTTAGTTTTTATGAACACCAAAATGTATAAGGTGACAATATAATAAATGACAAGAATATCTTTGGCAGCCTGAATGAATAATCTCCTGAAGAGATAATGATTACTATTTTAGAAATTCTATAGAAGATGATTTGATAGCCTACATGCTTTACTAGTATCTTTTCCAGGTCAAGTGAGCAAAGCTTCCAGTGTGTTGAGTCTATGGAAGGATATGATCAAGAGCCTAGGCAGGTATCGCTTGTTAGAGAGAATAACCACATAATGAAATCATAGAACCTTTCAAGGATGCATAAATGCTATGGTTAATAAAATGCAATATTGTTTTGAAACTTGGCAGTTTTTGCCATCATATTAATAGTATGACTATTATCATGTATAGAGGCCAGTAGGTGGCACAATGTGTAGACTGAGCCTGAAGTCAGAAAGAGTGGAGTTCAAATCCAGCCTCAGACATTTACTAGCTGTGTGACCCCGGACAAGTCATTTAACCCTTTTTACCTCAGTTTCTTCATTTGTAAAATGAGCTAGAGAAGGAAATGGCAAACCATTGCAGTATCTTTGCCAAGAAAACTCCCAAATGGGGTCATGAAGAGTCAGACATGACTGAAACAACTGAACAACAAACAACAAATTATTTGGGATGGGGGCAAGAAGGGGGAAAGGTGGAGTCTGAGACATTTTTTCTGCTGAAGAGTGACCCTCATACTAAGAAGGTTGGAAACCATTGTACCACATCATGCTTGCTATCTTTAGTAGATCTGGCATAATAAGTTGGACAGTATTTATGATTCCTAGACTCAGTCTCTTCTCTTAAGTTTTAAAAGAAAATGGAAGATGTCAGACATTATTTTGAGATTTCATACAGTGTATGATGCCCTGGGGAGCTGCTTATTGGGTTTTCACGGAATTAGGTTCAATGTGTGGAAAGAGCAGCAGATGTTCTAGGTCATGGATTTGGCAAGAGGCAAATACATTAATAGAGGGAAGGGTTTGGAATCAGAGAACACTGGTTCGAGTCCTGGCTCTGTCACATGGTGCCTGTGGAATCTTGGACAAGTCATTTCTTTCTGGGCCTCTCTCTCTCTTACTCTGTAAAATGAAGGGGTTCTACAAGATCAGGGGATACATGACCTTGGCTGGGAAAAATGATGTCTTTATTTTCACTAACCTTTGGCTTGTATTGTAATTATGTATTTTACTTTATGCTCTTAAAAACATTATTCTGAGAATGGGTCCATAGGTTTCACCTATTCCACAAAGGGGTGTAAGATACAAAAAAAGGGTAAGAACCTCTGGCCTAAGTGATCTTTGAGGTCCCATCTAGATTTAAATTTATTACCATATTTGGGAAATGGGCATGCTAACCTAACCGAATGACCTTGTTTCGCATTTACACTCACATTCATGGATGTGATGAGAATGCAGAGGTAATTTGGTTCTTCAAGGGGATGGCATGAAGAAGGGGGCCATTTTTTACTAGAATTTGCCCGAGACTTAAATGTAGTACTGTTTCCAGCCCTGGCAGCTTCTGCCCATTCTCTACCCCCCCCCCCTTTCCCCTTTGCATTCTTGGTCCTCGGTGGGGTTGAGGGGGGGAGACAAAAACCCCTCTCTTATCTGGGATTGCCTCCTAAACAAATGCAGCCGTGTAGAGGTATTGTCCTTTGGAAACTTGGCCTGGGACACTTTATGAAGTGTCTGCAAACATTTAGACACAGAAAACTGACTGCTGTTAATTCAGAGCCCATTGTCTCCATCGCTGACAAGTCTTCTCTGAAAGTGACTTACTGTGGGGGGTGATGGTGATGAGTGCTGAACCCAAGGGACTCCCTCAGCTGAGACCCTAGGTCCCGAGAAATGTGCTGTTGTTTGTTTAAACAACCTGAACGTAATTGTGATTATTTGGGATGCCCTGAATGTTTGGGAAAGTGGGGGAGGAGGAGTGGGTCTGACATACATACCAGGAGACAGAGTCTCACCAGCAGGGAACTGGATGACTCCATGACTGGGTGGTTGTCAGTTTCTTGATTGGAAAGCCAGCGGAAAGAACAACCCTTCAGGCTTGAGTTGAAATAAACACACATCAGTGGGTAGGACCTCCTAGGATGCTGAATATTCAATTTGGTAGCTTGGGGGGGACAGCAGGGAGATGCAACCTCAGATGGTCAATGGGACAAACTTAATATTTTGAAGTTAATAGAAAAATAGATCCTATGAATTCAATTCAATACAACAAATATTTATTAAGTAGCTACTGTGTACTATGTGTCAGTTACTGTGGTAGGCTCTGAGGACAAAAGTAAAGCTGTCTTTGTTCCCAAGGATGGTCCACTTTACTATGGGATTGCAACATGTAAAGTATATACACAGTAATTTTAAGAGGGAGAAAGTCCTGGGAAGAGTGGATCAGGGAAGGCCTCATGTAGGAGGTGGCACATGAATCTAGGAAGTTGGAGAGCTTTAAACTGGAGGTTGGAAGGGAGTTTATTCCAGATATTCGGGGACTACTTGGACAAAGAAAGACAGGGAGGTAGGAGGTAGAATGTTGCATCTGGGAAAATAGCTAGCAACCCAGTTTGGCTAGAAGAGAGAATGAGGGAAGGGAAGTAAAAATGAATTAAAACTAGAAAGATAGATGAAAGCCAGATTTTAGAAAGCTTTAAATGCCAAGCTGAGGATTTTTGCATTTTATTCTGGATGCAATAAAGATCCGTTGAAGATTTTGCAGTCTGTTGATATGACATGACCAGAGCTCTGTGTTAGGGACATCAATTTGGCAGCTGTGTGGAGGGTAAATTGGAGAGGAGAGATAAAAAAGCAAGGAGGGCAATTAGGAGCTTATAGCAAGCATGTACAAACACATGTATTTGTAGGAAGACGTACAAGATTCCTTTTGGCACCTGTAGCCCAGGGGACCTCCACTTGGGAAAGGGGCTCCAGCTTCCACCTCAAGCCAACCCAGATTTGGCCCTCAGGGGAGACTGACTACAAAAAGATGTGTGTCAGGCTTCTCTCGTGCTCTCTGCTTCATTACGCCCCTTCCTCAGAGTTCTGGGGAAAATGTGTACAATAAAGCTTAGGAATGGCTCAAGTCCTAGAACAGGGGTGGGGAACCTGCAGCCTCAAGGCCACCTGTGGTTCTCTAGGTCCATTTGGATTCAGTCGAAGGGCCATACTTGAGGACCTAGAGGGCCATAGGTGGCCTTGAGGACCAAGTTCCGCACCCCTGTTTAGGGTCTCCCCTAAGAGGAGTACAAAGGTACTCAGTTTACAAAGTATTCTTTGTTGAGTTGTTTCAGTCATGTCAGACTCTTCATGACCCCATTTGAGTTTTTTGTTTGTTTGTTTGTTTGTTTGTTTGTTTGGCGAAGATACTGGAGTGGTTTACCATTTCCTTCTCTAGCTTATTTTACAGATGAGGAAACTGAGGCAGGCAGGGTTAAATGACTTGCCAAGAATCGTACAACTAATAAGTGTCGAGGCTGGATTTGAACTCATCTCCTCCTGACTAGGCCAGACTCTCTATCCACTATGCCACCTAGCTGACCTGATGTACAAAGTAGTTAACAGATATAAGGCAGCTTATTTATTTCCTCCACCGCAAAAGAAATGTTTAAAACATAAAGCCTCATAAACAGATGTTAACAAATATTTAAAAAACATGAAACAACAATCTGTCACACCTATTCCATTCACCCAGAAGGTAAAAGCATTTTGTTGGACTATTGAATAGTTATTTCACCTTTGCCTCTGTCCTGTGCTATTTGCTCAACTTACACTTAGAGATCTCGTGGCCAGCCAGGGCATGACTTGGGCTGTCTTGGTTTTTAGTTGTGACATCTTTTAGGAGATGGATCACCTCCTTTAAGAAGTTATTTTGGAGATCACCTCCTGCTGGGCAACCAGCACCAACTCAGGAACCCCCAACCTCTTAAACTCACAAGGTTACCACCAGGGCTGGAGACATCTGTATCTCAAGATTGCTTTTCCTGACCTGGACTTAGGGAAGAAATTACAAAGCAGAAGAGGGAGCCAAGGACTTGAGGTCCAGCCTCGGGCTCCCATGGGTAAACATGTTCTTGTTATGTAGATGCTATAGTAGCCGGGGAATGGAGAGGGGGAAGGGGGGAAGGGGTGGTTAGTGGTGGTGATGGTTCTGTATTCCAATTCATGCTGGCCCATCGCCCATCCCCCCATAAGAGGGAGAAGTTTTTGACTGTTCTTGCACTCTGCTAAGAGAGTGGCTCTTCCTGCCTCAGTCACTAATCATTTTTGATATAACATGAAGACATATGAGGACTAACCAGGAGCATTGGGTCGTGCAGGTCTGTTAGAGCTGAGCCATTCCTATAGAACAAGAGTGTGCACTCCCCAAAGGCTCTTTGAATTACTTTTTTTTAGACCCTAGTGTCCTTCTGTACCTCCCCATTACCCAAGAGTTTTTTCTCTTTTATTTGTATAGAGCCAAGCTCTGGGTCCCAGCTGAGGGAAAATGGAATAGGGTAAAGGATGCCCCAAAATGGCTATATTTGCTTCACGCCTCTGCATGGACCTGTCCTTGGAGGTACAGCTATTTATCTAAATCTTAAAAACATCCACTAGTTTCGAGGGACAAACATAATATTCTGTGGATTACATGGCACATCTCTGCCTCTGTTGCCTCTGCCAGAGACCTTTAATCCTTTTGTTTTTGATAATTTATTTATTTATTTTTAAGTTTTCAACATTCACTCCCATAAAATTTTGAGTTTTAAATTTTCTTCCCTTTTCACTCCTCTCCCCTCCCCCCCAAGATGGCGGCATGCAATCTGATATAGGCTCTTGTAAAGGAAGAATAAAAGTGAAGTCGGCTCAGTGGTAGGAAGAGCTCTGACTGGTAAAATGAGGTAAAGTGAAGGGGCACAGGCTACAAAAAAAAAGAGTTAAATGTCACCACTTTCTCTTTGCTAAGATCTGTGGGCCCAGATTAGTGCATCACCAGAAATGTTCATACGATGATATATACCATACTGGTTTTCTAAGACATAAATTTTAGATATTCTTCTTTCTTTAAAAAAAATAAAAAGGTGTTGTTTGTTGTTGAATTGTGTCTGACTCTTAAAAAGATACAGGAGTGCTTTGCCATTTCCTTCTCCAGTTCATTTTACTAATGAGGAAGCTGAGGCAAACAGGGTTAAATGACTTGCCCAGGATCACACAACTAGTAAGTGTCTGAGGCTGGATTTGAGCTGAGGTCTTCCTGACTCCAAGGCCAGCTCTCTGTCTACTGTACCACTAAGTGTTCTAGGGTAAGTTCACAACACACACTCTATCACACTCAAAGAAACAAGTTACCATTATATGGAAAGACAAGATAGATGAGGGAACCTGGAAAGAAAATTTATACTTTATTCATTTTAGATTTAGGATTTTTGATCCTAGGGAAACACTAGATAAATAACTGAGGGCTTTTACACATCGGAGTGTTTTCTGCTTAGTTCTTGACATCATGCTCTTAAAAATATACTCCTCTTCAAATCTATTGTGGGCTCTTTAGTGGACCCTAATTTTTAAAAATGTTGCCACAAAGTTATAATTATTAACTTGGAATTTTGCAAGGAAGGAGGAGAATCCAAGTTAATTTTCATAATGCATAGTTGCCTCATTTCTGTGAAGAAGTTCTTACAGGTATTATTCTCTCCATTTTACTGTAGAGGAAGCTGAGACTCAGAGATTTAGCTATTTTCTTTTGATCCTAGAGTTAGTAAATGTCAGGTATGGTTTGAAACCAGATCTCCTGGCTCAGTCAGTACTTTAAAACCAAACTCCTTTTTTGAGAAAAATATAGTCCCAATATCTCAACGAAGGGAAGATAAAGTAAAGAAAGAAAATTTGAGATTAATATCATTAATAAATACTGATTAAAATGTTTAAATAAAATCCTAGCAATAAGACTACATCAATGCATTAAAAAAAAAGTTATTCACTTAATCAAGTTGGATTTCTAACAGGGATGACATTACTAAACAACCATCTGAAAAACAAAAACCACCTCAAACTACATGACTATATCAATAAACAAAGAGGCTTTTGACAAAGAATTTCATCCATTTAGGCTAAAAACCCTACAAAGCACAAGCACAGAACCTTTTATTAAGATGAGTAAAAGTATATATAGTCATATACCATTTTAGGAGGACCAATTTGTATTTCCTATGCCTCATCAAGCTAAATTTTCTCCTGGGTGTATTTTGGGTTTACTAGTTTACGTTAGCATCAATCTCCTGCACAATGCCCTCTAAAATAAATAAAGTATTAATTTTCTTTCCAGATTCCCTCATCTATCTTGCCTTTCCATATAATGGTAACTTGTTTCTTTGAGTGTGATAGAATTTGAATTATTTTCAGTGGTTTCTTTTCTTGTCCTTGTCTGTTTTTTAAACTAAAAGTTCAATTACATAAATATTGAGTATTTGGTGGATATTGAATAAGTGTTAATTTGGGAGCTCAGAGGCCGTAAAAATCTGTCCCTTTGCAATAATAATGATAACTGTTTTGACCTAGGAGAATTTGTGCTGAGGTTTTTGTTTTTGTTTTTCCTTCCAGAAATGAATTATCCTAGTAACATGGGGGAAGACCAAAAGTTGAATTATGTGTAGTAGGGAAACACTAGAAACTTTCCGAAATGAATATAGAATTAAAACACATGTTCCCCACTTCTCTGCTGTTTTTGCCATAGTTCTAGAAATATTAATGATAACAGTGAGACAAGAGAAAGAAATTAAAGCACAAATATAGGTAAAGGGGAAAAAAAACCTATCCCTATTTATTGATGACAATAGTTTTCATGAAAAATCCTAGAGAATAAGCAAAAAAACTAATTGAAATAATTTTTATATGGAAAGAGCTGGTGATAGAAGGATGAGAGGCTGGAGAAAGGTGCAGTGAAAGAATATTAATCCCTACTTATTGTCTTCTTGTCTGTAAGGGATTCACCAGAGCTTAAAATTTGGGGGATACTTAAGTGTCTGTAACAATAATAATTGTCCATGGTCTCTCACTCTCTCTCTATCTCTCTCACACACACACACATAATGTATATACACATGCATACAGATATACTCTAATGCTACATTGTAGTGAGGAGGTGAGCCTGACAACATACTTTGAATCCCCAGCCTGCCTTAGTTCAAGGGGATGATAGCTAGCTGACATTCAGCTTGCAAAGCACTCTACATATATTATCTCATTTGATCCTTTTAGCAACTCTGTGAAATAGATGCTTTATTATTACCCCATTTTACAAATATGAAACATTGAGGTTGAGTAGTTAAATGACTGACCCAGGCTGACTCAGCTACTAAGTGTCTGAGATAGGATTCAAACTCAGGTCCAGTGTTCTGTTCTATTCATTGTCTAGCTACCTGCCTATCATCCAAGTTTGGCTGTAGGATGTTGAAGTTTTTGGACACAACAACTCTTGAAGAGACTCTATTAAGATGTGGGGGATTTGTGATTTGTGTTGGTAGAAGAAACACTTCCAGGGATGAAATCACAGATCCCTGAAATATTGAAATATGTACTTTTAAAATAGCCTCCTTTCTTGAAGATGTGTCAGGGTTCTGCATCTCAGGCCAACTTTTTTTTGTGTGTGTGAGCCAATTGGGGTTAAGCGACTTGCCCAGGGTCACATAGCTACTAAGTGTCAAGTGTCTGGTCTGAGGTCGGATTTGAACTCAGGTCGTCCTCACTCCAGGGCCCTGCTCTATCCACTGAACCACCTAGCTGCCCCTAGGCCAACACAGCACATTGTGCTGTGTGTTACATTTACAGCTTTGTCATAGGAAAACCTATAGATGTGACACTTGGAGGCATTTCTGGTACAATGTAATGAAAAAAGTTTTGGATTAGAAGACAGAAGATGTGGATTCAAATCCTGAAACTGGGCACATTTGTTCACCTTTCTGTGTTTCCCTTTCCTTAACTGTAGGGAAGGGGATGATCCCTGCCCCACTCACTTCATATGGTGTTTGTAAGAATCAAATGAAGTCATAGGTTCATAGTTCAGAACCCCTTATTTTACAGATGAGGAAACTGAGACCCAAGGAAGTTAAGTCAATAATCTCCAGAGCCAGGATTTGAACCCAAACCCTTTTGTTCCATTCTTAGCATTCTTTCCTTCATACCATTCTGTTTCCTGATCTCTATAAACATTTTAGATACTGTTAAGGTTATTTGTGTACCTTTGACAATGACATCCTAAAGTTTGTGTTTTCTTTTTAAATTGAAAAAAAAAATGTAAGCAGGACATACTTGTGAGTTTAATTTGCATAATTAACATTTTCTCTATCACTTTCTAAAGTCTAAACAACCAATAAAACAATAAATCAAGCCCTGGTTGGTAGTGTTTGCCAACTTCTGAGGTGTAAATACAGTGAAAATTAAACAAGTGGCTCTCTGGTTAGAGCTGGCTGTAGCACACCCCTGCCTGTATTCCTCCCCCTCCCCATCCAAAAAGAAAAAGAGGAAGAAGAAAAGAAACTGCACAACCCCCCCCCCCCCCGCAAAACTGATCAATATTTTGGAAAAAAAAAAAAAGGAACCCACTGCCATTACATGAAAGTCTTTGTTGAATCGAATTGACTCTTTTCCTATTGCCTAGTGTGAGTTTTCAGCTTCGGTGGTTCTAGCACCTTACACTGGTGGGCATCACACCGTGCAAACAGTGAGACCCAGAGCAAACAAGCCAGCTCGGTGCATGTAATAGGCCGGCCAGAACGAGAAGACTGTTTGTTCCATTTGGCAGGCCTGTGCCCCCTGCCTGGCAGCAGCTTCCCAAGGCTACAGAACTACAGGGCTTTTCACAACTAGGCCACGACCATGGCTTGTTTTAGTGGAAACTGGCAGCGCCCTAGGGTGCTTTAATCTCCAACGCCAGGAGGCTGCCTCCTTCTTAACTCTTTGAAATGGATGGCCAGAGTTAAGTGGGGGAAATATTTACCACATTGCTCAAAATAAACGGAGTGGTGCTGGTGGCACTTTACTGTACAAAGACACTTAAACAGCCACAAAGCCTGGTCTTCTCAATCAATCCGTTTATGGAGGGTGGATCCTGCGAAAACAAGGGAAGGGGGAGTAAGCATTTATACAGCACCTACTGTATGGTAAGTGCTTTTATGAATAACGTCTCATTTGATCATCAGCAACCCTGAAAGGGAGGTACTGTTATTGCCCTCATTTGATGGTTGAGGAAATGAGGCAAACTGAGGTTAGGTGACTTGCCCAGGGTCATATAGCTACTAAGTGTCTGAGGCTGCATTTGAAGTCAGATCTCCCTGACTCTCAGCCCAGTGTGCTGTCCACTGTGCCACAGTTGTCTGGACCTGTAGAACTGTCAAAACCTGCAGAACCAGCAGATGTCTCTGACAGTGATACTTCTAGTTGCTGGCAGGGCCAACTAGGGGAGTGTTTGAGCATATGCTGTCCTCAGGCTAGGCAGGCAACCAATGCCCTGAATGCTAAGCCAAGATTTCAGTTTGTGGTTTTGTTTTATTTCTTTATGGGAATTTCATTGTGATAATGCTGGACCTAGGAAGACCTAAGTTTGAATCCCATCTAAGACACTCATTAGAGGGAGACAGATGGCTCAGTGGATGGAGCTCTGGAGTAAGGAAGACCTGAGTTCAAAGTCAGCCTCTGACACTTACTAGCTGGGTGACCTGGGGCAAGTCATTTAACCCCTCTTTGCATAGAAGGCAGCTAGGTTGATCAATGGATAGAGAGCTGGGCCTGGAGTCAGGAAGGCCTAAGTTCAAATTCTGCTTCAGACACTTACTAGCTGTGTGACCCTGTGCAAGTCACTTAACCTCTGTTTACCTTAATCCAGGGGAGAAGGAAATAACAATCAATTCCAGTGGTTTTGTAAAAGTATAGCGCACAGGGCCATGAAGAGGTAGACACAATTGAACAACAACAAGATACTCATTAGCTGTGCGACAAATTAGGCAAATCATTTAAATCTCTCAGTTTCCTCATTTGTAAAATAAGGGGGTTAAACTTGCTGACTTCCGAGGTCCCTTCTAGCTCATAATCTACAAATCTCTGAAAATTGTCCTGTCTGTTGCCGTTTCCACTTAGGTCCATTTGGATTGCTAACATAAAGAATTTATTTTTTAGTTTAAACTAAGGCTAACCTCTGTCTCTCTCTCCAACGTAAATACCCTCCCCCTAAACCCTCCTCCAAAAATCCCATACAGTTGAAAGGACTAACAATCGTGGATTTCAATCTCAGTAATCTATAATTTATAAATAGTTGGTTCATTGGTTTTCTTATCAATGAGTTTGATATTTCAGGGATTTGTGATTTCATCCCTGGAGGTGTTCTTTCTACCAACACAAATCACAAATCTCCCACATCTTAGTAGAGTCTCTTCAAGAGTTGTTGTATCTAAAAACTTCAACATCCTACAGTCAAACTTGGATGATAGGCAGGTAGCTAGACAATGAATAGAACAGAACACTGGACCTGAGTTTGAATCCTACCTCAGACACTTAGTAGCTGAGTCACCCTGGGTCAGTCACTTAACTACTCAACCTCAATGTTTCTTATTTGTAAAATGGGGTAATAATAGCATCTATTTCACAGAGTTGCTAAAAGGATCAAATGAGATAATATATGCAGAGTGCTTTGTGAGCTGATGGTCATAAAGATTCTGTTCCAGAAAGCATTTTAATTCAAGGGAACAAATCTTTATGAAGGAGTTCCTACAATCAAGGCACTGTGCTAGGTCCTGTTTATTCCAGGTGTGGAAGGTCTCTTTGAAGTCCCAAAGGTGTGCTGGAGTCAGCTCAGTTCGTTTCTCATTAATAATGCAGATTAAACTCAAACAATGTGTTGAGGATACACCCCCTTAAGCTGGTTGTTTAACACTTAACAGCACATCCTTCAGTCTTGGACTGAGTGAGCCGAACCCTTGTCATTGTGGTGAGCTAAATTTTTAGTCTAACTTGTGATATGTACTTATGAATTTGTTAGGGATAAAGACCAAATCGGGCCTAATGGCAATAGCAGAGAAATGTAATTAACATTTTCATGAGTCATATAGCTCTATCTAGCAGGGCTGGTGTGAAGATCAAATGATGTATGGAAAGTGCTTTGAAAACCTTAAATCAATCCACAAGTATTTGTTAAGTGCCTATAGTGATGCAAGTGGGCAGCTAGGTGGTAGAATGGATAGAGCAAATCTGACCTCAGACACTTACTGGCTGTGTGACCCTGGGCAAGTCACTTCACCTTGTTTGCCCTAGTTTCCTCATCCGTAAAACAAACTAGAGAAGGCAATGACAAACCACTCCAGCATCTTTGCCAAGAAAACCCCAAATGGGGTCACGAGGAGTCGGACACAACTGAAATGACTGAATAGCAGCAATAACGTGGTCCAACTACTGAGGATATAAGTACAAAGAATAAAACCATCTTTACCCTAAAAAGCACAGTATGTCAGTTGTTATTATTACTAATAAGTCTCTTGTGTAAAACAATCACTTGTTAGCTGAAGCAAGACCTTGCCTATCAGTATGTGATTCGTGAGACACAAAGCATGTAAAATGTAAACATACTTCTAGAACTGAGCATAGGATGATAACTGATAGGAACTAATGACTTAAGGAAGGTAAAGAACTGAGCTCTAACAAGTCCAAATAGTTCTAGTTGACAATAAAAGCAAATATAGGACTTCAATTAATCAATTTGTTCACTGCTCTTCCCTCTCTGATTGATATATGTACACACAGAATGTTGCTTTTGGTTTTCAAATGTTGGGCCAAATCCTAGGTTTTTTTGAGTTACCCAGTGCTGTTCTACCCAAGGCTGATGAACCTTTTCATTAATGTAAAAAGAAGGAAGAACATTTTTGTAGGAGGATGAATAAAGATGTTTTAGAATCTTAGGACTTGCATCAGGAAAGGCAGAATGGAGAAAGATTCCTCTTCTTAGGGATAATTTCCTGGAAAAGGTGGGATTTTAGGAGTTCTAAATAATGGAAGAGACTTAGTAAACTGATGGATAGAAGGGGAAAAGTTACAGGGAAGAACACATGAAGGGGTGCTCACCACAGTCTTAAACTCAACATGTCCAAAATAGAAGTTATCATTTCCAACTCTGCCTCACCCCCAAATACACCCTGCTTCCAAATTCCATATTTCATAGGTTCCTGAGTTGTAAACAGAGGAGACAAGATTATGTAATCCATAAGGTATCTTCTAGCCCCAAATCTATGATTCCATTGCATATGGAACAAGAGAAGACAAACTGAGACAGGCAACTGGGTGCAAATTCTTGAACAGTTTTGAAGCAGAGAGTGAGAACTTTGGAAGCACTCAAAACGTTTAAAGGAGAAAGTTAAAAAAAAATTAAAAACAGTGCCTGAAGACATAAGCCTTGCTCTGGAAATAGGATCTGTGATTCACAATTCCTTTATTAAACAATAAGGCTTAATCTAAGCTTTGCATCCGTTCAGGCCCTGTGCCAACTTGTATATGCATTCTGTCTATGAAGGTGAATGTAGTTGAGATGCACATCTTCCTCAGTGCAGGAGCTGTGGTCCCCATAACCCCTAGTTCTGGTTTCTTTGGGAATGAGGAAACCCCTGATACCTTTCCTCCAGATCTTTCTCAGTCAGGCCTTCCTTGGTGACCATTGTACTGAAAGAATTGGTATCATTTATTTCTCTGACATATAGACAAAAATGTCTCTGATTAATTTCCTACAAAAATGTAGAATAGTAAAACCTCATAGGTGAAAGGATGATTAGGTGCTAATTCAATTCTTGCATTTTACATAGGATGAAATTTAGCAATAGATAATTTATGACACTGATTCTTACTTTTCTAGACCTTTAACCCTTTTCTGGCCTCACTTTCTTCCCCTTATATCCTTGACCTCCCTCACTCTCAAGCTTTTTCTTCTGGGAGAAAACCCCAAAGAAAATAAAACAATGATGACAATAACAAAAGAACTCTGGCAAATTAGTGAATACAATCATGGGATTTTGTCATATTGCTCTTTCTCTTTTTTTTGGTGAGGCAATGGGGGTTAAGTGACTTGCCCAGGGTCACACAGCTAGTAAGTCTCAAGTGTTTGAGACCGGATTTGAACTCAGATCCTCCTGGCTCCAAGGCTGGAGCTCTATCCACTGCACCATCTAAATGCCCCTCTCTCTCTCTTTCACACACACACACATTTTTTTCTCCTTCTGATGTTTCATTTCAATCGTTCCTTTTCCTGTCTAGGCCTAATATTTATCTGTGTACTTGATCACATCCACTCTGGCTTCCCCTAGTACCTTATTCCAGCATTCATCTCTTTCCTGTTTCATACTCATTCATTCATTCATTCATTCATTTATTAAGAAATGTTGAATTGAATAAATAGGAACAGTCAATCTCTCTTGTTCTGTTTCTTCTACATATGCTGAGTTCCTACTTCCTTTCAAAGCTTGGATCAAACATTACTTCATACAAGGTGGCCTTTCCCAGTTTCTCCAGGTATCGTGCTCTGTCACCCCAATCCCCCAAATTACTTTGCATATATTTCTTATTTACTTGTCTGTGTACCTATTGTTTCCTGCCCTCTTCCTATAGAATGTAAGCTCCTTGCAGGTAGCAACACTTTCATTTTTGTCTTTATATTCCCAGTCCTTAGTAGAGTGCTTTGTGTAAAGTAGCTGTTTAATAAATATACTGAATTGAATTGTTCAAGGCTGTGTGATTTAGTGGCTAGAACACAGGACTTGGATTCTGAAGACCTTTTTTTGATTTCCAGCTTCACCATTTACTAGTTATAAGATTTTGGACAAGTTGTATAACCTTTCTGTGCCTCAATTTCCTCACCTGTAAAGCAAAGAAATTGGATTAGATGATGTCGAAGGTATCTTCTCCCTGTAATTGGATTATATGAGCCTTGCTAACTGTAAGATGCTGTGTTTCTAATATTACATGATTCTGTGACTCATGATCACTTGGCTCGGATGAGAGTTCAAGTGTTTTGCCTTTCCTGTTGTGCTCTGTTGCCCCTAAAGAAGGGTCTTGTCAGTGACATTTTGTCTTTCCCCCCCTTCATGCCTCCTATTCCCATTCTAATGAATGCTTTCATCGGAGAATGAGCTCTATGCTTGAGAGCAGAGGTCAGATTCCTATAGAACAGTAGTTCTCAAACTTTTTAGTCTGGGGACCCCTTTAAAAATTATTGAGGGTCCTTAGAGAACTTTGTTTATGTGGGCTTTATCTATAAGATAATTACTATATTAGAAATTAAAACATCTTAGTATTATTGTGAAAATACTTTTGACTTCATAGACCCCCTAAAAGGGTCTCAGGGCCTCCTAGGGGTCTGGGGACCACACTTTGAGAACCGAAGCCTTAGAATGATTCTTTCAGGACTTAACTTTTGTTCCCAGGCATTTCAGGAAGTTTTGGACCGTGGTTCTTAACCGCCTGACTCCAAAGTCTTTCCTACTGCAATAGGTTCTCCAGACTGGTTAAATGCTCTCCTCCCTGATGCATACGTGACGAAAGATGGGAAACCCAATCTAGACCTCTGACCAAGAGCATAGCTAGCTGGTTCTAGTAGATGAACTGGTTGAAAGTTTGTAGAGTCATTCCCTCAGCCCCAACTTATCCATACCCTACCCACCCCCTTTACTATAGTTGTACTCCTTCACCAGTTGAACAGCTTCTATTTATTAGCCAGGAACAGAGAAACATTTGCTTTCCCACAACTGGACTCTCACTGTAGAAAAATAATCTTTTTACATCTCCCTAATTGGTTCACTATGCTACTTACCATGGTGCCTATATCAAAACTTTTCATTCCTCCTCAAGCCTCCCATGGCATCCCCTCTCGTCTCCGTGTGACCTTGCCTCAAACTTTACTTAAATGGTTCATGTCATTCTGAGAGCTTTGTCTTCTCCCCTCCTCATATCGTATCATTCAGATGTCTTTCCCCTTCTTCTCTTCAACACTGTCTCACTTGAAGATGTAGTCTTTCTCCTTACCAAGGCAAATCCCTCTATCCGCACTCCAGATCCCGTTCCATATCATCTTTTCCAACAGGTTACCCTCTCTGTTATCTCCATTCTCTCTCTCTAGTCTTCAATCTCTCCTGGTTTAGTGGCTGCTTCCCTTCTGCCTAACCCTCTTATGTCCCCTCATCTTTGAAAAACTCTTACATGATCCTAGCATTCCTACTAGTTATCATCCCATATCTTTCTTCCCCTTCATGGATAAACTCCTTCAGAAAGACATCTACAGCTTCTCCTCCACTTTTCTTCTCACTGTCTTCTAAAACCTCTGTAGTCTGGTTTCCAACCTCATCATTGAACTGAAACTGCTCTCTCTGAAGTAACCAGTGATCTCTTCCTTGCCAAATCTAATAACTCTTTCTCATTCCTGATCCTTCTTGATCAGGATACAGCCTTAGACACTGTTGATCACCTTCCTGAAACTCCGTTTTCTCTAGGTTTTTGTAATACTACTCCTACCTGTCTAATTGCTTCTTTTTAGTCTTCTTTATTGGATCTTTCATCTAGGACCTAGAGGCTCCCAAAGTGGGTGATACCATTCTCTGGGGGGCACTTGAATGATAAAGGGGGTACAGTAGTAACCTCCGGTGCAATTAGGGGGTTGAATAAAATAAGGGGGCAGTGGAAGCATAAGGAAAGAAGAGAAGAGAAGAAAGTTTTGAAAAACTGTTTGTGCATGTTTCATCTGTTGTATAACAGAGTTAAAGTCGTAGTGATTATATTATTTTCCAAATAAACACACAAAATGGAAGTTATAACCTATCAGTGATCAAGTCTGTTGACAGGTCTTAACAAGCAAGTGTTGGTAGGTGCATTTTTGCATTGTCAGGAAATCCAACATGCATCCACAGGAATAGGTGAGTGTAATGACTTGTTTACAATACAGTTCTATATGGTTACATGATGCAATATTGCATCATCAAAATTTTAATGCAGGAAAAAAATCCACAGATTTACAATAAATTATTAAATTTAAGATACATTAAAAATGGTTTTTTTGGAAGTTGTGCAAATTAAAAATCATTAAAGGGTTAAAGAAAGCAGATTTCCAGGAGGCGCTGAGTAATTTTTTTAAAAGGAGATGGTAGACCAAATAAGTTTGGGAACCTCTAATCTAGGTCATGCTCACTAACTTTGGATAACTTCCAATGCTCTTTCCTTAATGATCCTCTCTTCTCCCTCTATATTATCTTGTCTGGTGATCTAATCAACTCCCATAGGTTCAAACTCTGTACAGATGATTCCCAGATCAATTTGTCTAACTCTAATCTTTATCCTAACCTCTAGTCTCCCGTCTCCAACTGCCTTTTAGACATCTCCAACTGAATATCCTGCAGCTATCTTCAATTCAACATGTCTAAAATAGAATTTATTATCTTTCCCCCCAACTTCCCTTCTTTACAATTTCCCTTTTTCTGCTAAGGGCACCACCATGCTCCCAGTCACCGAGGCTCACAACCTAAGTGTCATCCTTGACTCCTCACTCTTTTTTATCCCACCTATCCAAATCCATTGCCAATTCTTGTCATTGCCACCTCCACAATATCTCTCGTTTATGTCCAGAACCCTTCACTCATATAGCAACCACCCTGGCATGGACCTTCATCACCTCTTGCCTAGACTATTGCAATAATCTTCAGGTTGGTCTCCCTGCTGCAAACCTCTTTCTGCTCCAGTTCATTCTTCACTCAGCTGCCAACATGATCTTAGGGCATAGGTCTGACACTGTCATTTCCCTATTCAATAAACTATAGTAGCACCCTATTACCTCCAGGAACAAATATAGCATCCTCCAAATAGCATTTAATGACCTTCACAACTTGGACTCTTTTTGCTTTTCCAGTTTTCTTATACTCTAGTCCACTCCATGAATTCCAAGATCTAGTGACAATATTCTTTTTTGCTGTTCTTTGCACAGGACACTCCCGTCTCTCTACTGTATGCTTTTTTACTGGCTGTCCACCCTACCTGGAATGCTCTTTCTCCTATTCTTCTCCTTCTGGCTTCCCTGGCTTCCATCAAGACTCAGCTCAAATCCTATTTTCTGTAACAGGCCTTTTGTGGTCTCCCTGCTCTGTTCTCCTCCCCTCTCCTTCCCTCCCCTACCAGTGCCTTCCCTCTGAGACTTCCTCCAATTTACTGTGTACTTGTATGTACACAGTTATTTGCATGCCCCCCCCATTAGAATGTGAACTCCTTGAAGGCAGGGACTGTGTATATTTCATTCCCCCCTCCCCAGCTTTTAGCACAGTGCCTGACACGTAGTATGTGTTTAATAAATGGTTGTGGACTGTTGACTGGCTGACTGATCAGTCTGATACTACAGGATAATTTGGGAGAGGAGGGATTATACCAGAGAAGGGAGCAGGAGCTGATTCAAAGGCAGATCAGCTCTTGGAATTTGCATGGGAGGTGAAATTCCTACTCCCGTGTTAGCTTGCACCCTTTGCTTATCTACTACTTTTAATTTCTTTCAAGTCTATTCATCTTGTTTGCTACTTATAGCTTATGGTTAACTTATTATGATACACATCCATTCCTGAATCACTCTAACAGATTCCTATCTTGTCTCTCTGACTCCACTCTCTTCCTTCTCCAATCCATCTTGAATACAGCTGCTGAATGGTGCTTTTGTATCATTACCTGCTTTAAAGAAAATAGAGGAAAAAAAACCAGACAAACCTCAGAAGCTCCCCACTTCCTACTTGTCTGTCTATATATACTCTTCTGCTTGACTTTCAAGCCTCTGCATCTGCCCCAATCCTTTTCATTTAACTTTACTCGTCACTATTTTCCTATGTGCATCTTTGATTCTTCCTAGCTGTATGACCTTAGACAAGTCACTTACTTTTATAGGTCTCAGGTTCCTGATTTCCAAAATGAGACAATTAGAATAGATGATCTCTAAGTGACTTTCAGCTCTAAGTCTCTAATTTGAGTTAGTTATATGTTATGTATTGTTCACTGCTATGTGTGTGTGAGTGCGTATGTATACACACACATGTGCACGTGTGTATTTCCTGTACTTCCTCTCTCCAACTAGACTGTAAGCCCCTTAGGGCAGGATCCATGTCTTACCCTCCTTCTGCATTCTATTATTTTTATAGGTTTCAGGTTCCTGATTTCCAAAATGAGACAGTTAGACAAGATGGTCTCCAAGTGACTTTTGGCCCTAAATCTCCAATTTAAGTTAATTATATGTTACGTATTGTTCACTGATGTGTGTGTACATATGCACACACATGTGCATGTATATGTTTGTATTTCCTCTCTCCAACTAGGCTAGTCTCCAACTTTTCTGCATACCAGCTCAGGACAAACTTGATTGGTTGCTGGGTTTTGATGTCTTTGGAGAAGCAGAGACCTTCTCTCTCTAACTGATGGCCTGACAACATCACAAGGATTTGTGAAACGTGATGTTTTTGCATGGGCTTTCTGTGGGACTAGATTACTAGAAAAGCTGAACTAATTAATGGGTATAATCAGTGGCCTAAATCTAAATTTTGATTCTCAAAAGAAAAATTTCAGTAAGGGACCCTGCTAAGCTGTTAATTACTAAATAAACAGATTTGACCCAGAACAAAGTAGTCCTCATCATTTCAGGACCAAGTTCTTAGAGATTACTTACATCAATGGATTTGATTTTTTTTAAAGGATATATATTTTATCTCAGCCTTCTTTTTAGGAGTTTTTCTGAGACTGATATAAAATAGACAATCATGTCTTCAATTTACCTTTTAAAATTATTATTTATGTATGTAATTTATCAAAATGCAATTGGAGAAACATAGGAAGTCTTGCATGAAGCAGGCAAAAGAACATTATGCACATCATCAGCAGCAATGTAAGGAAAATCATAATGGGGATGCCACAATCAATTTTAGGATATTATTGTCAAAGTTAAAGGACATATTCCTCATTTCTTCTAATTATAACAACATATTCTGAATGGAAACATTAAAGAATACAAGTATTTCTTTGTATCATATAGCTTTTTTTTTTTTTTTTTTTTGGCTAGGCAATGGAGCTAAGTGACTTGCCCAGGGTCACACAGCTAGTAAGCGTCAAGTGTCTGAGGCTGGTTTTGAACTTAGGTCTTCCTGACTCCAAGGCCAGTACTCTATCCACTGTGCCACCTAGCTGCCCCCCATGTATCTTTTTTTTAAAAGGTGTGCTGAATTCCAAATTTTTCTCCCTTCCTCTCTAAAACAGTAAGCAATTTTATGTAGGTTATATATGTCCAATCATGTAAAACGTTTTCATATTAGTCATGCTATGAAAGAAGAAACAGACCAGACAAAAACAAACATGAAAAAAATAAAGTGAAAATAGAATGCTTCAATCTACATTAAGACTCTATCAGTTCTTTCTCTGAATGTGAATAGCATTTTCCATGATGGATCTTTTGGAATTGTCTTGGATAATTGTGTTGCTGAGAAGAGTTGAGTCATTCATAGTTGATCATCGCACAATGTTGTTGTTACTTTGTACTATGTTTTCCTGGTAATGCTCACTACTTAACATTAGTTTGTATAAGTCTTTCCAGGTTTTTCTGAAATCTGCCTGCTCATCATTTCTTATAGCAATAGTATTCCGTTACATTCATATACCACAATTTGCTCAGCCATTTCCCAATGGATGGGCCTCCCCTCAATTTCCAATTCTTTGCCACCACAAAAAGAGCTGCTATAAATATTTTTGTGTGTGTGGGTCCTTTTCCCTTTTTTACGATCTCTTTGGGATACAGACCTGGTAATGGTATTGATGGATCAAAGGCTATGCACACCTTGATTGCTCTTTGCGCATAGTTCCAAATCTAAGTAACTTTCTAAGACTATAAGGTGCAGAGAAGATTCCAACCTGTATTGGTAGAGGGAGTTTCCTCATCCAGGCAAAGAAATCACATATCCATCCCTATCCCTATCTCTATCAATAACTTAACAAATGAATGAATAAGTTAAATGACTGTTTACTAGATATTGTTGAATGCCAGAAAACGAGAGAAAATTAATCACATCAGCCATGTTTATGTCTTGGGGTTCATTGTCTACCTACTTGCCAGAGATAAAGAAGGTGTGACTTAGACCCTGAGACTTGCTCACTAAGTCATTCACTTGGGTGTTTTGGTTCCTAGTAACTGGGAGCTTTCTTGCCACATGGACTCTAAGATTAGATCATGGGTGTTTTTCATACCTATTCTCTCCCGACATCTGAGAATCCAGGACACATCTGGTTTTTAAGAAAAAAAAGTTTTTTCAACAGGAATATATTTTTTAATTTTATTTTTTCCAGATCCTGTGTCAGATTTTTATGCTTTGGAAAATTCATTATTAGGATGACATAAAAGACTTTGTCATAGCCAATAACCTAAACCTTCTCTTTTCGTCTTTCACAGGATGGTGGATAGGTATAACCCAAGCACACCCTGTAGTGCTTGGTGGTTTCTGTCTGCCCCTGTTCTCCCTAGGCCAGACCATTTCTGGAAGCAGTGGACTAAAATGGAAACTGAAAAATTGACTCAGAGCTTATCATTTTAAAATTTTTTTGTTCTTTGGCATTCCAGAATGACTAGGCCCAATTCTGTGGAACCCCAGTGACATAGTGAAATATTGGTGGTGAAGCCATAGGGTCCAGACTACCAAGCAATATAATTGATCAGTTAATCAACGAGGGCTGTTTGGAGTTTAGACACAAGGAAGATGATTGGACAGATTATAAATAATAGAGAGAAAAAGGCAGAGGCAGACGTGGAAGGGGAGATCAAAGAAGCAGAGGGATTGGACAGCAAATGAATAGACTAGGGAAGGAAGGTCTGATCTGTTGGAAGGCCTTAAAATTCAAGAGAATGTTGGAAGCTTGATGTGAGAAGATAGAAAGGAAAGGGGGTGATTATGCTTAAATCATAGACAGAAAGCTCTAAGGTTATCAGTGGCCCTAAAGGGTGATTGGACAGGATAAGATTTGGGTGAAGAAAAAGTAAAGACAAGAAGGAGTTCACTCAGTCAACACATATTCAGCAAGTGCCTACCTTGGAGGTTTATCACAAGGAAAATATTTTAGCAATTTTAATGGGCTAAATAAATGTAAGTTATGAAAGTCTATCTTTGTGATATTTAGAGAAATATGTCTTTCTCACAAAGTATAAATAATTTAGATCAATAAATAGTATAACTTGGTATCAGATTAACGTAAGGTCTGGGAAGGTGTATCTAGGAGGTTCCCAGATACAAATGGCAGTCAAAATTCCAGAAGGCAATTAAATTGCTTAAGGAGAGAGTTGAAGCAATAGATGTTGACTGCACAAAGGAACAGCATATCTAAGAAAGGGTAGATCTGGGTTAGGCCTGACTCAGGTCAACACTCATAGACCATCCACCACCTGACAAAAAGGAAGGTTATGTAACAATGGCATGGAAAGAATAGTTAGCAAAGATACGGTATTGATTCGGTTGGGTACAGCTCTGTTTGTCTCCAGGGTGTTTGGTCAGAAGGGTGCGTTGAATCTTATGGCATTTAGATTTCTGTCAAGATAGAGGAGCCCTGAATCCTTGTGACTTGGGCTGTTTATGTCTAAGGTGACAAGGAGGCTGCATCAATGCTTCAAGCCTTAGTCCTTTGGACCAGTTTCATTGTCTTTCTAAGGAAAAACTAGAATGCCCTGTGTGGCATTGACTTAGTAGATGTTGCAAAACTAACTTACCCTACCTGGAGTAGATATTGCTCTGACCACAGTCATTGTCACCATGACAGAATCATAGATTTGGAGCTGGAGGTAACTTAGGGGTCATCCAGTTCAACTCTCTTATTTTATAGGTGAATTAACTGATGCCCAGAGAGGTTGAGTAACCCAACCAAGGTCATAAGATGATGAGGATTTGAGCCCAGGTTCTCTTTCCAGATTCAGGGCTTTTCCCACTTCATCATGATGCCACCTCATGGCAATCTGGGAGAAAAGGAGAAAGAGAACTTGAAACAATGAACTGAGCAACACTAAACCTTCTATCAGGGGTGAGGAACCTTCACTTCTGTGGAGTTTGGATTCAGTCAAAGGGCCGCACTTGAGGACCTAGAGGGCCACACGTGGCCTTGAGGCCACAGGTTCCCCACCCCTGTGGAAGTTTTTCTTTTTTTCCTTTCTTTTTTTCTTCCTTTCTTCCTTCCTCCCTTTCTTTCTTCCTTCCTTCCCTCCTTCTCTCATAACTTTTTGAAGTCATCAAAACTACACAGAACTTTTTTTTATAAAAACCTTGATAAGAAATAGTTTTAAGTAGATATCTACATATATTAAATAATGATAAAGTAAACTCGATATCGCTTTAGAACACTAGAATTTCAAAGTTGGGAAGAGCTTAGAAAACTTGTTCCACTCTCTTATTTTGATGGTAAGTTTAACTAAGGCTCTAAGAAGGTGATTGATTTCCAGTGACTTAAACTTCAGAAACTTATTACTCTATGAAAGTTACACAAGCTGAAAATGCAAATAGACTAAAAAAAAAAAAGGTTTTGTGAAATTCCTGGCTGATGAGACTAGTGGCTAAGGAGAGTTGGGAGGTTTTAGGGTCTGTCCTGCCTGGATAAAGTTGTCAAGGGGTTCAGCCATATTTTGGCTGTGAAAAGAACAGTAGATTCCAAGTCTGAGGATCCTTGTTTAAAACAGCCCCACCCCACTACTCCCTGTGTAACTTCCTGTCTCTGGACCTCAGTTTTCTCATCTGTAAAATGAAGGGATTGAACCATACCTCCAAGATCCTTTCTAGCTCTAAATCCTGTGGTCTACTGGGGTCAGTGAGGATACAAGGCTGGATAAGCAACTGGTTTGAGCTAATGTGGAAATGTTTATGATCTTTTGCAGTTTTCTCTCTGATTTTTCTTGTCTCACTATTAGAATAGAATTTCCATGATGACAGACTGATTTTGCCTTCCTTGTTATCCCAAGCCCTTAGCATGGTACCTGGCATATAGTAAGAGGCAGCTAAAGTAGTTTAGTGGATGGTACTAGATTTGAAGTCAGGAAGACCTGAGTTCTAATCCTACTTAGACCCTTGCTTAGCAATGTGACCCTGAGTGAGTTACTTAGTCTCTCAGTCTCCGTTTCCTCATCTGTAAAGATGGAGATAATAGCACCTATCTCACAGCATTGACATGAAAATAAAAGGAGATAACACATAGGAAGAACTTTGCAAATCATGTGCAAGTCAGGACCTCCCCCATGATGTCATTGGTCCTCTTAGAAAATGAAGGATGAACAACAATACAGCACCACATAAACGCTAACTATTATTATGATTGATTGGTGACCATCAAGTTGTTTTTGTCTGTTTTATGTGACATTATTATTAGAGAAACAGTTCCTCCTATTGCAGGCTCTCCGCCAGCACTGAACACCATGGCCTGCCTTGGGAAGTCCAGTTTCCCCTGAGGTTCCCAAAGCTTGCATTTTCAGAAAGATGGCGGTCTGGCCTTTGGGACAAAGAGATCAGAAATGTTCTCTTGATTTATAGCTATCAGAAAAAAAACTAGGGCAAGAATCCACCTTCATCACAATAACCTGGAACTCCACCCTGTGTCAACAGCTCGTACAAACAGAAGGACAACACAGGGCTCTTTCACGCTGCCTGGTACTGTATACTGGGACTAGTTCACAGGCTGACCAGAAAGAAAAACAGTTTGACAGCCCCTGTTCTGACAGCAAGCAGATAAAGCCCATTCTGGTGAGGGGGCCATTGTTCCCTTCACCCACTTCCTGTTCCCTCGTCCACCACCAACCAGCCCTGATAAGTCCAAGATTTCTTCAGGGTTCTATTTGAGTTGGTGTTCTTGTTAACCCCATTACTCAAAGAGAGGATGTTGATTTGCTTGGAGAAGGGTGAACTCTGGTCCTAAGCAATAGGAAAGAAGGAAGACGATTTATTATTAACTAAGCAATACCCAGTCTCACTGACAACTGCTTAAGGCATCTCAATTTTGGCTTCTAAGAGTTACATAAGAGCTTACATTTATATAGCACCTTAATGTTGGCAAAACGCTCTACTGCCTTAATCCCATTTGATCCTCATGACAGCCCTGTGAGGTAGGATTTATTACTATCCTCATCTTACAGATGAGAAAACCAAGTCCAAGAGAGGTTAAGTGACTTGCTTAGGGTCATACAGCTAGTAACTGAATGAGGCTGGATTCACACACACATGTCTTCTAGGCTCCAAATACAGCCCCCTTTCCACTAGGCCAACCTGTATAGATCAGGGTTTAACATTTTTTTTTTCTTTTGGTCTCTGACCCCTCTGTCAGACTGGTGGAGCCTATGGACTCCTCAGAACAATGTTTTTAAATGCATAAAATAAAATACAGAGAGTTGTAAAGAAAACCAAGTGCATTGAAATTGTTGCTAATACGTTAAAAAAAAAAAAAGCTCAGACTGGATTAAGAACCCCTGAGTATAAACAGTTTAGCACAAAGAAGATGAGACAGAAAATCATCACTAACAGTAGTTATTGGAACCTTGCAACTAGGTGCCCAAGTGGATTAGTTAGTTAGGCCAGGCAGAGTGATGGATGGTGATTTGATTTTGCACTCCAAAACTCCTGGGGACAGGATGGGATGGCAGGGTTTTTAAAAGTGTATTTGTAAGATAGTCTGAAAGATGAGCAAAGGCTGCTTAGCTTCTTTCCGCTGTAAACATTTTGGGTGCCTTAATGGTGCTTGCTGTGTTTTTTTTTTCTTCCCCATGAGTTTGGCCTGAAAAAACTTGAGAAGAATGATACTTTTGACACTGGTGGGGGGAGTACCAGGGTAACTACAGACGAAGGGGTAAGGTGCGATGATCGACTATGAGCAGCTTGTTGTGGCTTTGTGGGGTGTGTATGTGTCAGAAGGACAAACAGCAGGAGTTCTCTACTGATTTAAGTCTAACAGAGTAAGTAAAGCTTTGACGAAGGGTCTGATGCTATTGCAGTCTGGAATTCAGGGCTTCCGTGGGAATATAATGAGGAAAAAAAATGGATTGCACTGGGTTTTCCTTCACTGGAAGCATACATTTGAGGAATACAGTTATTCCTTAAGTTATGAACCCCCAGCTCAGGACTACCTCATAAACATGAGTCTCTCCCTGGAGACCTAAAGAACAAGTATTCTCTGAATTGCTACTTCCTATGCCCATTGGGTGGCTGGCTGTTTATGTGGAGGACAGATATGCTGTCGACGCTCCAAACTCTATTTAATTTAAAATACATTTTCCCACAGAAACAATGTGAAAAAAAAAGATGGCTAGTTTTCCAGGCAAGCTCACAAAAACTCACTTCACTCATAATGTAGCAGAAACACCAGACATTTGAAGTAGTGTGGTTTTCTACTTACTGTGATTTCCAATGCAAACATCCCATACTTCAACCGTGTTATAGATTAAATAGGTATCATGGGCTAGCCTGATAACCTAACTACTATGTCTACCGTTATTATTTTTTTTCAAGGAAGTGCATTTTGGTTTGCAAACAAGGAACTTTAAAAAAAACTTTTTTGGAACAAAATCCATTTGCAAGTTGGAGACTTTCTGTATCTAACTGCACTAACTTTACCCTTTAAGAGTTCAAAAAAAAATTTTTTTAAAAATTACAACCTTCTCCTCCCATTTCCAACTTCTGTATAGTATTACGTTGTTGCATTTGATCTATCAGATAATTTATGCTACAGTAACAAATACACAAAAATAGGGAACAGGAAAAAAAATATACAAAGTAGTAAGATAAATAGAAGATTTCAGATTTCTTATATCCCCCTCCCTTGTTCTGATAAAATTTCCCACTCTCTCTGCTCATCAACATTTCTTTGTTTATCTCCCCTGGCTACATTTGAACAGAACTAAAGAAAAAGCAGAGATATTGACACATTTAAATGAGCTGAGGATCTAATTGGTGCTCAACTCCCATTAAATGTTTGAATCTTGGCTTCAACAAGTTCCTGCTATAAGTGTGTGTGCTCTTAGTCAGTTCATTGAAACTCTACACCTCAAGTTCTTCATCTATAAAGTTAGAACAATAATACTTGCACCATCTCATGGGGTTGTTATAAGGAAAGCATGTTGCAAATTGCCAAGTACGACATAAATGTGATTTATTATTGTGGTTGTTATTATTGTTGTTATTACCATCTTACTATTACCATTCTTCTCATCGTTTGTTTTATGGAGTTGAGATACAAATAATCTGTGAGCAAGTTACTATCTTGAAATGGTACTTTTATATTTAATATTCTGCAGACTATTGCATGGAGATTGTTATTATTACCATCTTACTATTACTATTCTCATTTTTTGTTTTATGGAATTGAGATAGAGATAATCTGGGGGCAAGTTGCTATCTTGAAACGATTCTTTTATATTTAATATTCTGCAGACTATTGCATGGCTGGATGAAACTACTACTTTTTATAATTGAATAGAAGTGTTGGGATGTAAACCTGTCATCTGTAGATTCACTACAAGCATCTTCAGGACAATCCTAGTATCAGACAAGATGACAGGGTTGACTTATATCTTGTCCCTTTCCCACATAATTGTAATTTCTTCTTCTAGGTCTCAATATTGTTAAAACTTTTCATTTTGTATATTATGTGTTATGGTATGAAAACATCTATTAAGAACTTAGTTCATGAAATTTTATGTGTTCTTGGTATGAAAACATCTATTAAGAACTTAGTTCATGAAATTTTAAGGATCCATGTTGATGGTGGGTGATGAACAGTTCAGTTGATGATACTTCAGTTTGTTTGCTGATTTCTCAAAGATATGTTGGGGTTTGTATTTGTAGTAGGGGAACTTTACATTGTTTATAAAAGATAATGACCTTCCAGTGTATGATTCTATCGTAACATTGTCTAGAGGCTGTAAGGGAGATAAGGATGCTGGTGATGAATACCTGCTGGTCTTGGGTGCTAATCTTGGGCTGAAATAACCCCAGTGTTTCCTTCCTCCACCCCTGGGAAATATGCCTTGACCCTGTGATTGACTGAGTGGACTTTGACAAACTATCCCCTCCCGTCCTAAGGGATGATGGGGAAGGGAAGAAGAAGAACCCTTTGGAAGCAGGGCAGGGGAAACAAGAGCAGACTAACGTGGAAAGAAAGCAGCACCATGAGATCCTCAGTGCCAGACATTAACAACAGATGTGACATTTTTACCCTTCATTATTGATATCACATGAAGCATCAAGAGGGGGACGTGTTTCCAAAGGTGTTTGACATGGAGCTTGTGCAGCATGGAGTCTAAATCAAAGAGGGTCTTCACACGAACAGCAAAGTTCTCAAAATACTCCTGTTTGCCAGTGACACATCCTTGATTGTAATCACCCTGATCTATAGCATAATCTTTGAAATGCTATAAAATCATAATCCACTCAGAAGATTTGGTTTCACTCTTCGTACAGGATAAAACACTCTAGACCCTGATATTCAGTGGGATGAACAATCTATACAACTGATGCGTCAGAAATTGAATAGGGTTGGTGAGCTGGGATGGAAATGAAAAAGAGGAGAGCAAACTGGATTGATGTTAAGAAACTGCACAATACTTTTAAAGCTGACAGGCTTCTCCCAAAAACAAACTCCCACCTTTTTAATATTAGCATTCCTCCTAGGATGCTATATAGCTATGAGTCATGGAATCCCATCGACTGTGAAGAATTAAAGTTGTAGGTCACCCAAAGGACAATAGAGAGGTGTATGGTGTGCATGAGTAGCCTGCAACAGATCATGGACAGAGAATTTTGCAGAAGTGGTATGCTATACTACCAGCTCAACTCCTTTTCTGATCACACATCTTTCTGATGGCAATTGGCAGCCCAGTGGATATAGTTCTGGGCCTAGAATCAGGAAGACTTGAGTTCAAATATTGCCTTAGAAACTTACTAACTGTGTGACCTTGGGCAAGTCACTTCACCTCAGTTTGCCTCAGTTTCCTCAATTGTAAAATGGAGGATAATAATAGCACCTGTCTTGCAGGGTAGTTGTGAGGATCAAATGAGGTAACATTTGTAAAATGTGCTTAGTGTAGTGCCTAACACACAGTAGTCACTATATAAATTCTTATTCTCTCCCTCCTCCTGATGGCATCTTTTTAAAAAAGATGAGCTGATAGTGCAGCAAGAACAAGGGAATGTTCTTTTGGCATCAATGCAATGTCAAGAGATCTAGGGAAGAGTCTCTATCACATTGGGTTGATCCCTAATGGGGGATTTTAGAAGGCAATGGACAAGAGCTGCATAAGATGATACAACATGAATGAGTTGTGACCATAGTCTTCAGAGAGAGACCCCATACTGAGGACCCCAGAGATCCATGGAAGTGTTGAAGTATCCATCCTGCCATCATTGTTTTTGCTCTCATTTTGCCTCCTTCATTCATTCCAACTTAAGTATCAGTTATTTTCATCTTCACATTATAAATGTTTTATTATTTTTGTGAGTAAGGAAGCCTATCTTTTTAATGACAGTAATAATAGTTGACTTGTTGGTTGCTTTTGAGTATTTTTTGTATTGTATTCCCAATTCTAAGCACAGTGCTTGGTATATAGTAGGTGCTTAATAAATGCATGTTGCTTGATTATATTGAATTTACAAGTCATTTTTCTTAGAACAACTCTGTCATGGTTCCAAGGACTGGTAGGATCATCTCTGTTTATAGACAAAGAACATTGATCCTTAAAGTGTTTAAGTGACTTGGTTGCAATAATATTACTATTGAGTGGTAGAAATGGGATTCAAACCTAGGTCTTCTAACTCCAACTCCATTTCTCTTTCCACTGTACCAAGGGATTTATCAGAAATTAGCATCTGTTGGCACTGATTGGCTTGATTGGTTAGCCCACGTTCATAGAGACTAATTCTCATTGATTTATTGTTTGACTTGAAGCCAATTACTTATCTTTAATAGTTTCTTCAGAAATGAAATTATGTTTGGGATTGGATGAATACCATTCCTTTTTGTCTAATTTGAGCCTCTTGTATGATCTTGTAAGTGTTTTAGGCTAACTAAAGAGATAGTTCAATGGCCTAAGCTTAGACCTAGAAGCCAGACACTTGAGTTCTAGTTCCATTGCAATGTGGCTTTGATCAAACTGTCTGACCTCAGATAGATAATCCATTTGTAAAATGGGAAATAACATATTTATCATTGTACTTCCCAGGAAGTTGAATCAATAAGTATCTTTATTTTGAGCACTCCCTCTATTCCTAGAATTATGCGCATGGCCATTAAGTAATTTAACTGATTTATTACAAATGTCTTAAGCTGCCATTTAAGGCTTTCTACAGCCTGGTTTCAATCTAGTCTTTCTTTACTCCCTTATATGTATAATGAGTATCTGATGCAAGCACAGACCCCATCACTTGCTCCGAGGGTGTCCTTCTATGTGGAGAACATGGGAAACTTGATTGCAGGAGGATCATGATGACATGCAAGAGAATTGCCCTGGAGAGACCATGGAGCCTCAATAGATGTTCAGTAACTGGTTCCAGTTGGCTGATCAAATGGTTAGAAGGAGCTACGTTCAATTGACTGTGCCAGAAGTGTATGAATATCTTCAAAAGGACCCAAGGCATGTTTGACCTCGTCTTTGCTGCATTTGCACCTGGTAGAACATGATGACTCCTTCATTCATAGCATCTGTTGAGGGACTATGCTTTAAGGGGAAAGGTTTCAAGGTCTTCTTCCTCTCTGGGACTGAAAGACCCCCAAGAAATGAATTTCCATTTTTGGCATTTTAGAGTTTTGTTTTGTTTTGTTTTTTTCCATTTTAGGTGCTGGAAGTTGAGTCTCTGACTTGTTTAGGAGAGGGGGCCACAGGAATCTAGGAGTTGGAATCCAGTCTGGATGTTGCCACCAGCCCAGAAATAATTGCCCCAAAGAGCAAAGAGTCACATTCAAGAGTGATATTTAGGACCTCCGTCCAGCAGATGAATTCACCCTGCAAATGTGTCACATTTGGCCAGGGACTAATATTATGTAGGAATTGAGCTAAGTTTTGAGTCTAGTCCTCCAAAATCTAAAGTAGAATAAGGGAAAGGGTATCCTTAAGGTGTTGGGAAAAATGTTTACACATTTATTCTTTCTATATCTTTAAAGTAAAAATCCCTCTGCAAAAGTCAACTGATGTTATGTGATTAAATAGAATTGGGGTGCTAACATTGGTTCCTAACAAATTGGAGAAATCAGTAGGAACTTAAGCTAGTGGCAGAGAGAAGAGATAAACCCCTGCAGGACTCTAAGGAACCTTGAGGGGAGATGTAGCCTGCCTTGCTCTGGGAGAAATGGTTAGAGCACACATTTACCCTCTGCTTCATCTGAACTGAATTTCTTGCTCTTCCTGAATGTTCCCTGCTCTTTTCCCATCTTTTAGCCTTTACTCATTCTGCTTATCCCTTTAGTTAGCGAGGTAGCAGAGTAGATAGCATGCCAGGCCTGGAGTCAGGAAGACCTAACTTCAAATCTGCCCTCAGACACTTCCTAGCTGTGTGATCCTGGGCAAGTCACTTTACCCTGTTTGCCTAAGTTTCCTCATCTGTAAAATAATCTGGAGAAGGAAATGGCAAATCACTCTAGTATCTCTGCCAAGAAAACTCCAAGTGGGGTCATGAAGAGTTGAATATGACAAATCAACTGAGCAATAACTATCCCTTCTACTTTCCATCAGCTGACATCCCACTCATCCCTCAAGGCCTAACTCCAATGCTATCTTCTGCACAAGATCCTTTTGTTCAAGTATTCTTAATATATTTTGTATTGCAGACCCATTAGGCTATGGATCTTTTCTCAGGCTAATGCTTTTAAATGCATCAAATAAAATACATAAAGTTACAAAAAAACCCCCTTATATTGAAATTTTCATTTTTAGTCATGTCTAACTCTTTGTGGCACCATTTGGGGTTTTCTTGACAAAGATATTAGAGTGGTTTGCTATTTCCTTTTCCAGCTTATTTTATAGATGAGGGAACTGAGGCAAAGAGGGTTAAGTGACTTGTCTAGGATCACACAGCTAGTAAGTGTCTGAAGCCAGATTTGAATTCAGGAAGATGAGTCTTCCTGACTCCAGGCCTGGCACTCTATCTGCTGTGCCACCTAGCTGCCCCTTATATTGAAATATAGTTATTAAAATTTTTTTTAAGTTTATAGATCCAAGTTAAGGTCCCTGTCTTAGCTAAAAGTGATCCTACTCTTTTCTCAAATCTCCACCATCTTACACTAAAATAATGGCACCCACCATTTTCTGCTCTGTATGCCTACACATGTCTCATCTCCTCAAATAGACTGTAAGCTTCTTGAAAACAGCGCCCATGTCTTAGATATCTCTGTATTCATCTATGTCACTCTAAGTCAGTGCCCTGATCATAAGGGCTGTTCAATAAGTGTGTTGGATAAACAAATGAATTCTTCTGTCTTGTTGCAAAGAACATATTCTTTAGCTGTTCTACAAGTTGCAAATCTGTCACTGTTATTCTAAGGAACATTCCACCTAATTTATCATGGTGTCTCTGAAGACTAGAGGAAGAAAGGGTGGGACAGGGTCTTTGAAAGCATGAATGAGTTGATATTTGTTAAGTATTTTGGGTGGGCAGGTCAGATCAAGAGTGAGGAGGATAAAAATGGCTCTCTGGCAAACACTAATAGTGGAAAAATCAATGAGAACTTCCTTTGCAGATATGACATCTCTTTGTTCAAATGGCAGGAGTCTGTGTTCCTAGCCTCTGAGGTACAGGGTAAAGTGTTAGGGAAAAAAAAATCCATCTTTAGAAGGAAGAATGATTTATTTTATTCAGTCTGGCCAACCTTATACTGTTTGTTCACTTTGTCTACCAGTTGAGTTCCCTTTTGCTGTATTTATGCTGCTAACATGCCTCTTGGGCCCCTATCAAAATCTGATGCCTTCAGTGGCTGCTATTTTATAAGATTTTCTCCCTGACACAGCTACAGTTCATTAGTTTATGTTTATGGGGCAGCACAGTGTGTGTGACACCCAAGAAAACAGGCTAAGACCCAGTCTGTGCTGGCTGTACCTTTAACATAAATGATAGGTGGCATATATTGGGTTGCAAGGGTGTTCCAGGAGGAATAGCACCACTGATATGAGGGCTGGCCAAGCCCTTTTCAGGGCTGCTCATCCACCCTTGATATCCACCTTTGCCCAACTTTCCCCTGTGGCTCCAAGAAACTGTAGCATGTGCAGTGGCCATACTCCAATAAAACAGTCTTTGCAGATGAGCTAAACCAGGTTGGAGGTAAGTGACAGCCCTGAAACCCATCAGTGAGTTAGGGGAATGTCATTCCCAAGCATGTGAATACTTCCCCCGTTGGAATGGGTGAAAAAACAATTTGTTCCAGCATCCAGGAAGGTAGCTGAAGCAGGTACTGTGGAGTGCTTAGAGATTGTTCAGACATCAAAGATGCTAAGGTCATCTACTGCATCTTGGGCCAGGTCAAGAACTTGCAGAGCTCAGATGTGCAGCAAACAGACTTTGCCCTGGATTAGATCACTTTGGGACCACAGAAAGCTTTCGAGACCTGAGCCTGTCTCTGAGATCATGGAATAACACAATACTTAATACCCCAAGAAAGCAGCAATGAGTCTAGCTGAGACCTTCACCTCCAGAAGTGCACAGAGCCAAGCCCTAACATCAAATCTGGAAGTCAAGAGGTAGGCTAAAAGGATGAACAGACAAACTTGGAGAATCCCACCACAATAAATTATTATGGTGATAAAGATACTAAAGACAGAAACCCAGAAGAGAATGACTCTAAAATGTCTATAAGCAATGTGTCAGAGGAAAACACAGCTTAGGCACAAACACAACTAAAATGCCTGGAAGAGGTAAAGCAAGAGTTAAAAAAAAAGTTAAAAATGTTTTTATAAATTCAGTGAGAGCACTTGAGGTAAGAATTAGTAAAGAAATGAGAGCTATGGAAAAAAGAATTGGGAAGGGAATTAACTTGGTAAAAGAGGTATAAAACTTTGTCCAAGCCACAAATTCCCTGAAACTTTGAATGGTCTAAAAAGAAACCTTGTTGACTAAAACAAAGTAAGATGGCTGAGAGAAAGAGAGAGAGAGACAGAGAGACAGAGAGAAGGAGAGAGACAGAGATTAAGAGAGAGAGAGATGTAAGATACTTTATAACAAAAACAACTGACCTGGAAAAAATAGATTGAGGAGAAAAAATGTAAGACTCATTAGATTCTCTGAATGAACACCATGACCCCCAAAAAGAGCCTAGATTTCAAGAAATCTTAAAAGAAAATTGCCCAGATCTCTTAGAACCAGAGGGCAAAGTGGAAACAGGAAGACTCTATTGACCACCTCCTGAAAGAAACTCCCAAATGAAAACTCTCAAGAACATCACAGCCAAAATCCAGAGCTTCCAGGTCAAAGAAAAAATATTGTAAGCAGCCAGAAACAAAGAATTCAAGTACTGAAGAGCCACAGTCAGGATCACACATGGTTCAGTAGCTACTGCTATAAAGAAGCAGAGAACTTGGAATATATTCCAAAAGGTCAAGGATATGACCTTATAGCCAAGCAAAACTACAGGGGAAAACTGGACTTTTTTTTTTTTGAACCAGGAAGAACTTTTATTAACAATCTGGCCAGACTGGGTGTCCCATATGAGGACACACACATGTGGGACAGATACACAGCTTTTTATTCTCTATTTCTGCTTTAAATTTCCCTCCCCTGTTTCCCATTGGCTGGGTGCTATAGAGGTTACAGCCTATCCAAAGTGCCTAATTTTCTCACATGAGTCTCCGCCCCTAATTATATCTCCTATTCCCCACCTTTCTTTATATGTTGAATGTCAAACCCAGTTTAAAATTATTTTAATGCTCTCCAGTGTGCTGTCACATAGGCATCCATACCCTGATGAGTGATATGCAGAAGCAACATTCTCAATCACATTTTTTAAAAAAAAAAAGTTTTTTGACTAGGCAATGGGGTTAAATGACTTGCCCAGGGTCACACAGCTAGTAAATATCATGTGTCTAAGACTGGATTTGAACTCATGTCCTCCTGACTCCAAGGCCAGAGCTCTATCCACTGCACCACATAACTGCCTCTGCAGGTGCTATTATTAACCCCATTTTAGAGATGAGCAAATTGAGGCGGACAAAAGTTAAGTGAGTTGCCCAGAATCATATAGTTAGTAAGTGTCTGAGGCTAGATTTGAACTTAGGTCTTCCTGACTCCAGGTACATTGCTGTATTTATTCCTCCACCAAAGCATTGATTAAGTTGAATATAGCTTCTCAGTCTTATCCATGCTGCTAGTCTATGGTACAAAGCCTCAGGTTGGGGTTACAGCCCCTACTATCCTGGTGGTTTTACAAAACCCATATGACCAGGAATCAATGACTGAGCTTTAGTCCAATCAAATCTTAAAGACAGTTTCACTACTTTTCATTCACTTGCTTATTTATTCATTTTATGTTTATTTGTTTATTGAAACTAGATTCCTATTTCATCAAGGTTGGACATTCAGTAGCCACTGGCTCAATCTGAATACTGATCTGCACAGAGGCTTTCTAACCTGGGCTGATTCACCCCTCCTTAGATAGTCCTCAACTTCCATGGGCAAGCCATATTGGTGCTGAACTTAAGTGCAGACACCAGAGCAGATTTAGCTCTACCCCAGTAGCAGGAGTGCACCACCATAGTTTCAATACCTTTTAAGGAAAAACTAGGCTAAGTTGCCAGGGAGTGGGAGATAACGGTTATTGCTTCTACTACAACATTCATTTAAGGCAATTTGTTCAGTCATTCTTCAATTGATGGGTACCTACTGATGGGGCTGGGATCTGAACTCCTAAAAGGAAAAGACCATGTCTTTGGGATTGGAACCCCAAAAAGGAAAGTCCCTGGACTTTCTCAAATCCCTGGCAGGAGAATTGGATTTTTAATGAAATAGAGGACTTCCAAGCATTCCTGATGAAAAAACTAGAGTGGTGGAGAGACTTTGAAGTACAAACACAGGATTGAAGAACAACATAAAAAGGTAAGCAAGAATGAGCAATAATAAAGCACTAAACAAAGATAAATGCTGTCATTCAAATATGAGGCTATGATACATGTATCCCTTCTGAACCCTATCATCATCAGAGATCATAGAAGGAATCCAACTAGACAAGACATGGAGTGGTTCTGTTATGTCTTGATGATCTTAAGAAAAAAATGGAAAGAGAGGGAAAGAGGAATATACTAAGAGGGAAGGGAAAGGTTAGAGAAAATAATCTCGCATAATTAGAGTACACAAGTAGACACACATCACACACACACATACACACAAACACACAAAAACGAGAAGATGAGGGTGAGCTGCAGACACTCGAACTTTACTCTCAAGAGAACTGGTTAAAAGAAGGAAGAATACACACACACACACACACACACACATCACTCAAAAGTGAAATTGGAGGGAAAGGGAGAAGGAGGGAGGGGGAATTAGAGTGAGAGTGCATTAAGGGAAGGATTAATTCTAAGAAAAATAAATTCTAAGGATGTACAAAAATATTTATAGCTCCTTTTGAGGTTCAGAGAATGAGAATCTGAGAATACCCATAAATTGGGGAATAAATGAACAAGTTATAGTATATAAATGGAATATTCTTGTGCTGAACTCTTATCAGTGTAATGGACAACCGAGATTCCAGAGGACCAATGAGGAAACATTGTACTCACCTCCTGAGATGAAGGACTCAGAATGCAGAATGAGGAAAACATTTTTAGAGCATGACCAATGTGGAAATTTATATTGGTAATGGGTTTTGTTTTCCTTGTGTTCTCAATGGGGGAAGGGAGTTGGGAAGGAAGAGGGCAAAGGTGATCTTGGCTGATTGAAACAAAATATGTGTGTGTGTGTGTGTGTGTGTGTGTGTGCGTGCGTTTGAAAAGTTGGAAGCTCTGATCAACACACTGAGCAACCACAGTTCCTCAGGACTTGTGATGAAACATGCTGCCTACCTCCTGACAGAGAAGTGATAAACTCAGAGCACAGAGTGAGATATGTGTGTGTATACACGCACACACATATTACATATATATTTATTTATGTATAATATTTTATTTTTTCCCCAATTACATATTAAAACATTTTTTAAACTTTTTTTTAACATTTTGGGTTCCAAATTCTATTCCTCCCTCCCTCCCTTTCCTTCCCCCCCGAGACAACAAGCAATCAGATATAGATTATACATGTGCAATCATGTAAAACATATATATAATATATATATTTAAACATGGTCCATGAGAAATTTCCTTTTGCTTGATTATATATGCTTATAACAGAAATTATATTTTTTTTACTTTCTCAATGGGGAGGGGGAGAGAAAAGAGAAGGCGAGAAGGATGATTTTTGAAGAGAAAATGAAATTTAATTTAAAAAAAAACAACCCTGGTGATAGAGATATAAAGACCTGGACTCATCGTGTCTTACTTGTGACACAGACTGGCTATGTGACTGTGGCCAAGTAATTTAACTTCTCTATGCCTTCTGGCAGCTCATTAAGACTATAAGTTTGCATAGCAGTTGCTGAGCTGCATTGGTAGTGGGAGTTTCCTTACTAGCTGCTGTGGACTAGGCCTGACTCAGACCTCTCCCTTGGTAGTTTAGGTTTGATATGAGAATAAAATGAGATCCTCTTCGTCCATCTAACAGTTTACAAAAGGAGCCATAGCAGGGGAAGGATATTTAGGGAGGGTCTTTTATATTCAGGCAACAAATATTATAGTATATGCTGTATAACAACTATCCCAATTCCCACTCTAATTGATGAATGAATCCCCAGAGCACAGCTGCTATATCACTTCAGAGCTGACTCTAGGATTAAACCCAAGGGACATCTCATCTTCCCATTTTCCTGTGTTTCTAATGCTCTGTAGTTCATGAGCCCCCACTAGTATGTTTCCTGCCGTAATTTTCAACTGAGAATCATTTAGTCAGGTTGACTTAGATAGCTTTTAATGAGGGAAACTTACTAGGGCAATATAGTTGGTACAAAACATTTCCTCTAAAGTCTGTGACACACTCTTCCACCAATACATGTAGAGCTCAGGAGAGAGTGAGGTCAAACTTAGAGAGCACATGTGCAAAGGGGTAATTCACAGTTCTCTTGATTGCTGAAAGTCCTTTGTGGACTGCTCAGGAGATTCCCTTTAGGCATGGTGAGGTCCCAAATTTGATGAGTTCTCTGTAGAGCTATGAATCTTCCTCCAAAGGCCTCCAGACACAGATACTGCTCCCTGCCTTTGCTATCCTGAGGGATGATGCCAGGATGTTGATGAGAAGATGGAAAGTACAGTATGTTCTGAATCCTTTGAAGTCTTTCAAGGTTCTCTTTCAGTCAAATGATGGCAGAGAGACCAGGACTAAGGCCAAAATACTCCCTTTCCATACAAGAGATTCCTTAGGGTATTTACCTAGAATGTTCTCTCCTTATTTATCATTTACTGGAATACAAATCCCTCATTTTTTTCACTGGGCTCTTTTTTATTTTATAGAGGATCCGTAGGGTATGACCATACTTTCTTGAGGAATTTGAACACTTCTCCTGTGCAGCTGTCACTACAATTCACTGAGTGGTTCATCAGTCATATTTGGGAGTTGGCAGGGTGGCAACAAAATCCTTACCATTAGAAGCTTCTGAGGGACTGTCTTTCTTCTTCTTTGAGAACTAAGTAGACACTTTCATCTCATCATTAGAAAGCAAACCACCTCCTAACAACAGTACCTCTTTGGTTCCTCCAAGTCCTGCCTGGAAAAAGGGTTTCCAGTGACCAGTGGGTGCTAAACTGTCAGCAATGTAGAGGGGCCAATAAGTTCTAGATTACTGTAAGCAAAGGTCTAGAGGAGGTCTTTGTTTGCCATTGACCATGAAGTGGGCCACTTCATTAGGGCCTTGGCCACTGCACTGAGGAATGTTCTGCTGCTCACTCTGTCAGGGTCGTGTGATATTTCCCTGTGCTGGAAGGCTGAGGACTGTCAGCAGTATTACCATCATGCTCTTGGCCAAAGCAGAAGCGTGTCTACCATTGCTCCTGATTCTTCCTCATCCTGTCAGGACTGGGCATAACCAGTCTTGACCTATGACCAAGAAGCCGCATCAACAACCTGAGCCAGTTTCTTGAGCCAATCAAGTATGAGAAGAATTTTATATTTCTAAAGGAAAAGAATTAATCCAACCTTTATTGAGAAAAGCCTTAAGCAAAGCTAGCCCACCTTCCTGGCAGGGCTCTAAGAAATATCACCTTTGTCACATGAGAGATCTCCTTGCACAAATGAAATCACAAGTCTGGATTGCAATTGCTTTGAATCTGTATCCCCAATGCTTAGCATAGTGATTCTTACATAGTAAGTGTTCAATAAATGTTTTTCCATTCATTCAGTATTATGTAATACTTATCTCACAGGGTTGCTATAGGCAGAGCATTTTGTAACCTTTAAGTTCTCTAGATTTTTATAGACAGTTCCTCAGGTAAAGGTCTCATATCTCAAATATATAAAGAACTTTGTCAAATCTGTAAGTATGTGAGTCATTCTCCAATTAATAAATGGTCAAAGGAAATGACCAGGCAGTTTTCTGATGAAGAAATCAAAACAATTTATAGTCATATGAAAAAAAATGCTTTAAATCATTATTGATTAAAGAAATGCACATTAAAACAACCTTGAGATAACACATTGCACCTATCAGATTGGCTAAAATGATAGGAAGGGAAAGTGACAAATGCTGGAGGGGATATGGAAAAATTGGGACCTTAATTCATTGTTGGTGGATTTGTGAGCTGATCCAACTATTTTATTTTTTTAAATTTTTTTTAAGGCAATTGGGGTTAAGTGACTTGACCAGGGTCACACAGCTAGTAAGTGTCAAGTGTCTGGTCTGAGGCCGGATTTGAACTCAGGTCCTCCTGACTTCAGGGCTGGTGCTCTATCCACTGTGCCACCTAGCTGCCCCATGATTCAACTATTTTAGAGAGAGATTTGGAATTATGCCCAAAGAGTTATTAAACTGCCTATGTCCTTTGACCCAGCAATATCACTATTAGGTCTGTTTCCCAAGATGATTAGGGAAAATGGAAAAGAACCTTCACGTTCTAGAATATTCATAGCAGCTCTCTTTGTGGAGGCAAAGAACTGGAAATTGAGGGGATGCCTGTCATTGGGGAATGGTGAAACAAATTGTGGTATATGTTCATGATAGAATGTTATTCTGCTATTGGAAATGATGAGCTCAATGATTTTTAGAAGAGCATGGAGAGACCTCCACAAAATAATGAATCAAGAGAACATTGTATACATTCACAGCAGTATTGTTTTAAGAACAACTTTGAGCAACCAAGTTATTCTTGCTATTAAATTAACCTCAAAGATTCTATGAAGGAAAATGTTGTTTGAATTCAGAAGGTAATATTGTTGTGGTGTAGGAAATGACAAGCTGGTTGATTTAAAAAAAACATGGAAAGATTTAGACATGTGAAGAAAGAAGCGATCCACCTTCAGAGAAATAGATGATAGAAAATAAGCATAGTAGGGTCTTAGGTATATGTGTATGAGTGTATTTGTGTATATATGTATATGTTTATAGATATCTATGTATATGTATATATGTATGTATATGTATATATGTATATGCTTATAGATATCCATGTGTGTATATATGTATGTGTGTATATATGTATGTGTGTATATATATGTGTGTGTATATATGTATGTGTGTATATATATGTATATGTGTGTATATATATATATATGTCCACCCTTAATTGTAGCCTTCTTTAGGGGATTCGGGGGAGAGAGGGGAAAAAATAAAGTAAAAAGTGCACAGCAGAGAGCAAAAGAAAACCAACAAGGAAGCAAAGAAAAGCTGGGCAGCTTTCAAAACAATGTGCAGTATTTATTTTGTAGGTTTTCTTGAATAGAAATTTGTTTTATGTTGAATCCTGTCTTATGGTCTGCTGTGTACATGGCAATGGTTTTTTTTTTCTTTTCTATTTTCTTTTTCTATTTTTTTTCTTTTCTTTTTGTATTTAAATTTAAATTAAAAAAAAACTTTACAAAAAAAACCCCAAATAAAGTTCTCTAGAAGTATGAGCTATTATTATCGTTATTTTTTATTCAGATACAGGGAAAGCTAGAACCTCTGTGCTGGTCCTTTCTACCATGTCACAGGCATCTGATGATACAGTAGATAAAGCACTGGACCTTGAGTCAGGAAGACTCGCGTTTAAATCTGGTCTCAGACACGTATTAGCTGGGTGACCCTGTGCAAGTCATTTTACCTTTGCCTCAGTTTCCTCAACTGTAAAACAAGGATAAGAATAGCACCTACCTCATGGGTTTATTGTGAGGTTCAAATAAAATAATATATGTAAAAATACTTAGCTTTAAATGCTTACTTCCTTCCCTCTCCCACTATTACCAAGCTGCCACCTTGGTGGCAAGAATTCACATAGCTTTTCTACTTATATGGCTAGTAATTCATTTTATGCTTATCATTCTCCTTCCTCAGAGGTTTTAGAGTATGATTTTACAAGCTTGCATTTATCACTCTAATTCCCATATTTATGCTGTTTTGGAATTCTATATTGCCATACTTTCTAGAATCTTTTTTGAAAAGTTTTGTAAAATGAGCTTAAATTAGTGGGGTTTTCTAGTCACTGTGTTAAACGATATTTTTTCCCCTTCTAACAAATACGCATTGTCAAGCAAAGTAAATTCCATATCAGCTATGTTTGGAAAATTTATGTTTTATTTTGTGCCTGGAGCCCATTACTATTCTGTCAGGAAGTGGATAGGATGCTCCATCATTGGTCCTTTGGAATTGCGGTTGGTCATTGCACTAATCAAAGTTCTTGAGTCTTTTGCAGTTGCTTGTCTTTACAATATTATTGTCCTTATACAAATTGTTGTATTGAATCTTCTAATCTAAATACTGCTATACTGTAGCTACTTCTCCTTAATTTGATTGCATGTAATGTCTGGAATTTTCTATTAACTTTAATCTTCTATTGCTATACTACTAACTGGATCAAGTCTTCTAGCCAACCATTTAACCAATCCCCCTAATCCAGTTGCAGATTGGGAGCCCTTTGAGACTTCCAGAAAACAAGAGGCAACATACAATCCTCACTTTGAGCCCTGAGTTCATCTTTTCCTGCTCATCGGTAATATCATTTCTACCTCTTACTAACACGATGGCAACAGAAATGGGTAGCCAAAAGATCTCAACAGCCTGAAATACTTAGCTGAATTGAATGTAATGAAATTTAATAGGGAAAAATGTAAAGTTCTGTACTTGGGTTCAAAAAACCAACTGCACATTTGTAGGATGACCTAGAAAACAGTTCATTTGAAAAAAATCTAAGGATTTCAGTTGACTGTAAGCATGATGAAAGTTAATAGTGGATGACAGAAGACAAAAAGAAATCCTCATTAAGAGGTTGTTCATTGCACAGAACAAGGGACGTGATAGTCCTGTTGTACTTGGCCCTGGTCAGACCATATTTGGCATGAGTGCTCTGGTCTAGGAATTGTATTTTAGGAAGAACATTGGTGAACTGGAATGTGTCCAGAGATGGGTGACCAGGATTGTGAAAAGACTGAAGACCAGACCATATGAAGATTAGTTAAAGGGACTAGAAAAGTTTAGCATAGAGAAGACAAAACTTAGAACTGCCTTTGAGCATTTTAACGAAAGTCATACAAAAGAGGAAAGAACTCTCATTCGTTAGCAGGCACAATTGAGTCAGTGCAGGGCATGGTATATGTGGCCCATAACCATGCCAACAAATTGGTACAGTACTAAAACTTTGGGGAGCCAAATAGTCAGCTGAGCAACACACATTATATCTTTCATCCTGAATCTCCACTCTTATAACAGCTTTCCTGCTTCCATGTCAGTGGCTTAGATGTTGAAATGCAAAGAAGCCCTGGTATTGGCCTGGCTTGGTCTCCTTCAGGCAGTCCGTTTTCTCATCTCTTACTAGTTGCCTCTTGACTCCATGAATCATTGCTCAACATAGTCATGTGGAGTCAGAGATGCAAACTCTACGTAGGTGTTCTAGTAACCTCCTGCCTTAGAGTTGGGAGAGCTACCTGAATTGTATTAAACACACATGAGCCAATAGCGCCCAAGAGTGGTGTAGTTGTAACTTCATTGAACATTAGATTTCAGAATGATACTATCAACGTTTTTAGGCCCTCTCCTTTTCAGTTAGTCAATAAGCATTTGCTAAGTGCTTGCTATGTGTCTATCTTGAGAGGGATGCTTGCTATATTTGTTTGTGGTAGAGAAATACTCTTAGAAAGACTCAGTGTAGTCTCAGTGTAGTCATATACTGAGGACCCTCAACACAAATGACCTCTCTGCATCCACTGCTTTACTGGATTTGTGTGTGTTGTCACCAACAAGGTAGTGTTTTTTTAAAATACATTTAGTGGAGCAGCTAGGTGGGGCAGTGGATAGAGCACTGGCCCTAGAGTCAGAAGGACCTGAGTTAAAATCTGGCCTTAGACATATAACACTCACTAGCTGTGTGACTCTGGGCAAGTCACTTAACTCCAATTGCCTCATCCCCCCCAAAAAAAAGTACATTTAGCAAGACAGTTCATTCTTAATGCATGAAATTGACAAAACCAGAAGTGAAAATACTTGGTAATGCTGGTCGTGGTCCTTGGTTATAATTGACTTAAGGGCAAGGAAAGTCATGTTTTTTGGACTTCCTCTAGCATCAGCAAGACCATCGGGCACATAAACAGAACTTCATAAAGTGTTGTCCATCCTTCATTTTCAAAGAGGACCGTTGACATCATGGGGCGATATCTTGACTTGCATATGAGTTGGACTTAAGTGAGGTAATCTTGTGTAAAGTTGTCAGCCTCACTTTCTTTTCTGGAGTCATCAAAGTCCAGAGACATAACAAAAGGATGATGGGTGATGGCCTGGGATGCAGTAGCCTTCAATGCCCGATCAAGCTCTAAGTGCTCCCCAATGCCTGCTTCAGCCTACTTCTTGGCCATTGGAACAAATTATTCTCATCCTCCCATTCTGCTGAGAGAAGTCTTCACATGCTTGGGATAGATGCCCCACCAACTTGCTGATATTGGGGTTTGAGGCCTATCAATTACCCTTAACCTGGTTTAAATCTGGGGTGCTCAGGGAGGACTAGCACCTCTGGTAAGAGGGCTTGCTGAGCCCTTTATGCCCATCCACCTTTGGTGTCCTCCTTCACCCAATTCTAACCTGTGACTCTCAGAAGTATAGCATGCATAGTGGCCACATTTCATAAATATTTTTTAATTGGATTGAATTGTGGATAGGGCTCTGGATGTGGAATTTCAACTCTGTAGGTATAGTCCTTATGATTTGGTCATTTATTTAAATATTTTATTAAAAGTTAAATATCAAAACAACCTATTAAACTTTCTTAGTCACTATATACATTTAATTAATTAATTTCAATACATAAACTATCAGCATATTTTCAGTGATTCAGTTCTCATGAGGATTTTCTATAAATTCATTCTCACTGACTTTTCTTCACATATGGTCTTGGTATTTCCTTCATTTTCTGGATCTCCTTTTTTTCCTTTTGCATTATTTCATAAAAGTCTTTCCAGTCTCCTTCATAATTTATGGCATTAGTTGTATTATGGTATTCCACAATATTAATGTATTGCAATTTATTTAACCACATTTCTATTGTTGGATATTTAGGTTGTTTCCAGAGTGAAGTATATTTATTTATTTATTTTTGTGATTACTTACAGAATGTTCCAAAAGTCTTAAGACTACACTAAAATTTTTGGAATGCTCTGTATAATGCTGCAATAAAAATCTTTTAATAGATAAAATTTTTTTTGTTTGTGATAATATTTTCTGGGTATATTCCCAACAACAGAATTATTGGTCATTTTGATAATTTTTGTTGTATCCTGCTAGATTACTGTCCAAAAAAGATTCTACAGGTTCCCACTTTCTCCAACAATGAATTAGAATACTATTTCCTCCACAACCTTATCAGCATCAGGTTTTATAGCTTTTAATTTTTTTTTACGAATTTTGTGGATGTGAGAGATGAAGCCTCAGAGTTGTTTAAAGTTCAATTCTATGATCATTAGTGAGACTGAGCATATATTTCAACGGATTATTGACCATTTGTATTTTCCCTTTTTTTAAAAATTGACTGTTGATAACCTTTGACCATTTATCCGAAATCTTTTTTTGTGTGAACCCAGGTAAGTGACTTGTTGGTTCTTGTTTTATTTTTACTTTGCAAATAGGAATAATGCTACTTGTTTCTACTTATAATAATGATGATGATGATAGCTAATGTTTATATAGTGCTTTAACATTTGCATATGTTATCTCATTTGATCCTCATAACACTCTTGTGCTATGTGTGATTATTATCTTCATTTTACAAGTGGAGAAACCAAGGCACAAAATGATTAAATGACTTATCAAAGATCATACAACCAATAAGTGTTTGAAGCAGGATGTAAGCCCATCTAAGTCCAGCCCTAAACAACCCTAAAACCACTGGATAAGCAGTAATTACACTGGCAAACAGCCACCCTGTTGTACTGGTCCTTCCTACCCCACTGAAGTTTACCACTAAGGAGCCAGGACTTAATGATCAAGGCAGATTGAGCAATAAGGTGGTGGAAACTATGCAACATATCACTGCAGGCTACAAAAATTTAGCATCTACTGTAAACCAAAAAGACACAATCAGGTGACTGATAGAATGGAAATTTGCTACCCACAATAATAATAATAATAATAATAACTAGCATTAAATTGTGGTTTAAAGTTTGCAAAGTGCTTTACAAACATTTCCTTCTATCCTTACAACAACCTTGGGAAGGAGGTGCTATTATGGTTCCCATTTTACAGGGGAGGAAATTGAAACAGACAGAGGTTAAGTGACTTGCCCAGGGTCTCACAGCTAAGTAATGTATCTGAGGGAAGATTCCAACCCTTGTCTTCCTGATTCAGAGTCCAGTACCTATCTATCCACTGTGCTACTTATTTGCCTCAGGGATATTTTGAAATAAATGAGTTGCTATTTATAAAAAACCAAAAAACAATTAAAGTATTTGGAGGCAAAGTGTGATATGGGATCATAGTGTTAAGAGTGGGGAAGTCAAAGTAAAATAAACAGAACCAGGAGAACATGGTACACAGTAACAGCATCATTCTATGATGATCTCCTATGAATGACCTGGCTCTTCTCAGCAATGCAATGATCCAACACGATTCCAAAGGACTCATGACAGACAATGCTATCCACATCCAGAGAAAGAACTATGGAATCTGAATGCAGATCAAAGCATACTCTTTTCACTATCTTTAATTTTTTTTGTATTTTTTTTCTTTTAGTCTGTTTCTTCTTTTACAACATGACTAATATGGAAATATGTTTTACATGATTGCACATATATAAGCTTTATCAAATTGCTTAACATTTTAGAAAGAGGGGAGGGGAAGGAGGGAAGTAGAAAAATATGGAACTCAAAAATCTTGTAAAAATGAATATTAAAAATTGTCTTTACATATAATTGGAAAAAATAAAATACTATTAAAAAATAAAGCACCTTAAAAAAAAAGTGTGGGGAAAGTACCTTAGAGAATATCTAGTTTAAGAGTTCTCAGCCTTTTTTTTATGTCATGGATCCCTTTGGCTGTGTGATGAAGCCTATAAACTCCTCAGAATTGAATTTTTAGATGCATAAAATAAAATACATAAGATGACAAAAAACATCAATTATACTATTATCAAAACTTTAGAGAGCTATTTAAATGTAAGCTAGTATTAGTTAATTAGTGATAGAGTTGGGATTTGACCCCAGGTCATCTGGTATCATATCTAGTGCACTTGCTTTTACCTTATAGCTGTCTTTAATAAAAATACTGTCTGAAAATTATAATTATCCAGGACAGCCCTGCCTAATCTAGGCAGTAAGCAAAAAAGAAAAAAAATCTCTCTGATAGCGTTCTCTCTCCTAAGTCTACCTTCCATTTACTTGGTGTGAATTTTGTATGCACCAATTTATGTGTATGTTGATTCCTCCATTAGACTATAAGCTCCTCAAGGACATGAACTGCCGCTCTCTCCCCTTTTCTTTGTATCCCTAAAGCTTAGCACATTGCGTAGCATATATTGTTGTTGTTGTTGTTTAATCATTTTTCAGGTGTGTCTGACTTTTTGTGATCCCATTTGGGGTTTTCTTGGCATAGAGAGTGGAACAGTTTGCCATTTCCTTCTCCAACTCATTTTACAGATAAGGAAGTGGAGGCAAACAGGATTAAATTGCTCCCCCAAGATCACACAGCTAGTAAGTATCTGAACCCAGATTTGAATTCAAGAAGATAAGTCTTCTTGACTCCAGGCCTGGCACTCTATATCTACGGAGCCACCTAGCTGCTTGGTATATCGTAAGCACTTAATAAATGCTTGCTGATTGAATGATTAACTTATGTAAAATTGTCTGTGGATCAAAGTTCATGTAATTTACAAGCTTGGTGATACGGCTACATCAGATTAGAAATCATCATGTCAACAAGCATTTATTAAGCCCTTAGTGTGTTCCAGACATTGTGCTAAATATGCAGATACAAGCAGAAAGAAATACAGTTCCTGCCCTAAAGAAGCATACATTCTAATTGGGAAAGATAACACACAAAAGGGCACTGAAAAGCTGGGGCTTGGGGGAGAGGAGTAAAGAGATGAAGGTATCAGGCCATGGGAAAATGATAAAGTCCATAGAATTAAAAGAAGAAAATTAGAAAAAGGAATGCACACATTACAGCTTCAAGAAATGATTTCTGACAGAGTTTGAGGGAGGAGATTAAAAAAAAACTATAAAAAGGGGTCACAAGAATTAAAAAAAAACTAGTTAATCAGGGATATTTAGTGTAGTGGTAGAGAGCCCTGTATACCTCATTAGCCCCTGAAGAATCACTGCATTGCCAACGTAATTGATATTGATAAGGAGTCACTGAGAGAAAGTTATATTATGCTCAGGTTACTGTTTTTTCCTGTATAGATTCTTAGGTCCATCTCTGTAAAGTAATTATGCATTGCACTGAGGAGGTCCTGTAATGCTCTGGAACTTAATGCAATCAATACACTATCAATGGGAAGTAGTATCTGGAGGACCTCATCATTTCGGAAGCCTGATCGCAAGCAAGTGAAGACATCTGAGATAGATAACTTCTCCAAGAAGTTTAGCTGTGAAGGAAAGGGGAGAGATAGAAATGTAACATCATACAGTAGGAGAGTCAAAGAAAAGCTTTTTTAAAAAAAAATTAGAATTGGGGTTCAGGCATGTTTGGAGACAGTAGAACTGGAGAGATTGAGGGTGCCTACTCATTCAATTAGTATATTATAAGGGATTATTGAATGAATGTGGAAGAGAGAAGAAATGATAGATGGAACAAGGTCTTTGAGGAGGAGTCCGTAGCAGATGAGATCAGGTGCACAGATAGTATTATTAATCTTGGCGATGATAAGAGAAGATAATTAAAATGAAGCAATAGAAGGAGCGGAAAAGTGATAACAGTGATAGCTACAAAGAATAGATTGATTTGACAAAGTTCCATGTGATATAAGTTGTATTCACTGAGCTTTCAGGGTTTTTCTCCCTGATGAAGAAGAGGCTTATGAGGAGGGGGAGGGATAAAATTCTCAACACTGTATCAACTTGACATTACGGAGAACACAAAGTCCAGACAATATGATGTTTCTTTGTTTGGTTTCTTCTGTTTTCAAATTTGTGCCTGCTTCTCTTAAACTATTAAAAAGACAACTAAAGACTGAAACCTAGCAGTTTATACTTTCATTTGAAAACCAATTAAAAGCACATTAATAAAATTTATATAGCCAAGGGTGTAAAATACAAGAATTTTGGTTAGTATTTTTGTTTAGTTGTATAAAGGACTCAAATGAACAAAATAAGATTGTATTGCTTTCAAGGAAAAAGTGAATAATTTAACAATGTTAGAAGAGGAATGAAATTACAGTATACCATTGAATGTAAATTGATTGTGTTTTCCTATAAAAAGGAAAACATTTACAGAATAGATAAAAGAAACAATTTAATAATATGTTGCCTATAGGAAATACATCTTATGTCAAAAGAGGTAAGCGGGCTTAAAATTAAAGGATGAAATTAAATTGATCATATTATAACTAGCTTAGGAAAATCTGAATCTGTAAGGAAGATGTAGTATAATGGAAAAAGCGCTGGATCTGGATTTAGAGGATCTCCATTCAAATCCCAGTTCTGATACTGACTAAATATATGATCTTGGATGAGTATTTTAAGTTTTCCAGACCTCAGTTTCTCATCTCTAATATGAGGGATCTTGATTTCAAAGGTTCCTTTTAGTCCTGAATATTGTGATCCAGTTTATAGGGAATCCTTTTTTCATGACAATGGAAGATATTTTGGTGAGGACACATTTTCTTGTTTTATGTTTTATTTATTGTCTGTAATCAGAGTCATTGAATAGAGAAAAACAAGTGGATAAACAGTGAATGTTGCCCAGACTAAAAGGCAACATGGCATAGTGCACAGTGTTTTGAACTTGGAGTCAGGAAGTGTTGGGTTTCAAATCTTGTCTACGACAAGAATTATGTGACCATGGGCAAGTCTTATATCTCTCTTACTTTTCAAAGCCAAATTTCTAGAAAATGCTATTTACTCTCATTGCCTCTATTCCCATTCCTTCTGCTCACTCCTAAATCCTTTTCAATTTGGCTTCCAACTTCAGTCATCTTAAGGTTCTCTCTTTAGTTACTAATGATCTCTTACTTGTCTGGTGGGCTTTTCTCAATCTTCATCTTTTTTTTTTTAATCTCTCTGCAGATTTGACACTGTTGATCCCTTCTTCACCTGGATACTCTCTCCTTTCTGAGATCCTGTGATGCTCTTCCGTCTACCTGTTTGACTGCTCCTGCTCAGTCCTCTCTGCTGGATCATCACTACATCTCACCCCTTAACTCTGGCTGTACCCCCTAAGGTTCCACCCTGAGCAGTCTTCTCTCCTTTTTCTATTTCAGTGGTTCTCAAACTTTTTGGTCTCAGAAGCTCTGTACATTCTTAAAAATTATTGAGGACCCCAAAGAGCTTTTTAAAATGTGGGTTATATGGGGGCAGCTAGGTGGCACAGTGGATAGAGCACAGGCCCTGGATTCAGGAGAACCTGAGTTCAAATCCGACCTCAGACACATAACACTTACTAGCTGTGTGACCCTGGGCAAGTCACTTAACCCCATTGGCTAGCCAAAAAAAAAAAAATGTGGGTTATATTTATTGATGTTTGTTGCTGTTGCTGAGTCATTTCAGTTGTGTCTGACTCTTTGTGATCCCATTTGGGGTTTTCTTGGCAAAGATACTGGAGTGCTTTGCCATTTCTTTCTCCAGCTCATTTTACAGATGAGGAAAATGAGGCAAACAGGGTTAAATGACTTGTTCAGGGTCACACAGCTAGTAAGTGTCTGAGGCCAGATTTGAATTCAGGTCCTCCTGACTCCAGGGCTGGCGCTCTATCTACTGCACCACCTAGCTGAAGCATTGATACTTACTGCATTAAAAATTAAAACAGATAAAAATTTAAAATATTTATTTGTTGATTTATTAAAAATAACCAAGTAATTGCATGTTACTTAGGTAACTTTTTTTAATGAAAAGTACATTTTACAAAAAAAGATTAGTGAAAACAGTGGCATTGATTTACATGTTTTTGTAAATCACTTCAGTGTCTGGCTTAATAGAATACAGCTGGATTCTTGTATCATCTACTGCATTCAATCTATTGTGATATGTTGTTCTAGTTAAAGAACATGAAGAAAATCTAGCCTCACACTGGTATGTAGCTGGAAGAAGGAGGAGTATTTTAATAGGCAAATAATATCTTAGTATTGTTATGAAAACAATTTTGACCACACAGAATCTCTGAAAGATCCTTGGAGGCCCCCAGGGGTTTGTAGACCACCCTTTGAGAACTGCTGCTCTTGATGACCTCATCAGGTCCCATCAGTTCAGTTATCATCTCGACACTGATGACTTCCAGATCTATATATCTAGCCCTAGTCTCTCTCCTGAGCGCTAGTGTGGCATCACCAGTTGTCAATCAAACATTTCAAACTGGATGAACAATAGATACCTCAAGCTCAACATGTCCAAAACAGAATGTACTTCCTTTCTCCTCAAACCTACCTCTCTGTTTAACTTCCCTGATTCTGTTAAGGGCAACACCATCCTTCTAGTTACCCAGGTTCCCAACCTTGGATTCATCCTCCATTCCTCACTCTCCCTTATCCCACATTTCCAATGAGCTGCCAAAATTATGTTTTTTTCTGCCTTCATAATATCTATTTCATCCTTCTCCTTCTCTCTACTCACATGATCACCATGCTAGTTCATGCTTTCATCCTTTCTTGCTTACTATTGTAATGGACTCACTATTGGCTCAAATCCCTCCCCTCTCTAATCTATTTCCATGTAGCTGCCAAAGCAATTTTCCTAAAGCATAAATCTGATAATGTCTCTCCCCTACTCAAAAAACTCTAACATCTCTCTATTTCTTCTAGCTTCAAATACAAATTCTTCTGTTTGATGTTTAAAGCCTTCACAGTCTAACAAAAATCTTCCTTTCCTGCCTTATTAACTACTCTTCGTATACTCTATGGTCTATCCAAATTGACTTGTCTTCTTGCTATTCCTTATGTACAATTTCCCCTCTACCATTTCTCTGTCTTTGCATAGCTTCTCCACCATACTTAGAACGCAACCTTCTCCTTACCTGTACCTCTTAGAATACTCAGTTTCTTTAAAGCTCAGTTCAAACACCACTTTCTACATGATGGAGGCCTTTCCTGGTCTCTACTGCTAGTGATCCCTGCCACCCTTCCGCCACTACCTCCACCAAATTACATTGTACCTATCCTCCATATAATTTGCATGTATTTACTTTGTATGTGCTTCTATGTGTATATGTCATCTTTCCTTATAAGATGTAACCTCTCTGAGGTAAGGCACAGTATCCCAGTGCCCAGCATAGTGCCTGGCACATAGTCAGCACTTAATAAATGCTTGTTGGTTGATTGATTGAAGTCATCTGACATCTCTGAGTCTCAGGCAACTCTCCAAGATTCTAAGTTATAGACTAATTACCATCTGAATTGGTGGGAAGAGTTCTGACAAGGGTTCTTGAGATATTATCCGGATTATGGTATGTGATTAGGTGGTCAGTCAATAATAAAGTAGTATACCACTACAAATATGTAAGATGTGCAGAGGGCAATGATCCAGGTCTAGAACTGGATAGAATAAATGAACATAAAAGTATTTGTTAATAACTTGTTATGCTTCAAGCACTACACTAAGAAATGGGGATACAAATAGAGAAAGAGAGACGTCTCCACTCCCAAGGAGCTTGTATTCAAATTAGAGGAGGATAGGAATAGAGACAGGAACTGAATTTGTAGTTTCATAGGGAATTCCTAGATGAGGAAATAGTTTTAACATCAACATGGGCTTCAATGATGGTCTGCCATTTTTTGACCAAAGATCGCATTTTGTCTTTGGTAAGATCCATTCAATAGAACTCAAGTAATTTTTATCCTGAATATCTTCAATAATCAATTAGAACTCAAGAAAAGCAATCTTACTAATCTGTAGCTTACTTCAAGAACACTTCCCCTCAGACCATTAGAAACAATTTTGGATCCTTGAGTCCTTGTGTGGTTACTCCCCGCCCCCCTACCCCGCCCCAAGTCCAATATTGTATGTATTTAACCTATCTGGTACTTTGACATGATCTCAATTCTTCTTTGAAAATGAGTTGATAAAAAAAGAAAAAGATGGCGGTATACAGGCTGGGACACAACCGAACTCTCCCAACATTCCCCTCCAAACAACCTTAAAACAACACCTAAAATTAAATTATGGAGCAGCAGAGCCAATGACATTTTTCCAGCTTAAGACAACTTAGGAAAGGTCTGTAACACTGGGGTGGGCACAGGCCTGGAGTATGGCAGGAACACCAGTGGTGGGCCTTGGAGGTGGCTGTGACAACAGCATCACCTTCAGAGCTCTCAGCCCAGAGATGGTAAAGGGGGTCTGGAGTCATCTGAGTCCAGTAACTAGATCAGGACAACTGGAGATGGCCCAGGCAAAGAAGATAAGAATGAAATTGATAGACCTTTTTAAAGGACTCTAAAGCCAATCAAAGACCCTCCTCTTCATCACATGGTTAACTTAGTAGAACCAGCTACAGAATGCCCACACATGGTTTACAGTGTCTCCAAGGCATTCCCTTTGCACAACATCATGGTTCTTTCAAAAACAGCTCCTTGGTGGAGCCATGTGGAGAAATGGCGCCTCAGGTGATCTAGGGATGTACTGAACTTCTATTGCTCTAATATTTCTTGCTGTCTCCTAGAGTTTCTATTTGGTCTATTCTATTCTTTCAGGAAGTCCATTACTTGGGTAACTTTCTTCTCTACACTTTTTAGCCTCTTTCCAATTCTTTGTTCTAGAGCTTTTTTTTTTTTTTCATTTTTGTCATTTTTGTGGAAAATCCATTTTTTCCTTTGAGCCTCTGTTTGCAAGTGTTAAAGAGTTAATCTTTCTTTCTAGGCTGGATTTTTGAACATCTCTAGTTCTACAGTAATTTTTCATACTGGTCTCTGTTTTCTTTGGTTTACTCATCTCTCCAGTTTTAGTTCTTCAGAGCCCTCCAAGTTATCTCAAGACAGAATGAGAGAGACCTAAGAGTGCTTGTCCTGGGTAGTTCCTGTCTTAGTTCAACTGCCCCCAGACTAGTTGCTGCTGCTCTCCAGGACTTCCCAAATCCACATCTTGACCTCCTAGGGCTCTCTTGGAGCTCCCTCCACTCTCACTACCTCCAGATACAGAGTATATTACATGTCTGACCCATTTTGGAGGATGCTGGAAGATTACTAGCTAACTTGTTTGTGCTGGTACTGGCTTTGCTGGTGGATCCCTTTCCTATTCCTTTGGGTTTTTGGCCGACTTTTTGTGCAGTTCAGGGATGGAAGAAATCACTTTCTCTAGTTCCTCATTAGATTTCTTTAATCGTGTAGTTTGGTACAAATTTCAGTTTTTTTTTTCTTTCTTCTGGAGTAGGTTTGTGGAAAATAAATAATCTGTCTCTTTCAATCAGCCATCTTGGCCAGAAACCTCTCAGCTCAATTGGTTTTAGAAAGGCAGAATGATATAGTGGATAAAGGGCAGATTCTAATCTTTCCTCTGATACATATTCGTTATTTGACCATTTTAAAGTTATTTAGCACAAGCTGTGGGACCCTGGGCAATTCACTTAACCCTTGATTGCCTCATCCAAAAAAAAAAAAGTTATTTAGCACAGTGCCTGGCACATGATATGCACCTAATAAATCTCTCTCTCTCTCTCTCATCTATCTATCTATCTATCTGTCTATCTATCTATCTATCTATCTATCTATCTATCTATACTGTCTATTTATCTTTCATCTATCTGTTTATCTACTATCTTGTTGGTGTCCTTGGTTCTCGAAGAGGACCATGACATCAGAAAGGTGATGCCTTGACTATCATCTATTTACCTACTATCTAATGTCATCTATCTATCTGTCTGTCCATCTATCTATCTATCTATCTATTTATCTATCTATCTATCTATCTATCCATATACCTATCTATTTGCTTAGTATTTCAAGTAGCTATTTAGGATTATCAGCTACAGATGAGATGCTACTCTATGTCTGTGGAGGAAGGTTGCATACCAGAAATTCCACACAGATGAAATCACAATTCTAGACCAAAAAAACCCACTTAAAAAACCACAACCAAAACCAAAAACCAAACCAACAATCAAAACCATAACTTAGTGCTCTTTTGTACTTAGCATTGTGTCTTCTCATGTAAAAATTCTGTGAAGTTGGTTCATGTTTTTAAAAAATGTGATGTACTAGAGAGTATAGAAAATGTTGTTAGTGGGCTAAGGACTGGATGCCCTAAATGTGACATAAACAATTCAACAACAACAAAAACCCAGGACATATGTGAGGGACACAATTGATTAGAAACACCAAGGCAACATGCCTTCTCCAGAGGCTAACAAAGATGTTTTTCCTTTGTACCAGTGAGAGATCTAGAAAGTTTCCCCCTCACCTCTATTCCTTTTCTCACCAATAGTCTCCTTTCCACAACTGGGACCCTGAAATCACTTGCTTGATTTTACTGCCAGGAAAAGAGACCAAGAGATTCATTAGCAAGGGTGAGAATCAGTAGGGGGCTCCCTCCCTCCCTTCCTGCACCACCCCAGCATAGGCCGGCCTTGCTTCACAGCCAGACTTATCTCCAGGCCCCTCTAGGTACCAGCCAGGGTAGTCGCTTTCCATATATGGGCAATGTGTAGCCTCCCCTTGCTTCAAATGTCCCATTTTGAAGGCCAGGCTCAGTTCCGATTGTGCTTCAATGGGTGTGGATTGTCCCAGAGCATCATTTTCCCAAGGTTTGGCTGTGCTAATTATGTAAGTAATTACACTTTCCATCTCCTCCTATTAAAACCTAGAACACAAGGGGAAAATTGAAAGAGAGCTTTGGAAGGAAGAAACAAACAACCCCGGAAAGGAGTAATAAGTTGCCCAAGGTCACCCATCTGCTGCTGCTGCTTTCCATACTCCCTTATCTGTGATGTCACTGGCCCCAAGGCCCCTCTATTCATTAAAACAGTTGAATCATTGAAAATGATAAAAATGACTAAATTTTCGACCTTCTGCCTTAGACATAATAGAGCTTGCCTTGATAGGGATGACATCCTAACTTGATAAAGCTTTTCTCCTCCCACCTGCTCTGTGGCAGGGAAAGAGGAGTCCAGGACTTGGGCTAATGCTGAAAGCTACCCCAAGGCCTATCAAATCTCCCATCACATCCTAGATAGACAAGAAGCATCCTGGGACAGGGAGGGACCTTAGAAATCATCACATAGTCCTGCCAGACAGATGTGGGTGACTTCCTGGGTAGGTGAGAGACTGGCCCTGCAGACATCTTCAGGCTTGTGACAATGCCTTGCTATTCCACACCTCTGTGGGGAGAGGGGTGGCAAGCTGGCTAGCCAGAGGTAAGATACAGGAGCAAATGTTTGATAAAGCCTGAGCACTTCTCTGGTCAGCCCATTCCCGCCTACCCTAGTTTCTCTTGAACCAGCTGTGGGTTCAGATTCAAGGTGTATAAATTATAGATTTTCATGGCGTTGCAGAAGTGACTTAAATTCCCTAAACCTCAGTTTTCTCATCTATAAAATGAAAATGTTGACCTAAATGACTTCTAAAGTCCCTTCCCTTTCTAAATCCCTTGAGTGTGCCCATATAAGCCAGTCTCAAATCAGTCAGAATTACATAGGCAAACAGCCACCCTCCTGAACTGGTCCTTCCTACCTACTGAAGGTTAGTTACCCTTAAGGATCCAGGAACCTGCGGCCTTGAGGCCAAATGTGCCGTTCTAGAGTCAGCATTTTTTGGCCAATGAGAACTGAACAATGAAGTGGTAGAAACTGTGAGATATATAGCTGCAGCTTACAAAAATTTAGCATTTACCACATAAGAAAGACAATGAAGTGGCTATAGAATGGAAACTTGATATTCCTGATAATAAATAATTAATAATAATAATAATAATTATAACTAGTATGGCTATTTTAAAATTCGCAAAGTACATTACGAATATGGTCTCCTTTCATCCTTACAACAGGGGCAGCAAGGTGGTGCAATAGATAGAAAGCTGGGGCTGGAGTCATGAAGACTCATCTTCCTGAGTTCAAATCCGGCCTCAGACCAAACACTTGTCATGTACTAGCTGTGTGACCTTGGGCAAGTCACTTAACCCCGTTTGCCTCACTAAAAAAAAAATGCCAGTGTTGTTTCATTCTATCTTAGTGATCTTGGGAGACTCATTTAAGCTCTCAGAGCCTCAGTTTCCTCATCTGTAAAATGAGAGAGTTAGATTAGATGATTTCTGAGATCCCTTTCAGCTTTAAATTGGTGATCCTGTGAACAAGAACAATAACAATGTAGATGATGTGTCTATAGCTCTTTAAACTTTTCAAAGTGTTTCAAATACAGTATCTCATCTAAGATTCACGAGGACCATGAGAGGTAACTATCATGCCCATGCTACAGATGAAAAAACTGAGGCTTAGAGAAGTTGTGACTTGGTCATGGTCATCCATCTAGTAAGTAATGAAGGTAAGATTCCGAATTAGGCTTTCCTGACTTCAGATCCAGGGTTAGAAAGAGAATCTTTTGTATATTTAAAGAAATGAAGTTGGTAATATTGATAAACTTAACCCTTCCCAGCAATACAAGGATCTAAGACATCTCCAAAGGCCTCATGATGGAAAATACTATCCACAACCAAAGAAAGAACTATGGAATTTGAATGCAGATTGAAGCATACTATTTACTATTTTATTTCCTCTTCTGTTGAGTTTTGTTTCCTCTTTCTGGTGGTTCCTCCTATTGGTTCTAATTCTTACTTACAACATCATTAATGTGAAAATATGTTTAATAGGAATGTATATGTATAGCCTATATCAGATGGTGCGCTGTCTTGGGGAGGGTGGTGGGGAAGAAGGGGGAGAAAAATTTTAAACTCAAAAGCATATAAAAGTGATTGTTGATAAATCAAAATAAATTAATAAAAAAAATTTTAAAAAAAGAAATGAAGTTGGGAAGATACGGGAGACCCCTAGGTGAAGGACTTTCAAAGGAGAGCTTTGTACTACTTGTATGTTTGGATACATATTTTCCTTTAACATGGCACAGTGGGTAGAGACCCTGCTTTGAAGCCTGCCTCTGCCAAGTACTGGCTGTGTGATCTTAGGTAGGTCTTTTGACTTCTCAATGCTCTGGGCAACTATCTAAGATTATGAATTGAACAGAAGGTGGGACCTGGATGGGTAAAGAAAATTTGCTAAATCAGGAAGAAGTTCCCCATACCAGTGAAATCCCAGATCTAACCCTCATCTCCATCTTATTTTTTTCTTACCCTAGTCTGCCTAGAGACAGCTATATGGTGTAGTGATACAGCACTAGGCCTGGAGTCAAGAAGATGTGGTTCAAATCTAGCCTCAGACCCGTAGTAACTGTGTGACCCTGGGTAAATCACTTAATCTCTGTTTGCAACAGTTTCCTCAAATGTAAAATGGGGATCACAGTAGCACCTACCTCCCAGGGCTATTGTGAGAATCAAATGAGGTAATATTTGTAAAGTGTTGACATATGGTAGGTACAATATAAGATGCCGATTCCCCTTACTCAAAGGATCCATGCACTCTTTTGAGCTGTTTATCAAATAAATCTAGATCTGTGAAAACTCTGGTATGAAAAGATTTGACTAAGGGTGACTCTGCAACCTGGAATCACCAGAACCCTGGATTCAAATACTATATGTACCTTCAGTCAGTGGGTCAGTGAAGCAACAAGCATTTAAATGTCAGGCACTCTGCTAAATGATGATACTAAGAAAGGCAAAAACACCACCCTTGCCCTCAAGGAGCTTACTTTTCAGGGGGGATAAAACATGCAAACAACTATGCACATTTAAGATATTTACAGTGTCTAATGCATCATTGGTGGAGTTGTGAACTGATCCAACCATTCTGGAGAACAATTTGGAGCAATGCCCAAAGAGCTATAAAACTGTGCATACCCTTTGACCCAGCAATACTACTTCTAGGTCTGTATCCCAAAGAGATCATAAAAAAGGGAAAGGGATCCACATGTACAAATATTTATAGCAGCTCTTTTTGTGGTGGCAAAGAATTGGAAATTGAAGGGCTGCCCATCAATTGGGGAATGGCTGAGCAAGTTCTGATATATGAGTGTAACGGACTACTATTGTGCTATAAGATATGATGAGCAGGCAGATTTCAGAAAAACCTGGAAAGACTTACATGAACTGATGCTGAGTGAAGTGAGCAGAACCAGGAGAAAATTGTGCACAGTAACAGCCACATTGTTTGATGACTGACTTTGATAGACTTGGCTCTTCTCAGCAATGCAAGAATCTAAGACCCCTTCAAAAGACTCACCATGGAAAATGCTATCCACATCCAGAGAAAGAACTGTGGAATCCGAATGCAGGTCAAAGCATACTATTTTTTCCCTCTTTTTTCCTTTCCCGTGGTTTTTCCCTTTTATTCTGATTCTTCTTTTTCATGATGAATAATGTGGAAATATGTTTAATATGATTGTTTATGTATAGTTTATATCAGATTGCATGCAGGCGTAGGGTTTGGGTGGGGGAGGAGTGAGGGACTGGGAAAGGCTTTTTGCAGAAGGTGGGATATAAATTGTCTTCCAGGAAGCCAAGGAAGCCAGGAGATGGAAACTAGGAGGGAGAACATTTGAGCATTGAGGGACTGCCACTGAAAAGACTTGGAATGGAGATAGGAAATGTCCGTCCTGGAGATAGGAAGGCATTTATTTAGCATTTGCTATGTGCTAGGTTCTGTGCACTTTATAAAAAACAAACAACAACAACAACAAAAACAAATAAGTAGGGAAATGACATAATCAGATCTGCTTTTTACGAAGATCTCCTTGGCAGCTGAGTGTAGGATGACCTGAAGTGTGGAGAGCCTTATGGCAGGGAGGCTGTTGCAGTAGTCCAGGCTTGAGGTGATGAGGGCCTATGGCTCTATGAATTAACTTTGACTATTAATAGCTGTTTGAGCCTAGGCATATCTTCAATTAAACCCTCTTAGTTTTTTTTTTTTTTACCTGTAAAATTAGCAGTTCTTGCACTTTCTACCCCATACCATTTTGAGGGGGAGGGAGAGGAAGAATAGGTTTTGGGAGAGTGCCTGGATTTGTAATTTCATTCATGTAGGGCTCTAAAATTTAAAGGGCTGCCTGGGGCCCTGAGAAATTGTGACTTGCCTATACAAACAAGACACAAATCAATGGTATGACTTGAATCCTGGTCTTCCTGGCTCTAAGGCCAGCTTTGTAGCCACTGAGCTAAACTGCCTCATCCCCAATGAGATCAAGACCATAAAATACTAGGTAAATGTAAATTATTGTTACTCTTTCCAAGAAGATGCTCATCGGTGATGCTGGCAGGAGAGTCTAAACCCACTTAATGGAACTCCAAGTGTTCAAGCATGAGACTGTGTGCTTTCCAGCAAGGTCGGGTGGTGATTGTAACCAGAGTTGCAGGATCCGGGAGGCAACATGCTTTGAGGTGATAACACAAGGGAAACCTATTTGAAAGTGGATTAACCATTCTTGAAAACAGATTAAACAACCACACCCCCTTACACACCTGCCCACTGTACTCTTTCTCTTTCCACTGCCAGCCATCTTCCTATTTCCTGGAGTACCACCACCACTCCCAACCTGGATTGCAGGATGGAACCCCCCCCCACTCTAGTCTTCCGTGAAATTGAATTTATTTGCCAAAAGGAGGGAGAGAAAGAGAGAGGTGGAAAAAATGAGCTCTATAGAGGAAGGAGATTTAGGTGGCCCCTGAACAATAACACCTTTGCTCAGGCTGGTACAGAGAAACTGGGCTAATTGAAAAAGGCAGGGCAGCAAATCTCTAACAAGGTGATGTTTGGCTCCCGCCCCTGCACCTCAATTCTGTGCCTTGAATAATCCCATGTTTCCGGAGAACAGACTACTGTAATGATAATCAAGGAAGTAAATTGCCCTTTGAAAAGCAGCGAAGAAATCAAATGGGCTAAGTATTTATTTGTATTTAATGCTCCAGGGCTTCTGTTTCTAGCTTTGAAGGACTCCTGGCCAAAGCTTCATGGAGCCATCAATCCTGGGACTGAGCTAAACATATTGGAGGCTATTTCTGGTGTCTCTGCCCTGGCATACTGTGTTTATAACAGGAAGACAGGCAAGTGTGGAGAAGAAAACTAAAAGAGAAGCAGGGAGAGGGATTGAAGGATGGAGGGACAGGCTGCTGGCAAACAGTTTTGAAAAAAGAAGAAACGCTTCCATCTTGAATCCTTTAGGGGATTTTTGGCTAAAAGAAATTCCCCAGAGTTTTCTCCAGGAAGGAAAAAGGGAATGCCAGACTAATGACTCTCTTATCAGTTTGGGAAGTGTATGCCAAGACTCTTGACCTGTCATCTTACCTCTAGCCCTGTAGTTGCTTACTGTTGGGTCTGAATCTTTCCTCTGCCTCTTTTTACTTATGTGACTTGGACAAGTAAATTTAATCTCTCTGTGCCTCAGTTTCCTGATCTGTAAAATAAACTAGATGACTACTCAAGAAATTTTTAGCTCTAAATCTATGATCCTCTGACATTGGTCACTCTCCCAGTGTCTGGGTGAGTGATAATAGGCCAAGACCTATTATCTAAGAGTTTCAGCCTGGATTTGAAGGAAGAAAACTGAAAGAGACCTTACAGATCATTCTCCTCACCCCCTTCCTCTCTTTTTATGGTGAGGACAAGAGAGGTGATTTGTGACTTTTTCAAGGTCATATTGCTAATTGGTGACCGAGTCAGGACTTGAACACAATCCTCTGCTTTCTAATCCCCCCTCCTTTTTTTTTTTAAGCCAAGAAAACCATTTATCCAAGTTAGCAAAAACAGAAATCAGAGAAGGTATACTTAAGAGAATATAAACTAAACAAGACAGAGTGGAGTTGCTCTCCTATTGGGAGAAAGGCAGCTCAGCTCAGCTAAGAGTGTCCTAAATCTCAGCCAAGGAGAAGTTCTCAGAAGTCTTTAGTATAGCAAACTGAGCATAGGGACGCGAGGGAGACTGCCAGCTCCTCTTGTGCTGGTTTCTTCCCAGGGTCTTTTCCTTCAGCAAGCTGAAGATGTATTGACATCATCCGTCACTCTTGAAATTGGGAGCAAGAAGCACCCCGAGTGACTGCAGAGACCAAAGAGAGGGTCAGCACACAGTTATAACCTATGATCTTCCTAAAAAAGCACAGCTTTCACCAGCCTCTGCTTGATAAACTTCAATGGCTCCCTATCATTTCTAGGATCAAATAAAAATCCTCTGTTCCAAACCTTTTAATATCCTCCCTCTGTTCCCCACCCCTCCACCTTTCCGGCCTTCTTACACTTTACCCGACTTCCCTCCATGTACTAGGTGATTCAATGACACTGGCCTTCTTTCACTGGCTGTCCCCCAGGCTTGGCAAGCTCTCTCTCCTCATCTCTGCCGCTTGGCTTTCCTGGCTTCCTTTGTGTTCCAGTTAAAATCCCACCTTCTACAGGAATTCTAGCCTTCCTTCTGTCTGTTGAATATTTATTTCCCCTTTATCTTGTATATGGATTTTTTTGTACATAGTTGTTTGCGTGTTGTCATCCCCATTAGACTACGAGCGCCTTGAGAAATGGGACTGTCTTTTGCCTTTCATTGTATCCCCAGTGTAAGCACTAGGTGCTTAGTAAGAGGTTAGTAGACAGAGCATAGTAGCAGCTTAAAAATGTTTATGACTAGGGCAGTTAGGTGGTGAAGTGGATAGAGCACCAGCCCTGAAGGCAGGAGGACCCAAGTGTCAGACACTTGACACTAGCTGTGTGACCCTGGGCAATTCACTTAACCCTGAATACCTTGCCACCCCCCCTCCCAAATGTTTATGACTGAGAATTCCTGCGGGATTACACCTGCAAGATGGGCAAGCTCTGGGGGCCTCTCAGACCCCCTTCTCTTTTTTCTCTTTTTCGGGGGGTGGGGTGAGGTTGTTGTAATTTCTTGTATTTGTCAGGACTAAGTAACCAAGTGTTTCCCAGGAGAAGCAATTTGCTTGAGTCTTCATAGTAGGAGGCACCTTGGGCCTTAACGTTACAAAAGGAAAATTCACTATAGTTGTTGTACAGCTTCAAATGCTTAAATCAATGAGAAATTGTTGGTGGCTGCCTAGGTGTCATCTGTGTCAGTGACTGGGTGTGAATTGCTGTCTGAGTGCTGGTGACTGAGTGAGAAATATTTTGGCATTTATTTGGCATATGTGTTCCCCTTCAGAGAGAAAGCACTACCAGCCTATGCTTCGGGGACTGGTAAAGAGCCACTGGATGTCTTGCCTGTGAAAGGTGCTAAAGAAAACATTCAGCTCTGTCCAGGCCAGCATGACGTGAGAGGGGTTTTGTGGCTTCTGGATCCCTCTCCCGGCTGTGAGGTGTACCTTGTTTGTAGGCATTCACCATCATCCAGAATGGAAACTTGAATAAGGAAGCCAGACCACACCCTCCAAAGGTGCACCTTTTTCCTGATGTGGAGACTTTTGTTGAAAACCCAACGGTTGCGCTCCCTAGAACACTTTGTTTGACTTTATAATTGTGTATGGAATACATTAAAAAAAAAAAAGTTCCACTGTTTTCTCCTGAGGTCAGCACTAATCCTTCTTGTGACCATCTCACCATCTCACTCTCCACCATTTTAAACTTGTTGACTCCACGACTTAGTCTCTGGGCTGAAATACTTTGATCAGGAAATTTGGCATCAGACTGTCTATGGTTTTCCTCTGTATGAGAAAGAAAGAGGGAGAGAGAGATCAAGGGAAATGGAGACAAAGAGACTAAGAGAGGAGAGGGAGAGAAGGAAAAAAAGGGGAGGAGAGTAGCAAAGTGGAGAGGGGAAAAGGAGGGAAAGAGGAGAAGGGGAACACAAACTAGATTTGACGGTAAGTTAAAAAGAGCAGTGAGAAAGGAATCAGGAACCCTGGATTCCTTGGCTTACTGGGTATTTTATGACTTTTGGGCAGCCTCTATAGGTCTTGACTTTGTCATTCGCATAATGAAAGACTTTCTCTGAATCAGGGGTTCCCAAATTGGAGGCAATATACAAAGCTCAGGGCAGTTAGGTGGTGCAATGGATAGAGTGCCAGGCCTGGAGTCAGGAACACTTGCGTTCAAATCCAGCCTCAGACACTTACTAGCTGTGTGACCTTGGGCAAGTCACTTAACCTGGTTTACCTTAGTTTCTTCATCTATAAAATGAGCTAAAGTAGGAAATGGTACACCACTCCAGTATCTTTGCCAAGAAAATCCTAAATGGGGTTATGAAGAATTGGATATGACTTAAAAAATGACAACAGTTTCCTGACTGTGTCTACTGTTCTACCAGCTGCCTTTATATTTTGTCAATAATGATGTCATCCTGTTGAAATTAATCTCTCCTTTATTCTTTTTGTGCATACTCGTGGTCAAATCTGGAATTTATGTTCTTTCACGTTGAATAGGGAAGGTTTTGTGAAAGCCAAGGGTTTCAGGTCCCAAAAAAAGGTCGGGGACCTCTGTATTAGATGACATCTAAGCTCCGTTTGAGATCTAACATCCTCTAATTGAGCTGTTAAAGTGTTTAATGAATGATCTTATCTTGGTGGGGAATTATTGCTGTTGTTTGTTCTTTGTTCTCAAAATTCCTTTCTTCGGGATAATACTTTAACACCCATCACTCTGGCTCTCATAGATTGGCCAACAATAGGTCCCAGGTCAAGCCTTACTTGGTGGGGAATTAGATAATTAAAAGAAGACCATCGTTTGCCCTCAAGTAGCTTAAGGTTTAAAAGAAGGGATGAAACAAAGATCAATCAACATAATCAATACAAGCTGTCTGGGGATGAATAGAAACAACACCCGGAGTAGAGGGAGGAGGGAAAAAGGAGGATTGTGTGGAGTGGGGAAGGTTGAGAGATTCCAGGAAGCAGATCCAGAAATGTTCTCATTTTTGTGGAACATTCTCTTAAAGTCCTTCAGAGAATTAGACCTTTACACTTTGAAGAGGCCTGGAGAACAGAGTTCTATTGTAGACTCCTTCTCTCCACCTCTGACCCTGTTCCAAGTTGCCCTTCCCACTCCTCCAGATGGACTTTCATTGAGACCCAAAAGAAGGTAGTGTTATCTATGCCTCAGTTTCTCCATGGATAGTTGAGAAAAATAGTCATCAGAAATCTACGTAGTGCCATTTTAGGCTCTACTTCCTCTCCACCTTTAGTCCAGTATCTTTTGTCTTAGTGAATGCAGATCATTCATAATTGAATAGAGTGTATATATGACATAAAACAGCTCACATTTCTATGGTACTTTAAGATTTATAAAATGCTTCTCCTGCAACAACCCCATGAAGAAGACAATGCAAACTTTCATTGAATTTTACTGGTAGAAATGGCAACCTGTCATGGGTAGAGAGCCAGATATTTAGGGAGACCTGGGATCAATTCTTCCACCTCAATCTGACATCTTACTGGATTAGTCACTTACCTGGGTCAGTCACTGATGTCTCAGTTGCCCCTAAGCAACCCTCTGACACCATAAGTTGTGGAAAAGCTGATCTGCATTGGCAGAAGAGGGTGTTTTTTTTCTCTATGAAATAGTCTTTTTTAAATTTTTTTTTATTTTTGGTAAATAATATCTTATTTTTTCCAATTACATGTAAAGATAATTTTCAACAATCATTTTTAATAAGATTTGTAGTTTCAAATTTTTTTTCCCTCCCCAAGACGGCAAGCAGTCTGATATAGGCTATACATGTGCAATCATGTAAACATATTTCCACATTAGTCGTATTGTGAAAGAAGAAACAACAAAAGGGAAAAACTACAAAAAACAAAGAAAGTGAAAATAGTACACTTCGATGTGCCTTCAGACTCCTTAGTTCTTTCTCCAGATGTGGGAAGCATTTTCCATCATGACTTTTTTTAGAATTGTCTTGGATTATTGTACTGCTGAGAAGAGCTAAGTCAGTCATAGTTGATCATTGCACATTGTTGCTGTTATTGTGTATAATATTCTCCTGATTCTGCTCACTTCACTCAGCATCAGTTCATATAAGTCTTTCCAGGTTTTTCTACCTGTTCATCATATCTTATAGCACAATAATGTTCCATTGCATTCATATACCACAACTTGTTCAGCATTCCCCCATTGATGGACATCCCCTCAATTTCCAATTCTTTGCCACCACAAAAAGAGCTGCTATAAATATTTTTGTACATGTGGGTCCTTTCCCCATTTTTATGATCCCTTTGGGGATGCAGACCTAGAAGTGGTATAGCTGGATCAAAGGGTATGCAACAGTTTGATTGACCTTTGGGCATAGGTCCAAATTGCTCTGCAGAAGAAGAGGGTTTTCTTACCTGAAGTTCTTTATACTAGAGGTTCTCAATTATTATTATTATTTTTTGTCTTAGAACTCTGTTAAACTCTTAAAAGTATTGAGGACTCTTCCTCCCAAGAGCTTTTGTTTATATGGGTGATATCTATCAGTGTTTACTGTGTTAGACATTAAAACATCTTAGTATTGCTATAAAAATCATTTTTATCTTGAGGACCCCTGAAAGGGTCTCAGGGACCCACAGGAGTCCCCAGACCACACTTTGAGAATTGGTTGTCCTGTACTAATGAAATCAGAGGTCAAGACCACAGAAATTTTTACAATTGGGAAACTGAGGCCTAATGAAGTTAAATGACCTTGTCAGTATCCACAGATGGTAGCTAAGTTTCAAGGCTTTCTTGTGGTTCCTCCCATTAGTTCTAATTCTTCTTTGCATCATGACTAATGTGAAAATATGTTTAATATGAATGTATAAATAGAGCCTATATCAGATAAGTCAAACAGCCATGATATGAACCCAGTTCTTGACTCCAGATAGTGACCCTTACCATTATACCAAGTGCTTTCAACTGGGACTTTTAAGACCTGAATTCATCTAGGTTCTGCCTTAACTAGTTTGTAGCCGTGGGCAAATCCTTTGACCTCAGTTTCCTCTTTGTATTCAATTAAACATTCATTAAGGTACTGATTAAGGTACTGAGAATACAAAGATTTAAAAAATCACAATGTCTCATATGTACAAAAATATTTCTAGCAGCTCTTTTTGTAGCTTGTCAAAGAATTGCAAACTGAAGGTATGCCCATCAATTGAGGAGTGGCTGAACAAGTTGTGGTATATGAATATAAAGAAATGTTATTGTTCCATAAGAAATGATGAGCAGGCAGATTTAAGAAAAACCTGGAAAGACTTACATGAACTGATGCTGAGTGAAGTGAGCAGAACCAGGAGAATGTTGTACATAGTAACAGTGACATTGTTCGATGACCAACTATGATAAACTTAGCTCTTCTCAGCAATACAATGACCCAAAACAATTCCAAAAGACTTGTGATGGAAGATGCTAATCACATCCAGAGAAAGAACAATGGAGTCTGAATGCAGAGAGAAACATATTATTTTCACTTTTTTTTGTTTTTTGTTTTATCTTTCTTGTAGTTTTTCCCTTTTGTTCTAATTCTTCTTTCACAACATGACTAATGTGGAAATGTGTTTAATATGATTATACATGTATAACCTATATTAGATTTTTTGCTGTCTTGGGGAGGAGGAAAGAGAAGGAGGAGAGAAAACTTTGGAACTCAGAATCTTACAAAAATGTATGTTGAAAACTATCTTTACATGTAATTGGAAAAATTAAAATACTGTTAAAAAAAGAAATTATGAAGGGGATAGCTTTAGAGAAATCTGAGATTTGTATGAACAGATGAAAATTAGCAGAACCAGAACAATTTATATAGTAATGACAATATCATAAAGACAAACAACTTTGAAAGACTTGGGAACTTTGATCAAGGAAATGATCAACCACAGTTCCAGAGGACTCATGATGAAACATATTGTCTACCTCCTGGACTCAGGGTGCATATTGAGATATATTGTTTTGGACAAGGCCAATGTGGGAATTTGTTTTGCTTAATTATGCATATTTGCAGCAAGGGTTTTTGTTTTTTTTTTCTCAGTGTGGGAAAGGGGAGGAAGAGGAGGAGGTGCGAAACAGAGTGGTTGGATTTTCCTGAATTGAAAAATAATTACAATGCTTTCCTCAACAAGTTTACATTCTACTTAAATTCAGCAGTCTTGAGGGGATTGAACTAATTCCCTTGTAGTTCTCATTACTCTTTTATTTTCCAGGGAAGTATTTTAATCAATTGCTTGTGATTTTGTAAATTTGTCCCATCTAGTCAAAGCTTGGGAGCCTGGGAAATTTTCTTTATATTGACATCCCATAGACCCACAGGCCATTTGAAGAATTTGTTGTGTAAATGATGAGGTAATAATCTTCACCTGACTTGTTTCCAGAGAAAGGAAGAGGCTTCAGGGGGCCATTGACTGGAAATTGTCTAGTCTTGGGCTGGCATGGGGAGAATGGACCTAGACTGTATTTTGGAGATAACCCTGCATAGATCTGACCTCCAAAATCAAATTCAACAGTTCAACAAATACTTATTGACATCTCCAATGTAGAACTATAGCAGGATCTGTGAAGGGATACGAAGTTAAATGACATATAATCCTAGCCCTTAAAGGCTTAACTCAGGGGGCAGCTAGGTGGCGCGGTGGATAGAGCACCAGCCCTGGATTCAGGAGGACCCGAGTTCAAACCTGGCCTCTGACACATAACACTTACTAGCTGTGTGACCCTGGGCAAGTCACTTAACCCCCATTGCCCAACCAAAAGAAAAAAAAAAACCAAGAAGACTTAACTCACATAAGCAATGTAATACAAAGTAAGTTATTGTTATTCAGTCTTTTCAGTTGTGGCTGATTCTTTGTGACCCCATTTAACATTTTCTTGGCAAAGATATTGGAATGATTTGCCATTTCCTTCTCTAGCTCATTTAACGGATGAGGGGAGGCAAACAGGGTTAAGTGATTTGCCCAGGGACACACAGCTACTAAGAGCCTGAGGTCAGATTTGAATAAAGTAAGTAGGCTTTGAAAATACTAAATTGCTGAGAGAGTTCTTAGATGAGATCAAGGAAAGCACTTGGTAGAGAGAACATTTGAAAAGGGTCTTCAAAGGTGATTAGGACCTTATCAGGATGTTGATGTGTCTACATTGGGAAGGGATTGATTTTGCTGGAATTGTTTTAATCTTTTTTGGTCTTTATTTTAAGGGATGACTCTCTAGAAGGAAAAGGGACAATTCCAACTTAATTGGAAAATAATGTAATGTAAAAACAAAAAAAATTACTTTGAAAGAGTTACGGGTTCTATGTTAATCATGACATCAGAAAAGGTTCAAATGTAGAATCCTAGACATAGAGACATGGTGAGGCTGTGTGTTGTAGTGAAAAACACATGGGACCTGAATTTTATTTTATTCCCATAACTACAAGCTGGGTGAAGTTAGGCAATTAATTTCATTTCAATTAACTTCATTTGATTCATTTCATTTCTGTGGGCCACAGTTTCTACACTGGTAAAATGAATGAATTGAATTAGATGAGCAGTGATGTGGCTGTACAATGGAAAAGAGCTTTGAATTTGAACGATGTCTAAAGTACCTGTTTCCTATGTACTATTGAGCTACTGGGCCCAGATGACTCAGGAGGAGAAAGTGAGGCTGGTGACCTTGCACAGCCTTTCCTCACTTAAATCCAATTCACTTGCTGTCTGTAGCATCCCCTCACTGATGTCATGGTCCTCTTGGAGAATGAAGGACAAAGAGCAACAGGAACAAACAAATTGCTGTTGAGCAATGTACTTCTCCTGTGGGAGCCTCAGTTTCCTCATCTATACAATGACTGAGTTTGACTAGACTGGAATACTCCTCCAATTCTGGAGCCTAGCAGGAGCTAGGTGGCATAGTAGATAGCACTCCAGCCTTGGAGTCAGGAAGACCTGAGTTCAAATCTGGCCTCAGACACTTGAAACTTACTAGCTGTGTGACCCTGGGCAAGTCACTTCACCTCAATTGCCTCACAAGAAAAAAACAACCAAAACAATTCTAGAGCCTATAATTCTAAGGTTCTATCCAGCATTGATCTTTTGTGAATGAAGGACCAAAGGAGGATCATTAGTGCTCCAATGACAACTTGGAGGGAAGTCTGTGGTGGAGTCTGCTAAGGACCTGTCCTTGGTCAAGGGCTGGTTAGCAATGATCTGGATGAAAGCATGGATGACATGCCTATTGAGCTTGGGAATGTTCCAAAGCTGGAGGAGATGGTTAACATTTTGGATAATAGACAGAACCCCAAAATATCTTGGTAAATTAGAATGAAAGCCTGAATTTAATAAAATGAAATAAAATAGAGATAAATGCAAAGCACTATATGGAATAAAATAAAGTCAGCTCTACAAGTACATTATTGGAGAGGTTTGGTGAGGCTTCAAGTCTTCTGAAAAAGATTTGAGGGTGGTAGCGGACAACAAATTCAGTATATTAACAGTGCAACATGGATGTCAAAACAAATGAATGTGATTTTAGGCTGTATTCAGTCTAGAACACGGAAGGTGATAGTCCTGTTTTTAGCCATGGTAAGACCACACATGGAATATCATAATTCTGGGAGCCATATTTTATGTCTGGATAGAGTGCCAGACATGGAGTCAGGAAGACTCATCTTCCTGAGTTCAAATCTGACCTCAGACACTTTCTAGTTGTGTGACCCTGGGCAAGTCACTTAATCCTGATTGCCTCAGTTTCCTCATCTGTAAAATGAGCTGGGGAAGAAAATGACAAACCATTCCAGTATCTCTGCCAAGAAAACCTCAAATGGGGTCATGAAAAGTTGGACATGACTGAAAAAGACTGAGCAACAACATATTAACAGTATGCTGATAAATGTTTAACAACTACTTTCCTCCTACCTCCCTCCCCCCCCCAAAAAAGCATGATGCTTTTTTAAGATGGCTCAGTCTTCATCTAAACAACTAAATAACCTCCACTAACAATTCCGTAGTCTTTTGGGGCAGCTAGGTGGCACAGGGGATAGAGTGCTAGGTCTGGAGTCAGAAAGACCTGAATTTAAATCCAGCCTCCTATACTTACTATCTGTGTGACCCTGGGCAAGTCACATAACCTCTTTTTGGCTTAATCCACTGGAAAAGGAAATGTCAAATCATCCCAGTATCTTTGCCAAGAAAACCCCATATGGGGTCATGAAGAGTCAGACAAAACTGAAGTGACTGAACAACAATGTCTGGAGAATATTCAAATGAAGGTGACCAGAGTAATGAGGAAATTTGAGACCATGAGGATAATTGTTTTTCAAATAAAAAAATTGAACTTAATAAGTACCAAGTAAAACGAAAGGAAGGGAACATGCTTTTATTAAGTGCCTACTATGTCTCAGGCACTATGCTAAGTGCTTTACAAACATTATCTCATTTGATCTTCATAGCCACCTTGGAAGGTAGATGCTATTATTATTCCCATTTTACAGATGAGAAAACTGAAGCAGACAGATGTTAATTGACTTGCCTAGAGTCACACAACTAGAAAGTGTCTACAGTCAGATTTGAACTCAGGAAGATGAATCTTCCTGACTCCAGTCTAGACACTATCTCCAGACATTAGTCCTTCCTAAAATAAGGTTACCAGAACTATGATATTCCATGTGGGGTCTGAGCATGGCAGAAAACAGGACTATCATTTTTCATGTTCTAGACTTAATATAGCTTGGAGACAGTGTCTGAGGCTAGGTTTGAATTCGGGTCTTCCTGCCTCTAGGCCTTAAGCTCTATCTGCTGTGCCACCTAGCTGCATTTGAGCACTTCCAGATTCACAGTCAGATCATACATAAAGTTTTGATCTTCTATTATGGACGGCTTGCTTTTCTTCTTCAGCATATAACACATTGATATGGATATTTGGAAGGAGGTGAGCATGATTTGTCAGGAGATTTAAGTAGGGTATTCTAGCTGTCTCCATGTATTTGAAAGGTTGCCGTGACAAGAAAGGACTGGATTTTATCTACCTGACCCCAGAGGACACAATTAGGAGCAGTGGGTGAAAGTTGGCTAGAGGCAGATTGGAGCTTGCGGTAATTTCTGGAAAGGCTTCGAGGGAGCTGTCCGAAGGGGGAGGTAGGAGGTAGGAGGTTTCTCTTCACTTTCCCATTTCATTGGGGCTTTTGTAGAGGTGACTCTCGTCAAGCAGCTTGCTCTAGTGACCCCTTGAGTTCCTTCTAACTCAGATTCTATGATGCTGAACACTGAAATGGGGAATATAAGAAAGCATAGATCACAAGAGAGTGAAAGTGATGAATGGCTTCATTCTTAAGGAGATAGAGATCTTTCAACAGACTCAATTTCTAGTATCAACACTTTAATTGAAACAAGGGAGGTCTAGGGCATGACTAATCCGCATTGTGTTTTGAAAGAGAATGTTGCTCCATTCCCCAAAGTGGCTTTAATAAGATTGAATACTGTTAAGAAAAGACCTGCGGACTGAAGTGAGTGAAATCTGGAAATTCAGTGCAGGAAAGATAACTCTGAGGTTGATTATGATCAAATAGATAATATTGGCAAACACTTAGCACAGTGCCTGGCTCGTAAATTCTCAGTCCTTTCCTTTTCCCTTGTTCAGTTGCCCATTTTGCTCTTAGGTGGAGTTACATGTAGGATTCTGCAAATTGAGAGGATAGACACATGGTGTGATGGTGATTCTCGGAAAGCTGAACAGGGACATAGAAAAGTAAAAGGTAGGTCCCTGAGGCGAATGATTTAAAAGAAAGAAAGAAAGAAAAAGAACTAAGCAGTGTGGCACATTAGAAAGAGTACAGACTTGAAACAGCTTTGAAGTTGAATGAATTGGTTTCAAATTCCAGCTGTACTACACATAAATGTGATCTTGAGCAAATCATTACTCTGGGTCTCAGTTTTCTCATCTGTAAAAATGGGGGGGGGGTTAGACTAGATTAGGGCTTCTTAACCTGGGGTCAGTGAATGTACTTTTAGAAATATTTTGATAACTGCATTTCAATAGAGTTGGTTTCCTTTGTAATTTACCTGTGAATTTTATTTTATGTATTTAAAAACATCATCCTGGCTTCACCAGACTGCTAAAGGGGTGCATGGTACAAAAAGGGTTAAGAATCCCTGTACTAGGTCATTCCCCTTTGTCCCCAAATCACACAATTTTAGAGTTAGGAAGGATCTTAGCAGCCATCTAGTCTAATACCAATGACCCTATGATCCAAAGTGGCCATACATAATCAATGCCAAAGTTTTATTTGCTAAGAAACTTGGGGCTAGCTGCTTGTCACATATTTCCCTTCCCTTTCACACACTTTTCAAAGTCTGCATATTGCTCTCTCATGGAATCTTTTGCCCTTTAAGGCTGCCCTGGTTTATTTTATCCTTAATAAAAATGTGGAGGAGGGGCACACAATCTCTTCCCTCTACTTTCTCCCGCAAGGCTCTGCACTCAGGAATGGTTTGTGCCTTTGAAGTTAAGGGAGAAGAATAACTATCTGGGTATCTTGTGAGGTGAACCTTGTAAACTCCAAAGACCATCAACTCTGTGCTCTCCAAGCCTCCAGTTTCCACACTCTTTCTGACTTTTTGTTCAGTAACATCCTTTCCTCTAGAAAAAGAAAGGGAAGGAGAGAAATCTTGGTATAAGAGTAAGTGAAATGGCAGGTGATCATTAGAATACAGATTAAGGGAAAAGAAGGATAACATTCTTATCATTATAGTAACATACTAGATCTGAACATCTAATTTGCTGAGAGCTGAAATGAATTTTTACTATCTTCTTCATCCTAAGAGCTATGGCTGGATTCTAGAGCTAAAGAGCATCTCCTCTAGCTGTTTTTTTTCTCCCATAATGAGGAAACTGAGGCCCAGAGAAGGGAAATGACTTGTCTGATTTCCCACAGCTAATCAATAACAGATACAGGATTTGTATATAGGTCTTTTTTTTTTTTTTTTTAATGCAGGTCTTGACCCTTTTCTCCTGCCCTATGTGACTGTTTTCTCCATCTGCCCACCTTGCCCCTCATTTATCCAGCCTGGCTTCCCTTCCTAAAGGTCTCATTTCAATCAACAAAGCCACCACTCTTCATATTTCTTAGGCTAGAAATCTGGCACCGTCTTTGACGTTATTCTTTCCATCATTTGTTATATCCAGACTATCACCAGGTCCAGACATTTCAGAAGAGGAAGAGGTACTTGAAGTCACCCTTTCTTCTCTATTCTTGCTGCTACTTCCCTGGTCCAGGGGACTACTCCACTTCACCCTTTTCCAATTTTGGAACTGTAATCAAGTCAATGTGCTCCACCCCTCCTCCAGGGGAGGCATTTGACTTGATGTCATAGTCCAGGATTTAACCACTGGATCTGGAGTGGGAGCACCTAGTTCCTTCAGTAGGTGTCTTTCTATACCCAATCCACCCTGCAAACAAGTTCTAGGTTAATGACTCCCTATTGCCTACCAATGGAGACCAAATTCCTTTTGCCCTTTAAGGGCTGTCGTTGTCTTCCCCCATCCTACCCACCCAACTTTATTTACAGCTGTTTCCTGACACTCTGCTTTTGTCAGATCTCATTGTTCTTCAGTTGAATCAAACTGAATTAGATAATCATCTATCATGTGCAAGACACTGGGGGTGCCAAGATAGATGGAACCTATGCCTTATTCCCAAGGAATTACCAGGTTAGTGGAAGGACAAATACATGAATAGCTATGATAAAAGGGAGAAGAAGATATGTGCAAAGGAAAGATCTTTCATTTATTCAACAAACACTCATTAAGTATTTATTATGTGAAAGGCACTGTGCTAGGCTCCAGTGATACAAAGACCAAAAATACAAAATCCCGGCACTCAGTAAACTTACATTCTACCGAGGGAGAGGGAAAGAACAATAGGTACACAGATATTTCAGTGTAAAATATATGAAAATTAAATACAAAGTAATTTGTGGGTAATTTGAGGCAGCTAGATGGCTCAGTGGATAGAGGGGTTGGGCCTGGAGTCAGGAAGAACTGAATTCAAATCCAGCTTTAGACACTTATCAGCTGCGTGACCCTAGGCAAGTCAATTAACCTCTCTTAGGCTTAAATCCACTGGAGAAGGAAATGGCAAACTACTCCAGTATCTTTGCCAAGAAAATCCTCTGGACAGTATGGTACACAGGGTCACAAAGAATCAGACGAGATTGAACAACAACAATTTGTGGGAAGGGGGAGAAGGTGGGATCAGGAAAGATCTCCTATGGGTATAGTATATGAATTAAGCCTCAAAGGGATCCAGGGGTGCCTAGAGACAGAGGAGAAGATACCCTTCCTCCCTCCTAAAGTCTTCTTGCCACTCTGATTTCTCCCTTTTCAGATCTTTTTTTTTTTTTTTTAACTTGTACCATAAAATAACAGCTTCTCTGGTCAGAATTTTATTGTCTTTTACTAGACACACCAGAAAGATTTACAGAGCAAAGTAACAGTGTGATCTTTAAAATAATCATTGTCCTGTTTTGATCTTTATAATTTGAGAGAGTTTCTGAACTTAAGAATAGTGATTGGAAATGTGATTATTCTTTAATTCATAGAACCACAGAATACTAGAGCTTGAAGGGTCTTAGAAATAATCTGGCCCAACTTTGATAGGCTTAGCTCTTCTCAGCAATGCAATGATCTAAGACAATTCCAAAAGTTTCATGATGGAAAATACTGTCCACATGGAGAGAAAGAACTGATAGAATCTGAATGCACATCGAAGCATACAATTTTCTCTTTTTTTTCTTTCTCATGGCTTTCCCCTTTTGTTTTGATTCTTCTTTTACAACGTGACTAATGTGGAAATATGTTTAATATGATTGTACGTATATATATAGCCTATATTAAATTGTATACCGTCTTGGGGAGGGGGGTAGGGGATAGGGAGAAAATTTAGATCTCAAGCTCTTATAAAAGTAAATGTTGAAAATCAAAAATAAACAAATAATTTTTTAAAGAAGTAAAAAATAAGTAAAATAAAAAGCTTAAATTAAAAAAAAATTTTTAAAAATACAAAAGAAATATTCTTGCTCAAATGCCTCATTTTATAGATGAGAATATGATCCAGAAAGAGACCTGAATTTGGAGACAGGTGATTTGGGTTAGAATTCTGTCTGAGGACAGGCACCTTGATTTTTACTCCTTGTTCTGTGGTCCCAGGATTTCAAGTCAGAGAACCGGAATTCAAATCATGCTTTTGCCATTTATTAGCTATATGACCGTGGACTAGTCACTTTGTTTTTGGGTTCTTACTTTCCTTATTTGTAAAATGAGGAGGTTGGACTAGATGACCTTTAAGCCCTTCATCTATGAGCCTCTGCTGTGGCAGTCACGTGATTTGAGCATGAACCTCAATTGGAAGGATCACAACCCAATGGTGAGGAAGACATTTTGAAAACCTTACAATAATATAGAAGTATCAGTTATTATTAGTATTATTATTAGTATTAGTCCAAATAATAAATTGATGCCCAGAGAGAAATAAAGTGACTTGTCTAAAGTCATAAAATTAGTAAGAGGCAGAACCAGTATGGAAGGAAGGAAGGAAGGAGAGAGGAAAGAAAGGAGGAAAGAAAGAAGGAAAGAAAGGAGTGAAGAAGGGAGAGAAGAAGGAAATATGCTTTTATTAGTATGAGAAGCCTTATACTCATCCTCCATAACATCTAGGTCAGCAAATAAAATTAATAATAATAATAAAAATTATTTTATTGATTCTAGTAAGAGCCACAAGGACCACAGCTACAATGCCCCAAAGGGTTTTTTTTTTTTTTTTGGACCCAAATGCAGTTAAATCCAGCTAACCCTCACCCCGTGGCCAGGAATGGTATGTAGTCAGCCAGGCAGTTACATGAGAACAGGTCTAGTTGTCTTCCGGCTCACCTTGAAGAGCAGCCAAACTCAGCACATTGAGAAAATGCTCAGAAAGTGCTCTTGCTGCTTGTTGGGTGTTATTTGTTCAGTCATAATCTTCCTGAAACATATGTCTGTTGGTGAGAACTCAGCCTTCGAAAGCAAACAGAAGGCTTCTTACTGACTCCTGTTGGCAAGAGGGGCTGTTGAGGCTAGGCAATATGGACACAGAGCATCCTATCTCTCTGAGTTTAACAATATTGCCTGTGTAACCTGCCCCTCCTTGGTCCCTGTGACCTCAGGTTCTGCCTCTCTCTCAGACCTTTCCTCCTAGGGTCAGAAATTGGGCTTACCCTGTAGGACCTTCTTCTTTGGGGAAACCCTGGCCTGTAAACCCAGTTATATAATCTTGTTATGTATCCAAATCCAGAACTCATAAAGCTGTGGGTTATACCGCTGGCTGGTACCACCATTACTCTCACTATTGTCCCCCCTGGCTGAAACCAGTCCCTTTGAGATGAGAGGGGATTCCAGCCCTCCAGGGTAGCAGGGTCAGTGGGGTAGGGGGAAGGAAAGGAACCAGTGGCAAGATTTATCTGTAACAGAAGTGCAAACTTACCTTCAGTTCAGTTTAAAAGCCTAGTCAATGATTACACATTTTTATTATTTACTTGGTAGAAATCCCCTAGAAAAAGAGGGTTAAAAAAAAAAAAAGCCAGGGGCCACATTCCTTCCAAACGCTAGTAGCCTGGATAGACATCGCAAGGTTGATGCATGGGGATTTGGGGCTTTGGTTGCTGGGCTCTGGGCTGAGAAATAAGTTGGAATCATTAGCCTTTCACCCGCTGGGTCTGTCTGTCCGGGGCCTGTTTGAAGCAGCAGTGAAGCCAGCTGGCAGACTTCAGCTGAACCAGGTAATGCTCTCAGCCTTCAGATGACAAAGGTTGCAGGGACACCTGGTTAGCAGGTTTAATCATCTACCATCTCCAAACACTGCAGGCTAACAACCAGTGGAGTTGAAGACCATAAAAAAAAAATTCATCCCTAGGGACAACACCGGTGGGAAGAATAAGGGCACCGGTGTGGTCACTGCTTCTGGAGCAGCCCCCAGAGCAGGGGCCCAGGGAATTCATCTCCAAACAAGCAAGAGGAGAAACAGCTGCAACAAGTTCCATGAGAAAATGGACATCTGGGGGAAGCTCTTTTCCCAGCAGCTTTGCTAGCCCACTCTTGGTGAGAAGAAGAATCTCTTTGGAAGGTTATCTTCGTGATAAGAAAGCCTTCTTGGGTGCATTGTGAACGAACTAGAGCAGGCTGAGCAGGGTTTTGTTAGCCACCTTCTCTGTGTCGGTGGCCCCTTATTAGAGACAGACTGTGGTGCCTACTGTTCTTTATCAGGATGGATTCCTCTGATGGTAAAGAGCAGTCCAGATGTCCCTACGTTCAACTCTGGCTGCTGGCTTTCTTCAACCCTATTTGTTGGCAGTCTTCTGATAAGAGACCAGGCATTGATGTCAGAGCTCAGTGCATGGGAGGCAATTTGAGGAGTGGAAAGAACATGGAATCTGGAGTCAGTTCTGCCATTACCACTTGTGTGACCTTGGGCAAGTCATTCACCTTTCTGAGCCTCAGTTTCCTCAAAGTAGAGGATTATAATTATATTATCTGCACCATAACATTTTTTTTTAAGATCAAATGAGACAGTATCTGTTTTGTACTTTTGAGTACCATAGATATGTTAGCTGTTTTTATTAGGATGTTTTTAGATTTTAGAATGGGAAGGGATCTTAGAAAACAAGCCATCCAAAACCAACCCCAGATTTTACAGATGGAGAAACTGAGACCCAGAGATGTGAAATGACTTGCCCAAGTCAACAAGCATTTATTAAGTGTTTACTGTGTGCCAGACACCATGCTAAGTGCTGGGGATAGAAACACAAGCAAAGAGAAAGACAATCCCTGCCCTCAAGGAATTTATGTTCCGATGAGGGAAGACACAAAAGGGGAGCTGAAGAAAGGATTGAGGAGGTACCTAAGCAGAAACATAGTCTGTCTCAAAGCCCAGAGAATGAGGAATGGCTGGTTTGCACCCTTCCCCAAAATTGAATTTCCAGAAAGAACTCCACAATGGGAGAAAAGACTTTAGGGTGGAGGGAGAAGGTAGCCGAGTCATGATGGAAGTCTGGAGAATAAGGGATGACTGATTTGGGACCTTCATTAGTGAGAAGCAGAATTGGAATTTTTATCCAGGTACTCTGACACAAAATCCAGTGCACTTACATTAAAAATTGCTGATGACGATCTTTCAATTTACACGTTGGTATTAGACAGGAGACTAGGCAACTCCAGATGCTGTGAAATTTTTACTCCTTAAACATCTTTACTTTGGGTAGACACAGATATGCTAGGAGAACTTGGATCTTATTTTTATGATATTAGCTATTTGAGGGAAGATCAGTCAATCAATGAGTAGTAAGGTACCTTACACATAGGTGCCATTCAACATATATTTGTTGAATAAATGAAGAAATAGAAAATGAATAATATAAGGTATTACTATGATAATTAGCAAATGAGTGGTATAATACAGATAGTCTATGGAGTTCCCAGGAGGACAAGATTACTATGGATAAGTAAGGCTTTATAGAGAAGATGTGACTCAAGCTGGACCTTGAAGGGTGGGTAAGATTCAGATAAGCAGTGAGGAGTGAGAGAGGGAACAGAAGAAGCTGAAGCATAGGATTTAAGTATGAATGAATGGGGAAAAAACCCTCCAACAACCATTCATTAAGCTCTATGAACCAAGCCCTATGTTAAGTGTAAGGGCCATAAATAAAAAAGAGACAGTCTCTGCCCTCAAGGAGTTTGCATTCTAATGGCAAAAATAATAAATATGGGGGAGTGGTGGCCAGAGAGGGTGGGAAGTCAAAGAAATGGTTAGTAGAGTCTTAGGAGCTTGCATTCTAAAGAGAGAACTCATATGGATATGAATATATATGAGAGAAGTTTATATAATATATATATGCATATATATATATAATATCTAGGATATATACATATATATTCTCATATACACATATATGATATGCATCTCCCTGGCCACTACTCCTAAATAAATAAATGAATGAATATACACACACACATACTTAGCCACCATTATTATATATATCAGGCCACTATATATATATATATATATATTTGTGCCAGTACTCCTAACATATATACATACGCGTGCACGCACACACGCACACACACACACACACACACGCATATATATTCATACACACACACTATAAACATAGCCACTATTCCTATTTTATATTATATATATTAGAAGTAGTGGCCAGGGAGTGGTATTTTAGTTTGGGAAGTCAAAGAGTTGTTTAGTAGATTCATAGAGGAATTGATTGACACTCCCTTCTGGTAGTAATGGCCATATTGATTTGATTATAGTTCTCAAATTAGAAAAGGGTGGAGTGGGGTGGGGGTGGGGCAAAGCCTGCATCTGGAGGGCAGATGGCCAGGTGGAATATGGAGCATTCCTGGGGCCATGACATAGAGGGTCATGTGATATACTCACCAACCAGGATGGGAGTTCCACAGCTCAGAGCAAAAGTAAAGAAGATGCTTTTGTTGGGCTACTCTGGCTGAAAAACAGAGTCTCTGTAGTAAGTTGGTAGTAATGTTGAAAAGGTAAAAGGGGGCAAGATTGTGACATCCAGGGAAAAGAAAGCCCCCAAATCATCAGTTCAAAGAAATATCTAGAAATATTTGTTAAGCTCTCACTATTTCTGTATTTCCAGTTGATAAGCTGATACAGTCTTTAAAGTAAACTAGTTATAGTTATATTAAATTACATAATACTTTCAATCAAGGCCACTGGAAAAATACACAAAACTTTTTGCTCCACTTAGCTTGGGAAAATCGAAAGGCCCAGCAGAAAAATGTTGGCACTTGCCAAAGTATTGTTTTTTTTTTTTTCCTCCCTTTCTGTGAAGGTATTAATGGACCTTTGTTCTAAGCTGCAATTCAATTGGTTGACTTGAGTGCTGTTGTGTGGTGCTCTGTTTAGGGAATTCACCTGCCAGTGATGCTGGGGCCCAGGAGTTCTGGGTTCTGTGTCCCCTTCCTCGTAAGCTCCGTTACAATCCCATGCCTTGTCTTCACACATTTCATATGGTATCCCAGTGCACTGTGAGTGCTTAATAAATGGCTATTGACAGCATCATTGTTTTGGGTTGTACTTTTTGGAATACTGTTGACTTAAGTCTTTTTACCCCAACCATACCTTGGTTTCCCCTTTTTTGAAAGAAGGGGTCATACTAGTTGTTCCCAGGTATGATGAAGATTAATGAGCTGGTGTTTGCTTAAGCTCTTTTGAAGCCTGGGCATTACATAAGCTCCTAGAGTTATTAGTCAATGTAGGACCCAGATGGTGGTGGTGGTTCTCTATTTGCCCTGATTACAAAGGCAGGCTCCAGTTCAACACCCAAGCTGCTTTCTTTCTCTTCTTAAGATGAGTCAGAATTTGGAAGGGGAAGGGAGTAGGGGAATGAGCTTTTTTCTTATTTCTTATTAGTGTTGCCATAGCTTCATTGTCTTGGAGCCATTACCTGGGATAAAATGAATGCCCTGTTTTATACTAAGACAGAAAGCTCTCTAAGGGGACTATAGGTTGTGGATTCAGGCTCTTTCTGGAAAACAAACAAACAAATAAACATGCTAGAGTGTTTTTAAAAGGAAAAAAAAAAACCTCCTTAAGAATGGAGGTATATGTAAAGTCTAAGAGTTGTTTCCTAATGGATAAGTGATCGAAAAGACACAAATAATTCTCTAAAGAACTGCAAACTATTAACAACCATATGAAAGATTGTTTCATATCACTAATAATAAGAGAAATGCAAATCCAAACAACTTTGAGGGTTTACTTTATACCCAACAAATTGGCAAAGATGACAAAGACAGTAATGGGCAATGTTGGAGGAATTTCTGGAGGAATTTCTGGAAGTCAGGCATACTAATACTCTATTGGTGGAGCTATGAATTAATTCAACCCTTTTGGAAAGCTATTTGAAACTATGCTAAGAAAAATGACTATATCCATATCTAACTCAGATTCAGAGATCCCAGGAAAGGAAGGAAGGAAGGAAGGAAGGAAAGAAGAAAGGAAGAAAGGAAGGAAGAAAGAGCCCATACACATATTCATAGCAGAATTTCTGCAGTAGGAAAGAACAGGAAACAAATGCAGATGCTCATTGTAGGCAGCTAGGTGATATAATACATAGAGTGATGGAACTGGAGTCAGGAAGACTTGAATTCAAATCCATTCTCAGATACTTATTAACTAGATGTGTGACCCTAGGCAAGTCACTTTATCTGTTTGCTTTAATTTCCTCTACTGTTAAAATGGAAATAAAAATTGCACCTGCCTCCAGTAAAGATCACATGAGGAAATATTTATAGAACAGTGCCTGGCACAAAATAGGTACTCAATAAATGTTTGTTTCATTCCTTTGTCATGTCTGCTAGGAAATGGTGAAACAAATTGGGGCACCTGAATGCCATGGAGTATTATGGTGTCTTAAGAAACAACAAATAAAATTGATTCAGGAAAGCTGGGAAGACATATGAATTGGGGCAAAGTGAAGTAAGCAAAACCAGGAAAACAATATACACAATGACTATTACAACAATGTAAATGAAAAGCACAGAAAATCAAATTTGAACACTGCATAACTCTAATGACCAAGCTTGACCCCTGATAAGTGAGAAAATGCACCTCCTTCCCTTCATGGCAGAGGTGGGACATGTGGATGTATATACTGTCAGACATAGTTGATACATTGGTTAGTTTACTTGCATGACTTTAATTTTATTTAATTTTTACAAGTCTTGGTTCACATGTCAGGGCAGGGGAGGAATATATTTGGAAATGAATATGATGAAAAAACCAAAGAAAAAGATTAACTTTAAAAATTAATCTCTTGGAGCAGCCAGGTGGTGCAGTGGATAGAGCGCTGGCCCTGGAGTCAGGAGGACCTGAGTTCAAATGTGACCTCAGACACTTGATACTCACTAGCTGTGTGACCCTGGGCAAGTCACTTAATCCCGATTGCCCTACCAAAAAAAAAAAATGAGGGCGTACTTGATTGATCCATATAGCTTTGTGATAATCATAGGATCATTTTACCAAGATGAAAAGTGACATCTGAAGTGCCTGTGGTATGGCTAAAGTCAAGATGGAGTGTAAAATGAAAGGAACTGGTTCCTTAAAAACATTTTGGGGGATTTTGCTAAACCCTAAGCATTTTCCAAGTGACTATTTGAAAAGCTTTGACTAAAACAGACAAGCAACCTAATTTTCTCATCTTATCGATTCAGACTAACTTGGCCACCCACTGATACCTATCTGTAAATAAGCTAAATCCTCCCTTTGAACGTACTGGTCCCTAACTTACTATCTTATGAAGATGCTTAGGGGATGACAACATCAGAGGGCTCAGCAGACCAGTTCTAACTCTCCTTCCTTTGCAAGGAAATAGGAGAGACAGGAGACCTACTGGGATGAAAAGGGAAAACGGGCAAAGTCTAGGAGAACTCCACAAAATGCTGTCTTTCCTTGCCTCCTCCTTCGGTTCCTCCTTTCTGTTCCCTTCAGGATCATTTCCGGCTTGCCACATACCTATTCCACTCATCCCTGTTCTTTTCTCCTAAGACTCCATCACCTGGACTCACAGGCTCTCAAGTTGACTCCTTTCTTTAGAAGACTAATTCCCCAGAGAAGTGACTGAGAAATAACACGATAGGTTATGTTTCTACAGTGTTTGAAGGTCATGCAATTCTTGTCTATACGTTTTCTCATTTGCCTCCCCAAATAGCCCTTTGAGGCAGCTGCTGAATGTAGCCATAAAGAACTTGTTTTAGAGATGGGGATAGTGAGGAATAAAGTGACTTGATCGTTGTAACACAGCCATCAAGTGTTGTAGTGCACTCCGAGCTGGGTCTCTGACCCCCAAATCCAGTGTCTTTCCTCAACGTCTTGCCATCTTGCCATCTCTCTCTACTTCTACTACAATAAGAAAAGGAACTTGATAATCTTTTAGAAAATCAACACAGTTATCAAAGCTCATTTTATTTTTCATCTTCTTTTCCTTCCATGGATTTCAAGTCTTTCTGATTTTTTCTCATTTTTTCATTCTCACTTTCTTTCACCCATGGATCCCTTCCTATTTGCATCTTTAACATCTCTTTCATTTTCACCTCATTTATGTTTTCTTCATTTCTTTTTCATTTTATTTAGATGGTAAGTTCTTTTACTGAATTCAATTGACCTAATTTCTTCCTTTATGCTATCCTTCCCACTTTTCCATTTCTTTTTCAGAAAGATCTGTATTCCAAATATCCAGTTTTGCAAGTAGGAGTTTTTTAGCTGTTTAAGTCAAGTCTGACTCTTTGCAACCCCATTTGGAGTTTTCTTGGCAAAGATACTGGAGTGATTCGTCATTTCCTTCTCCAGCTCATTTTACAGATGAGGAAACTGAGGCAAACAAGGTTAAGTAACTCGCTCAGGGTCACACAGCTAGTAAGTGTTTGAGGCCAGATTTGAGCTCAGGAAGATGAGTCTTCCTGATTCCAGGCCCTGCCCTCTATGCACTATGGCGCCACCTTCCTGCCTGCAAGTAGGAGAAGGTTATAACAATCTTTGGGTTCACCAAAATATCCCCCAACTTACTTTTTTTGTGTTGCCTCTCCCTCTCTGAATCTCCCCAAGCCATATTCTTTCCATTTGAGGGTCTCCATATACCAAAAACAAGAAGAATTTATTAATACATCAAGTGTTCATTGAATGCCTAATATGAACAAGAGAATTTAAGAATCTTTTTTGTAGCTAATGTATTCAGAGTTCTCTCTCTTAATTCTCACAAAAATCTAATATATAAAAAGCCTAATAGAAAAGAAATAATAAATGACTCATATTTCTGTATTGCTTTGAGGTTACAAAGCATTTCCTTGCAAAATCTTTGTGAGGTGGGCAATGAGACTATTATTACTTCCCTTTTACAGAAGGAAAAGCAAAAACTCCTTAGTAAATGTCAGAGCCTATATTTGAAGCCATATTAATTAATTAAGGGCAGTGAGATGGCATAGGGAATAAAATGCTAGCTCTGGAAGTAGAAGACTAGAGTTCAAATCTGGCCTCAGACACTAGCCATGTGACCTTGGGCAAGTCATTTCACCTCTGCTTAACTCAGTTTGCTCAAATGTGCAATGGGGATAATAATAGCACCTACCTCCCTGAGTTGTTGTGAGAATCAACTGAGATGATGCTTGTAAAGCACTTAGCAGAGTACCTGGCACATAGTAGGTGCTATATAAATGATAGCTATTTTTAGTGTTCAGTTTTAATTAGGTCAAAGAAGCAGCAGTGGTGTATAGTGCAAAATGCAATGAAGTGGGTTTTAGGAAACCCAGGTCCTAGCTTCAGTTCTGGTACTAAGTAAGTATAGTACCTTAGAGTAGTCACTTCTGTTTGGGCTTCATGTTTGTCAACTGTCACTTTTGTAAAATGAGGGTATTGGACCCTCAGATAGTCTCTGAAGCTCTTTCCTTGCTCTAAAATACTCTGATTCTAAGCTCTGATTTCCATCATCCATCTTAATAATAATGATGATGATAATAGCTAACATTACTATGTGCCAAGCACTGTGCTAAGCTAGGAAGTCACCTGCTCTAGTGCTGTCTAACCCGGCAGGAGCACATATTGACTTAGAAAAACACAAATTAATATTATGTTATATTTTTATTTATTTTCTTAAGCATTTTCCAATTACATTTTGATCTGGTTCTGGTTGCACTCAGGAGTTTTGCATGCTGAATATATGGACCAGCTTCTAGTTTAGCCCCTCTATCTACCCCCTCCTCATTTAACAGTCTGTAAATAGCCCAGCTGGAATTGGAGACCCAGGTCTGTCAGATCTAAGTCTGGTACCATTTGCCCACTACAATTTTAAAGCTCTGGACTTGAGGGGGAGCATGCTTGTTTGCGTGGCTGATTTAATCCTGTTCCATAGGCAGCTTCCACTCACATTGGGAACTTTTCCCTCCTCGACACCAGGGCTATCAGTTAGACTCTGTATCATATTTCTTGGAATTAAAGCAAGGAAGGGTTGTAGGATGCTCATTGTAATAAGTGTGCCAGGGGCCATGTTTTCTGAATTCAGTCTTGTAATTTTCAAAGCTATTATCCAAGTGGAGGTGGTGTTAGTTCATTTATACGTAAACTGGTAAGCAACGAAACAAAAGAGCCAGTGACAAAGGGTGAGTTGAGGAAGAAGTGGAGTGGGTGGAGTGGGAAATAAATGAAGGGTTGTCTTTCCCTCTACAAAGCCAGATGACTGGCCTCTTTACTATGTTCTTAACAGAGAGTTTCATAGTTCCCCAAATTTGAGGTGAGATCTAAAAAAAAAAAAAGGTTTCAAAAGATGTCATTGTGCCCTTTAGAGCCAGGAACTCCTGTAGAATTAGGGTGGGATGAGAGGGAGGGGGAAGGAGTAATGAGAATGGGGGAAAAGAAAATCAGAAAAAAGCAGGAGCCACAGAAGGATTTGCTAACATTTCCCGTCTTTGCCCATCCTTCCTCCCCTCCCAAATACTTGTAAACTGGGTTTGCTACAAGGTGATGGCTGATGTCTGCCAGGTGAGTGTCTGATTTTATTCATTTGTGCAAATGGCAGGGCAAATCAGCACTGAAAATATAAAATCGCTCATATTTGGCTTTGGAATATACTCAGTTCACAGAATTCAGAAACATAGCAGTTTATGCAGCATCCAAACTTGGGACCTTCCTAGGTAACCTTTTCCTTTCTGGGCCTCAGTTTCCTTAGCTGCAAAAGAAGAGAACTGGACTAGTGGTCTCTACAGTCCCTTCCAGCTTTGCTGGGTCATTGCCAGTCTTTTTGACTTTTGTCTTGCCGCTAGACTCCGATGACTGGAGGAGAGAGTGGGGCTGATGTCTTTGCACAGCCCTGCTTCACTTTGATCCAATTTACCTGCAAGTCGAGACATCATCTTGGAGGTGTCACTAGTCTCCTTTAAGAACAAATGACAAACAACAATCCCGTCCAGCTTTAACATTCTCTGATTCTGGGTCCTGCTGTCACACCTGACAGAAATGGGGTGAGAAGGGGATCCCAAGTAGCTATCAATAACTCAAAGGGAATAATTTATCTGTGAGTCAACTATATGCAAGAACATTTCATTTATTCTATGCTCCCAATTCTAATTATCCTCCCAAATGTTATGGAGTGTATTTACGGTTACTAATGGGGTCCTAATACCTTAACTGATTTGCCAATCTGTCCCTTTCTTCTGTGTGTGTGTGTGTGTGTGTGTGTGTGTGAGATGATGACGTGACCTCAGATACTTAGTAGCTGTATAACCCTAGGCAAGTCATTCAACCCTCTTTGCCTCAGTTTCTTCACCTGCAAAATGAGCTGGAGAACGAAATGGTAAACCACTCTAGTACCTTTGCCAAGAAAACCTCCCAAATAGGATCACGAAGAATTGGACCCAACTAAAATAACTGAACAACAACAAAAACAATCTGGGCACGTGGGCCAATGGTGGATTTTGGAACTGGAATGCACATTAGGGAGGCAGCTGGGATAAGCAGAAGGAGGACATGCCTTGTAGTCGGGAGACCTGGCTTGGAATTCCCAGCTTTGTAACTTACTAGCTGTGTGGTTCACTGTGGGCAAGTCATTAACCTCTCTGACCCTCGGTTTCCTAATCTGTAAAATAAAGATAGCAACAGTTGAGTTACCCACAAGTTACCCACTGTGAAAAAAGTGCTGTGCATGCTACAAAGAGCTGTTTACATGTGAGTTGTTGTTATGCCCCTCAAATCCTCCCCTTCCTCACTTCCCACCCCTTTGAACCAAATGAACAAACTGAGACCCCAAGAGATTAAATTACTTGCCTAAGGCCACATCTTAGTGACAGAGCTGTGACTCCATCTGGGTCTCTGTCCTACCAGTCCTACAAGAGATAGCTAGATACATAGTGGGTAGAGTACTAGACTTGGAATCAGAAAGTCCTGAGTTGAAATGCTGCCTCAGATACTTGCTAGCTGTGTGACTCTTAGGCAAGTCACTTAACCTCTGTGAGCCTCAGTTTCCTCATTTGTAAAATGGGTATACTAATAGCACTTACCTCACAGGGTTGTCTTGAGGACCAAATGAGATTAACACACATAAATCCCTTTGCAAACCTTGAAGCACTGTATAAATGTTAGCTATTATTATTAAAGTATTTGACAAACAATGTCACTTCTATTACTGTTAATTATTAATTATGTATTAGTGTTAATTATTAACTGTATATTAGTGTTAATTATTTCTATTACTGTTATTTTTATTACTGAATTGAGGAAATCTGAGATTCCTTATGGCCATTTCGACATTCCAAGGAGCTAGAATAAAGATATGTAGTAATATCCCAGCTATATAGCTAAGTCAGGCATTCCCAGTTCTTCAGTTTCTTTACTGCTAGAGAAATAAGATAAGTAAATGTTCTTCAGTTATATAACCTTAATACCTTAAGTACTATCAGAAAGTACTTGGAAATACTGTCTTGGAGGCAGCTGGTGGTGCAGTGGATAGAGCATTGGATTTGGAATCAGTAAGACTTGACTTTAAATACAGCTCAAACGGTGTGTCCCTGGGCAAGTCACTTAACTGCTGCTTACCTCAGTTTCCTCAACTGTAAAATGGGGATAATAGTAGCACCTACCTCTCAGGATTGTTATGAGGATCAAATGAGATAGTATCTGTAAAAGCACCTGACACATAATAGGCACTCTATAAATGCTTATTCTTTCCTCTTCCTCTATTAAACCAATCTTTGAAGAAGCTCATTTTCTCTGGGAGGTTTGTCCTTTAGCCATATTGGAGGATTGGGAATAAATTGATTAGAACAATGAAGATATTATTAAATTCATCAGAATTTTATTAAGTGCCTACTAGGTTCAGGGCACTGTGATAGTTTTGGGGATACAAAGACACACAGTGAAAATCTGTTCCTGTCCTCAAGAAGATGGCATTTTAACTGGTGGATACAATATCTTACAATCTGTCCTTGCCTGGCCATGTAAACATGTACAAAGAAAGTTAAGGAGGGAGAGAGTCTTAGAAGTAGAGGAGATCAGAGAGAACTTTAGAATGCAAATAATTGAGTCTTGAAGGAAACTAGTGATTCTAAGAGATAGAAGTGAAAAGAGAAGTGTATTCTAGGTAGAGACAACCTGTGCAAAGACATGGAACTGGGTGATGGATTCCAAGTTTGGGGAATAGTGAGAGTCAGTTTGACTCTGGGGGATACATGTGAAATAAGTCTAGAGAAGAGTGGGTTGGAATCAGATTGTGAAAGCTAACCTAACTGAAAAGTTCCTTCTTTGAAAGTTAAATCCATCATGAAGGAGGGAGTGCTAGGGTGATGGCAGAAACACTGGATTTAGAGTGAGTTCACCTGGACTTGAAGCAAGTCTCTGCTACCTATAGGAACAAGTTGAGTGACCTATCTGGATACACAGGTGAGGGGTTTCAAGTGGTTTTTTCAATTGTTCCCAATCAACAAATTATGCAGCATGATCATTTCTTTTTTTGATGAACTAACTAGAAGTATATTGGGGAATGCTGTAGACATGGTATTTTTAAATTTCAGCCAAGCATTTGACAAAATTTCTCATTTTTAATGTCCTTAGGTCAGACGGTGAGATACGTGTCAGGTAGATGAGTTTGGAGCTGGTTGAGGAAGTCTACTGTTCTTATTGTTCAGGTGTTCAGTTGTGTCAGACTCTTCCTGACCCCATGGACCAGGCCTTTCTATCTATCCTCCACTGTCTAAGTTTTTTCAAATTCACGTTCATTGTTTCCGTGATATTATCTATCCCTCTCATCTTCTGCCATCCCTTTCTCCTTTGGCCTTCAATCTTTCCCAACATCAGGGTCTTTCTCAATGAGTCCCATCTTCTCATTATGTGGCCAAAATATTTATGCTTCAGTTTCAGTATTTGACCTTCCCGTGAATAGCCTGAATTAATTTCTTTAAGTATTGACTGATTTGCTCTCCTTGATGTCCAAGGGATTTTCAAAAGTCTTCTCCAGCACCTCGATTCAAAAGTGCTGATTCTGTAGCTCTCAACTTTCCTTATAGTCCAACTCTCACAGCCATATATTGCTATTAGAAAAACCATAGCTTTGATTATATGGACCCTTGTTGCAAGGTGATATCTAGGAGCCTCTAAGTGAAGGCTGAGTGGCCCCAGGTTGGGGCATCATTTGGAAGAGCTATGAGAAGAATCTGTGTTGGACAAAATGACTTCTAAAGTCCCTTCTAATTGTTAGTTTTCGTAACAAATAGACTGTCTTGCAAATAGTCATTAGAAACATATACAGATGGTGCTGCGATTTTAAAATTCATTTAAAAACAGCAATTAATTCATGTCTGCTTTCTGTGCTTTTTTTTTTCTTTCTGAGGCAGCTAGGTGGTACAGTGGATAGAATACTGGGCTTGGAGTCAGGAAGGCCTGAGTTCAAATATGACCCTAGACAATTACCAGCTATGTTGTTGTGGTTCAGTGGTTTTTCAGTTGCGTCCTCTTTGTGACCCTATTTGAGGTTTTCTTAGCAAAGATACTGGAGAGGTTTGCCATTTCCTTCTTCAACTCATTTTACAGATCAGGAAACTGAAACAGACAGGGATAAGTGACTTGCTTAGGGTCACACAGTCTGAGGCCGGATTTGAACTTAGGAAGATAAGTCTTCCTGACTCCTGGCCCTGCATGCTATCCATTGCACCACCTACCTGCCCTATACCTTTAAAACCCTGACTCCCTTAATAAATATTTGTTGAAAATTTTTTTCTAAATAAATAGTTTAGTGGCTATCTACTTCTGTATTTGCATTTGAATCCCCTGTGCTTAATATATAACAAGTGCTTAATAAATAATTTTTATTCATTCACGAAAATATAAAAACTTCTATGATTACCCAGCTACCTTTCAGGATTCAGTAAATTTCTCCTATACTGGGCCGGAATTACCTCTAAAGACCCTCTTAAGAAGCCTGGAGGGGACTGGGCAAGTGAAGAAACCCCATGTATTTCCTGAAATGGGGTGTTTAGTCTTAAATTGTAGTTTCAACTCTGCCACTAACCTAGATAGTGAGCAAGTCACTTAAGTGAGGCTCAATGAGCCTCAGTTTCCTAATCCCTAAAAATGAAAGTGTTGGACTAGATAGAAAATCTCTTAGGTTTTCTTCTAGCACTATGATTATCTGATTCTTGGACACATCTGGGGAAGGACCTTGAGGTTCCAGATGTAACTGACATCTGGTCATCCATCTATCCCATTGAAAGCTGTTTTTTTTTTTTAAAGCAATTGTTTTTAGGATAATCCTGATTATACTTCTCCCTTTAATTAAAGCCTTGTGATTTTTTTTTTGATTTTCAGAAAGTTGTAGATCAATCCTATTACAATAGAATTTTTAAAAAGATTAGGACATGATAAAAATGGAATCATTAGGCCCAACACGGGGAAATCTGCATATGAACAGCAAAAGTTTAGTAACTTTAAGCTTATTTTCCTAAGGTCCAGGTCTTTGACCTCCAGAGGGTGGGACCACTAAATTCTCCATTGTCAATTACTTTCCTTCCTTCATAACTAGGTGATGAGCTTGTACTTTTGTTTCACTTCTAAGATGTCTATTGCTAAGGGACATAGCCCTTGATGGGCAGCTAAGTGGCTCAGTGGACCAGGCCTGGAGTCAGGAAGACTTGAGTTCAAATCTGACCTCAGATACTTCCTAGTTTTGTGATCCTGGGCAAGTCAGTTTAACCCTGTTTGCCTCAGTTTCCTCATCTGTAAAATGAGCTGGAGAAGGAAATGGCAAACCACTTCAGCATCTTTGCCAAGAAAATCCCAAATGGGGTCACAAAGAGTTGGATACAACTGCTTCGACTCAACAACAGCCTTTGATACTCTAGAGACTAAGAGATTGGATTTGGAATAGATAGCTAATGGTACTGGAAGACAATGGAAAGTGAAAGGCTCAGGAGGAAGATGTAAAGACTGTTTTTTAGTTTAATCTGGGGGAGGAAATTCACTATTATCACCTACATTGATGACTTGAGGTTCAGCATTTAAAGTAATTTCCTCCTTTGATATTTGTTTTTGTCTTTCAGAATATGTCCCCAACCAAATCAGTAGCCAGCACAAGGTAGGTCCACTCTGATTAGGGTCTTCATTTGCAAGGTGGCCCAGGTTGATGGATTAAGTAGATTAGGTATATTAGGCAGAACTTGAAGTCTCACTTAACTGATCTTATCAAATTCTTGTGATCTTATCTAATTCTTGTGACCTTCGCAAGACTTGTCCCAAATGAAGGCCAAAGTTCTCTTGGGACAGAGTAGAGTAGTTTGGAAATAACACCATATCTGTTGTACCACAAATTCTTTCCAGTTTTTTAATCTTTGTTTTCTTCAAGCTCTAGAATGATTATGGAGAGGGTTACAAATAGATTTGTTGAAGCAATGATTGCAACAACACCAAATTGTAGGGATTCCAGTAGTTAATATACTCATCCATCCTACCAGAGAGGTCACAAAATTTCAGATGATCTGACAGGCACTGCTTGCTGCTTCCCCAACAAAATCTGAATTACAATTTTATATAAAAAAATAGATTGCACAGGTCAGAGCTTGATTAAATAACAATCATGAATTAAGTGCCTACTATGTGCCAAACATGGTATTAGGAAAAGGAAATTCATGACATTCTATGTAAAGTCCAGACCCGAGATACAGGTTCTCTGTTCAAACATGCATCTTTCTTTTCACGTAAGTCTTTTTTTTTTTTTAATCAATTCTTTGGCTACATCTAGAACTATTCCATCAATAAATGTTTCTTGAGCTTGTTTATGGGTGGGCTACTTGTGCAAGGTAATGTGGGGGAATACACAGAAATTCTGTGGTGTGGTAGAAATAGGACTGAACTGGGAGTCCAGCAACTTCTGTTGTAATCCTGGTTCTACTTCTAATTACTGTGTGACACTGTGCAAGTCATCTCACTCCTCTGAGTCTCAGTTTCCTGATTTGAAAAATGAGGGGTTTTGAATTAGATGTTTTCTAAGATTTCTTCTAGTGCTAGGTCTATGAATATATAGGATGCAATCCCTGCCTGTGAAAGAGTTACTTTTAAATAGATAAAGGAAAGAAAAAGAAACCAATAATTTAAGTACCCTCCCCCTCAACTTTGGAAAGAGGAGTAGAAGAAAAGGAAGAAATACTGTAAGAATAAATACTGTTGCATTAAAATAGTTTAAGCCAAACTAATTATAGGGAATAGGAACTGACTTAAAAGAGGAGGATAGTTTTTTTAAATCTTAATACAAAATAACACTAGAGACACAGATGGATGAAAATACAAACCTAACATGTAATTTTAAATGTGAATAACTAAACAAATCAATAAAAGAAAAACTCACCATGGTCTGCTGTTTACAAACACATCTAAAAAGCAAAGGTACACATTGAATTAATAAGAGGTTGTAACAAAATTTACTATGCATCAGGAGAATTAAAAAAAGCTGGGATTGCAATAATGTTTTTAGATGAAGCAAAAGCAAAAATTGATAACATCAATAGAGATAAATAAGGAAATTACATTTTACTTAAAAGAAACAGACAATTATCAATATTAAGCGCATGTACCAACTGATATAGCATCTAAACTATAGAAAACTCAACTGCAAAAAGACATAGTAACACAACAATAGGAGGAAACTTTAATGTTACTATCTCTGAGTTAGACAAGTCTAACATAAAGACAAACTAAAAAAAATGTGGAACTGAACAAACTGTTGGAGAATTTAGATCCAAAAGATTTATGATGCCTCCTGAATAGGACCACTAGAGTATGTAAATATTTCTAACATAATACACAGCGTACTTACAAGAAAAGATCATGTATAAGGACATAGAGAAATTACAAATAAATGTTAAAAAAGCAGAAATACTAAAAGAATTTTTAATAGACCATAACACAATTAAAATGGTCAAAAGACACAGACCTAAATAGTGACTTCACCTAAACAACAAATTGGTCAAAGAAGAAATCACAGAAGTAATTAATGAAAATGAAATGTTATATCAAAATTCCTGGGATACAGTGAAAGCAGTATTCAAAGGAAAATTATATCCTTAAAAACAAACATTAACAAAACAGAAAAAAAATTAATAAACTGAATGTATAATTTAAAATTATAAAACAAATAAATACATTCTAAAATAAGCATGAAAGAGGAAATCTTGAAAAATTGAGGTGAAATGAATACAATGGAAGCCAAAACCAAAACTAAACCATAAACAAAACTAAAACTGGTTCTTTGAAAAGGCTAACAGAATTGATTAATTTTTAGTCAACCTGATTTAAAAAGAGGGAGGAAAATCAAATTAACAAAGTAAAAAAAATGAACAAAGAGAAATTGCAAGCCCAGAATAAATTAAAAGAATTATCAAAAACATTCTATAATTATAAACTGAGAATTCAAATGAAATTAGAGATTATTTACAAAATTTATAAAACACTGAAATAAACAGAACTCCCAATAGAGATCTTAAATAATTCAATCTCAGGAAAGGAAATTGAACTAGCAGTGTAGGAACTATCAAGGAAAAAACAGCAATGTTGGTCTAGATGGATTACAGGTGAATTACATCAAAATTTGAAAGAAAAATTATTATCTACTCTACTCAAATTATTTTCAAAAATTAACAAGCAGCTATACCAAACTTCTTTTTTTTTTAAAACAAATATATTATTAATACCTAAACTAGGGAATGATAAAGCAAATATAGATAACTATAGACTTATATAATTAATTGGTATCTATTTTAAAATTTAAAAATATCTAGAAAGATTACAGCAATTTATGTAAAAAAAATCATTTACTATGATCATATTGAATTTATTCCAAGGTGGCAAGAATGGTTCAACAGTAGTAAAACAATTAACATAATTAATCATGTTAAAAATATCAAAAGCTATCTGATTACATCAATAAATACAGAAAACGTTATTGTCTAAGTATAACATTGATTTATGAGAAAAAACCCAACAAATTATAGGCATAGTCATCTTTTATAAACATGGCAAAAAGTATCTATCTAAAATTCAAAGCCAGCATTATTTGCAATAAGAAAATACTAGAAGCTTTCCCAATAAGTAGAGGTGCAAAGAAATGATGCCCCATTTGCCCACTGTTATGTGACATAGTTCTAGAAATGATACTTATATCAATGACAAGAGAAAAAAAGTCAAAGGAATGAGGATACTTAAAGAAGAGCCCAAACTATCTGTATTTATTGATGACATAAACGTTTATATTAAAAAAAAATCCTAGGGAATCAGCCAAGAAGCTAATTAAGAGAGTGAATAGATTCAGTTAAGTAACAATCTGCACAAAAACTTGCAAAAATCAACACTTTCTATATAACAATAACAAACCAATAAATAATCAAAGATAGCGAAGTTCCATTCAAAATAACTACAAAATGCATAAAATATCTGGGAGTCAATCTACCATTGAATACTTAATACCTGTGTAGACATAGTTACAAAATACTCCTTAGAGAAATAAAGAGCTTAAATAATTGGATTTGTTAATAACTAGAATATCCATTACTCATGAAGGGATCATGCCAGTAAAACAAAATGACAATAAGACTCAAGTTAATTTGCAGATTACATAATTTATGGTGTTTGATAAAATACACAAATTATCTAGGAAAGAATGCTCTATTTGACAATTATTTCTTAAAACTAGAAAGCAATTTGGCAGAAATTAGTTTTAGATAAACATTTTATACACTATACCACAATAAATTGGAAATGGATACATGGTTTGAATATTAAAGATCATATTGTAAAAAAGTAGAAGGTAAGCAGATTGCATACCTTTCACAGTTATGAGGTTAAGAGGTGACTTCCTCATGAAACAAAGAATAGAGGTGATTCCAAAAAATAAAATATATAATTTTGACCACATGTGTTTAAAATGCTTTTGCATAAACAAATTGAATGCAACTAGGATAAGAAGGAAAGTGTGTGACTAGGAAAGAATCTTTCTATCATGTGTCTCTCATTAGAGTCTGATCAATAAAATAATCAATAAACATTTATTAAGTGATTACTATGTGCCAGGTCTGATGTCCAAGATATATAAACAACTAACAAATATGGAAGATCAAAAACTATTTCCCAATAGGTAAGTAGTGAAGGGATATGAACAAATAGCTCTCAGAAGAATTGCAAACTGCTAACAACCATGTGAAAGAATACTCCAAATAACGAACAATAAGTGAAATGTAAATCAAAGCAACTGAGATTTCACTTCACAATTGGCAAATTGGCAAGATGACAAAAGATGGAAATAGTCGATCTTGGAGAGGTAATGGAAAAGCAGGCACATCAATCCATACTTGGTGGACCTACAAATTGGTCCAACCATTCTGTAAAACAATTTGGAATCATGTAAAGAAAGAGAGTTGACTCAGGTTTCATTGCTACGCATATTCTTTGAGAAGATCAATGACAAAACAAAAGACCTCATATACATCAAAATATTTATAGCAGTACTTTTTGTGGTAGCAAAGAACTGGAAACAGATGTTTATTGAGGATGGCTAAACAAAATTTTGCATGTGAACAGAATGAGATGTTATTGTAGGAAATGTAGGGGATTTAAAAACAAAAGCTCAATAAAAATTTATTTGAAAACATGGTATCTAAGCTTATTGGGGTCAAGGATTCCCTCCTCCTTTTCTATCCTCAGAACCTTACACAGTGCTTGGCACCTAGTAAGCACTAAATAAAAGCTTTTTGAATTGAGTTACATTGAATTGATTTCTATTCTGCATAATGGCTCCTTCAATGAACTGTGTTTTATTGACATGGGTTCTCCCTTCACCAGTGCAGATTGCAATCCGTTCATGTCTGTTATTGTAATTTTTGTATATCCCTTCTATTTCTTATTTGTGTATGTATTATATCCTTGACCCCAACTCCTCCCCCCAAAACTGCCAGATCCATGAGGGCAAAGTACAATGAGAATTATCTTTGTATCTCTCCTGGTGATGTTATACTGAACACATGGCTATTGAATGGATGTCAGAATGACTGAAGAGTCAACAGTGTAATTCAACAATCATTATATACTAATTATTTGCAAAGGCACAGACAAAATCATTCCTGCCTCCCAAGAGCCTACATTCTCCTGGAGGGATAGACTACATCTGCACAGATAAGTAAAGGTAAAGAATACACTAAAAGATACAAAGTGATTTCAAGGAGAGAACTGTTAAGGTGGGGTGAGGATCAGGACTAGCTTTCCATAGGAGGAAGCACCTGAGCTGTGCCTTACAGGAAGTGAGAGATTGCAGGAGGTGGAGATAAGACTGGTATCTCTGCCTATTCAGAATACTAGAATCAGCTTTCCAAAGATTTTATGCCAGAAATCATTGTAATAGGGGTGGGGAGATGAGAGAGGCCAGTAATTTCAGAGTGACAGGGGAATCTCATTAAAAACCATCATTTTCCATTTGAGGGCCTTGTATTTCAAGACTATAGGATGTAATTCAGTTGGTAGAAATAAGTCTTACTTTACAAATTAAATTTTTAAATAAATATGATAAACCTTCCCAAAGTCAACATATTGCAAATAAATCCTGAGAGAATGGGGAAAAGAGTAATCCTTTCATCTTAGTGTGTTGGGGGAGAAGTAGGAATGGGAGGGAAACTGGACAGTTCCCAGACAAACAAATCATAAGTTTCAGACTTGAATCCCACCAGAGCTGCCTGCTAAATGAGGCCATCCACACTCGGGATGGAGTCATTAGGAAGATTTTCAAGCCATGAAAGAAGAAATGCTCAGTCCAGTCAGAAGCATCTCTCAGTTTCCTAGGTGCTGTGTATTCTCTTTAGGAGAGGGGATCTTAACCTTTTGTGTGTCATGGACCCCTTTGGCAGGCTGGCAAAGTCTATGAACCTCTTCTCAGAATAATATTTTTAAATGAATAAAATAAAATACTTTGCATTATGAAGGAAACAAGTTATTTTGACATAAAGATGTAATTTTTTCTCAAATTCATGATCCCCCTGAAATCTATCCAAAGACCCCTTAAGGGTATTTGGACCACAACCTTTAGGATTTGATATCTTGCTTCAGGAGTTCCTGTTTTGGAAAAGGACAGGGACTCAGAAAAATCAATGTAGTCAACAGAAATTACATGACAAATCAAATGGGGGGTGGGCAGTTAGGTGGTACAAGGACCTGAGTTCAAATCCAGCCTCAGACACTTACAAGCTGTGTGACCTGGGGCAAGTCACCTAACCCTAATTGCCTTCTTCCTTCTCCCCTCCTCCAAAAAAAAAAAATTGAATGGGAGTCTTTCTCCATTGAGCTGAAAGGCATCCAGATGGCTCATTTGTTATAAAACTCTCTGAAATGAGTTTTCTTTCCTTAACTTTTCTAAAGAGCTCAGGCTTCCTGCTGTAAAGAAGCTGTGTTCTCCAGAAGCTTGTATTTTTTTTTTTTTAAGCTAGGCAATGGTGTCTAGTGTTATGTATCTGAGAAAGGATTTGAACCCACTTTCTCCTGACTCCAGGGACGGTGCTCTATCCACTACATCACCTAGCTGCTACGAGGGATTCATTTTGTATTTTTATTGAAGCATATAACTTTACAGGATTTCACCAAAGGGCAGCAAAGGGGCCAGTAGTTAGAAATTTCCAAGGAAATCTCAGTGGTGAAGCCTGTATAACCAGCTCCCTTTTCCTCTTTTCTTTTAACTTTTGAAGTGAATATACCTACCTAGGCGGATGGTATGTTCAATATACCTTGGCTAAATGGATATATTAATAATGATAATAATTATGGACATTATCTAGTTTTAAATTCTTCAAAGCACATTATAGGAATGAATTTATCTTAATGTACAATAACTTTGTGAAGTAATTACTCTTACTAGCCCCATTTTATAGAGGAGGAAAGTGAGGGTCAGTGACTTGCCTATGGCCAGTTTATAAAGTAGAAAAGGCAGGATTTGAAAATAGGTCTTCCTAACTCCAAGTTCAATATGCTTCCCATTACTATGATGCTATGATGTCTCTCAAAATGAGTGAAGGAAGTTAGATGCTTACAATCAGTTGCTAAGTGCCCGCTATGTGCCAGGTACTGTACTAAGTATTGAGGACACAAAGAAAGGCAAAAGATAGTTCCTGTCCTTGAGGAGCTCACAATTTGATGGAGGCACTTACTAATGGGAAAGAACAGTGAACAGAGCTAGGTGGAAATCATTCTCTTGACCTTACTCTGTGCCTCTATTTGTTGTTGTGTTCAGTTGTTTCAGCTGTGTCTGACTCTTTGTTACCCCATTTGGGGTTTTCTTGGCAAAGATATTGGAGCAGTGTGCCATTTTCTTCTCCAGATCATTTTACTGACAAGGAAACTGAGGCAAACAGGGTTAAATGACTTGCTCAGGGTCATACTGCTAGGATGTGTCCGAAGCCAGACATGGAAGGATCTTCAGAGGCCATTTAGTTCAATCTCCTCATTTTATTAACTGAGGTCCCAAGAATTAGTGACTTTCCCAAGGTTACACAGTAAATTTCTGAGCTTAGATTTGAACCCAGGTCCTTTGACTATAATCCCACTATAGACTGCACTGCCCTATCATGCTAGTATGAGTTAGATATGTTATGTGATATGGGGAATGGGGAAAAGACATGGTCTATGGCCTTGAGGAATTTATAATTTTGGAGATGTAATACTATAATAATGCCATATTAACAATATTATTGTTTGTCCTTCATTTTTGAAGAGGACGAACTATATCATGGATGTTGTGAGTTGCCAGTAGATTGGATTTGAGTAAGGCATGGTTGCACAAAGTTACTTACTCTCTTCTAGAGTCATTGAAGTACAATGGCAAGACAAAAGTCAAGATGACTGGTAATAGTCTGGGATGCAGTAGATAACTTGGCATCTTCGATGACCAAGCTCTAAGCACTCCACAATGCTTGCTTCAGCTGCCTCCACATCCATTGGAACAAATTGTTCTCATCTGCCCATTCTGGCACTCGAAATTTTCACATGCCTGAGGTAGCCATCCCCCTAATTCACCAACTCATTTGAGGCCTGTTGATTACCCTCAACCTGGTTAACCCGTCTGCAGAGACTTGTTTACCAGGGTGTGACTGCTGTGCATGCTACAGCTTCTTGAAGCGGACATCATTAATAATAATTTCTGCTGATCAGTAACTGGTGAACTTGTTGATTTGTTCTCGTCATTTTGTCAAGTGTGCTTGACGGTGATGCTGTTTATTCCACAGAGATCGGCCAGTAGGTTGTGAGGAACTGAGTGTTTTAAGCAGTGACTAGGGATTAGAAAGGTAGGACAATCAGAAGCAGCCTGACAATCCACTGGAACTCTCCAAGGGTCATGTCTTTGGGCCTCAGAATCTGCCTGCATCTGGGGATTATGGACTTTCTCTTCCCTGCACCTCCTTTTCTGATTTCAGATCACCTGCAGGAGTTGTCACTGAAGGGAGGTTCTTACTTATAATGCTTTCCCCAGCTCCTAAAAGACCTGCAGTCTAATGGTTTCCTAACATCTGTCCTTTCATGCAGTTGATAGAGTACTGGACTTGGAGTCAGGAAGATTTGAGTTCAAGCCCCATCTCGGATACTGAGTAACTGTGTGATTCTGTACACGTCATTTAACCTCTTTGAGCCTCAGTTTTCTCATTAGGAGAGGTTTGTACTTGGTCACCAATGTCTCTTTTATCTCTAGAGTTTTAATTCTCCAACAATCTCCAGAATTTGAATGGTCCGTCTTCTTTTGAGTAGCCACTTGGCCAAGATGGAGGGTTGGCTGGGTTTGGGGCACAGGCACATTACCATACCTAGCCAACTAACCACAGTGCCTTAAACAAGGGACTGAACAAAGTTGGTTCACTTAACTGGCCAAATTTGGTTGAATTGGCTCAGTTTTAGCCAATATGCCAATCCATGGGGGCCTGATAATGTGAGATTCTCTAGTAAGTGGGAAAAGAAAACAGGGACCTCACTGAAGACCTGCAGAGCAAGCTCTCATTTTGGCACTTGAAGTTGTCAATCTTAGTTCATCAGATCCATTTCGCAATTTGGTTATGTGATTTGTAGGCATTACCTCTTATCTCTAAATAGAGGTGTGAAAACAGAAACCAGCCAGGTAAGGGCTGGCTGGCTGAAGGCTCTTTGTGCTAGGTTGAAGGTTTGTCTCAGTGGAGTAGAACAGGACACATGATGCCTCGAGATTAAGTCCCAGCTCCTCACCCCACCACAAGCTCATTTCTTTCCTTCCTTCTCCCTCAGAAATGACCCGAAGCTTCTCATGTTGGCACATAGGCAGAAAAGGGATCCTTGGTCATTTCAGAGGGAAGGGAATGAATGCCTACTACTGCTCCTGCTATATCTTAGTCTCAGCCCCCAGGGAACTTATAGCTGGAACTGAGCTACTTCAAAAGCTTGTGAATGTTCCCCAAATGTGACTTGAAGCTTATCCACAAATGTGTAGCAGGCACCGTTTCAGGGCCCTCCTGGGAGCAAAGAACAAAATGGCGCCATGCCAGCAACTTCACAATACTGCACGTTGTTAATGCTCTTTTGGATGTTCCTGGGTGGCTTCAGCAGAGCAAAGGAGGATCTGTTTACGGTGACTGGCTAGTAGTATTGATTCTTTGGGGAGTGACAACTACAATACAGGCCTCTGTTATTCTCTGGGGCTGGCTTGGAAAGTGCTTGGCTAACTCTTGAAGGTATCCTATGATCCTTTTTGGTTGGTATGGTACTAAATTACACACCTGGAAGGTGAGCTCATTCCTCCACTTCAGGGAGCAAGTCCCTCATGAGTGTACCCGTGTGTGTGTGTGTGTGTGTGTGTGTGTGTGTGTGTGTGTGTGTAAGTTAAGTGGGGAGCAGGGAGGAAATTCAGAGCTCTAGTTCTTTGAAGACTCACCATCTCTTGGAGAAAGGAGAAGTGAGTTTAGAGTAGTGGTTTTTAAAGTGTAAAAATATTATCTATAAATAGCTGAAGTGCACTTTAGGTGGACTGGAGCTATTTTTATGGAAGTCTGTGGATTTTTCCCAAGGTTCCTTTTCCACTAATGTTCATCTTCTCTTGCTTCTTGGCCTTTTTTGATAGGATCAGAGGGTGAAGTCTTCTTCTGATAACTCTTTGTGGTATGAAAACGACCCCAAGTTCTTGATGGTCACACATATGGATGCAGTGGCTAGAGCACTGGATTTGGAGTCTGGAAGTTGTTATTCAGTCGTATTTGACTCTTCATGATCCCATGGACCATAACATGCCAGACCTTCTCTCCTCTACTATCTTCCAAAGACTGTCCAAGCTCATATTGGTTGCTTTCATGACACTATCCATTTCATCCTCTGCCATCCCCTCTTCATTTTGCCTTTGATGTTTCCTGACATTAGGGTCTTTTCCAATGAATCAGAAAGACCTGAGTTCAAATCTTGCCTCAAACATTTACTCTGTGACCCTGGCAAGTCATTTGACTTGTTTTGGCTTCAGTTTCCTCATCTGTAAAATGAGGATTCTTAATAGCACCTACTTTACAGAACTGTTGTGAGAATCAAACAAGGTAATATTTATAAATATATAATGCTTTATTATTATTATTGTTGTTATGCGTAAGCATTGGCAAGTTCTTCCATCTAGAAAAACTTTAGTTCTGGGCCCAATAACGAACTGTACAACTGCCAAAATAATAAGAACTAACATTTATAAAGCATCTACCAAATGCTTTACAAATACTATATAATTTTATTCTCACAACTCTGGGAGGTAGGTGCCATTATCATCCCCATTTTACACATGGGAAAGCTAAGGCAAACAGAGGTTAAGTGACTTGGCTACAGTGACACAATGTCTAAGTGTCTGAGGCCAGATTTGAACTCAGGTCTCTTCTTACTCTAGGCCCAGTACTCTGTCCACTGCATCACCATCACCTAACAATATGCAGAGAGGCTCACTACCAGGTAGGTTGCAAGGTGATAAGCTTGCCAGTCCAGCTAGGTCTTAATGGCTGTCTAAATTGTCCTGAGATTATGCTTTTCATTAGAAGGAGCACCCACACTAAGGAAACTTGAAGCCATTTACTGTTGAAGACCCTAAATTGTGTAAATTTTTTGAGTCTGTTTTCCTTTTACAAAATCCCCAGTGCCGAGCACTGTGTCGGGCATATGGCAATTGTTTCATGAATGCTTGATGACTGATTGAATCTAAATTAATAGCTATAAAAACCACGAACACTTTCAAATACTAGGAGGTTCGCTATCTTTTGCTTCGGCAAAATTCCACCTTTTGTTTCATCAGAAGTGGGTGGAGTTGGTGACTCAGGAGTCTTTTGTTCTGCTGAGGAACTACACCAAAACTAACCCAGGGAGGCAAAACAATGCAAAATTATTAAGTAGGTTAAGATTAATGGTCTTCTTTCCCTTTTAAGGCCTCTCCGCAGCCTCCCTTCTAAGATTCCTCCCACCTCTAAATCTGGAATCCTATGAATTGCCAACATGGTGACTTGACTGACCTTCCCTTCCCTGAAATGTATCCCACCCCATTGGAAAATCTCATTGGAATTTTTTCTCCAGGGCCTGTCCTGCAAGCAATGGATCTATCCCTACCATTCATTATCAGAGGACTGGGGATCTCCACATAAGGGAGCTTTCCAGAGAACTGAAGGTCACCACTTTAAGCACTGAAATACTTTTACTTTAAGTATTTTTTGATGGAAATCTTTTAAAAATGTAAATATGCTGAGATCCCTGTCTTTCTTCTATAGGGAATAGTGATGACAATCTATCCTCTCAAGAATGGCTTAGGGGCATAGTTAGAAACAGCAATTCTTGTACTTTGCAGGAATATACTTTTATGTAAGCGTTAAAATATTTCTGTTGCCTCTCTGAGCCTGCTTCTAACAACCTTCCCCTCTCTCTACCCACTTCCCTTTGGCTTTGCTCCTTTAGATTTCTTGGGAAATCAGGCAATCAAATCTTGTTAAGAACTGGATGTTAAGTAGAAGATGCTTGGGCTCGGAGTGAGGAACTGAGGGACTCAGTGCGAGGTTTTAGGGTTAAGGTTACTTCTTGGGGCGAGGTATTGTGACAGCTATTTGCAGGAGGAGGCTTTGAAAGTTTTTCTACTGCTTTAAGACTGGACTCCAGATGTTTCCTCCTGGAAGCCTTCCCTGACCCTTCTTGATTCCAGTGCCTTCCCTCTATTAGTTATTTCATATTTATCCTGCTTTGTGGGCAGCTAAGTAGCTCAGTGGATAGAGTGCCAGGTCTGCAGTCACTCGGACTCATCTTCCTGAGTTCAAATCTGGCCTCAGACATTTACCAGCTGAGTGACTCTGGACAAGTCACTGAACCCTGTTTGCCTCAGTTTCCTCATCTGTAAAATGAGCTGGAGAAGGAAATGACAAACCGCTCCAGTATCTCTGCCAAGAAAACCCCCAAATAGGGTCACAGAGAGTGGGACATGACAGAACCGACTGAACAGCAAATAACTTAACTTTGTCTATGTTTGTTTGCACGTTGCCTCTCCCATTAGATTATAAGCTCCTTGAGGGCAGGGACAGTCTTTTGCCCCTTTTTGTATCCCTAGTGCTTAGCACAGAGTTTGGCACATGGTAGACACTTAATAAGTGTTTACTGAATTGAATTGAATATTTGAGAATCTCAGAGTCTGACCTCTGAATAAGGGTGGAATTAGGTTGTTCCTCCGGAGGGCATTTGCATTTTAATGGAGGAAAAAGGAAATGTTGGAAATGTAGGGAGGACCTGGCTTGCAATTCTGTCTCTGCTTCTGTAGTTAATTTCCTTTGTGAACTTGGCGATCTTCTTTTACCTTTGTGGGTCTTGCAACCTCACCAGTAAAATGAAGAGATTAGATAAATGATTTATAAGCTGCCTTTCAGCTCTAATGATCACTGATCGTATAAGTCTTTTGGAATCATAGAATTAGAGCTGGTAGGGACCTTTGAGGTCACTTTGGCCCACTTTGTGATTTTACAAATGAGGAAACTGAGGCTTATGGACTTGTCCAGGGTCACACAACTACTAATTGTCAAAGTCATGATATGAACTCATGTCCTCTCCCCACTATTTTACACAGCCTCTCTGAAGAGTGACTTGCCCAAGGTAAATAGCAGAGCTAGGATTTGACAACCAGGTCAATGCCTCTCACACTTACTAGCTGTGTGAACCTAGATTCCTTTGGCAATTTGGTCAAGCCCACCCACCTCTTCTCAGAATAATGTTTTTAAATGCAGAAAATAAAATACAAAGGATTACAAAGAAAACCAATTATATTGAAATAGTTATTAATTTTTTTTAAAGTTTGTAGATCCCAAATTGAGAACCCTTGGGTTATGTAATCTCTAAGACTGATTTCAGCTCTAAATCTTGTGATCTTGATTTAACCCCAAGATTGTTAACACCAGATGACAAATACTAAGAAAACAATTCAGACATGTCTCCTGCACATTTCATTTTGGGGGATGGGAAAGGAAGACTTCCTTACCTCTCCATCCTTAGTTCCTTTTCTCTCAATCTAGTCTTTATATGCCTACTGGGAAAATTCCTTTCTAGACAAGCTTCCATGCTGGTGAGAACAAATCACTAGAAAAGGGTGAACTTTGCCATTTTCTCCCAAGGTTCCTTGAAGAGGTCTGAAGTCTCTGTGGTCTCCTGATAGTCCATTGCAATGAGGCAGAGAAATCAGGCCCTTTCTTAGTTTTCCAGAGAAATAATCTGCTCTCCCTAATGATAATCAGTCAATAAACATTTTTAAAGTGCCTACTATGTGCCAGATACTGTGCTAAGTGCTGAGAATACAAAGAAAGTTTGTAAAAGACCTGCTCTCAAGGTCTAATGGAGGTGACAAGTCATGTTTACACAGGAAGAAACAAGGACCTAGACTGTAAGAAAAAATCACAGGCACTCCTTGCTCACCAACCATTGGCACTGGTCATGGAAGCTGTTGCCTTCTATATTTGTGTGGATTCTGTCACAACAGTCCACACCTTCCTAGCTTCAGTCTGACTCTGTGTGGTAAAGTCCCTTCTGGTTGGTCTATCAATAAGGATTTATTGAGTGTTTTGAGAAATACTTGGTAATTTGGGCTGGCCCTGAATGTAGAGAAAAGGCAGTATGTACAGTGCTTTTCATATAGGAATTGCCAAGGAAATATTTACGAACAGACTCAGGATGTTCTAGTTGTATGCTGTTTGTTAAATTTACATCGAGCAGTTGAAACTAGGTGCTCGTTTGCTTTTGGATACAATTCAAGGTGTTTGTTCTGATTAATGAGGCTCAGTACAGCATGTCAGTCTGCAGAAGATTAAAACATTGATTTGGGAGTCAGAAGAATGCTCTGGAAGGTCAGGAGCTGGTAGGGCCGCCCACCAGGTTTATTTAAATCCATTTGAAATGGGTGAAAAATGTTCATTTCAAGCTCATATCCTGTGCAGTCCTAGTGAGTTCTAAAGACTTCTAAACTCTGCAAATATGTAAAGAACCCAAAGAAGGCCTCTAGCACATCGGATGGGCCATGTGTGGAGGATTTATGGAAAGGCATGGACAAGAATCCTACTAGATGAGATGTCTTAGAGAAGATAACAGATAGCTACATTTACTGGGGAATGGAGTTCCTATAGTAGTAAAAGACAGCATGGTGGAGTGTGATAAACTAGTGGCTGGAGTAAGAAGGCCTGTGTAACCTTGGGAAAGTTTCTTAATCACCTTGGGCCTCAGTTTCCTTCTCTGTAAAAAGAGGGGCTTAGATTTGATGGTTTCTGAGGTCCCTTCCAACTCTGTATCTTTGATACCATAGAGAACCCAGGTTCATAGATATACCTGCTCAGATCTATTTCAGCCACTTCGTCTCACTAAGGCTTGGATGTTACCAGCAGGCATCAGGAATATTTAAATTACACCATACACTTAGAGCAAGGGTTAGACATCTGATCTGGAGTCAGAAAGGCCTGAGTTCAAGACCTGCCTCTGGTATATACTGGCCATGTGACCCTGAGGAAGGCAAAGCTCAGGCAACTCTCCATTAATTACAGAAGTGGTACTGACTAGTATTAGTAGGGGCTAGTTTCTTTACTGGAAGTTCCCTAGACCAATGAAATCATAAATCCATTTCAGAAAAACAAATGTGCCAGACACTGTACTAGACACTGACCTACAAAATGAAAGACTTTCTGCTTTCACATAAGAGGAAGAAACAATATACACATTTGTTGTGCTGTCATTTTTTTCAGTCTTGTCTGACTTTTCAAGACCCCATTTGGGGTTTTCTTGGCCAAGATGCTAAAGTGGTTTGCCATTTCCTTCTCCAGATCATTTTACAAATGAGGAAACTGAGGCAAAAGTTAAGTGACTTGCCCAGGGTCACACAGTTAGGAAGTGTCTGAGGCTGGATTTGAACTCAGGAAGATGAGTCTTCCTGACTCCAGGCCTGGCACTCTAGCCACCGCACTACCCAGCTGCCCAATATGCACGTAGATGAATCAATATGACACAAAACCAAAGATTAAATCAAACCCTTGTGTCCCCAGAACCTTACACATTGGATGAGCTTAATAAATTTAGGTTAAATCTGGTGTCCTGCCTATACACAATGAAGACATCCCAATCAGGACAAGCTAGAGTTCCGCAGAACTTCTGTTGCTTTTTCTACAGGGCTGCTGAAGACACTCGGAGTTTGTCTGGAGGATTAAGGGGAACACATCTGAAATCAAACTACAGCTCTCTGACCACCTTCTTTGACTTTCCCCCTTTAGTCTTTCCTCTGAAACTCTACTTTGTTGGCCTTTGAGGTCCACTGCTGTTAGGTATTTGTTTACCTGTTGAGTAAGTGATCTCTGATGTCTGAATTCCATCACTAGTTTGTGAGCCTCCTCATTCTGACAGAATGCCAAGAGGCCCGAGTGCTAGACACACTTTTCCTTCAAAAATATTTTTAAAATTTAAATTGTTTTTCAATTAATAAGTATTTATTTTTTGTGTATTTCTCACTTATTTCCCCCATTTAAAGGAGAAAGAAAAAAATCCCTAGTAACAAATATGCATAACTAAGCAAAACAAATTCCCACATTTTGCATGTCTTCAAATGTTTGAATCTTTTTCTTCATCTTGGGTCCATTGTGTCTCTGTCAGGAGATGGGTAGCATGCTTTATCATCAGTTCTCTGGAACCCTGGTTAGTTATTGCATGGCTCTTAAGTTTTTTGAAATTATTTAGACGCACTTTTCTAAAAGGCACAGAAAGTAAATCCTATGACCATGCAAATTTGCTCATGTCACAAAAACAAAAACATGCTACACCAGCCTTTTTTTTTTTTAATAGGCAAGTTGGGAAACTCAGATTTTTATTGTTTCCAAAGAGAGACAAACATTTATTGGGAGGAAAAGCCAGAGAGATAGAACTGGGAAGGAACCCTGATGAAAGAAGCAGGGAACAGCTAACTGGGAATAAGATGAGTTGGACATTCATCCAGGGAACTTCGTGGCAAAATTCAAATTCTTTGGGAAACAGGTTTTTCCGAAGACAAAGAAGAATTGCCATGCTAGCAACAGAAGGATTTTTATTTTTCCACAAGAGATCAAGGAAAATGGATTTTAAAAATGTAAACATTCCCTTATGGTGTTTGTAGTTTCTCTAATACAGAAGGACAAAGGTCTTTGAGCTTAGAGTAAAAGACAGGAACAGGGGGATAGATAACAGCTCTCCGACAGGAGGATTGTAATCTAAATACCACAGGAAAAAATAGACTATACATAAAAACACTGACTGAGATGGTAGCTAAATATCAGAATTAGAAGGTTTTTGGTTTTTCTTTTTTGTTCTTAGGAGTTTTCCTTGTCCTTTAAGAAAGATCTTTAAAAATAAATGAATCCTGAGAATGGGGAAGAGGAGAATAATTTGTTCAAAGATAATAAATGCAAAATATGTACCAAAAAAATGAATGAATGAATCTATCAACATGCATTTATTAACTGTCCACTATATGCCAGACTTTGTGGTAGGCACCAGAATTGTGCTCATCTTCAAGGGAAGACATAAAAATACACACAAAATAATTTAGAGGGAGAGAGATGCATGAAACAACTGGAAAGGCTTCATGTGGACATTTAATAGAACCATAGATTTAGAGCTGAAAAAGACCTGAGAAACTTAATTTTGACCCTAACCAGGGATTCTAAGAGGACACTTAAGAGGCAAGGAGGGAGTCTATTGCAGCCACGGAGGGCAGTTTATGATGTGCATGGAGATGTTTAATACAATGTCATACGAAAGAAGGAGCAAAAAAGCCATATTTAGCTGGATCGTAGGATGAAGGGAAGTAAGGAAGTGGATAGCAAAGCTGGAAAGGTAGGGGAGAACTAGGTTGTGAAGGGCTTAAAATGCCAACCAAAGGTGTTTCGTATGTGATCATGGGGCAACAGGGAGTCACTAGAGTTTATCAATTAGGACACAGACATAACCAAACCTGAATTTCAGGCACATCGTTTTAGTACCTGAGTGGAGAATGACTGAAGAAGCTTAAGGCAAGGAGACCAATTAGTAGGTTATGGAACACTTTGGTCTTCACAGAGAGACAGTGGGAGAGTCATTTGGAATCAGAGAAGCATAGGTAGAATTTTAGACCTATAAAGACACTGAGAGCTCTCTTAGTTCAGCTTTCTCATTTTACAGATGAGGAATCTAACAAGACCTTCGAAGTTTAAATGACTGTCCCAAGTTCACACAATCAGTAGCTAAATCAGGACAAGACTCTCAGTATCATATATTTTTCAGTACCCAACGCAACACCATTAAAGGAAGAAAAAGGTAAACCGAGGCAAGAAAATGAGGATAAATGATTTACCCAAGATAAAAGCCATGGTTACACAAATTAAAAAAAGCCAAATTGAAAAATGGCTTTTTCAGATGCTTTAGACTGAATTGAATTGATTGCACTAACCAGTATCTGCGTTAACTTCTCAGAAATCAGTCATTAACAGAAGCAGGTGAAGTGGAGTGACTGAAAGATAGTTGATTCAGTGGCCACCTGCAGACATGGTTAGTTTGTGTTTGCTCCTTTCATAGACAGGAATCCAGAAGCCCAGTTAGGTTAAGCATTTCTTGATCAGAATCCAACATCATCTTTGAAGCATGAAATGTTAATGCTCCCTTTTTTGTGATATCACTTTTTTTTTTTTTACTGGGATTTGATTGGTGTGGGAGCTCACAGTCAGGAACTTACTCTACCAAGGCAATTGGAACCTGTTCTTCAATTTATAGACTATGACCAAAAATGACTTTAGAGAAGGAAATTTCAGGTTCTGTGTCTGCTGTTGGAAATGTGTTGTGGATTTGAAGGAAAATGAAGATCAATCAGTCAATCATTAAGCATTTATTAAATGCCAACTGCATTCCAGGTCCTGAGCTAGGCAATTGAGATATAAACATGACAATGATGACAACAACAAAACCCCCAAATGGTCCTTGCTCTTAAGGACTATAAGGGCCACCATAGTCATTTGAGGTTTGCCTCCCTAGTCTGAGTTTATACAAAAGTCATGATTTTGCTCTGAGTCTTTCTAAATAATTTGTCACCAGAGGGGAAAAAGTAAATTCAAAACATCCTTTTAGAAGGGAAAAAGTAAATTCAAAACATCTTTTTAAATCAAGCCCTTGGCACATCAAACATCATCTCATGGGGTCCTCTGTTGGTTACAACCACACCGCCCACCTGTCTTTTGAGCCCTTTTATATCAACTGTCTCCAAGAAGTTGTCTGGATGGGTTGGCCAGGAAACCGACAAGGATGCCATGAGTGGGGAGGGTAGTGGTGGTGGTGGTGAGTTCATACACTGAATGATAGGCGGCATTTACAACAGGTACATTGTGCAAGCCAGGCAGGCAGCTAAACTTGTGAAACTTGTTCTAAGACAGAAACAAGAAGAGAAGGCAAAAAAGAGATTTGGGGAGAACCTGTGCTTCTGACTACAGCTTCTGTGGACAGGAACAATTTGATTGAATTGTAAATGGAAAGAACCCACCTCCTTCCCTTTTTCCTCCTTCCCTCAAAGAAGACCTGTCAAGTTTGGAGTGGGGAGGGAGGAAGGAAAGGAGGGGGACTCTGTTTGCTTAACAGCCATAGTAGGGGCCATGCTTGTAACAGACAGAAACACGGCTGTGAATAGAAAGTCTATCATAAGGGTTCTCAAATATGAAAGTGAAGTTGGAACAAAGAACAGGCATCAAGCCCACTTCCCCTGTTAGAGATTATGCAGCATGTCACCAGTGCCAACGTTCCCATAAATCCCAGCAGCAATTGGCAGTTACATCTCACCTAATGTGACTTAACGGCTTTGAAACCCTGCCCAAGATCTCATGGCATTCCGTACTACCACCTCATCACAGGAGAATGAACTTTATCTCTGAGATTTGAAGTGTGTTTGCTTTAAAGATGATTTACCGTGCTCAACAATTATCGAATTTCCTAAATTAAGCCTGATCTCTTGTTGTAATTATGTATCTTGCAATTACAACAAGAGAAATGCCTCAGCTAGGGAAACTCAGATCTATCTATCTAGTACTGGAAGGAACACCAGACTTGGAGTCAGAAGGCAATTATTTGAGTGCTGACTCCGGCACGTCTTAACTATGTCACAGTACGAAAATCACCTAATGTCTCTGAGCTTCAGTTTCTTCATCTATAAAATGGGGATACTTACAGTATATCAGAAGGCAGGTATGAGGAAATTGGTTTCTAAACTTTGAGCTATATATAAATTGGGAGTAAGAGCAGTGGTCTGCTAGTAAATATTTAATAACCAGCTCTCTGAAAAAGTTCACACATATTTTTAAGTTTAGTCTGTATCATAAATGTTTTCTCTTAGACAATCATCAAAACAATAAATCATGCCCCAATTTGTAGCATTGCTGATTTCTGAGGCATAATTGTTTGCACTGAAAATTTAACAACCAGCTCTAGTTCAAGTTGACTATAGCACACTCTTTGGTGAAAGACATTATCAAAAAATGATGAAAATGGAGATGAGGTTTCAGCATATGATATGAGTAAGGAGAAGACAGAAGGTTGAGTCCTAATGCTACTCAAAAGGACCCAAATTTTCCTGCATTAAAGATTAAAAAAAGAGAGAGAGAGAGAAGAGGCCTTCTGTACATTGCATAGATTCTCCATAAATGCTATATGGAAATATAGGAACAAATATAAACATAGGATGAAAAGGCATGGGGTGAACAGTGATCACACCAGCAAAGGTGGGGCCAGCTGCTGAATGGGTCCTATGATGTTCTGAAGTATCTTAGATTGCTAAACAATCTGTGAATTGGTGATAAGTATTGATTAAACACCTACTGTGTGCTTGGAACTTTTAGGCACTCTGTAACAATATCATATATCCTTTCTACCTTCTAAGAACTTACAGTCTAGTCAGGGAGAAAAATAAACAGAAATTCCCAACCCCCAACCCTAACCCTAATTTCTTTCTTCTCTCACTCCCAATCTCCCTAAACTTAACCTTAATTTCCTTCACCCTCACCTTCTTTTTCTGGCTCCTGTTTCCATTATAACAATTGGAGAAAAATTGTAAAATAAATTCATAAAATGTCAAGTAGACATACTATAGGAATCCAGAGGAGAAGGAAACCAGTGAGGGAAAGCTTTGTGGAGAAGAAGGCAAACCTCAACATGGGTAGGACTGGATTTGGTAGAGGTGGTAGAGGAGGACTTTGCAGGTGAGAGGAAATACGGGGAGGGAGGTAGGAACACAGAGTGAAGAGTTTGGTTTGGAAAGATTTTGAAATTTTTGAGGCTTTCCACTCTGTTAATTGAAACTTTCTGGATTCTCCCCTCGCTGCCACCCCTCCCTCTTTGTCCTCCGCATAAATTCCTTTCATCTTTCTTGGTCAGGTGGGTAGGACCTTCTCTACTCCATGACCCCTTTACTGCCTCTCCCCCCCAAAAAGAGACTGTTACTGGGTTGCTTTTGAAGGACTCAAGAGTGTGTGTGGAACAATTAGGTCTCCCCAGTTTTTAAAGGAGAAATGTATTTAAAATGGAACACATCAAAAGTAAAAGGTGACAAATGTTTATATTTGAAAAGTGCTTCTGCTTTGATCCCGGTTTCTATATTTTAAGAGGTTGACAAATGTGCCCTCTGCAGTTTGGCTTCAAACATCTTCAGGCCATAGAACACTTTATTCAATGGGAAACTCATTTGATCCTGGTTAGCCATTCCCTCAGGTATCGCACAGGGCTGGGGATCATAGAATGGGAAGGGTGCTTGTTATTATGTCTCAGGGATCACTGGTCCTGAAAGACCTGAAAAGTCCTGAAAGAGAAAGGTGAGAGAAAGGAGGATCTGGACTAAAGCGGTGGGGACTTGTCTCCTTCTGTGAATCTTACTGTTCCTTCTGAGGGACGGACATGGGACCTAGGGAAGATAAGGATTGTGATTTCACTTGTTTGGAGAATTTGTACCAAAAGAAATTCCCTCTCTGTCCCCCCCCCCCCCCCCCCCCCCCCCCCGCCATAGTCTTAGGATGCTACCTAGAGCACTAAGAAATTAAGTGACTTGTTCAGGGTCACCCTGAACATCAAGAAAGAAGACAAACACCAAGTCTAGAGTGCTAACCACTCTACCATACTGCCTCTCTGAGGAATAGGGATCTTTTATTTTACTCTTTTCACTGAGTCACTTTACTAACACAGATCACATTTCTCAGATACTTCTCTTGCCTTTCTGTTCCATGAGGTCACCTTGAAACTTTTCATTATGGTTGATGTGTGCTAACAGCCCTTGACCAAACTGGTCTAGGAAGTCATTTGCAAAAGAAAATACATTGAGAGAGTTGTTGAAGATAGGTGATAACCTTCTAACAGGCATATGAGCTTTGTTTCCCTGGGCCTCCTTAGCAGACAAACTTCAAAGGCCTTTTTAATCTTTTTTGAAGGTGAAAACTGTTGATTTCAACTCCAGTCCAATCACAAAGGTAGATTAAAAATATTTTAACCAGATTTCAAATGTCCCTAAGCCCTACCCCAGTTATTAGTTCTGAAGCTGCTGTACCATGCACTCACACTACAACCACCATAGCTAGTTGAGGCCTTTTTCACCTCTCACCTGGAATGCTTCCATGGCTTCCTAATTGGCTTTCTTGCTGCCAAGTTCACCTTCTTCCAACAGACGGGTGCTAAATAGATATTCTTAAAGCATGGGTCTGACTGTACTCAAGAAACTTCAGTGGCTCCCAATTGCCTTTAAAATAAAACACAAATTCTTCTATTTGGTATTTAGAATCCTTCATGATCTGGCTCTTGCCTTTCTTTCTAGACTATCTTAGTCACCCTTATGCATTCTATATTGTTTAAGCCCACCTACTTGCTGTTCCTCATACATCACACTCCTTAGCCCAACTACAGACCTTTATAGATTGTTTGTCTTCCATGCCTGAAATACTCCTTCTTCCTTACCTCTACCTTGTAGAATCCCTTGTTCCCTTCAAAGCTCAGCTGAAGGGTCACCTCCTATAAGAGGCCTTTTCTGATTTCCCGATTTGTTGGTGCATGCCCCGCCCCTTTGAAATTACTTTTTTGTATATTTTGAGTGTATGTCTGCGGGTACCTCCATTGCCCACCATGAATGTAAGCTTCTTGAGGGCAGGGGCTATTTAATTTTCATATTCCCAATATTTAGCACAGTGTCTGACACTTAGCAATAGTCAGTGTCAAGTTCTTGTTGGCTTGAAGTGAATCAATAGCAAGAGAACATTAATTTCCTGAAGAAGATTATAGAACTCATCATATGGGTGTGTGCTTACAGAACTTGGGCTGAAACCTTCTATTTTTGTTTAAAAGACTTCCCTGCCTTCTGTTTGATTTATTTTGAACCTGGACTCATTTATTTCTAGATTTAGATGTATGCTGGTCAGTCAAATTACTTTAAATTCTCTATTTATTGCTTTGCCTAATTTTATTATCATTTCCATAGATGAGTACCAGAGATACATTTTATTTATTTTTTATAATTAATTTATTTTTAGTTTTCAACATTCACTTCCATAAGATTTTGAGTTTTAAATTTTCTCTCCCTCCTCCTCCCCTTCCCCAAGAAAGCATGCAGTCTGATATAAGCTTTACTTATATATTCATATTAAACATTTTCACATTAGTCATGATGTAAGGAAGAATTAGAACTAATGGGAGGAACCATGAGAAAGAAGAAACAAAACAAAACAATGAAAGAAAAGGGGAGCAAATAGTATACTTTCATCTGCATTCAGACTTTATGGTTCTTTTTCTGGATGTGTATAACATTTTCCATGGTGAATCTTTTGGAGTTGTCTTAGATCCTTGCATTACTGAGAAGAGCTAAGTCTATCAAAGTTAGTCATCACACCATGTGCCTGTTACTGTGTACAATTTTTTTCTGGTTCTGCTTATTTCACAGGGATACACTTTAGACTAGGATTGGGGGAAGAGATGAGTTGAGGGAGAGAAGGAAAACCTAATTGCAGGGTAAGCACCAGCAAGTCCTATACATGATTTGGTCTCTAGTGGAAATGGTCTCTGTGGTCCTTCAGTCTTTTGAGGACTACGTGTGGAAGATAGAGCTTTGATCTCCAGACTGAGCCTTCCAACAGAGGAGTGCGGGACAATAGAGAGAATGATGAAGGATCTTGGAGAGAGAATGGCATGAGGTAATGGCAAAACATGTACTTGCTAAAAACAGAACTGTCCATCTGTCCAAACCGGTGACAGTCAGCAGGCACTGACACTCACTCTCAGGAGAGCCCAGAAGCAGGGCTGGTGGAGATAACACCCCCAGCTCCTCACCAATCATCACTATGCTTCTCAGAACTGCTGGCATGGGCAGGGTGGCATTTCCATGAATGTTCAGATGGAACTGGGAAAGTGGTGAATTCATTCCTGAGACTCTTGAGAAATACAGACAGGCCTAGAGGGAAAAATAGCATAGAATTATGGGATCATAGGTTAAGAACCAGAAAGGACCATAAAGGCAATTTAGCCCAAACTTAATATTTTACAGATGAAGAAACTGAGACCCAGAGAGTCAAAGTAGCATATAATTATAGGGCAGCTAGGTGGTGTAGTGGCTAGAGTACCAGGCTTGGAGTCCGTAAAACTCATCTTCCTGAGTTCAAATCTGGCTTCAGACACGTACTAGCTGTGTGATCCTCGGTAAGTCACTTAACCCTATTTGCCTCAGTTTCCTCATCTGTAAAATAATCTGGAGAAGGAAATGGCAAATTACTCCAGTATCTTTGCCAAGAAAGCCCCAAATGGGATCACAAAGAGTTGGGATACAACTGAACAACAACTTTCTAAGCAATTGCTTTCTTCATTTTATTTTATTTTTCAATTAATAAGCCTTTATTTTCTCTCCCCGCATTCCTTGTCCCCTCTCCCCAATTGAAAAGGAAAAACTGAACCCCTAACAAATATGCATAACCAAGCAAAACAAATTCCCAAGTTGGCTGTGTCCAAAAATGTACATCTCATTCTACATCTTGAATCTAGGAGCTCTGTTGGGAAATGGGTAGTACAGATCATCATCAGTCTTCCATTATCATGAATGATCATTGCATTGAGCAGAAATCTTAAGTCTTTCAAAATTGTTTGTCTTTACAATGTTGTTACTGTATACATTGTTTCCCCAGTTCTTCCCAATTTGCTCTGCATCCATTCATACAAGTCTTCCCAGGTTTCTCTGAATCCACCCTTTTTATAATTTCTTAGAGCACAACAGTCTTCCTTTATATTCATATAAAAATTCATATAAAATCATATTCATATAAAATTTCAGTAAAAATAAAAGTATTCATACAAAAATTTCATATAAATTTATTTAATCATGCCCCAGTTGGTGGGCACCCTCTTAGTTTCCAGTTCTTTGACACCACAAAAAAGAGCTGCTATAAATATTTTTGTACATATAAATCCTTTTCCTCTTTCTTTGGTATCCTTGGGTATAAGTGTAATTAGAGGTATTGCTGGGTCAAAATGTATGCACAGTTTGTGATTTTTAAGGCATAATTCCAAATCACTTTCCAGAATGGCTGAACCACTTTATATCACCATCAATAGAGAATACTTACTTTGTAAAAGGCATTGTAGAAACATATATCAGATTGGTTCTCTGACCTCAAGGAATTCACGATCAATACTGTTAATATTGCTAATAGTAGTTGGTTTGGGGATGGGAAGAGAAAACAGACATGCAACCAGCTACAATACAAGACATTATGTGGTAAATGATTTGAGACAGACAAGGAACTATGGGAGTTCAAAAAAGAGAGGGATAACTTCTGGCTGAGGGTACCAGGCAAGAGTCATGGTGTAACAGGAAACTGAGGTGAGCCTTGAAGGATAGATAGAATTTTGGTAGTTGGATATAGTGGAGGAGATGTTTTGAACAAAGCTTAGGAGGTCTGAAAGGGCAAGTGAGATTGTATTTGGGAATGTTAAGTAGTGCAATTTAGCTGGAGCATGGAATATAAATGGGAGAGTAGAGGGTTGTCAAGCTGGAAAGGTGGGTTAGAGCTAGACTGGATGAAAGCCTTGACTGCTAGGCTGCTATCTTTTGATGTCACTTGGTAAGCTATGGGAATGGGGAGCAGGGGCAGGGGTGTCATAGGGAGGATGGTGGAAAGTGAAGGTTTGGGAGCAAAGGACACGATAACAATAACAGCTGCCATTTATGTAACACTTTATGGTTTGCAAAAGTTCTTGACCTACAATTTGATCCTCACAACTCCATGAGGGAGGTGCTATTGTTTTTTCCATTTTAATCATAAGGTTACTAATGCTCAGAGTGGTTAAATCATTTATCTGGGGCCACACAGCTAGTAGTATCAGGGGTAAAATTTGAACCTGGGCCTTTCTCAACCCCAGGTCCAGGGCTCTTTCCACTAAATCCCATTATTTCTCATGAAAATGTGAGTGAGGCCCCATGAAACTACAAACTAACTGATTAGTGAATCCTACATAATTCTTTGTAGCATTTTATTATTTTTTAGAAGCTCTCTATTACAGAATTCTTAACTTTTTCTTTTTTTTTTGGTCATGGAAACCTTTGGCAGTCTGGTGAGAACTATGGACCTGTTCTCAGAATAATGTTTTAAAATGTATAAAATAGAATGTACAGAATCATGTTGTTGTTGTTCAGTTGTTCAGTCATTCAGACGTGTCCAACTCTTTGTGACCCCATGGGTCAATATAGGTATAGGATCATAAAGGGAATCAACTCTATTGAAGTATCAAAAATGTAGTTATCAAATTAAACAGTAATCAAAATAATATTCGATAAACTCCAGTGGCTCCCTATTGTCTCCAGCAAAGGCAAAATGCTCTGTTTGACATTCAAAACCCTTCTTCATAACCTAGCCTCCTCCTACCTTTCCCAGTCTTCTTATGTCTTACCCCCTACCACATACTCTTCCATTATGTTTCATTGGCCTCCCCGATGTTTCATCTCTCTGCTCTGGGCCCCCAAAGTCTGGATTTCTCTCCCTCCTTATCTCTGCCCACTGCCTTCCATGGCTTTCTCTAAGTTCCAACTAAAATCCCACCTTCCCACAGAAAGCCTTTCCCAACCCTCTTTAATTCTAGCATCTTCCCTCTTTTAATTATGTCCTACATATTACCCCATATCTAGCTTGTTTGTACATAGTTGTTTACTTGTTGTCTCCCCCTAGATTGTAAGTTCCTCGAGGGCAGCAACTGTCTTTTGCCTCTTTTTATTCCCAGCACTCAGAGCAGTGTCTGGCATATAATAGGCACTCAATAAATGTTTGTTGACTGACTGACTATTGAATTAGCCCTGATTTCCTTGTTTGGTTTTGGGGAAAAATGTGAAAAACAATGTACAAGATCTATAGGTATGGGTTAGATTTCTTAGTGGTTGATAAGTCGAGTCAATTCTCAGCCCCAAAATGTTCAGTGGCTCCCTATTGCCCTCTGAGCAAAAATTGAAATTCCTTTGTCTGCCATTCAGGGCTCTCCAGAATTGGCACAGTCCTGCATTTCCTTATCTCCTAAGGATATTATTCTTATCTTATATTACTTCCCTTCATGCAATCTGCCATGTAGTTCAGCTGGATGACCATCCCCTGAATATGCTTTCTTGCTCATTTGCCTTTGTTCACACTGATCCTTCAGCCCAAAATGTTTCCCTCCCACTCCTTTGCCAGTCAAATTACAGTACTACCACTCATACTTTAAAAGTGATGCAAATTCCTTCTTAAGCCCTTCTCTGATCCAGAGCAATTTCACACAGCCCTCAGATCTCACCTAACACTTTGTTTTGCAACTCTATGGCTCTAATTGAGTACGTATCACAGTTTTCTGCATGGGTGTCTTCCTGCTAAATTGTAAAGTCTACAGGGGAAGGGATAATGACTCCACTAAACTAGTCTGTCCTTCAGTGTGCACACAGTAGGCATTTAAGTGTTCAGTGAGTAAATGAACTCTCATTTATACACGGTTTATTCCTTGTAAAAAAACAAACAAACAAACAAAAAAACCTGAAAAACCCAAACTGTGTAAGGTAGGTGGTGTAAGGATGATGATCCCTATTTTTCAAATGGGGAAAGAGAATCAATGAAATAAAGGGACTTAGGCATTGATCATACAGAATCATCACCCAGTTTCAATCCCTGCCTTCAGCCCCCATCAGATTGCCTCTCTGTTGTACTCAGGGGTGTATTGGAGCCAGCTGGAGAGCTGGCTCTGCCAGTCGCTAAACTTCACAGTGAGCATTTACACCTCAGAAACAGCACATCTACAAATCAGGGCTTGATTTATTGTTTTGTTGATTGTGTAGACCAGAGGTGGGGAACCTGTGGCCTGGAGGCCACATGTAGGCTTCTAGGTCCTCTGGTGCAGATTTTTGATTGAGTCCAAGTTTTACGGAACAAATCCTTTTATTAAGGGGATTTATTCTGTGAAGTTTGGATTCAGTCAAAGGGCTAGACTTCAGAAAGTAATGGAGGAAATGTTAATAATGAAGATTAAACTGAAAAGTATGGCACATATATAGTTCCCCCAGAGAGCCAGTTGTTAAACATTCGACTGCACTGCCTTGCTTGCATTCCAGTTGACAATTTCCGAGGAAACTCTGATTCTGATTATTTAACTTACGCCAAGAACAAAATATCACTTGTACTGTTGAATAAGTACTTCTCTCATGCATCACCGCCTCCCGTCTGTCTCATCCTCAAAAAGATGCAAGATGATGCATTTCACTTGTTTTCCAAAGTTTCTGTGGAAAAAGGAACAAAAGAACTGTTTTCTTCTCTATTGTTTTCCCAAGGGTTCTCTGCCGACAAGAAGGCTGAATTTCAGTTTCCTTGTTTTCTTTGCAGAGTGATGTTTGATCAACACCCTTTGATTTTGCCATTCCCTTTTTGGCAGTAAAGGGAGGTCATCTATACTCTGTCTGTGCTTCAAGTCACTTTGAAGTAAATGCAATCTTCATCGTTGTGAGACAAGAGGGTGATTCATCTTCCATTGTGAAGACCCTCTCCAACCTAACTCTTTCAGAAAAGGAGAGAAGGAATTTGGTTCCCTCTCCCAAAAGGACAGAGTTGGATCAGACGACCTCTAAGGTCCTTTTCCAGCCTCATTCAATTCCAAGGACTGGATCTGCTAATCTTTCACTCAGGAAGACTATTAGGAGTTGCCAGTTTGGAGTGGACCCTGGACTGGTTCAGTCAAGTTTTCTGCTTTGTTTTGAGAGGGCAATATGGCACAGTGGGTGGTGAAATGGCTAGAATGCCATGCCTGGAGTCAGGAAGACCTGAGTTCAAATCTGGACTCAGACACCTACTTGCTCTATGACCCTGTTTGCCTCAGTTTTCTCATCTGTAAAATGAGCTGGAAAAGGAAAAGGCAAATCACTCCAGTATCCTTGCCAAGAAAACCCCAAATAGGGTCACAAGGAGTCCAACGTGATTGGAATAACTGACCAACAAAAATGGTATAGTGGCCAGGGCATGGGACTTGGAGTTAGGAAGATGTGGATTCAAATCCTGCCTCAAACACTTAGTAGCCATGTGACCCTGGGGAAATCTCTTAACCTCTCTTTGCCTCAGTATCCTCATCTGTGCAATGAGGTGTTTGGACTCAATGCTTTCTAGCTCCAAATCTGTAAGCCTACAGCCCTGCCATTTTTGTCCTGATATCTGGAGCCTGCCTAGAGGCAGGAACAACTTCCCAGCCTGTCTCCACAGCCTTTGCTCCTTTAGGGCCTAGCTTAGAGGCCATGTAGCCTGGTCTGACCCATTGCTCCTCTCTCCAGGTGAAAGAGATCTTGATTTCCTCAAATTCTTTTGAACACTTCACCTGGATTTCTCCTTTGTCTCGACTGTACTCTGCCCTTTCTTCCTCTTCGAGGCTTCTGAGCACTGCCCTCACATTTCCATCCAAGCTGAGTGTCTCTGTTTTCTCCACATGTGTCGTCCTTTCCCATCTTTGAGCTCAGGTGCTTCCTTTCCCCTTTCCAACTGTTGAATCCCTACCCCTTTTCTGATGCTTAATTCAAATGCCACCTGGTCCATGAAGTGTTCTTGATCTTCCCAGTTGGTGAAGTTGTTCCTTCATCAGGCTGTCCAGCTCACTTTATTTTTATAACTCTAATGCATGTAAGATTTACTAGCTTAAAACTGTGCTAGAGGCAATTGGTGACCCAGTGGATAGAGCGCTGGGCCTGGAGTCAGGAAGATGTGAGTTTCAATCTGGCCTCAGACACTTACTAGCTGCATGACCCTGGGCAAGTCACTTAACCTCAGTTTGTCTCAATCATAAAGTGGGTTTAATAATTGCACCTACTTCTCAGGGTTGTTGTGAGGATCAAAAGAGATAATATTTATAAAAAGTGCTTAACTTATATATAGCCTATATCAAATTGCTTACCATTTTAGGGAGGAGGGAGAAAATTTGGAATTCAAAATCTTATTTAAAAAATGAATGTCAAAAATTGTCTTTACATATAATTAGAAAAATACTATTTGAAAGAAAAATTTAAAAAAGAGAAAGAGAAAAGGAAAAATAAAAAAAAAAATGCTTAGCACAGTGCCTGGCACATAGTAGGTACTATACAAATACTTATTCTCTTCCCCCTCTAATACTTTTGAACACCCTTTATTGTGTATTGTAGCAGTCTCTTTATCCTTCAACTAGACTGGAAATTCCTTTAGGGCAGGGACCATGTTTTATTTATTAGCAGTACCTTAGTTCTAGAGATAAAAAGGACCCCAGAGGCCATATTGTTTTACAGATAAGGAGATTAAGGACCAGAAAGGTTAAATAATTTGATCAAGGTCATATAATAAGTGTCAGAGATGGGATTTGTCTTTCCTTCCTCCCTTCCTTCCTTCCTTCCTTTTCTTTCTTTTTTGGTGAAGCAATCAGGGTTAAGTGACTTACCCAGGGTCACAGCTAGTAAATATCAAGTATGTGAGGTCACATTTGAACTCAGGTCCTCCTGACTCCACCAGAGGCAGGATTTGAAAGCAGAAACAGTATTCCTCCCATCATACCAGCTACCTCCCTAAAATATAATACCCCTCAAGCAAAGGGACTGTTTTGGTTTTTGTCTTTATATCTCCAGCTCCTAGGACAGGCTGACATGTGGAATAAGTGCTTAATAAATGCCTGTTGAGTGGATAGTGCTGGGCATGGAATCGGGAAGACATCTTCCTGAGTTCAAATCTGGCCTCAAGCACTTACTAGCTGTGTGACCCTGGACAAGTCACTTAACCCTGTTTGCCTCGCTTTCTTCATCTGTGAAATGAACTGCAGAAGGAAAGGTCAAATCACTCCAGGATCTTTGCCAAGAAAACATCGAACGAGGTCATGAAGATGTGGACATGACTGAAATTACTGAACAATAAAATCTCTCCCCCACTGTGTTCCCTTGCATCTTACAGAGCGCTCTGTACATAGCAGGAGCTTAACAAATACTTTTTTTCTATTGGAGTGTACCTTCTGTTGCTCATGTTATGTTCCTCAAATTAAGCTTCCTGAAGGCAAAGATGAGATAATTTTCTTCTGTGTATTGGTAATACCCTGAACAGTGCCCTGCTTGGCATTTAACAAATATTTTAAAAATCGAATTAAAATGGAGCTGCCTACAGCAAGTCTTCCTTTTTCTAGTTGACCAGCCTAATTTTCAAAATTCTAGGCTACTTTTATCCTTTTTTTTTTTTTTGATCATTGACTATGTGCTGGGCACTGGGCACTGATTGTGGGGCAGGAAGGATACAAAATGTATGAGACCTTGAGGAGTCTCTCCCCTTGGTGAATAAGGCCCCCAGCCTGCAAGAAATTACAGTTTATTCCTTTTCAGCCAGATAAGGAAGGTTGTCTACTATTAGAAAGAACTCTGGATTTGTAATCAGAAGAAATGGGTCCAAGTCTTGGACCCACTAACTACTATGTGTGGCCTGATCATTTTACCACTCTCAGTTTGTTCATCTATAAAATGGATAGGTTGGGGATGGGGGTATGGTGAGTAATAAAACTTGCACCACCTCCTCAGGGTTTCTGTGAGGAAAAAAAGTGCTATGAAAACCTCGAAGTGCTGCAGAAGTGTGAGTTATTATTAATAGCTAGTAGGGAGGTGATAAGACAGGTACAAAAATAGTTACAATACAAGGCAGTACGTGTGGTAATTGCCATGAGTGGTACAAACAAAGAGCTAGTGCAGTCCAGAGGAAGAGGCCTTACTTCTAGTTGGGACAATTGAAGAAGGCTTTCAATAGAATTTTTTTCAACTGTGCTGGCGGTTAGTGCAAGGAGGTAGGACTCCTGGAAATGATGCTGATTAATGGTGTTCATCCTTCAAAGACATGCGTAGTGGAGGGATAATGGAAGGAAGGGTGGACCCGGAGTCAAAAGCTGGGTTCAAATCCTCCTTCCCAAGATCACAGGGGGCAGATTGCCCCCTGAGCCTTGATTTCCTCATCTGTAAAATGGGAATAATAAAAAATTGTATGTAATAGCGACTTCACCAATGAGGGAAGTCCTACCAACGGAAATCGACACTTTCTCCATAACATATAGTGTTAGAGAGCTGCCTACAGCAGAGGTGTCGAACTTGGCCACAAGAGGCCTATTAAAACTCTGGTAGCTGCAGCCTGAAGCAGATCGAAGTGTAATTGGAAAATGTTTAACAAAACATTTAAAAATGCAATATAAATAATGTTAATTTGTGGTTTTCTAAGTCAATAAGCCTGCCTCAGGGATCCAATTCTATTTCAGTTTGAAACCCTGAGACTAAATGACCTTGCTCAAAGTCACAGGGCCAAAAGGTGTCAGAGGCGAGTATGTATTTACAACTCTACAAACGTCAATTATAGTTGTTATTGTTTATGATGCCAATACGAGCAGGATAGAGAGTTAGGAATGGAATTCTGCCACCAGCCACAGCTTCCTTATCCCATTCTTCTGGATAAATGTATAGTTAATGCTTTGTCAAGCAAATCTGTATTAGCAAACAAATGCCCAAGCTCCTATGGAGGTGGTCTGACCTTCGATTTTCAATTCACCAATGGTTGACTCTACAGAAATAATTTCAAAATATATTTGGCCTACAAAAATGCCCTGTATTTAAACAACATCTTTATATAATTTCATTTTTGCAAACATCTTTGGAAGGATTATCTCCTTGATTCTCACAACAGGCCTAAATACTAGATAAGTGCCAAAAGTCCATTTTGCAGATGATGAAACTGAGGCACAGGGTGGATAAGTGATATAGTAAACTGAAACCTGGGAAAGACATTAGCTTAAAAAGACCAAGGTCTCCCACTGCATCCGGGGCCATCTCCAGTTGTTCTGATTTATGTCTTGCCACTGGATCCAAATGGCTATAGAGGAGAAAGTGAGGCTGGTGACTTTTCACAGCCCTCCTTCACTTAAATCCAATTCACTTGCATATCATGGACCTTTCTGAGGTCATGGTCCTCTTTGAGAACATAGAACAAACAACGATAACAAAACCAGAAGACTCCAATACAGAGTTGATTCTCCTGGGGCTCTGGTCTAGACACCAGGTTGGTTTAAAAAACAAAATAGGCAGTAAAAAAAAAAAAAATCTGCATGATAAAGCCCCTCTTGAAACATTTGGTTAACTATAGAACACTTCAACGGAGAGATGAGACAAAAGTAATTCGTAATTGGCAGTTAGCCCGCCCATGTGATCATCTTTTGGAAATTTGAAAAAGAAAGGTTACCTCTAGAAAGCACATCTACTTTGAATGAAATAAAATCAAGGCAACATTGATATGCCTTATGACCATTGTTTACTTTTCTCTCCCTCCCCACTCCCAATCCCATATCATCAGGAAAGGCAGCAAAGTATTCGAAAAACATCTTGGTTTTCTGTTGTTTTATAGAGTTCAATTTAATGCAGCAAACAGCTACTATGTTCACTGCTCTGTCCTAGGTGTTGGAGATAAGCGAATTTTAGGTAGGACATTTCGTGGAGCTCACCATCAAATATAGCGAGGCAAGAAACATACAGGGAAAATAGATATATAATGATCTATCATAAGTATATCGGGGAAGGGCAAAACAAAACTATATGTGAAGTCTAAGAGGAAAGGGGCCATTAGGGCTTTCCCTGAGGGGAGAAGGTCTCCTGTGGTATGGCAGAGGGAAAAATAAAGGAAATGGATTCTAGGTGGAGGAAACAGAAGGGTTAACAAATATATAATGAGGTGAGGTTAGTTTTAAGTGTCTGAGTTCTTACAGGACTTATATCTTTTCTGTGATTTTTGTGGAAATAATGCGATGTTTGAGGACTCCAGAGAACTGAACTTTGGCCTGGGTAAACTGTTCTAGTCTCTGAGAATCCCCTTCCTTTTATAGAAACGTGCAGCCATATTACAAGCCCCAGTTGAATGACCTTTGGGGGGAATAGGAACATTGAAGAGATCCTAAGGAGGGAGGAAAAATTAAAGGAGTTAATTAAAGAATTAATTAATTAAAGAATAGTGGCAGCATTCATCAGCCTGGAAAAGAGAAAGTCAAAGGATGTTTTGAATTATTCCCTTCAATTTTAAGAAAGTTTTGGTAAAATATAGATGCTGATTGTATGTTTCTTGAAGGCAGGAATGGTTTCATTTTTGTCTTTGTATTCTGATTGCCTAACACAGTGCCTGGTATATATTGAATGCTTAATAAATGCTCATTGATGGATTGGTAGATGGATTTGTCTTCTCCATGAGGCATGATTCAATGGAAAGTATGCTAGATTGAAAACTCAGCTCTACTACTTACTGCTTGTGTGACTTTGGTTGATGTAACCTCTCTGAGTCTCCATGCTTCCTCTGCGAAATGAGGGGGTGCAACTAGATATCCTTGAAGATCCCTTCCAGCTCTAAATCTATGAACCTATCATATTAGAGCTTAGAAGGACTTAGAAATCATCTAGCCTAAACTCCTATTCCTCTCTCCTACTTTTTTTTTTAAACAACTTGGAAAGGACAATAGAAGGTGGTTGGGTGGTTGGGGAAGATGGAAGAAAACCTGTGAAAGAGAAGGGGCATGGGAGATAGGCAGTATAGGGGAGCTGCACAATCCAGAAATTCTTAGGGGTTGAATTGGCAAAGGATGAGGAAGTTAGTAGAAACAGCTTTCAAGATCAATATACAAAGAATAAATTTCTTGGACCTTGTTAAAGAGAAAGGAAAAGAAAGACTATGGCTATTGAGACCCTATAGGTTGGCAGAAATGCTGTAGTTTGTAAAGTGCCAGCAACAGATGAACTCTTCAGTAGGGTAAAGCATGCTCTGCAAAAGAGGAGGATGAAACCAAACCAAACAGGAGAGGGATTGAAGACTGAGCCAAACTAATATTGGTAGAAGAAACTAGGGATGTCTAGCTTAGGGAAGAAAAGTTCAAGGGGGTGGGGAGGGGAGACCATGATCATTATCTTCAAATATGTGAAGAGGATGTGTATTTATCTGGGATTGGATCTGCTGTGCTTTGCCCCAGAAGGCAGGAAGAGGAGCAATGAAAGCAGAGGGACAGATTTTAACTCTAGATAAGGAAAACTAGCAATTGGAGCTATCCAGGTCAGGCATTTTGGACTACAGTTCCCCAAGCTATGATTGGATGACCATTTGTAAGGAATGCTGGAGACCTTACAGTGTGAGGGGATTGCTGTTCAGGTATAGCTTGGGTTTGATAGCCTTGGAGGGTCCCTAACAACTCTGAGATCCCATAAAAATATGGGCATATTAAGGAATGGCACTGAGGAAGGGTCAATGCCCTTCTTCCTAATCTTGGAAGGAGTTATGACTCTTCTGAATCAATGGCTTTTCTTAGAGCATTTAGCAAAGTATTAAAAAAAAATACATAAAGAATTTGATAAGCCACTGGACTTAGTGCATGCAGGGAACTAATTGCAAACATATAAGCACAATGAAAACAGAGCAACTTTTTATTTAAAAACAAATTGTGGCATGTTCTTCCCTAGAAGATTTCAGGAAAAGAATAGTTAAGTTATAATGGTGGCCATAGGATGTACAAAATTTGCATTCAGAAGGCCTGAGTTGAATCCTGTTCCTATGGCTTATTACCTGTATGCCTTTGGACAAGTCACTTAACCTCTGTGGGCCTCAGTTTGCTCATTATAACATGAGGGGTTTGTACTAGTTGATCTCTAAACTCTTTTCTAACTCAGCATCCTGTGAGTTTCTGACCATGTGTTCTGTGTGGCTGAAATATTCTCTTTGAAGATAGAAAACCAGAATAAAAAACCTGTTGGGATCCCTCACAGCTCTGCTTCTTGGAGTATAAGTGAGATGTGGGGGAGTTGTTTGGCAGTGGGGGTTTCTCCTTTTGAAAACTTTCATTATCAGAGGTATGATACAGCCCTCATATTAAAATAAAGATGAGATCTCCCATCTTGTTTCTTCTTCCAAGAGGGTGCTGTGGTGTAGTGGAATGAATGTTGGGATTAATGTCCTAAAGACCTTAGTTCAAAGGCCAACTCTGATACTTACTTGCTGTAGGACTAGGCAAGTAACCTCATCTCTCCAAGCTTTAGTTCCCTCAGGTGTAACATGGGCATGATACTTGTAGTACCCACTTCTCAGGGTTGTTGTGAGGATCAGATGTGTGAAAAGTGTTTTGAAAACTTTAATACTAGCTGTTATTATTCTGCCTTCAGATATGGTACTTTTAAAAAAATATGTATGTTTGATTAGCAGGGCAAATAAACTCTTGGCTAGTGTTTGGAGTAGAGAAAATTCTATTGATCATTGGAAAATCAAATATTTTTTTTCTCTTGGTAAATTCTATTCCTCTATACCAGGTTCTGTTCTCTCTATCTCTCTCTTTCTTTCTCCATCTCCCCTTCTCCCTTTCCACCCTCACCCCACTACTTGCCTGCCAGTAAAAGATCAAGCCATTTTGGGAATGGGGTTAACTTTTCTGAGGACCAGTCTTATTCTTGGTGGTATCTACATGTGATTGTAGCTAGTTCCACTGGTGGCCATGGTAGGGATAAGAAGCCAAAAGATGGTGGAGATGAATGATAAGGAAACTAAGTTCCATAAATATCATTTTGGAAAATGTTATGAGAAAATGAGGTTGTTTAATGCAGTCTGTCCTATCCAGATTAGGAAGCAGAACACTGCTTACCTTACTTACCTAGTGGAGTTGAATTTGGTGGGGTTATTTCTATGGATGAGAGGTCACATTTGTTTGGTTTAAAACCAAGGAAAGAGATGCAGTTCTTCCTGCCCCCTTTGCTATCTGGGAAAGAATTGGCAATAGATTTGAATTAATCTCAGTAAAGCTCAACTCTTTTCCACTTTATTTAACACCACCACCTACTACCACCTCACTCTCATTCTTTTTCAGACATAAAATAACATAATGTATGTAAAGCACTTTGAAGACCTTAATGTCAGCTGTTATTATTATTATTATCATTATCAACATCTTGAAAGAAGTACAGATAATTCTTTTTGGTATTGGTAGTTTGGACTAAGATGAGAAGGGCAAACAGTATTTCTAGTAGAGGACAATTTGAAAATGATTCACTGGACCCTGGATTTTGAGATAAACATTTAGAGGTGGGGGCAGTGGATTCAGTCCCTCCAGGCTTCATTCTTGGAATTTCCCACACTGAATAAGCATGCCAAAGGACAGATGCAAGAGGGGAAAGTTCACCAGATGTCTTTGCTCTCTGCTCTACCTAATGGGAGCTTCCCCATCCTAGCTTCCCTTTCAGCTAGAAGCTTCCAGAATAATGGTTTGGATTGTTTTTGCCCACTTCTCAAAGTTTCAGTGAGCCTGGGAGCTAATAAATCAATGTATTCTGGGGAGACTCCTGGATATCTGTCTCCATTGTTTTTCTCAGTTTCTGATGAATGATGCTACACAAGCTTGGAAAGTGGGGGTGTGTTAGAAGTAGCCTCACTTCTATGAAAGTTTCTGGAAAAGATGGTGAGCTCACCTCACTTCTAAAAAGAACTCCTCACCCACCCAAGAGAAATACTTGGTAACCTCTTGACCCTTAACACTTAAACCTGCCATTTCTTTGAGTGTAATGAGGATGCTTGTCTGATTTAGGGATGTATTTTTCTTCTAGGATATGAGACTGTTGTCTACCCAAGTCTTAAATCATGGTGTCAGATCAACTAGACTGGGGAAGCACTGACACTGAACCCCACAACCTTTAGAAGATCCCCCTCTTAAATTGCAGGTATTCTTACTCTGTCTCTTCTAGGAGGAAGGTAGGACAAAGCGGGGAGAGAGAGAGAGAGAGGGTTGGTGGCAGATAGAATCTTTCACTAAAGCTTAATCTGACCTTCAGGAATTCATTAACTTTGGATTGATTGGCTATACTAACTGGTGACCTCCATGTCTTCTTCAGCAATATACATTAAGCCTTTTTGGTAGAAGTGGAATGGTTGATAGGGGGTCAGGTGATGGAGGGTGAGTGGGAGGGAGGCTGTGTATGGCTTACCATTAGTCACTAGACTTATCATATTAGTCAGGGGATAGAATTCTGCTATGTAGTTATCTATCTCTTCTGCTATCTGCCTGTTTGATATACAGGCAAGGTGGATTGCTCCTCATTGTTCTTTTTTTTAGATTAGACATTCCCTTGATCACCTTTTAAGTTTTGCCACTCTCAAATTCCTCTTGGAATGTCGCTCCTCCAAGGACAAACTGCTAACAGTGTCTGGACAGTCTGCCTCCAGGTCTTTCCCCTGAAGTGAGGAGGGGGGCGGATAGTGGTGATAACAGTGCCCACCTTGAGGGCCCTACCTAATGGAGCAGGATAGCCCCATTCTGCATGTGTGTGTGTGTAAGGATGGGTAGGTGGTCGAAGGGATGGCTGCTATGGTCTGGCAAGAACAATAGGAAGTGAATGAAGGAGATCAGAGGGGACCCTGCTCCCCCTCCTCCACCAACCCCCTTGCAAGATCACAGAATCATGGAATTGGAAATGGCCTCAGAAGTCATCTAGTACAAGAGTCGTTATCCTGAGGTCCATGGACCATCTTCAAAGGGTCCTTGAATTGATTTCAGGGGATCCATGAACTTGGATGGGGAAAAAAAAGTCACATCTTTATTTTCACTAACCTCTAACTGAAATTAGCATTTCTTTCCATTATGAATGTCAGCCACAAAATATTATTCCAAGAAAAGGTACATAGGCTTCACTAAACTGCAGAATGGAAAAGGTTAAGAACCCCTGTTTGTTGAAACTCATGAAAAAACAGACTGAAAAAATGGGACAAGAAGTGCCCAAGATAACAGAGGTAGTTAATAGCACAGCTGGATTTGAACTGAGTTCTTCTCGCGGAGTCCAACACACCAACACCTTAGCTCTTCCCACCATAGATTTTTGCTAAGTTCTACCCCAAACCACACCTGCCAGACAGGGTTGTCAGAGAGACTAATGGTGCTACAAGAAGGAAGCGCTCTTAGTTTCCAAGGTATGTGATTGTGCCAGGGACAGCTGAATCTCAACTTGACTCACAAGCCTTGTGCCCCAAGGCTGAAAGGGGAGAAGGGGTCAGAATCATGCGGTCTTCCAAGTATAATTCTAGGACCTGGGAAACAGCAGCCTATGTGTTCCAGTGAATGAGATAATCACAAAAAGAAAGGGATGAGTTGTACTTGGAGGCTCATAAAGGTCTTAGACAAGAAGATGAAGAAAGAAAGGTGCAGTGTTAAACCAGAATCCATTTGGAAGCAGATGGCATTCAGCAGATATCTGAATGATCATTTCTACTGAGGATGAGTGGACAAAGTATATTATGCCAATTACATCAAAACAATAGCATCTTGTTCGCCTTGCACTGAACCTGATAAAATTGCCTGTCCAGGAGAAGGAAAGTATTTCATTTGAGTCCCTTTGAAAAGGATAATCCTTTCTGCACTTCCTCTCCAGAGGGAGAGTGTCCTTTGTTCTCTTGCCCCTGACCCACAGTTACTCCTCATCTCACCTTAAGTTTTGAGGAAAGAGCTTCCAGAAGAATAAAATAAGGCAGTGTGATGAAATGACCAGCTACTCAAGGCAAAGGGAAAAAAAATCAGAGGGCCATTCGGGGGATGACTTTATTTAAGAAACTAGGATCCATGTTTTTATTTTATTTTGTTTTATTTTATTTTATTTTATTTTATTTTATTTTATCTTAATGGGCCCATGATTTCATTGATGTTGGGAACTCCAGGTGAGGAAACCTCCTCTCCCAATAAAGATCAGCGAGTACCCTGCAATCTAGGAGGCAACATGGCACAGTCAAAAGAGGACTGGCTCATGAATCAAAAACTTTGTAAAGTCCTGTCACCTTGGGCAAGTCACTTAATTTTTCCAAGCCTTAGTTTCTTCTGTAAAATGAGAGGGTTAGAATAGATGACCTTTAAGGTATCTTTCAATGCTAAATTTATGTTTCTATGATTATAGTCTTTGAGAAGGGATTCTTAACCTTTTATGTGTTAATGGACCCCTTTGGCAGTCTGGTGATACTTATGGTACCTTTCTCAGAATAATATATTTTTTTTGTTGTTGTTTTTGGGAGGATGGGGAGGCACTCAGGGTTAAGTGACTTGTCCAGGGTCACATTGCTAATAAGTGTCTGAGGCCAGATTTGTACTCAGGTCCTTCTGACTGCAGGGATGGTGCTCTAAGAATAATATTGAAAAAAAAAATGCACGGAATTTCAAGGAAACTCAATTCTATTGAAATGAAGATGTAATTTTTTCCCATCTAAGTTAGCCCACCCCCTGAAATCTATCCACAGGCTCCAAGGGAAGAATCCCTAACTTAGTTGCTTGGGGGCAATGAGAGGTTAAGTGACTTGCCCAGGAAATATCAGAAGGGAGACTTGAACCCAAGTCTTCTTGACTCAGAGGCCGTTTTTCTATCCACTGCCCCTCTAATGATTGTACAAGATTCTAAGGGAGGCCTGGGATCAATATTACAGCAGCGTCCCACCTCCTTCTCTGTGGGGGATTCTGAGCAGCTCCTGACACCTGCTATAACATGGTACCCGTCAACACTCTTCAGCCTAGCAATTGTTGTTGTTCAGTCATTTAGTCATGTCCAACCTTTCATGACCGCATATGGGGTTTTCTTGGCAAAGATACTGGAGGGTTTTGCTATTTCCTTCTCCAGTTCATTTTATAGATGAGGAAACTGAGACAAACAGAGTAAAGTGACTTGCCCAGGGTCACACAGCTAGTGAGTATCTGAGGCCAGATTTGAACTCAAGTTTTCCTGACTCCAGACCCAGCACTCTATGCACTGAGCCATCTAGTTAACTTTAGCCTAGGAATACTCAGGATGAATGTAGATAATGAGAGTAGAACCAAAGAATCTGGGAGCTAGGAGGGAAATTGAGGGCCATCTAGCTCTTCTTGCTTATCTTACGGATAAGGAAACAGAGGTATAAGAGGTGAAGTAGTTTATGAGAGCTCACACATCTAGTTGGTGACAAAACTGGGATGAAAACTCAGGTCTCCTGGTTCCTGGTCTACTAACTCTTTTAGATTTGCAAGGCTACTGTTTTGAAGGGCACACTCAAGGACAAGAAGCTAATTGGGAGGGGGGATGTGGAATCAATATTCTCAATATTATGAATTCCAGAGGACTCTAGGGAATAAAAGAGAAAAAACTAAAAAATCCTCCCTGACCAAGCTGCCTAAATTATCATGTCCTTCAGAGGCTCCAAGACCAGCTCCTGGAAATTGTTTCAGGGATGGTCATTGCAAAGTAGCTCTCGTAGATATGTTATGAAGTCCGTCTCTGCCCCCTAGGCCTTCCTTCTCTGTGGTGACCTTTATGGTGGAATATTTCTCCTGTCTTTGGAAGGATAATATTTCCTCAGAAAAGCATGCTCAGAAGGCAGTAACCATTGTCAATAACTTTGAGGAGAGTACCCACTTATTTGTCTTCTCTGAGAGGAAGGCCATCTTGTTAAAAGAAAATTGGCCCAGGATTCTGGACCAGTATTGTTAAAATAGCCCTCATGTTGCAGAACTGATTGGGTTGACAGAAGGAAGACCAGGTGAGACTTCTGGAGAGAAGAGTGGGATAGCTCTATGGAAACTCATCATGTAGGGGGTGTTCCCTTGTGTTGTGTGTGTCCCTGGAGAGTCTAATACAGTGAGTTGAAATGCACGTCCTTAGAGGTCTTAAGTAGCAGCACCCACCCATAGGATCAGATGGTCATGATGCTACAGCAGGTCAGCTCCAGTTTCATCCTTTCCTTCTAGTCACCAAACATAGCAGAGATGACATCATCCTCAACTCTTTCTTCATTTCCACTCACCCAGCATATCCAAATAGCTGCCAACTCTTATTGAATCTACTCCATAACTTTTTCTTACCCCTTTTCCCTTTTTAAAAAAATACTTATTTATTTATTTTAGTTTTCATCATTCTCTTTTATAAGATTTTAAGTTCCAACATTTTTTTTCTCCCTTCCTCCCCCCTACCTAGACGGCAAGCAAGCTGATATAGGCTATACAGGTACAACCATATTAAACATATTTGCATACCCCCTTTCCCCTTTTCCCCATTCACACTATAACTACCTTATTTTAAGCCCTCCTCTGTCATCACTTAGATTATTGCAATAGCTTCCCAATTGATTTCCTTGCTTCCTGTCTCTCCCCTCACCAATCCATCCTCCGTGCAGCTACCAAATTCGTATTCTGAAAATGCAGGTCTGACTACATTACCTCTCTGCTTGATATGCCTCAGTCCCCATTGTCCATAGGTTAAAGCACAAACTCCTTTATTTGGTATTTACAACCCCTTTACAATCAGATGCCAGTTTTCAAGGCTGATGGTACCCTTTTCATCTTCCCATGCTTGTACAACATCACAACATGACACTACAGCTCCCACACACAACACTATGCCTCTTGCCTCTCTGTCTTGGCACAAGCTTTTTCCCATGTCTAGAATGCTTACTTTTGTCTTTGAAAGTCCATGGTTCCTTTCAAGACTTATCTCAAGAGTCACCTTTTGCAAGGGAAGGGAATAAACACTTATATAGTGCCTACTACTAAATGTTTTAGAAGCCTCTCATTTGATCCTCACAACAATCATGTACAGTAGGTGCTGCTATTATCCCCATTTCACAGTTAAGGAAACTGAGGCAAACAGAGGTTAAGTGACTTGCCCAGGGTCAGATGGCTAATAAGTGATGGAGGCCAGATTTGAACTCAAATCTTGTAGACTCTGGGTACACAGGACTCTATGCGCTCTGCCACATCGCTGCTTCTTTCAAGAGGGTGTTGGTGATTCCCCCAGTTACTAGTGCCCTCCCCCAAATCACTCTATATTTCTTTTGTATCTATCCCTTATTTATTCATCTGTGAATACATATACCTGTAGTAGAATATAAATTCCTTCATGGCAAGTACTGTAGCTATTTTGTTTCTGTCAACCTAGTACCTGATCTAGTAGGTGCTTAGAAATTCTTGTCGATTGTGGATCCTTGAATATACCTCCTAAACCTTTTCCTATTTTTTCAGGTATACCTATACCAGAAGTCATAAGAACTTGGAAATCAGGGGTTGTAAGATCTTTCAAGGAAAAATCTGAGAACATTATTTCTAGACAACAGAGACTTCCATCTCCTCTATCCTATCTAAACTGGCTCACCATCTTAATTATCTTTTTCAGCTGCAAGGAAATGGTGGTAGCCTTTCTCTCAGGGTTCTCTTATGACATCTATCTGAGAGTAAATGGTGGAGATCAAAGATAAAATGGACTGGATACAACATTTACTAGCTCTGCTCTTTTCTTAGATGGTGGGCCCTTTTGGGTATCCATCAATAGATCTTCGACTGTTAATTGTAACTCTCTTCCTTTAAAGTCCTACTCTGAGCCCAATCAGGGTGCAGAGGTGGCCTTGGGGTCTTGAAGGCTTTGCTGGTAGCACACAAGCTTCTATCCAACTAGAGAGGATGTGGGTATAGGCCTGATGGTCAAGTCAAGTCAACAAGCATTTTATTAATGCCTTCTATGTACCAGGCACTATACTGAGTGCTGAGAATACAAAGAAAGGCAAAAAAAGGTCCCTGCTCTCAGCGAGCTTACAATGTAATGGGTGAGACAACATACAATCAACTATGTGCAAACAATACACACACATATACATATATATGTGTATATACATATGTGTATATATGTGTATGTGTGTGTGTATGTGTATATATATATATATATATATATTTGGAGATAATCTTAGAGGAAGGACACTAACCCTTAGGGATATTAGGAAAGTTTTCTTGCCAAAGGTGAGATTTTAGCTGAGATATGAAGGAAGCCAGGGAAGTGAGGAGGGAGGGATGAGAAGAGAGAGACCTATAGGCCTGAGGGATAACCAATGAAGGAACAGCAAGGAAGCCATTGTCACTCTATCACAGAATATAAGGTAGGTATAAGAAGACTAGAAAGGTAAGAACGGGCCAGGTTTTGAAGGGCTTTAAAAGCTAAATAGAGTGTTTTATATTTGATCCTGAGGACAACAGGGAACCACTGGAATTTGTTGTTGTTATCATTTGTCCTTCATTCTCAAAGAGGACCATGACATCAGACAGGTAATGCTATGACACGCAAGTGAATTGGATTTAAGTGAGGGAGGGCAGTGCAAAGACACCAGCCTCACTTTCTCCCCCAGAACCATCTGGGTCCAGTGGCCAGATATTGATCAGGATGATTGGAGATGGCCTTCATTGCAATTTATTCGATAGAAGGATGACATGGTCAGATCTTCACTTTGGGTAGAGCACTTTGATAGCTGAGTGGTGGATGTACTGAAGTGGAGAGAGATTTGGGGTAGGGAGACCAGTCAATATGCTTCTGCAATAGTCCAGGCATGAGGCAATGAGTGCCTGTACCAGGGTGATGACAGTGTCAGGGTACAGTAGACTTACATGAGAGTATGGCAACAGATTGGACATAAGGAGAGAGGAGAGAGAGACAGAGACACACACACACACACACACACAGACTGAGACAGAGAAAGACAGAGTTGGAGATGAAGACAGAGAGACGGAGAGTATACAAGGATGGCATCTAGGTTGAAAGAAAGCCTGGGAAGTTGGAAGCACAGTGGTACCTAATAATAGGGAAGCGGGTAATGGATTCTGCCTGTTGTCTAAGGACCACCTGACCTGAAGTCAGAGGATCATCACCAAAAAGTTGATGATAAATGATGCATTTTTTTTCAGTCATAGCAACTCACAAACAATATTTTCTAAGTTGTGAAGGGTTTGTGATTTCTATCAATGGAGGGAGGAACCAGACTGATGAAATCAAGATCCTTGACAAATGGAAATAAGGTTACCTGTCCTAAATGGTTGGAATTCACTGTCTGAGCCAGCCTTCCTTGGGGTGACCCTATCTTAGGTTCATCCTAAGAATATTTTGAAAAGGAAATTTAAGTGTGAGGACTGAAAACATAGAAAAGCAATATGTTATAGTAAATAGCACACTGAACTTGGATTCAGGAAAACCTGGGTTCAAATCGTGTCTCAGAGAGTTCCTGACTGTATGACTCTGAGCAAATAATTTACCTCCCTGAGCCTCTGCTGTAAAAGGGGATGATAGCTGCTTCTACCTCACAGGGTTTTTGTGAGACTCAAGTGAAAAAATGTATGTAAGGCACTTTGCAAACCTGAAAGGACTATATAAATGTCAGCTGTTATTATTATGAAAGCATCATGGTACAGGCTAATGTTAAATTTAACTTTTCTTTCATCATTCTACCCAGAATTAGTTCCTTGGAAGGAGGAAGAAGCTCTTGGTGGGGTGAGACAGTTCTTGTGCCTCTCTTACACAACCATTACTGGTGGTACCTGGACAGCAGAACCAAAAGCAATGAGTGGGTGGAAGATGAAATTTAGGCTTGATGTAGAAAAATCTTCTTAGCAGTCAGAGCTATCCAAAAGTAGAATGGACTGCCTCTGGTGTTAATAGATTCCCCCTTTTTAGATGTATCTGAGCTCTGCTGGAATAAATGATCACTTATCAAGTATGTCAGGAATTCCTTTTTGGGTATGAGTTGGCTGAAATGGTTTCTCTCAAATTTGAAACTCTGTGATCTGTGATCTTGATTCAATTATAGACAGTGGGCTACAACTTAGGAGAACAACTGATAGATACTCAAGAATAAGTCAAAGTCTCCAAAACCCCAGACCAACTTAGGAGAAACTATGCAAGTCACCAGACCCATCATGAAGTGACTTTTACTTCCCCTTACCCTCACATTCTAAACCACACCTCATCTCATCCAGACCTTCTCTACCAGACAAGGTGTTTGGAAACACCCAACATGCCACCAAAGAGCAGCTCCCCCTGAACCACAGTTACAAAAAAGGACTTGGCCTCTTCTCTATCTAGTATGAGACTAGATGGCATTTCGAGAGGTGAAAGATCAGCGTTTTATTATTTGTTAAACCACTCAGCTTCCTAGAAATAAACATGGTCTCTGATGTTGATTTGAGAACTGGAGGATATCTTTCAAGTCTAATAAATGTGATAAAAATAAACAACATCCTTTCATAAATTTAATGGAGCATGGCCCTGTGTTTATCTTGTGTCATGTACTTGAGATTACCACACCGGAGGAAGAAAACACTTGATTAATGCGGTGAGTCTATTTTGTAATCTGTGGCTGGCTGGAAGATCTTTCTCTCCTTCCTGCTGTTCCCTTTCTTCCCTCTTTTGTCTAGGAAAGTTATCAATGGTGTTACTTCGTGATAATAATAAAGCAACAATCTCCTGATTCCTGGTTTGCACAAATGCAGCCGAACAGAATCCCTTTCCTTTTTTTTTTTTCCTTTTGGCAGAAGGATGATTCTTTTGTTACTTTTTAAAATTTCAGGGCGTGGGCTTGTCAGCCTTGCACAGGATTGAAATGTTGAAAGGACCATATTTTATTTAAAGTGACTATCCTGAGAAGGGAAAAAGCCATGATTCAAAACCAAACCCCAAAGCATCTGCTGAAGAACTCAAAAGAACACTGGACCAGAATCCAGAAGACTGACAATATCTACCATTTATTATCTGTGTGATTTTGAGCAAGTCCCTTAACTTTCTTGGGCCTCAGTTTCCTTACCTATCAAGTGAGGGGGTGGGACTAAATGGTCTCTTAAATCTCTTCCACTTGTAACATTTAGGAGTCCGAAGAATTTTAAGGAATTATGATATTATTCACATTTATATTTTATCTTATGGTTTCAAATGAAATATGGTACTCTCCTGTGATCTTTACAACAACCCTGAGAGGAAGTTAGTATACATACATATATATATATATATTATATATATATTTTAAATTTCCATTTTATGGGAAATTGAATCGGAGAGGTTTAATGACCAACATCTTTTGTCTTCCAATGCAATTTCTTTCAATGGAGTTGTACACAGTGTAACCCAAATCTCAAACACTCATTTTACATGATCAAAAATCACAGAAAGGAGAACTTATGACAGGTCTATAAGTGAACCTTTGAGAAACCTGGCCTTTTCCTCCCAAGTTCACATTGTATATAGTCAACTATTCTCAGCAATATGGCAAGAGACACTGAAAATACAGCCTAAACAAGTACCTAAGATATCAAGATTCTTGAGAACAGAGATGAGCTCCATTTTTCTATTTGTATCAGTAGTTCCTAGCACAACGCCTAGCACAAGGTGGGTACTTATTCAATGTTAGCTGGTTGATACATCATACCTAAAAAATACATCACTAGGTCATAGGCAAGAGGGACCACCTTTCTAGTGACCGCTGTTGAAGTAACCTACCATTGCAACATACCAGTGGGGCAAAATGACATTGAGAGTGGGGGAAGTTACTAGATTATGGAATTGAATGGACTTCTTGGGAGGGTGGGTCTTAAGATATGCAAGGACTAACTTCCAGTAGAGACAAGCTTATCAAAAGTCTGACCTGAGATGGGTGGAAGGTGAAGGGAATGGTGGGAGGTGGTGGTGTTGGGAAGGGAGATGAGAAAAATCACCCTTTCTTGTGGGGAGAGTACCAGTTTGGGAGATGATGGATTGTGAGATCCTGGACTTAGATCCAGAAGGGGGCTTAGAGACCGTCAAATTCTACCACCTAATTTTACAGATTAGGAAACTGAGGACCAAAGCGATTGCCCAGGATCAGTCACTAGTCCGTTACTAAGTATCTGAGTGGGGGTTTGAACTCAGTCTTCCTGACTCTAAGTCTAGCTGTCTACCACTTCTTTTATTGTTCCCTATTGTATGCAAGACAGTCATTTGTCCTTTATCCCCACCCTCTCAATCGAACCTTTCCTCCTGACAAAGAAAAACATTTAAACAAAACAAAGCAACCATGATGATATATCAGATGATGCATACAACATTCCACATCCTTAGTCCCCCACCTCTCTACTGTATGTTTCATCATCAGTTAACTGATACTGAGCTTGTTCAATACAATTAGAGCTTTTTTTTATTTAATTAATTTTGGGGGTGGGGGGTTACATTATGAGTTCTGAGCTGTCTCCCTCCCTCCCAACCCTGTAGTAGAGAAGGCCAACATTTGACATAGATATGTATGTGTAACCATGCAACACACACTTCTATATATCAGTTCTTTTTCTGGAGACAGATAGAATCTTCCTTCACAGAGCCTCATAGTTGACTTGAATATTCATATTACTCAGAATAGCTTAGTCATTCACAGTTACTCTTCAAACAAAATTGCTGTTACTTTATACAACATTCTCTTGGTTCTGCTCATTTCACTCTTCACTATTTCATGCAAATCTTTTCATGATTTTTTCTAAAATCAAGCTGCTCATCATTTCTTAGTAGTATTTCATCGCATTGTAGTATTTCATGACAATCATATACACAACTTATTCAGCCATTTCCCAGTTGATGGGCATCCTCTCAATTTCCAGTTCTTTGCCATCACAAAAAGAGTTGCTCTAAGTATTTTAGAACATAAAGGTTCTTTTCCTTTTCCCTAATTAGTCAGAGTTTGATAGCCTTTGTATCATTATTTATAATTATATAGGCACTGTATGTACTTTCCTGGCTCTACTTTTTTCTCTCTGCATCATTTTCCTGAATGTTTCTTTGAAATTCTTGTATTTGTTATTCCCTATGGCAAATTAATATTCAGTTGCATTCATTTGTCACAATTTGTTCAGTCAATGGGTATCCTTTCCTTTCAAGTATTTTGTTACCAGAAAAAAACGTTGCTGTAAGTCTTTTGTTATATAGAGGACTTTTCTTTTGGTCACTCACTGCCCCATAAGTGTCTGTGGGTCAAAGAATCTCGATGTTTTAAGTCATTTTCTTACACAATTTCAAGTTATGTACCAGAAGACTCGGACCTATTTATAGCTTCACCAACAATGACATCTTAACATCTTTGCGAATTTGTGGCTATAAAATGGGGAACTTCACTGTAAGTTAAACAATTGAGTTGTTTTGATTTACATTTCTCTTCTTTGTGACATAGAACATTTTTTCATACAGTTGTTGATCATTTGCATTCCTCTTTTGTATACTTGAAGACCACTTCTTAAAATGCAGAGGGCCTGCAATTCATGTAAGGGGGTGAAGTGGGTTTACTGGTAGAATCACAGGTCTTTGAAGTATTTATGTAAGTAGTATGAAATTGGTGATAAACTTCAACCCACTGGCCCCTGGTCCACCATTTTGCTTGGAATGAAAAGAATTGTTCATTTTCCACATGCTAACCCAGAGAGAAGCATCAGTACCTTCCTTGCTAAGGTAGTTGAATTTTCACATTATACTTTATGGGATATCCTCTATTTACCTAATGTTTTCCTGTCCAGTCTTTCCAGACTATGAATTTTGTATATTTTATATACACGAAGGTGACTTTTCCTTCCTTTAATGACTGGTTCTTATCAGCACAGGCAACCCATACCGGCTCATAAATATGTCACTCCTAGCTCACTCTTAGCCCTTCTACTTCAGACGCACAATTCCTTTATGAGTGTTTCCTCCTCTTTCCTCTGGAACAAGCTTCACTCCCTCCTCCAATCCAACTTTCAGACTAGCTCTTGGCTTTATCCGCCATTGGTTGATATAAATAAATGGAAGACTGAGGCTTGCACACTGGAATTATTGCAGCAAGAATATACCGACAATATAAAACAAGGTCTACGGAGCCAGGGCCTTCCGATTCCAATTAAATATTTCCTGTCAGTCTGTGCCAATTGTGCATCTTGTAAGACTATTTGAAAGCAGAAGGCTGAACTCTCAGGGACCCCCCCCCTCCACCCCTGACTTAAAAACCTGCTTCCTGTTTAACAAGATTCAACAAATAGGAGCAAATATGCGCATTCAGCAATGCAAGGCATTGAGAGCTGGCTCAGATGTGCAAAGGTGGTCTGATTCCTCTGCTTGTGCCCACCCACCCAGCATTGCTGTCATGTAGGGATTGTCTTCTTCCTCACAAAGTATCTCTGGACATCAGAGCTTTGTCATATAGAGCTCTAATGAAGTTACTAGACTTACAGGAAATAATTACATATCCTGGGACCTACTCTTCTGCAGCAGATCCTGGGTGTGTTGTCTTGAAAAAGTCCAGTATATTCACGACACTGCAGATGTTAAGTAATGGGCAATGGGGTGGGGAGGTGGGGGGGGGAACATAGGTCTCCGTGCTGCCCTTACTGTGTGGTTTGGCCTAAGTGATTTAAATTCTCTATGCCTCAGTTTTTCCAATCCACAAAATGGGGATAGTATTAATAGGGAATATAAGGATAAATGAGATGAAATGAAAACCAGGTCAATGTAGTGAAAAGAGTAATAACTCACATTTCCATAGTGCTTATAAACTCACATTTATAAAGTGCTTTTCACACAATGACCTTGTAAGATAGTTATATATTTATTGTTAGCCTCCCCCTCCATCCCCACCATATTTTAAACATGAGGAACTGAGGCTCAGAGGGGTTAAGTGACTTCAGATCAAAAGTTGTTAGAGTTCAAAGGAACCTTATACATGACCTAGTCCAATCATTTTATTTTACTGATGAAGAAATTGGGGACCAGAGAAAGGAGGTGACTTGCCCAAGGTCACACAGATGGGAAGTGTCAGGGCTGGGACTTGAACCCAGACCTTGTAACTCCAAATCCAGTCTTCTTTCTACCATCTTTCTATCATTAAGTACTGAAGCTGGACTCAGCACTGGGGAGATCAGTACTGGGAGATCAGCTCTAAGGAGGTCAGCACCGGGAAGGTCAGCATTGAGGAGTGTTAGTGCTAGAGAAGTCAACACTGGGGAAGTCAGGGCTGGGAGATCAGCCCTGGGGAGATCAGCACTAAGGAAGTCAACACTGGGGAAGTCAGCATTGAGAAGTATCAGCACTGGCAGGTCAGTACTGGGGAGCTCCTTGTAGTGGAAAGAGGATTAAGCTTGAAGTCAGGAGACCTGCATCTTAGCTCCATCTCTGCTACTTGCCATATGACCTGGGAAAATCAGCTCCTTATTTGTAAGCTGTTGGGGGTAGAATGAGACTTCTAAGTTCTCTTCCAACTCCAACAGGTTTCTAAATCTAGAAACCTTTGAGCTGGTCAGAAGACACAGATGCCTTGCTAGTTGATTGATACCATTGCTACTATTTTTTTGTAGTTATATTTGAGACTTAAGTGGCCAACTAAATTAGAAATAAGACAGGAATCCCAAATCCCAGAAGTCAAGTTCCTAGACTATTCTATCTTATCAATGATGATGACGGTAATAATAACATTTATATAGCACTTTAAGGTTTACAAAAAGCTTTAGTTTAGTATATGGGGCTGCATTCAAACTCAAGTCCTCCAGACTCAAAGTCCTATATTCTATCCACTGTGCCACCTAGCATGGAGTTACACTCCAGTAATAATCATGACTCATGAATGGGGGGCAGTGTGGTATAGTGGATAGAGCGATGGTGTTAGAGCTAGGAAAACCTGGGTTCAAAGCCCACTTCTGATGAATACTGTCTATGTGGCTCTTGGCAAGCCATTAATCCCTTGCTGTTCTAGGCAACTCTGTAAGATTATAAATTGCAGGGAAATTGCTTATCTCCATTGATAGTGAGATTTTACTTATTTGAAAATTCCCTACACCAATAAAATCAAAGATCCACTCTTTGTTCTCACATGAATAGAGTTAATAATTAATTAATTTATTGATTAAATAAATAAATAAATAATAGAGTTTTCACATTGGTGTTTGTTTGCTTTGAGATTGGGTCTTCCTATGTCACCCAGACTGGAAGTGCAATGTTGTTCATCTATTCATAGAGGTGCTACTGACTGGTGCCCTCTCTGTTTCTGACCTGGGCTGGTTTGCTTGTCCTTAGGCAGTCTACTCGCTTGGGATTCACCACATTGGTGCAGGACTTGGTGTGGGTACTCATTCTGCTTTAGCCCCACTGTATCTTAGAACTCCTGAACTTAAGAGAGCCACAAGTCTTAGTAGATAGCAGACATGACTTGCCACAAATTGGTATTGCCCTCAGAATATCCTTGGGAGGTGGCTGATGCAACTGTCATTATTCCCATTTTACCAAGAAGAAAATTGGGCTTCTGGGATATTGTGATTTGCCCAAGGTCACACTCCAGATAAAAACGGCTCTGCTTTGGCTTCCCCCAGGATAAGCTTATCGCTAAAAATCTCATCATTAGCCATTTGCTTCAGCTTTGGTACTCAGTACTTCCTCAGTACCATCTCCCCTCTGACTGGAAAACTGAGGGCGTACAGCAAGACTGAACTCCTCCCAAAGCCACCCTTTATAGAGGACTGAGAATTTCTAACTTTATTTTCTACCAGTCATTGCTTTTTCCCCTGCTGTCCAGCTTCTTTGTGTGTAGTCTTCCCCCATTAGATTGTAAGCTCCTTGAGGGCAGGGACTGTCTCTTTTTTCTTATGTGTATCCTCAGCAATTAGCATGGTGCCTGGCACATAGTAGGTGTTTAATTAATGTTTATTGGCTATTGAATGAAGATTCAAATGTAGGTCCACTGATTTTAGGTTCATCAAACCTGTGTTGACATTGGTCCCAGAGTCAGGAGGACTAGAGTTCAAATCTGACCACAGCTGCTTACTAGTTATGTGACCCTGGGCAAGTCATTTAACCCCAATTGCCTCAAAAACAAACAAACCAACAAACCCAAAAAACCCAAAACCTGTATTGATTTTAGACAAATAAGTGTTCTAAAAAGTTCAAAATGCTATCTGAGGAAATCATCATTGTTTATTTACCTTTTCCAGCCCCTACAGCAAATCCATATTCTTCATCTTTAGTATGGATGCTTTGAAAAGATGCTGTACAAAACACCTCTCTATCTACTTGCTTTATAAAATAGGCCCATTCTTATAGTGCTGATGGAACTGCTACAATCTTTGGGGAAGCAATCTGTCACTGTACACTAACAATTATTAAACTGTTCATGCCCTTTAATCCAGTTATCTTATTGTTATAGACCCAGTAATTATAGTAAGGAAGAGAAAGAACTATTTGTAGAAAAAAATTATTTAAAATTACATTATTCAAATGAATAAAATACTGGAAATAACCTATGTGCTCAGTGTTTGGGAGTTGGTTGAGCAAATTGTGATGTGTGAGCAGAGAATCATTTCATTATAAAACCTGACAAATATAAAATAATCAGGGTCAGCTAGGTGGCACAGTGGATAGAGCACCAGCCCTGGATTCAGGAGGACCTGAGTTCAAATGTGACCTCAGACACATAATACTTACTAGCTGTGTGACCCTGGGCAAGTCACTTAACCCCATTGCCTAGCCAAAAAATAAAATAAAATAAAAAGGTAAAAAAAAAAAAATATATATATATATAAATATAAAATAATCAAAGAAATATAGGAAGACCAATGAATGGAGGCAGAAGGAAGAAAACGAGACTAGAACAACTCATGCCACAATACATAAAAATAATATTAATAATGGCAACAAAATCTTTAAAAAAGAATAAGAAAAGTTTGGAAGGGAACATGGAAACAAACAGGACACTCTTGTTATTATTTTGTCAGAACTAATACAGAGGTGTCCCCAAAGTCTTAGGGCTTTAAGAAGCTTCAGACAGCACTAAGACTTTTGGGACACTTTGTATATTGCTAGGCACTGGACCTGGCATTGCATCAGTAAGGAACTCTTGAATAAGAAAACACCTTCTACTAATGCAGTTTGGCACTATTTCTCCAACTTAAAATGTTAGAGAATTGCTAGGAGTGCTGAGACTTTAAAGTAACTGGCCCAGGGTCACATTGTCTGTATATATCTGAAGTGGGATATGAACCCAAGTCTTCTTGGGTTCATGGCTGCCTCTCCTTCCATTATTTCAGTCTGAATGCACATTAAAATAAACTATAATGATAGATTTTTGTAACTATGTTTTTTTCATTTTTATTAATGGTTACTAAGTTTAAAAGAAATAAAAGAAAATAAAAAAAGAAAAATAAGTTTAAAAGAAAGAAATAAAATATTTAAAAGAAATATCTTTCTTCAGGGATGGGAATGAAATGAAAATACAGAGTATAGATTCACTTTATGGAGCTCCTTGGAAATGGTAATCACTCACTCAAACTTTTATTGATTGCTCGCATTTCTTTCCCAAGTGAAAATATGTATTTGCATAAAATGTAATGACCAAACATCATTTCTAAGCTAAATTGTCCAGCTGTCCCAATTACTTCCAGCTCACAGTCACCATCAGCAGCTCTACTACTGACAGGGAAAGCCTCCACCAGCACCAGTGGCAGCAGCACTGGGACTCCCACCATCACTACCATTATCATTACCATTAACAGCAACGGCAGCAACAGTCATTGAAACTAGTTCGGCTCCCACCCCCATGACCACTATCCCTACCAGCCACCTCCTTGACCCTCTCCGACCAGTGACATTTCCGTCGTCATGGCAGCCACCATTACTGCAGTTGTGGATGACCCCATTGCCAAGCCTACCACTAACACCACCACCGCTGCTGAGACCGGTGTCACCCAATCACAAACTTGCCTTTCTTGAACGGTTTAACTTCTGAAGGAGACAACTGCCATTTCTATCCCTTAGTCCCAGTGAGCCATAGAATGTTTCCAAATCTTAATGTTATTTTTTTTTCCAATAGGAAGAATAAAGTTCAGAGTCTCATTAAATATACAGCTCCTTATGGTTTTTACTGGGCTGGCTTGCTTCACTTTGGCCTAAACAGTTCTAGGGGGGTTTAGAAGCTTCTGGGTTCCTGAAACTTGCCAAGGCCTCATGGCCTTTCCCATGGGTCAAACTAGTGACACCTGTTGCTACAGTTTGTTTGTCCTTACATGTACTCTGAGTTTGGGAACACATGATGAATCCTTTATATGAAATATGCCCAGCCAATCAAAAGATCAAAATAAATTCAAACAAACAAACAAAAAGAAAATGACAAATTCTCTGGAGCAGGACCTTAACACAGGGAGTTCACCAACAGGTGGTGCTCCTGGAGCTGACCTTGACATGAACAGACTCACCTAAGTGCCATAACAGCTCAGGGACTTTCCTAGTCATTTAGCATTAATCATTTTTTTAAATGATGTTTTCTTGTGCACCAGTCTCTTCTCACAACATCCCTGAGTAATGAAATCTTTATTCCCATTCTTCAGACTGCGGGATTGAGAAAAATTATTTCCCAGAGGACACCTACAGTGAATTTGTCTTCTTCATGTTTCCTCTTAGCTCTCCTTCCCCACAAGGAAGTGGCATAGGCTACGAAAGGCAGAGTTAGAATGCCTTAGAACACAAGCATGCATTGACTTAATACTTGTGGGAGTAACATGAAGTCTTCAGATTTCTTCAGAGAAGGGCATCGTCCTTGGAAGTTGTCCCTGGAAATGCTGCTCTGTATTTTAGCATTATGAGAATTTTTTTTTCCCTTTTGCTTTGTGAGGTTCTGAGAGGAGATGATGAGGAAAAAAGAGAAGGCTTGAAAGTGTTCCCTGCAGTGCTTTGAGGACATTAAGAGTGAATGGGTGGACTACTAGGTGTGTATCCCAAAGAGATCATAAAAAATGGAAAAGGACCCACATGTACAAAAATATTTATGGCAAAGAATTGAAAATTGGAGAGATGCCTATCAATTGGGGAATGGCTGAACAAATTGTGGTATATGAATACAAAGAAATGCTATTGTGTTATAAGAAATGATGAGCAAGTGGATTTCGGAAAAACCTGGAAAGACTTACATGAATTGATGCTGAGTGAAGTGAGCAGAACCAGGAGAACATTATACACAATAACAGCAACATTGTGGGATGATCACATTTGATAGACTTGGCTCTCCTCAGCAATACAATGATCTAAGACAATTCCAAAAAACTCATGATGGAAAATGCTAACCACATCCAGAGAAAGAACCATGGAGTCTGAATGCAGATCGAAGCATACTATTTTCACTTTTTTTTCTTTCTTACAGTTTTCCCCTTTTGTTCTGATTTTTCTTTTACATGATGAATAATGTGGAAATATGTTTAACATGATTATACATGTATAACCTATATCAGATTGCTTGCTGTCTTGGGGGGGGGAGGGGAGAGAGAAAAAAATTGGAACTCAAAATCTTATAGAAACAAATGTTAAAAACTATCTTCACATGTAAGTTGAAAAAAATAAAATACTATTAAGTGGGGGGAAAAAGAGAAAGTTACCCTGGGAGGGGGAAGAATGGATGGGTAGAACTAAACTCTTTCAAGACAATATTAAGATGATATTCCACTTGATTTTCATTAGTGGAGCAATTTGGGATTACAGAAAGGTCCGAGTAGTTGGAATTAGGAGCTCTGGGTTTGAGACCTACCTTGCCACTTACTAGCTATGGGATTCTGGGCAAATCATTTAACCTTTCTGAACCTTGGTTTTGTAACTGGAAAAATGAGACTCATACTATCTACATTCCAGTGTTGTGAGGAAAATGCTTTGCAAAGTGGAGCAAAACACATTATAAAATTTCAGCTCCTGTTTTATGCTTATTTTAACTTTAGCACTGCGAATTCTTCTTCCATGATGTCCCTGAAGGCTGTAAAGCCTGAGGGCCCTGAGGAGGAGTCAAGTGTTTTAGACTAGAGTTAGGTGTGTCCTTAATATGGGATTATTTTGTAGAAATACAACCTCCTCACTGTGGATCAGAGAATGTTAGGGTTGAAAGGACTTCATTCTCTGCCTGCATTCGGTCGCCTACAAAACCAGGAAGAGAAGCACAGTCTCTTTAGGCAATTGGTTGGAAGCCATTCAAGCAAAGAGGAGAGTTGGGTGCTTGTCTATGGACAAGCAAATAAATAATCTAATAACCATTTTTCACTGGTAGAAAGTTCTTTCTGATGCCCATCTGTATGTATGTTTTGTTGTGTCATCAGCCTTCCCCAACCCCACACCCTCACCCCCCCAACCCCAGCCCAAGAAAGAGAACGTTGGTCACTATTCTTATAATACCATTTAGGATAATAGCTATCACAATGCATATTATTCATACAATTAACAGAGAAGCAGAGAGTATAAGGGGGCAGCTAGGTGGTGCTAGAATAGAGCACCAGATCTGGATTCAGAATCAAATCTGGCCTCAGAAAATTATAGCTGTGTGACCCTGGACAAGTCATTTAGCCCTATTTGCCTCAGTTTCCTCATCAGTCAAATGAACTGAAGAAGGAAATGGCAAACCACTCCACTATCATTCTGAAGAAAACCCCAAATGGGATCAACGAAGAGTCTGAAATGACAGAACAACAACAACGAGAGAGTATAAGATTTATTAGTGTCTTTTATCTGATGATTTTTAAAAAATCATTTCTCATAAAGGCTCTCTTCAAACAAAGATACCTCTTACACACATATTAAAAGCTCATAAGGATCTAGCAATGAGGTAAACACCAGTAACAAGCAAAGTATAAAACAGCAAGACATTCCCATATCAAACATGCACCAGTATTGTGAAAGATGTCCTGTGCTGAGTCAAAAAAAGATTCCTATTGCTAGGATTTGTAGATAATATTGTACTAATTGAAAGGAGCTCCAGAACCCTGCAGAGTCTTTTCAATGAAATCCATAGTCATTTGAAAGAGATCAGTCTAGCCATTTGTACGGAAAAACAAAGAGAATGGAAAATATAGTACCTAGATTATGATGTGAGCAGATGGGCAATCCATAGAGTTAGTCAATCAGTGCATGTCTTGGGTGGTGCTGCAGATAGATGATGACCTGGGCCTAGAATTGAATAGGAGGAAGAGATTGGGATGGATTCCATTTGGGAAATGGTGTAATGATTAAATGCTCTGACTGAAGGTCATTTTTTAAATGCTAGTATTCAACCACAGATGCTATATGGCAGCAAATCATGAAATATTGTGATTTCAGTAACAACCACAGTCACCAAAATCTCAGTGGCAAGATGCTGTTCTGATTGATGAGTGCCTGCTATGGTCCTCTATATCTAGGCTGGCCCCAACCACGTTTTACAGTTCTCCCTGGCCATCTTCTACTTAGCTGCCTTGACTCTGATTCTGTAATCCCTGCCCCTGCCTCTTTCTAGTTCTGGAATTATAATCAAATCAGTACTGCCATTGTTACTAGAAAGCATTGTCAAACTACTCTCTTACGACTCCACTTAACATCTCTTAACTTCCTAAACCAAAATACTCCTTCCTAGAGACTACTACTTTATGTTTTGTCTTCTATTATAATGTAAGCTGCTTGAGGGCAGGGCTGTTTTTGATTTTGTTTTGTATCCCATTACTTAGCTCAGTGTTTGACTCATAGTGACCCCAATCCTCTAACCACCAACCATCATCACCAACTGTTAGTCTAATTGAAGAATTAAGGCACCTTGAGAATGAGTACCCAGGAGGCATTTACTGTTGTTCAGTCTTTTCTAACTCTTTGTGACCCTGTGGACCACAGTATGCCAGACCCAACCTAATAAGCTCATCTTCCAAAATCATATCTTTTAGCATTTTAATACTCTTCATGAGGCTCTCTTGACAAAGATATTGGAGTGGATTGCCATTTCCTTTTCCAGCGGATCACCTTTTGTCAGAGCTCTCCACTATGACCTATCTTGGGTAACCCTGCATGGCATAGCTCATAGTTTCACTGAGCCACACAAGTCTCTCTACCATGACAAGGCAATGATCCAGGAGGCATATGCTAGGCAAGTTAGATCATCTGGACCATTTATCTCTCCTCATTATCTGGTAGATAAGTCCAGAACCCACTAAGCTCCTCTGCCCAAAGAAGAAACCCTCGTGGAAATTTAATTTGGTATCTGCCTCTGCAGATGCTGTATGTAGCCTGCATTTCCTTAGCAGTCACAGTTGCTAAAGATCCAGAAGAAGAAAAAAAGTTCACCAAAGTCCTCCTCAAATGGTTCTATATTAGAAATGGATGTGGTTTTATTAATGGTAATGACATTAAAGAATATACATTAGCATCTGCTTTTCTGCTGTACCCTCAGGATCATGAGACCTTTCCATCTGACTTGCAGCAGAAGCTTCAGTATGTGTTGTCTTCCTCTCCCCATTAGAAAGTGAGCTCTTTGAGAGCTGGGACCAACTGGCTTTTCTGTTTGTCTCCCCGGTGCTTAACCTAGTCTTTACACATAGTGTTTAATAAACGCTTTTTCATTCATTTATTTATTCAGCAATGCTTTTCTATTCATTCATTCATGTGGTTGAAAGTATGCTGCACCACACTCCTGATGATGAATTTGTAGTGAGAAGTGTTATTAAAGTCATCACCAAGTGTGTTTATGCTTGGAAAAGGAAGTGAGCTGGTGATGAATGAGGGACACTGGGTAGGCAGTGTTCTGTATTAGTATTCCTGAAATAAAGAACCAACCCAAGAAAAGCTGCTATCATAATGAACAAATTCTCCATGGAGGATTTATGAAAAGACATGGACAAAATCATACAAGATGGGAAGGAGTGGAGAGACTGTGAGCTGCAGTGGTAGAGAGTACCCATACTTATCACATTGCCCATCCATCATAGTGTAACACCTCTCAGACTTGTCTTCTCCAAAATAAATAACCTTAGTTCTTCTCCTTTTCTCAGAGTTCTCTTAATCCATCACATTGCTCTCCCTCTCAAATCTTTTTATCTAAATTAAGAACCTCAAGGTTCACATTTAAATTAAAGCCATGAATGCTTATTCATGTGTAAGTCTATGTTTATCCAGTTATTTCTTGGACAATCCAAATGAGTGGATAAGAAAATATTGAATTGAACATGTAATTGGGGAAAAAATAAAATACTATGAAAAAAAGATTGAATTGGATTTCTTTCATTTAATTTTTTGAAAGTCACATTTCCCTTCTATTTACGTGCTACATAACAATGCTTTGGTAATTGTTAAATTTGAATAGAACTACTTGAGAATACATACCAAGGATACTTGGTGGAGTTTTCTCTGCCTGTACTATTCTATAGATTCCTTGCTTGGAGATTTGAGTTTTGAAACCAGAACCTTATAGATAATTTCACTGAGCATACAGAAAACTTAGCTTAATGAGTCTTTGAAAATAAAAAGCGCGACAGGGCTACTGAATGTAAGTTTTCTCAGGACAACAAAGACTTTGGCAAAAGAACATACAGAATGCTGATCTGGAGAACGCTTCCTTTCAGAGGATCTAGCTGAAATTGCTTCTCTATTGTTGTGAATAGGATTTATTTTATAGCAGTGGTCTATAGTATTTGCTAATTATTCTACTTGCCCTCCTACTTGGTTCATATTTACTGGAAATTTTGAGGAGAAGTCAAATTCTCTGAAATTTCAGAATCTGATATTCACTTGTGACAACTTCAAGAGCTACTCAGTGCTCTGTCATTCATCATTTTGGTTCTACTTTTTTTATATACATTCAGCTGATTTGTTATGTCCATGGGAAAGGAAGAATCACACTGCATTCTTATTTTTAAGCAAAATAGCGGTTTTTTCTGATGTAGTTACATAATATATTTCAATACTTGAAAGGATGTGTATGATTTTGCCAGTATGGCCATTCCCACTATTCATGCAGATTTTGACTCCTTGCCACCCTACTAGATAGTCTTAATGAGTTGATGTGGCCAAAACAATTCATCATTTGGTGCCTGAACTTCTAGTGTTCCAGATTTATCTACTGTCCTCAGATAGCAGACTCATAGTCCATTACTGGGTGACCACTTCAATCTTTCCCAGCTTGGTAAGTCTAGAGTTCATGGCCTAGAGCTTCAGAGTAACTGTTTTAAAAAACCAGAAATCATTTCCATTCCATAATGAAACAGCATAGTAGGACTATAATGATGAAATGAAAAAAATATACATAATAAACATAATGATGTATTTTAAATATTTATATATTACATAATATATATCATATATGAACATCACATATTTGTATATTATATATAAATATCACATACTTACATATTAAATATATTATATAAAATATAAATACCACATGTTTATATATTAAATATGTAAAGATAATTTAATTTCTCCTAGATACAGATACTCATGATATATATATATATGATTATGTATTTCAAAATAACCTGAAATTCAGTTTATTTATTTAGCAGTCTTCATTAAAGACTTACATTAATGGTGATGTTCAGAAAGACATGAAAAAAAACCCATCTAAATAACTGATAAAAGAGTAACAAGAAGTAATTATCATCTCACCAGGCTCAAGTAATATTAGTTTGATAAATTAATAATTTCTAAAAGAAACAACAACTCTCAGTTAAGTGGTAAAATTGATCTTTCTCTCTCTCTCTCTCTCTTTTTACCCAATCTGCAACATAGGATTGGGTTATATGATCTCTGTGAATTCTTCAAGCTTTTAAATCCTGTGCTTCTATGTTTCTGCTAAGCTGTTAATCATTGATGGACGTATGCTGAAACATATGTACTCTTTGTTTTTGTTTTGTTTTTGTTTTTTGCTAAGCAATGAGGTTAAGTGACTTGCTCAGGGTCACCAAGCTAGTAAGTGTCAAGTGTCTGAGGCTAAATTTGAACTCAGGTCCTCCTGACTCCAGGGCCAGTGCTCTATCCACCGTATCACCTAGTTGCCCCCCATGCACTCTTTAACTACTTTAAGTTTCTTGTGCGTAAATATCACAGTATTTTAAGCACACTGACATGCATGTTGGCAAATAGTTACAATGCATAGGATTAGTTTATTAGTTATATAATCTTTCAAAGGGCTATTATCTTGTACAAAATTAAATTAATTACAATAAATATCTCTCATAATCTGTTATAATAGTTAAATAATGAGCTAATATTCAAGAACATTCAAAGTCTTTCTTTTAAGCAATCACATAGCACTTTGTAATTCTGTTATGTTTTTACATATTCTAATTTATTCAATTCAACAAACATCTATTAAACATCACCGGGGTGCAAGGCACTGGGCTGTGATACAGTTCTTGGTCTGAAGAAACTTATAGTCTGAGGGAGGGGCATAGTATATACCAACTTAAGTACAATAGGAAGTAGTGTTTCATGGGGCTAGGTAGACATCCAGAGAAAGTACACTAGAAAAATCTGAGGAGAGAGAGAATACTTTCTGGAGGAATCAAACAAGGTTTCATGGAAAAGATGACACTTGCTGAAAGTTAAAGGTAGAAAAAGGCTTTTACTGTAATTTTCTGTTTGTGTCTAAACTGTTACCAAACCATAAGTTCCTGGAGAACAGGAACTGTCTCTTGTTTTAATTTGTGTCTCTCCCTGGGCCTTGCACATGGATAGAATACTAGCCTCAAAAGTAAGAAGACCCAGATTCAAAGCTCCCCCCTCAGAGGTGTCCCATCTCTAGCTATGTATTCCTGGACAAGTCACAGTGTGTCTCAGTACTCCAGCAACACTAGCTGTAGAGAAGGTGCTGATCTCAGCAGTGGAGAAACTCCCTGTCTGGGAACTCCCTACTCTTATGAAATCACGGGACTGGTCAAAAAATAAATAAATATTTGTTGAATGTATGAATGGAAAAATAAGGAAAAAAACAAACTGAATGACCACACTATTGCATATTGAAATGCACAGATGGTCTCTTTCCTACAATTTGCATTTCTAAACAAACTGTTCACTTTCAGGCGGGCATTTTCTGGTATTTTGTTTACATTGAATGTTTACCCATTCTTTTCCAGGCTCTGCTTCTGGATCTCTGGATTTCAACCCCATACCTAAGCTGCCTTCTTGCCCTGGAACTTCCCTTGGCCCCTACAGTTCCCTTCTCCTGTTAGGGAGATCCTACTGGAACCTCCGTTTTGAAAAAATGGCCAAGCCAGCCATCTTTCATTCCTTTCCCATCTCTCCCTCTGATTCTCTGGACTTTGCCACCATGTCATCCTCCCTCCCCTCTTTTTAGCTTTCATTTACGTCAACTGCCCCCATTAGCATGTAAACCCCTTGACGATAGGGGCTATTTTTCTTTTTGCTTTATTTGTTTCCCCAGTCCTTAGCACAATGCCTGGCATATAGTAAATGCTTAATAAATGCTTGTTGACTTCATGCTGGACATTTAGACAGTGCCCTGGGCTAATTAAAGTCAGGCATTAGTTTTATGATGCTTAGTATTATGTGCTCACCGACACTTGAGGGTTAATTGCTTTTTAAAAAGGTTTTGAGACCCACTGATACTTTTTCTGGAGCTTTTCTTACATTGTACTATGGGATACTTTCTGTGGGTTGTTGTCCTACTTATTTTATCCAGTGTTATCTGGCACATTCCAGCCTCCCTGATTTATGTGAATGAATGAAAGAAAATGAATAATATATATAAACAATAAAAAGATGATGGGTGAGATAATCTGGCTTGATTGTTGTGAGAACAGATTCTTGAAGACCTATAAATATCCAGCATGCACCACCAGTCATGAAAAACATAGGAGGTAGCAGTCGTGCCTGGAGAGATTATTTACCTTCCCTCCTGTCTGTCATCAGGCTGGAATATTCTTTATGTGGGCATGGAGTCTGAGATTAGGGAGCCTGTTTCCACAAGAGAAACTCTGGGAAGATTTGTGGCTTCTGTGGGATTTGGTGGCTAGTTGCTACTGCAGAGGGATGGCACTCGGCTTACCTGTGGTGTAGATAAGATCATTATTTGGTTTTTCAGAAGGTCCTAAGTTCAGAAAAAAAAAGGGAAAAAGGGGAAGAGAAGGATGAGACCTTCATTTAGGGAAAGGGATGGAGTGAGGAGTGTAGAAAGATTGTCTCATCCCTAGAGATGTGATAATAAAAGATCTGCCGTATGTACTTACTAAAACCTATCTCTATCATTATTAGAATCAGTCCTTACTCAGGCTTTATAGTACCCATTGGTAATTAATTTTTCCCTTCAAGCCCGTCCTTACTGTTCCAGATAAAAATGCCGAGGGTGAAAGACAACCCTTGGTGAACTGTTCCAAGCCTTGTGCCCCACAGCCTCCATATTTAACGGAGGGTCTAGGTATATCTTGAGAAATTTGTTGATAGAGAACTCCAATTAATTTTCACTTACTTTCATTGGAACAATACTTCCTGTGGACCACAGATCCAGAATTGGAAGGGATCTCAGAGGCCACTTAGTTCGAACTTTTCACTTTATAGTTGAGGAAACTGAGGCCCAAAACAGGTTAAGTGACTCACCCAAGGTCATTCCATTTGTACTTCTCAGAAGGGGCATTTGAAAGCAAGTCCTCTGACTCCAGAGTAAATGCTCTTTCCACTGTTCTACACTACCTGCTACTTAAATGATTTTGTGGGTGCTCCATCCAGAGGCACAGAAAAGAAACTCTCTGTGATTCATTACATGGTCTTGGGGAGTTACTATGTCTGCTACCTTTTCCCTCTCTCCAGATTATTTAATTGGTAGCCAACCTGGTGATGCGCCCCTCTGAATTTAGCTAAGCTGGTACTCAGACAACCAATATAATCTATTATTGCTGATAGGAAATCAAAGCCCTTCCAGTGTGCAGGGACAGAGCTTGTGCTCCATTAGCCCAGACTCAAAGAAACTGAGGTTACCGCCACACATGAGAGTACAGAGCAACCCAAGAGAAGGTTGGACCAACTCATGAAATGGTTTCACTCCTAGGATTCCCCAGAAGCTATTGGTGAGGCTAAATGGCTACTGTGAAGTTGTCTCAGGGAAGAAGCATGACTTCCTGGCAGGCCTGTTGACATATGAAATTAATTTGCCTGCTTTGAGAAACATTAATTAATCAGGAACTGCACCTCCCTGTCTTGGACTTTTCCTGGCCCCTCTGACAGCATTTCTAACTCAACGACTTCTCGAAATCAATGCACATACCTTCAGTCACATCCATGGTGAGGAGGTCAAGAGAAGGAAAATAGCTTGCTTTGCCTTAGGACAATGCATCTTTGTGGCTCAGGTAGGGTGACAGAAATGCCACAGAGTGCTTGGCAACTATGTTAAGAGTCAATCTTGAGTTGGTTCAGAGAAGGGAGGCAAAGTTGCTTTCAGAGGAAATAGATGAAAGCATCCTGGCAGGGAAAGAATCCTCTTAGATCAATAATTAAAGAATCAGGAGAGAGGGGAGAACCCAGGAGCTGGTTCTTTAGCTCAGTGACAGATTTTTTTTTTAATGTATTTAGTTTGTGTTTGAAGGGAAAAGAAGGAAGTGTTTATGAATTATTTGACAGGGAGACCAGAGGGACCTCTACATTCCCTTTTGATTGATGTTGATATTGTTAGTGTTTCAGGGTTCTCTTGTGGTTAAACCATAAAGCAAAACAAAGCAAAACACCATGGGAGTTTTGATCCTTACTCCTTGGGTTTTCTGAGTTTCCCAGTCCGACCTGATTCTTGACTATCCGGTAGTATAACACTCAGGAAGAAAATTATTTCAGAAGACTAATAGAGAGGTGGTGAACTGAAGATGCAGACTGAAGAATGTATCTTCAGACCATTTTTACAGCCCATTTTCACAGTATTTCCAAGCTTTGATTTGTTTTACTCATTTATATTTATTTATTACAAGGGAGGGTGCTATGGGAACATGGGTGGGGAGATAGTTGCTGGGAAGTGACAACAATGTAAAAAAAAACCCAACGAAAACAACATTGATAAAACATTAAACATTTTTATAAAAGGAAGATATAGATGATATGCTAGGTGTATGCCCCAAAGTGGGCAAAGATAAAGAGGTCCCATTCAAACCAAAATATTTCTAGAAACACTCTTTCTAGCAGAGAAAAAGTGGTAGCAACGAACTAGAAGAAAGTAGGTGTCTGTTGACTGAGAATGACTAAACAAATTGGAGAGCATGATTGTAAAGGAATATTACTGCAGCGTAAGAAACAAAAAATATGATGAACTAAAAAAAACATGAATAGATGCAGAGTAGAGTAGGTAGAACCAAGGAAGAAAATATGTGTGATGACTACAATGATGTAGTAAAATGTAAAGAACATTTTAATGAAACTGAATGCTGTGGAATTATAATGACCATGCTTGATCTGGGAGAAGAGATGAGAAAATGCCCTTCCTTCCCACATTGAAGAGGTGAGGAGACTTGGGTGTGGGATATTGCTTATGATTCAGATGTGGTTGATATATTGGTTAGTTTTGCTGAACTTTTCCCCCCTCTTTTAAAATCTTTGATATGAGAAGACTTGCTGGGGTTGGGGATGAGGGTGGTGAAGGATGTATCAGGAGCTAAGGTGATATAAAAACAAAAGTCATCAATGAAAAAAGATTGGAGAAAAAAAGAATTCGTGGATGAAGGATAACTTTCCTTTGGGAGCAGTACCTTTGGAAGATGGTTCTGTTTTCCCTCTCCACCCAACTGCCATCTGGGAGTGCTCTTTCTATAGACATGTTTCAAGGAGTAACTGATTTGTTGTTCAGCCATCTGTATAACATTTTACCAAAGTAGAGGGACCTCAGAAAATCTTGATAAAAGAGGACACTTTTTCCAGTGTCTTGTCTTCTTCCAAGATTTCTTATAACCAATGATTCTGGACACAGTTAAATTTTCTACCTGTTAGGAACTTTGTAAATCTGGAGTGAGTATAAGCAAGGAATGTAACAATAGCACCACTTGTCACATGACTTCCCCGTTTCTGAAATGTGTGTTGTTACTTTGTGAATATTTAGGTAGGAAGGAAGGGTTTGGTCAGGCTGAAGAGGAGAATACAGGAAAGGGGTGGAAGGAGGCTGCTGATTCCCTCCTCCAGGGCTGAGAGTGGGGAATCAGGGGGAGGTAGACATTTCTAACACCTCCTGGGATCAAAGGGGAAAGGTGAGTCATTTATGAAGATCCTGATCTTGGCCTATCTCTACAGCATTACTGCAATTGTATTTTCTGCAGTAACAGTAGCAGGTCATGGGAACAAGGGCCAGTATTCGCCACAATGGCACTGTCACTCTTGCTGAAGTAATGTTCTCTGAGAGGTGGAGAGTCTGGGGTGATTTGAAATTTTTCTGAAAGTCTTGCAATTCTCTAGAAAGGCTACTTATGCTGTGAATCACAGCATTAGTGAAAACATTGTACTTCACTTTATGTAGTTTTGAGCCCAAAACTTTCAGGAATTTCACAACTGAGAAGACACTTGCCAAATTCCAGGACAATCTGAGTTGTCTCTGGGTACCTGCATTACAGTGGGAATCTGTAATGACGTAAACAATTGAGAAATACACAGCTGGGAAAGACACAAGCCTCTCCCTTCATGAGCATTTTTAAGAGGGGAAAAACACTTCTATAGGACAAGTTCTTAGCAGTCAGTACCATGTTTTTCCAAATCCATTTATGTCATTAAAAGTCCTTTTTTTAAAAAAAAATGAGTTTTCCAGTTCAAGAGTTTACTCCAAGAGTTATGAAGTAATTTAGGAAAATAATCATGTCCCCATAAAACAATCCCATTAGAAAGAAAAAAAAAAGCATTTTAGGAACAGAAAAGGAAGGAAACAGCAACTTCTGTCAAAGCATCCCAGCCCTAGATTAGCATTGATGAAGCATTCTTCACTGGGCAGAATGGTCGAGTAAGGAATATCCAAATAGCTTCCATATTCATAATGTTTCCGCCATGATAAAAAGCGATCTCTTAATTCATTACAGGAAAGAAAAATGAAAGTAGACATGCAGCTTCTCCGTTTTTCTCAGTGGGTATTCCCTCCCTGCCTCATTACTTCTCTTACCTAGTCTACTGGCCTGACTGACCTGCCTGATATTTGAGGGTAAATGACAGCTAAGATCCTTTGTTGTGATTGGTTGCTTAATGCTTTTTCAGGAGGCCTCTCCTTCACCAGCTCTGCCTGGGATCCTTGATTTGTAGATTTGCTGAGGTCTCTCTCATTTGGTCCCTTGAAGGGGTCAGTAACATTCACAATTGCTTTGTGAGATCTCAGCTCAGGCCAGCTGAGAAATGGCCCAGCTGATTGTTTTTCCTTAGGGGAAAAGAAGGAGAGGGGTGTGGTGGGGTAGCAGGTTTTAGACTCAGAGAGAGGTAATGGGTGAAATCTGTGCTAATTTCATATGGGCCTGAGATTTGTGCTCCTGACATCTGGAAATGACTTTGGATGTACTCTGGATTTATTTATCTGTGTACATGTGGTATCCCTTGAATAGGAAATAATATCCTTTAGGACAGGGACTATATTGTTTCTAACTTTGTGTCCCTACTGCCTAAGAGTACTTTGCACACAGTAGGCATACAATAAATGCTTAAGACTGCAGAAATAGACATGCATTTTCAGAATCAACTAATGCAACATAAATTTGTTTTGCTTGACTATACATGTTTGTTATAATTGAAGGTGTGCTACTGGGTGCCTTCAACCAGGTTAATGTCTTTTCTTTGTGAAGAGTAATTAATAGAGGGAGGAGATTTGGGGCAGGACCAGTTGGGGGATAGTGATAGTGCTGCAAAAAAAAAGGAGAGGAGGAGAAATACAAAAGCATCAATGAAATATTTACAAAATAGGCAAGTAGGGCAAAGTAGGTACTGCCATATTATATTTAATATATATTTTAAAATCAAATCATAATAGATATAGAGTTTTATATATAATCCTCTTATTCGGACCTTCTTTGTACATGGAAATGTTCTTGTTTGTTGAATAATTTTCTAGTTTATATAATAGTTTTAAAAATGCTTGTTAAGTAGAATTGTGTTGGAATTTTCCATTCCAGAGGACTGGAATTTTGAAGTTTCTTTCTCAATGGGTACAAATGCTATGAGTAGAAAATCACTCTGCTCAAATGAAAAAAATTCAGTGATTTCTAGATTTGAAAAATTTGAAACATCATCATCATTGTTGTGTAGTGATATAATTATATAAAGACTCAAAAGCGATGAGATTCACTTTTTTAGTGAACACAATAGACCTTGGTCATCTAGAAGAATTTTGTCCCCAGAGGTGGTAACCTTGGGAGGCTGTACTCTTGTCCCAGCAATCCTGACATTGTTCATTTTCTTTGGACACTCATCTTTGAGACATGACTTTAGGAGCAGCTGACCAACCAAACAAGGAAATGAAGGGAAGGGCGGGGCCAATGGGAATGTTCCCTAGAGTATGTTGGCACAACCAGTCCATACTCTATACCTGTCCATGGATGTTACATTCTTTTGTTTTGGCCACTACACATGTATTAATGTTGTTGAAAATCACATTAGCTTTTTTGATAATCATTTCACATGGGCGACTCAGAATTTAGCTTTAAGTAAAATCTCATAAGTGTTTTTCATATGCATTTCTGGCTAATCATTTGTCCCTCATCCTATAGTGTGTGGGTTTTTTTATTTTTGAAGCTCAATGTAGGACTTTATGTGTATTCCTATTTAATTTAAGCTTATTAGATTTATCCATTGTTCCAACCTGTCAAATTCTTTCTGGATCCAAAAGCTGCCACCCAATGTATTTGTCACCTCTTCCAGCTTTGTATCAATTGCAAATTTGATTAAGCATGCCTTCTGTCTTCAGCTAAGCTGTGGCTATAAATGCTTAACCGAATAAGGACAAGGACAGAATGCTGTGCTACTGGGTGCCTTCAACCAGGTTAATGTCTTTTCTTTGTGAAGAGTAATTAAGCCAGTTTTAAAACCGTATTAATTAGATTAAGCTCATATTTCCCCATTTTGTGCAGAAGGATATCAGGAAAGATTTTGTCAGATCTGTAGACACAGAATTTGTGGATTTCAGCAAGATTCCCCCCCCCCACTTTACAAGTCTAGTAACTATAAAAAATAAGGAAATAAGACTAGTTGCTTGACATGATTCACTTTTAGTGAACTCATGTTGACTCCTTTTGATCACCATTTCACTTTCTTTGCTGATAAATCCATTCCAGTACTTTGCCAGGACTTGGCTCCAGGGTCGTTACTTTTATACTTTATGAAATCTACCTTTTCCTCACTTCTTTTTTATTCACAAGTTTGGGCTTTTGGTCCTGCCTGCCACTAACTGAGCTACATGATCTTGGACAAGTCTCTTCATTTTCTGGACCTCAGTTTCCTGATCTGGAACATAACAGTGTTGAACTAGATGAGATCTGAGGTCCTGTTCAGTGCCAACAGCCAGTGAATATATTATTTTAGTTTCCATAAGGAGTTTATCATGAGGGAATTAAGTTTGAAACTACCCATTTGAAAGAGATGGCTAGGTACTTTGGCCCCAAAAATGTGTTGGACAGTTGGACATCTGGACTGATAGTTGGATGGTGACACTTTCTATTAGACCAGAGGTTCCCAAACTTATTTGGCCTACCACTCACCTTTAAAAAAAAAATTGCTCAGTGCCTGCCAGGAAATCTACTTTTGGGGCAGCTAGGTGGCACAGTGGATAGAGCATCAGCCCTGGAGTCAGGAGGACCTGAGTTCAAGTGTGACCTCAGACATATAATACTCACTAGCTGTGTGACTCTAGGCAAGTCACTTAACCCCAATCGCCTCACCAAAAATCACCTAAAAAGAATCCACTAAAAAAAAAAAAAGGAAATCTACTTTCTTTAACACTTTAACATTTTTTTGAAATGTGCATAATTTCAAAAAATACATAAAATATATATTTTTTAAAATGGTCCATCTTAAATTTAATAACTTATTGTAAATTTGTGTTTTTTTCCTGCATTGAAATTTTGATGGTGCAATATTGAGTCATGTAATTAAATAGTATCATATTGTAAATAAATCATTACTCTCACATATTCCTGCTGATGCATGCTGGACTTCCTGAAAATGCCCAACACGCTTACCTATTGACACTTGCTTGTTAAGACCTGTAGGTGGACTTGACCACTGATTGGTTATAAATTGCATTTTATGTGGTTTTTTTTTGGAAAATAATGTAATTGCTAAGACTTTAACTCTGTTACACAATGGATGAAACATGTACAGTTTTTCAAATTTTCTTCTCTCCTTATGCTTCTACTGTCCCCTTATTTTTATTCAACACCCCCCAATTGCGCCTGAGGCAACTACTGCCCCCCCATCATTCCAGCAACCCCTAGGGGTGGTATCACCCACTTTGGGAACTTCTTTTAGACTTTAAGCAGCTCTTCTTACTTTTTATTCATGTAGCTGGGAGATCTCATGGCATAATACTGCAAAATTCAATAATTCTTACTTGATATTTTGTAGTAGTCCCGGCATTACATTAACAAAAACCTACATTTTTATAGCACTTAAGAGTTTACTAAACACTTCACAATGACCCAGTAAGGTTAATACTACATGTATTATTATTCCCATTTTGCAGGTAGAGAAACCAAGGCAAAGCAATGAGGACTTGCAAAGCACTTATTATGTGACAGCTAGATGGCTTAGTGCTAGGCTTGGAGTCAAGAAGACTTATCTTCCTGGGTTCAAATCACTTAGACACACACTAGCTGTGTGACCCTGGGCAAGTCACTTAACCTCCATTTGCCCTAATCCACTGGAGAAAGAAATGTCAAACCACTTCTGAATTTTTTCCAAGAAAATGCCTTGGACAGTATGCTCCATGAGGACTAGAAGAGTCCAACGGGACAGAAACCCACAATAACAACAACAACAACCACTATGTGCAGAGGTCTTGTTACAAATATAAATAAATAGAAAGAAAATCCTCAAGGAGTTTACATTATAATGGAGGGAGGTAACACACAAAAAGAGCTGAAAAGAGTGGGAGAGAAAATGAGGGTGGGGAACATGGTGTAGAAGTCTGGAAAGTCAGAAGCAGAGCTGGCAGTTGAATGAAGACTGGCTTGCCTGGCATGCTCCCCGCAAAGGAGGCAATGGAAGAAGGAGACTGGCATGGCAGAGAGATGTTTCAGAGAGAAGAGGTCTAAATTTTAAGGGAACTTTCCAGGATGAGATGGTAGGTGAGGCTGTTGTTGTTCCTTCCTACTGGAAGAGGACCAAATGACCACACAATGTTGGGGTCAAGGGATGGTGTGTTCATCTGTGCTCAATCAGTCCAATAGGAGTTCGGATGGCTCTTTGACAATTCAGGCTCAAATAATTCATTTGAAAGTTTGGGATGAAGATGTCTCTAGATTTGTACATCTCATGTTCACTTTTGCTACTGCAATTCTGCTTTGCTCGTAGAACATAGTACCTTTTTTGATGTGGGCACATCATGCTGTGTGGTCCTGTGCCAATTTCTCTGATGTCTCACAATCAACACTGAAGTTCTTCAGAGAGACCTTGAGAGTGTCCTTGTATCACTTTTTCTGATCTCCATGTGAGGGCTGACCTTGTTCAAGTTGTCTGTAAAATAGTCTTTTAGGTAAATGTGCATTTGGTATTTGGGCTAAGTGGCCAGCCCATTGGAATTGCAGAAAATGAAAATGATGAGACAACTTCAAAATTCCTGGGATGCTGCTAAAGCGGTACCTCTAAGAACAACCTTGAGAAACTAGAAAAGATTGGATTAGTGTGAAACTAGAAAAGATTGGATTAGTGTGAACTGAAAATGCATTTTTAAAAATAGAAAGCTAGGGGGGCAGTTAGGTGGCACAGTGGATAGAGCATCGGCCCTGAAGTCAGGAGAACCTGAGTTCAAATCTGGCCTCAGACCAAACACTTGACACTTACTAGCTGTGTGACCCTGGGCAAGTCACTTAACCCCAATTGCCTAATAAAAAAAAAATTGAAAGCTGGGGGCAACTAGGTGGCTCAGTGGATACAGCACCCAGCCCTGGAATCAGGAGGACCTGAGTTCAAATCCAACCTCAGACATTTAACAGTTAATAGCTGTGTGACCTTGGGCAAGTCACTTAACCCCAATTGCCTCATCAAAAAAACAAAACAAAAATAGAAAACCAACACAATTAAACAAATTCCAAATAATCACAAAAGAGGAGATATTGAAAGTTAGGGAAGAAATAGATACATTGGAAACCAAAAAGACTATTAAAACAAAAATTATAAGTAAAACAAAAAGCTGTTTTTTTGAAAAGACTAACAAAATTAATAAATCTTTAGCCAACCAGTCACCCACAAAGATGATCATATCTTAAATATTGTTATTGTTTATCCTTCATTTTCAAAAGACCGATAACATCACAATGTTAGAGTCAGAATATGGTGTTCAGCTGTGGCTGGTCAAACTAATATCGGCTGCTTGCAGTATTTTTTACTTTGATCTGGAACCTCTGAATTTTGACTATAATGTTTCTGCAAGTTTTTATTTTGGAGTTTCTTTCAGGAGATGACTTGTGGATTCTTTCTGTTTTTATTTTGCCTTCCGGTTCTGAGAGATCTGGCAATTTTATGATTTCTTGATATAGAATGTCCAGACTCTTTTTTTTTTTCGGACATGGTATTCAGAAAATCCAACAATTCTTAAAATTTTCTCCTTGATCTATTTTCCAGGTCAGTTGTTATGAGATACCTTAGATTTTCTTCCATTTTTCAGCTTTTTCACTTTGTTTTTATTATTTCTTGTTTCCTTATGGAGTCACTGGCTTCTAATTGGTCTATTCTAAATTTGGTGGAATTTGTTGTTTGCACAAAATTTTGTACCTCTTGTATCATGCTGTTAATTTCCTTTCCAATTCTTTCTTTCATAGCTCTCATTTCTTTTTCATTTTGCTTAAATGCTCTCATTTCATTTATTAAAAAAAATGTTTTTAACTCTTAAAAAAATCAAAAACAAAAACCTCTAGCTTCATGTCTTTCAAGAATTCCAAGAATTATGTCTAAGATCTGAGTCACATTACTTCTTCTGCTTCTGGTTTCTGAACTTGCTTCTTTCTCCATACACTTCCCAGGGTCTCCCTACCCTGGGAACACCATTGCCAGGAACAAGTTCCCTTCTCACTCTGCCCAGGATCTATGACCTAAACTGAGTCACTAATATCCTGTCACTAATAATTACAAAAATGCAAATTGGAACAATTCTGAGGTACCATTTCACATCCATCAACTTGTCAAAATTGACAAAAATTAGAAAGTAACAAATGCTGACAGGGCTGTGGAAAACTAGGTACGTTAATGTGAGCTGTGAGCTGGTCCAGCCATTCTGGAACTATGCCTAAAAAGCTATTAAGCTATGTATAACCTTTGACCAATCTATACCCCGATTAGGTCTATACCTCACAGAGATCAAAAAAAAAAAGAACTCATATGTACAAATATGTTTGTAGTAGCTCTTTTCAAATTGGCAAAGAATTAGAAATTGAAGGGGAGCCCAATTACTTGGGGAATAGCTGAACAAGTTACAGTATATGAATGTGATAGAATACTAATATGTTGTAAGAAATTATGAAGGGTATGGTTTCAGAGAAATCTGGGAAAACTTGTATGAATTAATGCAAAGTAAAATGAATAGAACCAGGAAAACAGTTTCTATAACAATACTGTAAAGACAAACTACTTTGGAAAAACTTAAGAAATCTGATCAATCCAATGACCCACTGTAACTCATGATGAAACATGCTATTCTCCAGAGAGAGGTGATAGACTCATAGTGCAGATCAAAGTATACTTTTTTGGGCCTGGCTAATATATGATTTTTTTTTTGCTTGACTATACATATTTGCAACAGGTTTTGTTATTCTTGCTTTACCAATAGGTAAGGTGGGAGAAGAAGAAGGAAGAGAATTTGTAAATGAAAATAAAATAAAATACAATTTTAAAATGTTTTGTTGAATTGATTTTTTCCTCCTCTTTCTTTTTCAATTTTTTGTTATAATGAGTGGTTTGCTGGTTGGGTGGGGAGGGATATACTCAGAAATGAAGTTGCTGGTTATGTAAAAAAAAAAATAAAATTAAGAAGAAGAAAAAAAATTTACTCTAAGCCCTGCCTTTTACAAATAAGGAAACTGAAAGCCAGCTAAAGGTCCTACATCTTGGAGAGAATAGCTTGGAATAAGAATGGAGCTGATGGTTGCAGCCCTATTTGCAGCCTCACCACTTTCCTGCAAAGAGAGCTGGTAATGTAATTAGAGTCAAGAGAGCACAAGGTGAATACCCAATTCAGAAAGGTCTCAAGTGCACCTAATTTGGTCCACTGTGGAGAGGATCAAAAATATACAGTAAGGGAGGTAGGTGCCTTGCTCATGCTCAGGGGGTGGGAGAGAGAAAGGAAATTTACTAAGCTCAGAGCCTGGAGATGGAGCTTGGAAATTAACGGCCCTGCTTTTTGAAGGGTGAGATTGCTGCTTATTATTTGTTAAGTGGGCTGGCAAGTTATTCTGAGTCATTCTTCTAATAGGTCAACACTAGTGCTTGAGTCTCATGCATACTTTTAGCAATGTCTGGTATCAGAACTTGGGGCACTTCCCTTGTTTGGTTAGTTGCTTTGTGGTCCTGCCTACAATTGTCTTTCCGTTTCCTTCAGGACAAAGTAATGAAAATAATCACTTGTTTCATATGGAATTTTAAGGTCTGAAAATTGCTTTATATTTAGTCTCATTTTAACCTCACAGTAAGCCTGTGAGGTAAATAATGAACACATTGTCGTCCTCGTTTTAGTGATTAGGAATCTGGGGCTTGGGAATGAGAGAGCAAGATAATAGTGGAAAGAATGCTGGAGGATGTGGATTAAAATACAGTTATGCAACCTGAGCAAGTCATTCAATCTCTCTGGGTCTTAGTTTCCACATCTCTAAAATGGGAACAATATGACTTGGACAATCTGCCTTGCAAGGTTGTGAGGAAAGCTCTTTGTAAATCATGAAATACTCTGAAAGTGTGAGCTATTGAAGGTAACAGAGTTCCAACCTAAATCTAGGTCTTTTCATTCTCCACTTTGCACTTTTTTTCTTATGCCTTGAAGCTTCTCAAAAAGTAGCGACTCTTGAGAATAAGTAGGATGTGTGACTTGTTGCCTTTGAGAAGTCTTTTGTTTGTAGATCCATCCTCCAGGCCCCTTATCAAATCTGAGGACACCTTCCTTTGCTTCCCTCTGCCTCAGAAATGAGGATCTTTAGTTATTTATCCCTGAATGGTTACAGCTTGGCATTTATTCAAGAGAGAGCAAGACTTAGATCAAAAGAAAAGGAAGAAGATTTGTAAGAACAAAAACAAAAACAAAAAACCAACTGTGATTGGGAGGAACCAGTATTTCCTGGAGGGAGCAGAGCTCACTTTACTCTAACTAGGGACAGGGGTTGGGTTGGAAATTGTCTTATAGTTTTTTCCAAGTAATTCCTTAAATTTGATAGCTGTCAAAAACCACTAGAATTCTTCCTTTCTGGGGAAGAAAGATACAAGCATTTATTAAGCACCTAGCATGTGAGAGGTACTGCCAGGACAGCTTTACAAATATCATCTCATTTAATTCTCACAACACTTGGATGCAGGTGCAAATGTTAATTCCCATTTTATAGCTGAGGAAACCAAAGCAGACCAAGGTTAAGTGACTTGCCCAGGATCACACAGCTAGTGTCTGAGGCCATATTTGAACTCATCTTTCTGATTCCAGTTCCAGCATTCTATCTGTTGTGCCACTTTGTTGCTTTGCACAGCTCTGAGGAGTTTTAAACCACTATTCTACACATGGAGGTGACTAAAGTCACATTGTATAGAAGATAACTGGCTTCAGAGTCCAAATACCTTCACTGGAGTCTTAGCTTTGCCACTTGTAGATGTGAGATCTTAAGCAGAACATGTAATTTCTTTGAATCTGTAAAATGGGGGTGATAATACTTTCTACCTCACTGAGTGTCTTGAGGAATATACTTCATTAACCTTAAGGTGCTGTAGAAATATGAGTTATTTATCCTATTTGTTCTAACTCTTTTTTAAGATTGTGGAAGCCCAAAACCATGTAACTTCCATTTTTAACATGAAATATTTTTTCTCTTGAATAATATCTTATTTTTCCTCAGTTACAGGTTAAAACAATTTTTAACATTCATTTTTTTAAAATTTTGAGTTCCAAATTCTCTTCCTCCATCACCTTCCCCTTCTGTGAGATGGTAAGCAATTTGATATAGATTATACATGTGCAATCATGTAAAACAGATTTCTATATTAGTCATGTTGTGAAAGAATAGAGACCTCCCAAAAAAACGCCACAAAAAATAAAATGAAAAATAGTATGCTTTGATCTATATTCAGACTTCCATCAGTTCTTTCTCTGAATGTGGATAGCATTTTTCATTATGAGTCCTTTGGAATTGTCTGGAATCATTTGCTTAGTATTGCTGAGAATAGCTAAGTTGTTCATAGCTGATTATCATACAGTATTGCTGTTACTATGCACAATATTCTCCTGGTTCTGCTCTTTTCACTTTGTATCAGTTCAAACATGAGATAATTCTTGACAATTTTTGCCAGAGGGGCTCATTTAGTTTGGAAATTTTTTTTTGCATTAAGGAAAAAGTCTGTGGACAGAGAAGATGGTAGCCTCTATTCTTGTGTGTGAGGGTGGAAATTCTCATTGCTAGCATCTTCAGTGTATTAAAAGAACAGGCATAAAAGTGTCTCTATCTTCAAGATATTTACCCCAGGTTTCCTTATTAGATTAAATTCTGCAATCTCTTTCATCATTAAGTGGAATTGGCCAGAGGGTTGGGAGAGGTTACACTTCTAGGCTGGGGACCTGGGTTGGAGTTCCAGCTCCAATTTTTACTAGTTATGTGACCTTGGGCAAATTATTTAAAGTCTTTCAGACTTAGTTCTTTATTCTTTAAAGTGGGGATGACAATACCTTGTGCCAGATTCATCCAGCTATTTTTTAAAAAATGCTTTTGTAAAAAATTAAATGTTTTAATATTTTCAATGCATTTGTGGTCTCATTGATATGGGTAATTCCTCCAACAACACAGGCCACAACTTATCCATATCTATAACTATTCTGCAACTTGAAACCCCTTCTCCTTATTGGGGGTAACTCTTGATTTTTAAATAGGCTCAATGTTAGCTAATTTAAGATCATAAGATCATAAATCTAGAATTGTAGAGGCCAACTAGTCCAAACCGCTCATCTCACAGACAAGGAAACTGAGGCCCAGTGACTTAATGAAGGTTACTCACATTAGAATTGTTTCAGAGGTGGGGTTTGAACCTAAGGTCTTTGACTTCAGAGTCAGTGTAACACTGCTTCCAGCACTAGAAACACTATATCTATTTGTCCATCTACCCATCTACTTGTCCATCCATCTATCTTTCTATCTATCTCTCTGTCTGTCTATCTTTCCATTCATCCATTTATCTATCTATCATCTATCCTTACACTTGAAACATCCATGCAAGAAGAGAAAAGAAGAGGACCATTGCTTCCATCTTACAGCTGAAGAAACTAAGATACAGAAAGATTAAATGACTTAGAATCATAGAGCATTAGAGTTAAAATGGACCTTCGAAGCCAACCCCTTCATTTTACAGGTGAGAAAACAGAGCTGAGAAGTATTGCCACACAACTAACTAAAGGCAGGACCAGGACTTGAACTATTCACTTCTTAACTGCAGTGTTGTTTCTGCCATTCCATGCAGTTACTTCTGTGTTGCATGAAAGGGGAAATTACATGTCAGCAAAAATGAGGTTGGAGTCTCCTATTGCTCAAATCAATTCAACACAACAAACACAAATTGATCACCTACATAAATGTGACACTATGCTAGACACTGAATATATCAACTATATTTAGTCTGTGCTATCAATTAATATACTACAACACAATTATGGCAAATAAAATACTCAACAATTTCAATTATTCCTTCATAGATGTATACAAAGAAAATATTTTAAAAGAGGATTATAGTACTAAAGATAACTGAGCTCATAAAGATCTCCTGATAACAGGTGATAAAAACTACATGAGGATGACAACGTTTTTTGCCACTTTATAAGGAGCTAAAGAAGAGATGGTATGATTTGGGTTCCTATTTGTAGCTGCTTCCCATGCCAACAGAAGAAAAATCCAATCTTTTTTTGAACATTGTCTGGAAGTAGTTTGCTCTTATGTATCTGTTAATTTATTTGTCTTCAAAAGAGCATTTTGCTCCAACAAAAGACTAATAGGTCTTTAAAAAGTTAACAAATCTTTGTGAAATTGTAGTTCGTCATCTGTCTGTATCTGCCAGTTATTGTTATAAAGTATTGCCTGTATTTTTTGAATCAATCACAACTTATATTTTTGAAACTTGCAGTTATGAATTTGCAACTGGAATTTATTTTGATGATACTTTTTTTTTAACCAACTCGACTGAGGGCATCCATTGGAAAGCTATTCCTTGAGTGTTAGAAGAACTCTTTATTAGTTCTCGGCAGGTCTTAAAGTACCTTTTGAATCATCAAAAAAAAAAAAAAAGATTTGTGTATTATGAGACTTGTAAGGTCTTAAGCATCTAGTCTAACTCTAGTTTGGAAGTGAGGATTTTTTTTTTAACAAAGCTGCAGAGACAATCAGAATGTGTTTAATTTGGAAAATAGATCTAAAATAGAAATTCATGAACAAAAGGATTATCTAATCCTAAAACAACTCCCTTCTCCAATCCGTCTTCCACATAGCTGCCAAAGTAATATTCCTAAGGAACATGACAGACCATGTCATTCCCTCCTTTGGCATCTTATTGACTCTAGGACAAAACACAAGCTACTCTGGCATTCAAAGCCTTCCACACTCTGGTATCAACATACCTTTCCAGCCTTACTAAGCATTATTCCCCATAAGGTACCTGTATACCAGGAAAACTGACTAACTTGCAATTTCTTTTACACAACATTCCATCACCCATCTCAGTGCCTTTGCATATCCTGTCTCCCTTGGCTGGTATGCATTTCCTCCTTACCTTTGTCTCTTAAAATCTCTAGTTCCCTTCAAGGATCAGCTTAAGTGTCTCCTACAAGAGACCTTTCGTGATGATCCCAGCATGACTTCCCTCAACTCAAAATTACTGTGCATATGTTCTATGTTTACTTATATGTATAGAAGTCATTTCCTCTGATAGACTGTAAGGGCAGGGATTATTTAATTTTTGTCTTGGTGTTTCTAGTTCCTAGAAGAGAGCCTGTCACATAATAGGTCTGGTATCTAGAAATAAATAGTAGATACAGTGTGCCAAGTGGGCTTGGTTTCACACAGTCAGCCATTAATTGACTGGTTTGACTATTCCTCTAGAATAAGAGCTCTCTGGAAGAGTTAACTTTCCCACAGACAAAACGTAGATTTAAAAAGACCCAGGTATGGCGGCCCATGTCTCTGGTCTGATGTGGAAAGTGCTAGATCAGTGGTAGCAGGCAGATGATTAGAGAGTCTAGGTAGATGGCCACAATATTATTCTGTTAATATTCCCAAAATGTTAGATTATATGTTGTATTCTAAAAATTATTTTTCATTAGAATTCTGATCAAATGAGATAGTATTTGTAAAGTGCATAGCACAATGCCTGGAACATAGTAGGCACTTAATAAATGCTTATTCCTTTTCTTTCCCTCTGGAAAACATAGTTCTTTACCTTTTTAAAAAATTAAATTTATTTTTTTGGTTACATTTTAAGTTCCAAACTGTCTGTCTGTCTCTTTATCCCTCCCCACCCAGTACTAGAGAAGGCCACCATTTGACATATATATAAATATATATACACACATATGGGTATATGTAAAACTATACTATGTATTCTTCTATTTATCAATTCTTTGTCTTATAATACTTATAATACTTTCTCATATAATACTTATAATACTTTCTCTTTATAATACTCAGAATAATTTAGTAGTTCACAGTTATTCTTCAAACAATATTGCTGTTGCTGTGTACAACATTCTCTTGGTTCTGCTCATTTCACTCTTAATTATTTCATGCAAATCTTTCCATGTGTTTCTAAAATCACCCTGCTCATCATTTCTTACAGCACAGTAGTATTCCAGATCTTTACCTTTTTATAATGGGTAACACATCTCTAAGGAAACAGCTTGGTAGCTATCAAGCCAGCCTTTAAGTCTGGAAGATCTGCTTTTAAGTCCTGACTCTGTCACATACTAGCCGTGGGTCAATTATTTAACCTTTTCATTCCTGCCTTGGGCAGTTCTCAATCTGTACAGTCTACATAGGTAGAGAGAATTTCCTCATCGGGTGCCACGAACCCCATCATCAAAACAAACTAAAACAATAGAACCTTCTAGAATGGCTTTATGTTGCTTCCTACTTTTCAAAAAAGCTCTGTTATGTCTTTAATATGTCTTAGTCCAATTTCAATTTGTTTAGTGGTTGAGAGTAAAAGAGGATCCTTCTTTGTATATTACAAGATGACTGGTTTCTTCATATAGGTAGCCAACTCTGAGCTATTTTTCAGGAAATGATCCCTCTCTTCTCTCCAATTCCCCCCTCTTCTTCCTCCACCTTTCCCAACCCCATCTCAACAGAACTCTTTGCTGCACTGAGCACAGATGCTGAGGAAGAGCTTTTGTTTTTTTTTTCCCCAAATTGAATCAAGTTCAGGAGATTTAATAAAGAAACTCAGAAATTTATTTCAATGAGATCCTTAGCAGTGACTGATAGACTCACTTGTTTCTCTCATGTAATTGTTCCTTTTCTTTTATCCTTGGGACAGCACTGTCTATTCTATTTTTGGTGCATACCAAAGTCACAAAACGGCTTTCTGTATTTTACATCCAGCAAGAGAGACCCGCAGCATGTATAATCTATATCAAACTGCTTACCCTCTCAGGGAGGGAGGAGGAGAGAGGGAAAGAACTTGGAACTCAAAATTTAAAAAAATGAATGTTAAAAATTGCCTTTACATGTAATTGGGAAAAGTAAAATATTATTTGAAAAGAGGAAGAGAGAGACATGTGGATGACTTAAATAGGAGAAGAATTTTGAACATATTAACTTCCAAATATAAGTTCACTTCACATCTTTTGATCAATACAAGTAACTAATTGTTGCTTTTTGATTATCTGCCACTTGTTTTTCTTCTTCAAAGACTTTCTTGCCATAATATAAGTTGCTGGTTATTACAAGAATCTAAATTAACTCCTAAAATGATCTATAAAGACAAATTTGTCTCTCAATTCAGTTTAAAAAAAAAAAAAGAAAGAGGCATGATTTGACCTTGAAAATGGAGGCAAAAAAATCCTAGTGGTGCATGGGGCATCTACAACTGAACACAGCCTCATAGCCAGAGAGAACAATGACGGTGGAGTAATATTCTCAAAATAGCTTATTCAAGGACCAATCTCACAATGCCCAGGCATGGAAATTTTCCACTGACTCCACTAAGAAGTTTGTCCATGTTAGGGCTGGAGGGTCAGCCCTTAGTATACCATGATATCATCCAGCACATGCTCCCCTTTGAGGTAGTACTTTGACACAGCCCTTGGTGCATTTTTAGTGGTGAAGTTGTCCCTCAAAAAGCTCATTGCACTTCTCGGTGTCTCAAGGGTACATGCAAAAGGGGATAAAGGTAGGGAGGAAACCCAGTCAAATACATATAGCTACATATAGAAATGATTGCCTTCAGCTGGTATGTTTTCATATTAATAACACTACTGAGTATATGGTCTTGCACTTGTCCTACTTTACAGAATCCACACATTGTGCAACTAAAAAAACTGGAGGCCAAAGAAGTTGAAGAAGAAGCATCTTCAGTTGGGTTTTTGTAGAATATAAGATCCCTGAGAGCAGGAACTGTCTCATTTTTGTATTTGTATCCCACTGCCTAGCACAATGCCTTGCACATAATAGGTGCCATCAGTAACAGATAATTGCTGATTGATTATATTTTTTGCCTGACTTGAGCATTGGATAGTCGATTTGGTTATGCATAGAAGATATAGACTCAGGAAGTTCATGATGGGATTCTGAATAGATGTCTGTCACCCCATTCCCAAGTTCAAAGTTTTACCTATTACGCAATGCTTTCTCCCAGTAGAGGTCCCTAAGAAGGCTAGACTTCAGAGCTTTCTACATTTGTTAAACATTAAATATCTTTGTGCATAGAAAGACTTTTTATTGGTCCTGCAAAACCTCAGTCATTTCTACAATGTAAACAAGATACACAGGATGAAAGAGAGATTATAACTTTATTTCAGGCCTAACTCTGTGAGCTATCTGACCAAGAAGAGGAACCTGGGTTGTAGGGAATAGTGCTGTTATAGGAACATGTGTTTCTCATCCCAGAAAATGTAATTAATAAAATATCTAGTTTTTACAAATATTTTCCTCTTGGAAATACTGACTATCATCTGGGATATCTGACTTCTTTTGGTGTTTTGCAGGAGGTTTTGTTTTGTTTTGTTTTGTTTTTGTCTTTTAAATAAATCTTCTGCAAGTTGATTGTCCCTCTGTGTTTCTGCACACTAGGCTGTTAAATGGAGATAATCAGTGAGTGCCAGTTAGGAAACATATTTCCATGTTTGGAAACATTTGCACATTTAACATTATGGCAGTTTCCACTTTTTATTCAGCTGTGCTAGCATTATATAAATCAGGCAGATGCTAATTTGATGGAAAGCAATTTTATGAGCGCCCTTTAGTTACAAATAGTGAAGGTGGCACTGTGGTTGTTTAGGGGATAACTGATAAGTTTGTCTCATACAGAGAAATGGCTTCCTGTTGTTTCATGTAGAAGGTATTACACCAGATAACCTCGAAGATCTCTTCCATCTCTAAGATTTAATAATTCTCTGATTTTTTTTTTTTGCTGGTCCTTATTTATCATGAGAGAAGAATTCAGTGGAGAGGATGTAAGGAGGGAAGGGATGAAATGATTGCTATGTAAAGACCAAGGCATAGACAATTTTTTAAGAGATTCTCTGATTCTGTAATTTATGAGTCATTTTGGCTCATGACCACTGTTCTCTGATCAAGACTTTAGTGTCCTGGAAAGAACTTTCAATTTGGAGTCAGATGACCTGGGTTCTGATGCTTTCTAGTGGTATGACACTAGACAAACCATTTCATCTCTGTCAGCATCATTTTCCTCCTGTACAAAATGGAGACAATAATACTTGGACTTCCCTGCCACTGAGCTGTTGTGAGGCAAGTCCACTAAAAACCATAAAGCATTATAGAAATGGGAACTGTCCTAAAAATGGGAAATAACTATTCTCTAGGGATTATTTAGAAAGTTATATTAGATAAAGATCTTTGAAATGAATTCCATCTTGAGTGCTTTCAAGAGAGGAAAAAGTGTCTTTCTGAGAGATTGGAATCCAAGTCATCAATAAATAAAAACAATCTTCCAGAATAGCAGAATGGGGTGGGACTGATGTTGCTGAAATGCTTTACCTCATCAATGGGGAAGGGGAACCCCAGGGATGACTTTGGAAATCTTATTAATAACATCACTAATCTGAAAAGCTTCCTTCATGCCATGGTCACAGAACTCGTAACTGGATACAGATTTGAGGCCGGAAAATGCTCTGTTAAGACTTTAAAAACCATATTTCAGACTCACCTCAGCATTTATTTCTCTGTGGTAGGAACTATGATATATACATTCATCTTCTTGCCACTGTCATCTGATTTCAATGTACCATAATCCTCTTTCATGTTACATCCTATATCTTTTAACTTTTTCAGAGTTACTACTGTTCATCTGGCACGTTCCTTCCCAAGCATTTGAAGAAATGTTTTGGTGAGTCTGATTCTCTTCTGTGAAAAGGTGGTGGAGGGGGAGGGTAGGAGGAAGTGAGGGAAGTGCTGGTAAGGGCCAGGATCTGTTCACAATTGTGGAGAGCCTTTCTGCCTTTACTCATCCTATTCTTTCTTCAACAGACTTAGCGCTACCTTAACTGAAAAAAACAAACAAACAGCAACAAAAATCCAGCTCCAAATAGTCACTCAATAAGCATTTATTAAGCCTATATTTTTGTGCCAGGCATATTGGGGGTACAAAGAAAAAGAAAACAATAAAACTTTCTGTCCTCAAGGAATTTACAATCTGGGGAGAGAAAGAGCAATATGTATACATACAAATAAATGCAAAATACATGCAAAATAAATGCAAGATAATGTTGGAAAGAATCAGGGACTGGAGAGAGAGGGAGAGAGACAGAGAGACCCTAACTGCTAGGGATATCAGGAAAAGCCTTATGTAGGAGATAAAACTTGAGCTGAATTTGAAGGTAGCTAGGGATTATAAGAGATGAAGTGAGGAGGGTATTCTAGTTATTAGAGACAGCCTGTGCGAAGGCTTAGACACTAGAGATGAAATGTCATGTATGAGGAGCCACAAGAAAGCCATGCTAGCTGGAATGCAGAATGTTGGAAGTAGTCAGATTATAAAGACCATAAAATGCCAAACAGAGGACTTTATCTTTTATCCTAGAGGCAACAGAGAGCCACTGGGGATTTTTCTGCAGGGGACTGATATGAGACTGGAATATCATTTGGCAGCTAAATTAAATTAGATATATGAGAAGTTGCATGTATTAATCAGATCAATTGAGTGATTATTCATAATATAAAACTCTAAAACTGGAAAGGACCTAAGGGATCATTTATCTAGTCCAAGGACCTCACTTTACAAAAGAGGAAACAGCCTAGAGAAGTTAGATGACTTACTTAAAAGACAAAGGTCTTTTGTTTAAGTATTCACTTTAAAAAAAGGGAGTTTTCTTGGTGCACTTAAGGTTTATTAGCTAATTGATTGACAAAAGCAGGGAGGACAAAAAAAAAGTACTAGAAGTTACTGCTAATTTATAACTCCATTAGAAATGAAAATGAAAACGAATTTTCTGAAAATTTAAATTTCTGGGAAAATTCTGAAAAAATTAATTTTCTGAAAAATAAAATTTGCGTTTTAGGGAAGGATGAAATTGTACTTTTGGAAATTGAATTTATGTTACATATACATTTTCAGCAACATATCTATCTATTGTATAAAGCAGGGTACACCTGAACAATCAAAAGAGAAAGTATGTTAGTATGGTAAGTGAAAAGAGTCATAGATATCAAGTGTTTATGCAAGACTGAACCCAAATTATGAACCTTTATGGAGAAGATAGGATCTCAGGATCTGGTACAATGCATTAGTAATAATAACTCAACATTTCTATGAAGTTTTAAGAATTACACAATGTTAATAATTCCATCCCCAGTAGAATGTTAATCCTTGGGGGACAGACAGAGGAGGGTCAGGCTTGTATTTTATCCTGTATTTCTCTTCCCAGTAGTAGCCTAATAAATGCTTGTTGGAATTGTGTTGGATTCCTCACACTTGTTTGTTAACTAGATAGTACCAGTATTATTAGCACAAGTTTCTAGATAAGTAAACTCAGGTTTGGGGAAGTGAGCCTCACACAGATCTAAGTCTCTACTGACTTCACGCCCTGGTGCTTTTTGAGAGCACTTGGCAAGAACGTTTGGCAAGTTGTTGAATTATTGAAAGAAAGGGAATTATCTGGGTCCAAGGTAGTTTGGGAGAGGGCTCAGAGGGGGAAGTGTCTTGATCAGATGAAGAGGGATATTAAGTTTGAGCTATGGTGGTAGAAGAGGAGGCTTAGTCAAGGGTAGCCTGGTGATGGGCCATTAATGCCAATGTTCCAGTGGCTAGGCCTGGAACAGAATCTGTAATAAAACACCTGAAAAAAAGAGCCAATGTGGTCAGAAAGCTGAGTTGACCCACTCTGTAAGCAGTGAATCTGTTTGGGAGAGTGAGTCATATAAGTACAATCCAACAAGAATCATTAAGCCCCCACTGGTTCACAGGATCACAAACATAAAGCTAAAAGGAACCTTGGCCTAACCTTTTCATTTTACAGACGGGGAAACTGAGGCCCAATGAGGGTAAGTGAGTTGCCCAAGGCCACATGACATGCAAATAGCAGAGCTGGGATGGATTTGAGCTCAGGTTCTCTGAGCTCTAAATCTAGCACTTTCCCCACTGTAATATGTTATATCTTCAGATCGGAGATGCCTTGAATAAGGCTGTAGCTTTAGGGATCAAGAAGAGTAGACATGGTAAATGGAACAAAAAACAAAAACAGGATTTGGCATCGGAGCCAATGTGCAGAGGAAAGGGCTATAATGTTAATGGAAAACGATGGTTGTTTCTTACTTAGGAGATTGGTGCTGTGATGCCACAGCTTTGCCCATGGGGCTTAGGAAGCTCTGTCAACTCAGTATCATAGGGCAGGATAGGTGCCCAGTACAGTAGAGTTTTCTTTTCATCTTCCTTCATTGGGACTAATTTTTTTTTTAAGACCAAAACACTCACTGTGTTTTTCTCTGAAAATGATGTAATGATGATTTAATCCTTACCACACCCCTGTGAAAAAGGTGAACTGTATCTTAGATTTTCTCAAGAAACCATCCCATCTTCTTCCTCAGCCAAGAAAAGCTGACAGCCACATAGAAAAATGACATCCCTGGGTTGACATTTCCATTCAGATTCCTTACATTCTCCCCACATGGTGAGAACAGTATAGGAGAAAGGGCCTTATACTGACTTTTTTGTTCAGTCTGGGAGATTTTATGTTACTTTATACTTTGGCATGTGCCGGGTAGAGCTGAGTCTGTTTCTCTCCTCCATTGCAGGGGGCTCAGGGTGAGGGGAGTCCTGTCTTATACCTAATGGCTTCTGTCTATGACTTTTCGAATGGGGAAGGTAGGTCATAAAAATGTGAGCAATAATGCCAATAGTCTCATATTATAATCTCATTAAGAAACAAAGGTACCTTATTAGATAAGCCCCATGAATGTTCATGCATATTAGAATAAAAGTTAAACACATGAAGGAAAATAATGTCATCTAAATTTGTGGGATGAGATTTTCCATCATCATGTGTCTTGGTGCTGCTAAAAATAAAACATGACTAAGCTATGGAAGGATGCTAATTTTTAGCCTCTTCTAGAACATGTACAAACCTCTTGAACTTCACTTGGTTTCTAATGTCATCAAAAAGCCTTCAATGCAACATGACAACTTTGTATCATCTCATGCAGCTGATTGTTTTGTGGCCTGTTCTCTTCAGGAACATCCTGGATATGAATGGGAACAGTGGTCCATCTGGTTGTCTGAAGAGGCTTTCATCTCCAGCAAGCATAAATAGGAGAGACTCAATCATTTCTTCCCCAATCATTGACCTTTGCCACTCCACTTGTACATTCTATTTTTTAAAAGTGACCTTTTGCATGTGTAGTAAAAGTTTCATAAAATTTATTATTAAAGGGATATATCTTTTCATGATAACAAAGTACTAGATACAAAATACATGAACAGCGATTGGGGAATAGCTAAATAAATCGTGGTACATAAATGTAATAGAATATTACTACACCATAAGAAATGATGTATAAAAAGGATACAGAGAAATATGAGAAGACTTAGATGATCTGATCCAAAGTAAAACAAGCAGAACCAGGATAGCAACAATGTAGATGATGAGAATAAAAGCAAGGACAGAAAGTGAATAATGTAAACTTGTAATGACAGAGCTTGGCCCCAAAGAAGAGATATGAGAAGGCATCACTCCTCCTCCTTTGCAGAGGTGGTGGACTTTGGGTATGGAACATTATAGAATAACAGATTTTTTTTTTAAGGTGTTGGTTAGATTTGCTCAACTGTTTTTTTCTTCTTTTTCATTCTTTGCTTCCTCTGGGAAGAGGAAGAGGATGGGGGTATGTTAGAAAACATGAATGATGTAAAAATAAAAGATATCAATAAAAATATTATTTAAGAGGCTGAGAATCAGCATGGTACCACAGAGTGGATAAGAATCCTAGATTAAAAAAAAAAGAGTAAGTACTATGAAGCATTATGCAGATCCTGGCAGCATACTCAGACTGCTATGAGTTCCATGTGGAAAGCAGCTCTCTAACATTAACAAAGATTACCTAGAAGTAAAAAAGGAATAGTTAGTTTCAGTGCAATTTTGAATATGCCAAAGCAATAGTGAGTAACAGAGAACAAGCCTGTATGACCATTTACTAATCTATGACTTACCTCCCTGAGTTCAAACCCAGCCTCAGACACTTACTAGCTGTGTGATCCTGGGCAAATCATTTAACCCTATTTGCCTCAGTTTCCTCATCTGTCAAATGAGCTGGAGAAGGAAATGGCAAACCACTCCAGTATTTTTGCCAAGGAAACCTCAAATGGGATCACAAAGAGTGGGACACAACTGAAACAACTGAACAACAATGTATAATTATGCTTTATTGGACCTTCATTGACACAATGCTTTGCACACGGTAGGGACTTAGAGTTCTTTAAAAGTTGAGTTGATTGTTTTTTAAACAGAATAACAGATGTTTCATTTGCCATACTATAAATAATGGAGAGCAGACTTCTTATAGAGAGGAAGGCTAGTGCAGGGGAGCAAACTTGGACTGGGATGTAGTGAGTGGGTTCAAATCTCAGGTGTCCTATTTGCTTCCTGTGGGGCCTTAGGTGAATCATCCCACCTTCTTAGGCCTCAATTTCTGCTTCTGCAAAATGAGGGCAGGTGAACTAGATGGCCTTTGAGGTCCTTTCTGGCTCTGAATCGATGATCCTTGATTTTTAAAATGTCATGGGAAAGAAGCACTTTTGACTCTGAGCAAACAGGCACGTAAAGCTACAAAAAGGAAGCAACAAAATGGATAGACCTTGTGTAGACTCAGAAAGGATGCACTATGCATTTAAAAACTTACAGTGAAGAAATCATCAGAAAGAATAAAGATGCTCTAATTCACTGAACTTGGTTATTCTGTGACAAGTTTGGAGCTCCAGAGAGTGAGTATACCATGTTTAATTAACTCCAGCAATTAAATACGAGAGATCTTTCCCTTAATCTTTCTTTTCCAGAGTTTTTCCCATAGACTTTACTTTCTTAAATCAATACTATTTTTCCCCTTCTCCTTCATTATTGGTTAGAAATAATCGGAAAATGGTAAGTTTTATTTTATTTATTTGGGGATTTATTCATGATTCTGCTATTGGTAATCAGATAAATAAATAAATCATTCAATAGCTCCCTTTTGCCTCAGTTTCTTATTCACAGAACCTTATTCACAGTTAAGAAAAGCATGTTAAGATCTTTAGATAAAGATGCTTTTGAAATGCAAAAGCTGACTTCCTTTGTAGATCCATACTTGGGGTGTGGCCAGAGTCTTATAGGAGCAGACTTACAGCTACAACCTTTAAATGTTATGTATGACCTCTCTGGGATTCTGTTTCCTCTTCTGTAAAATGAGGAGGCCTAACAGTCTAAAAATTTCAAGCACTAGATAGATAGATCCTCATGTCCCTTCTATTTCTAACAGTCTAGGACCTTATAATATTTACACAGCAGTGGTTGGCTAATTGTATGACTTCTATTTGCAGTACTACAAATAGAGTTATGTTGGTTCAGGGCTCACCAAAATGCTACTATTCCTACAGAAATTTATAGGAGCATAGATCCAGAGCTCAAAGGGGTATCTGGTACAATTCCCTCCACTGATGTCCCATTAAAAAAAGTGTGTGTGTGTGTGTGTGCATGTGTGTGTGTGTGTGTATGTATATATGTGTGTGTATACATATATATATATATATATATATATACATCTACTGGAGAAGGAAATAGCAAATCCCTCCAGTATCTTTGCCAAGAAAACCCCAAATGGGGTCACAAACAGTCATACAGGACTAAAGGGATTGAACAACAACATATATATATAAAATCTCTATTCTATATCTGTCTATCATCTACTTTTCTATCCTCTATCTTTATTTTTGCTTCTGAAGAGTTGAGTAATACTGTAGTACTATAGTTAGGCATGGGTCATGCAATTGTCATCAAAACTAGTCCCGGGAGTTCAGCATAATATCCAAACCTCAGCTTCCTGCCTTCAGAGAATAGTGAAGCTTGCCTTCTCTCCCCCAGGTGCAGACTTTGAGTTCAACTTTCATTTCAAAACAGAAAAAAATACTTATATTTTTCAGTTTATGGACTTGGGATATTTGCACATGTTTCTAATGAAGTCATGTGGAATTATGGGGAAAAAAAGTCTATTTTAAAAGACCTTTGCCTCAGATGCTTCCTTCAGGTCAATAAATACTCATATCCAACTGTAAGAGAATGCAAATAAATCAAAGCAAATGACATAACTTATGTAGCAAATATGAAGAACCCATATATCAGCCATATCAAATGAAATGAATGCTTTCTTTTGCAAGCTCTGCTGTTCAACAGCATGCTATCATATGCATATCTAGAATATATTTTATTATTCAAATGCCATCTCAATGCTTAGAAAGATCTGGACCTTAACACAATAGCTGTTGTTCAGTTGTTTCAGTTATATCCGTCTCTTTGTGACCCCATTTGGGGTTTTCTTGGCAAAGATACTGGAGTGGTTTGCCATTTCCTTCTCCAGCTCATTTGACAGATGAGGAAACAGAGGCAAACAGAGTGAAGTGACTTGCCCAGGGTCACACAGCTAGTAAGAGTCTGAGGCTGGATTTGAGCTCAGGAAGATGAGTCTTCCTGACTCCAGGTCTGGTGCTCTATCCACTCTGCCACCAAGCTGCCCATACAATGGCAACGAACAATTAACTCTTCATCTTTGAGGGATGTATTAATTCTTTCACACTATTTTAGTCCATGTCTATATAGATTTTTATATGAGGGGCAGCTTGGTGTAGAGCCTAGGGAGCTGGCTTTGGAAGTTGAGAAGTTGAAAGTTCATGGATGAGACACTGGAAGGTACCCCAAAGGTCATCTACTCCAATCTCCTCATTTACATTTGAGGAAACTGAGCCTGAGGGAAATTAAATGACTCTTGGATCCAGTGTTTAAAGGGGTCTCAGAGGTCATCTTATCCAAAATCTTTTTTTTTTTTTTTTTTTGGAAATTGAATTTCAGACAGAATATGTGAGTTGCCTGATGTCACACAGCCAGTAAGTGTTGGAAGCAGATTTCGAAAAAGTGATCTTCAAGACCCGATTCTAATGCTTCACATACAAACTAGGTGAGCTTGGGAGAGGCACCTAACTTCTTAGGGTCCTAATCATATCTCTAATACTCTAAGTTACAGAATGATAGCTCATACTCATACAGCCTTAAGGTTTGCAAAGTGCTTTATATAAATAATTTAATTTGATGCTCCCAACAACCCTGTGGGTACCTTTATTATATGCATTTTACCGATGAGGAGATCGAGGTTCAGAGAGGTTAAATGACTCTACAGGTTCGCAGTTAAGTGTCTTGGGCAGAATTCTAGCCCAGATCTTCCCAATTCCAAGTCTAGCACTTTATTCATGATGCCATGCTTCCTGTCTCAGGAGAGTTGAGATCTGTATCTGTGGAGGGAATTCCCACACTAGAAATTTTTCACACTGATAAAATCACAAGTCCAGATTTAGTCTTACCCAGCCCTCCATGAATATGTCAGTCTAAACTGCCAAACATAATTCATTCAGCATCAATGTTTGTACAAGTTAATATTTCTATCATTTGAAGTAACTGAGGCAGAACTGAGTTAAATGCTTTGTCCTAGATCATAAGGCCATTTAGTTCAATCTAGGAACATAACTCAGAACTCTTGATAGCCAAGCATCTTTTTCCATCTTTCTGGCAGCAGTCATCAGGGCCACCTTAAAATTAACCTGTTTTAAGTGTAATAACAGGCCCACGGGTAGTTAGCTATTAACACTTGATTAGCGGACTGCATTAAATGTTGAAACTAATACAGGGTAGGACCGTAACAGTCATTTTCTGGGGGAAATGCTGTAAGATTTTCTTTGAATAATAGAACAGACATGGTGTGGCAATGTTTCACATGGGAAGCACCATCTCTGGTCTCTTCTGGCTTTTTTGGTGATTCTTGCCAACTTCTTGTGTGCATGAGGATTCAATCAGCCTCAGAGCTGCTCTGGGAGGCAGTAAGACTGTAAATCTGGGAGAGCTGGAAGCATTCAGGGTCTTGAACTTTATCGGGTTTGAATGTGTGATTGTGAAAGTAAAGAGCAGAGAAATGACAGCACTCAATAAATCAAACCCAGAGAAGATCAGGGTTGTTAAAGACAGGAGAAAAACAGGCTCTGGGCACAAGCACAACCTAAAAAGAAAGAAAAAAATGCACAGGCATTTGAAGCTTTTTTACATTTCTTTCAGGATCTTCCTTCTCAAAAGCAAATGTCTTTCTTTTCTCACCACCCTAACCTAGAGACCACAGAACCATAGAATTTTAAATCTGGGAAGGACCGATTTACTGGCCATCTTTTCCCTTTTGTTATGTTCCCGATGTCCACAGAATTAAAAATAAAAAGTTGCAGTCACAATAGTTTGAATCTACATTTATAAAAAATGAAAATCCTATCAGTTTGGCTTTCATTTCCTCTATTGCAGAGTCACTTTAGATTTTCTAAGGGTCTCTCCTCACATCCCATCTTTTCTTTTTTCCTTCCTTCTTTCCTTCCTTCCTTCCTCCCTCCCTCCCTTCCTTCTTTCCTAATAAAAATCATTCAGAAAACCAAAAATTGAAATAAAAAAGTGCGAGAAATGAGTTGTTAGGTAACCATGGAGTTTCACCCCCAAATTACTGTGCATCTATTTTGTATCTTTTGGGTGTGTGTGTGTGTGTGTGTGTGTGTGTGTGTGTGTGTGTGTGTATGTATCCGTTTTCTTCCCTGATGGAATATAAACTCCTTGAGGGAATGGATTGTTTCACTTTTCAGTTATGTGTTTGTATTCTCAATAATAAATACTTTTTGATTTATTGATCCAGTAGGCTTTGGAGCTATTTTTGGTTATTTAAAATATATTTTAATTGATACATTTTCTTTTCATATCTTTACATTTCCAAATGTATCCCTCCTACCTTCCCCTTCCAGAGAGAAAGCCCTTAAGGTACTAAAAAAGGAAAAAGGAGGAGAAAAGTTCAACAAAACAAATAAACCTATCAAAAAAGTTTGACATCATACTCAGTGTTACATACCTACTGTCTCTGGCCTCTGCAGAGAAAGGAAGATGGTAGTGCCTCTCATAACTTCTCTTTAGCAAGCTTGGTCATTATAGTTTAGAAACATTTCATTTCAATTATTGTGCTTTTTGGTTCTTTACCTTTTAATTGTTAGAGTCATTATATAGTTTTTTTTCCCTGGTGCTACTTATGTGAAAGATGCAAATTAAAGTAGGCAGAACCAGTAATTAGAAGAACTTGGTACTTTCTAATCATTTTGATCAGGACTTCCCCTTAATTCTTAACCATTCTATAGGGTTTGGATCTCTAATGTTCTACTATGCATGAAGAAAAAGCTCAAAGGAGTGTGGAGCAGCTGAGACAATGGATTTCTTTATGAGAAGTTTTATCTGAAGAGTTTCAAGTTCACCATCTTTTCTCAATGTCCAGTTGGAGTCTGTATGAGATATGTCTCATATAGGAACATTAAGAGGTGGGTAAAGTATTTGCCTTCTTAAAAAGAATCAAGATAAAGGAATGAATTTTTTTTTCTCATTTCATCTCTTTTCTCGTATCTTTGGATTTATTTCCATGCCTGGAGAAGGATGGGGTTAAACTCCATAGGGATTCTGTTAGAAAAGTGGCTACCAGAGTTGGTTGAGGGTTCAGAGAAAATGCAGTGGACAGGCAGTGTAAGCTGGACTACTCCCAGGAAACAGCTGGGTAAGTGAAGATGTTTAAATTTGGGCATCACCTATTCAAATTTTACTTAGAAACACCAGTTAAGGTCACCCCTGCCAGAAATGCCCTAAATGTAAGAGAGATCCCTTTCTTTTCTGAGGCTGAAGTATAGGAGAGACTTAAGCAATAGTTAAAGCTTGTGGGATAATTTTTTTTTTTTTTACAAAATATTAGGGGAGAGCCCTGAACTATGTTTCCTGGAAATAATGCTTAATTGGAATTTGCCAAGTCTTCTTTGTAAAGCTGTGCCAGTTGAGAGACTTGCAAATGCCTCAAAATCAGGGTGTCAAGTTCTTACTCTCTGTCAGTACAAGGACTGATCAATAAATATTAGAATGATTGACTCTTAGTTTGTTGGAAATTCTAGTACAGTATCTTAGTGCATAATGTCCTTGAGAAATGAACAGAGAAGAAACTTTGGTTAAAGAGATCTCTACAGTTCCAATTTATGTATCTTTGCCCAATAGCTGGATGTTAAGTGTGACATTTCCAGTAAGTAATGGAATCAGTTGGGACTTCCTTAAAAACAAACAAAAAACCCTCCTAGATTTAGGAAATCTGTGTGTGTTTTATGTGGGTTGCTCAGGCATTATTTACTACCATTTTCCATTCCTCCCTCCTTCCTTGAAAATAAATAGGAATTTGTGCCTTAGGGGAGGCAACATTCACCCTTCCACAAAAAGATGAGTATGCCTAGGAATACCTCAGGCTGGTCAGTGGTGGTGGCAGCACTTTAGGGGAACCTTTGCCTTTATTTGGGGTTGAAGAATTTGCCCCATTATTCGCAGTCACCATTGGCCTACTGTGTTAAGACCCCTTCTTTTTCCAAAGATACTTTGCTTAACTGGGGGGGGGGGGGGGGGGGAGAGGACTGTGCTGTCAGGATCAGGGAGAATAGAGTTGTAAAGGTTAAATTGTACTTCAGTAGGAATGATGCTGTCTCAGCTTTTTTTTTCTTTTCTTTTTCTTTCTTTTTTTCTTTTTTTGGTGGAATGAGAAGAAAGAGATATTGATAATTTCTAGGGTAGAGTAAAGCACCATCAGCACATGTTTATAAGGTTTGGGATCCTAGCTGCTGTAGAACATCTTGGCCACAGAGAGCCTGGACTAGGTAGAAAGACAATAAGGAGGGAGGCTAAGGCTGCCAATTGGGGTCAGAGCAACTTTATGTTCACTGCTGCTGAGTCTTTTCCCATCTATTATACCCTTGTTGAAAAGCAGCAAACTAAAGCACTTCTTTTTTGGTCTGGAGTCTAGGGGAGAGAGGAATGGAGGGAGGAGAAAAGGAAATGAATTTCACGGTGTCTTCTGTTTCCCTCCACTGTCCTCAATTTCCTCTTGATTTTTCTTCCTCTTCTCAATATTCTTTTCCTCCTCCTCTTTTCTTTTTCCATTCCCGCTTTTTCCAGTGGCAGAGCAGCATCCTCAGGGACCTCAAGGGCTCCCAAACTTCTCATTCCCCAAAGTGGGGACAGGAAATAGGATGTGAAATGTATATTCCTTTTGCTGCTTTAGGTCAAAGGTAAGGTAAGGTACTAAATTAAAGTTCCTGTGGATTTTCATGCTCTCATTGAGTATTGGAAATTTAGAGCTAGAAGGGACCTTAGAAACATTCAGTAGTAAGTCAAAATAGATGGTAATTAATTATGAAAACAAATAGTATTAATTACATCCATCTCAGTTGTTATAAAAAAGTTGAACCCTTCCTTGTCTTGATGTCTTCAACATACATTCCTTTATCTAGTTCCATCTATAGGAGGCCTTGTGATTCTGAGTCTTGTTCACCACCATCTTACATGGGGATCTGCCTTCTGTGTCTGGTGTTGATAGATCTTCCATTTTATTTGGGTGGAGGGAAGAAGGGGGGGTCAATGGAAATGCTATTTTGTTTGTATGATTTATTTTCACAAAATAATAGAGCATCATTTTGACTTAGCTCATCTCCAACTCCATCTACATAGTAAGTGGAATGGTTAAATGTGCCTCATCTTAGAAAAGGACTTAGTCTATTCAGCAAAGATTTAGTAGGAAAGATTGAAACCCTTCTGCCCCACATGGTCTCCATAAATCCATTCACTTAAAACTGTTCCACCTGAGCTTCAAAACATTTCTGAAAGCACAAGAATTCCAGGACTTCCTGAAGCTTTCTTGGCTCACCACATTCTGCTCTGGCCTCTAGACCTGAGGCCCTCAAAACTTGGTTGGGTCCTGATAGTCTGACGGTAGCCAAGCAAACTCTGAAGCTAGTGGGAAATCAACCTGACTAAAACTAGTTCACAGTGTCTGGGTGAAAGAACATGTCCCAAGAGTTACTCGAGATCATGGTAGAGAGAGAAGGGGAATCTCTTTATTAGAAATGGAATTTTGATTCCTTTCTTTGTTATTGTTAGGAAAGGAAGAGGAATTTTCTGTAGAAGACAACCTTTTGTCATCACTGATGTTCTGATGATATCTACTTAATGGCAAACTTAATTTGATTTAGAGTGGCTATGGCTGGGAGAGGCAGGAAGTGAAAAAATTAATTTCTTATTGGCTGTCCAGATAACACTATTTAATAAGGAAAGAAAGAGGGAAAGAACGTAAAAAAAGGGAGAGAAAGGAGGAAGGAAAAAAGAATTGAAGGAAGAAGGAAGGCAAAAAAGAAGGAAAAAATGAATGGATAAGGATTGAATTTTAGGTACCTCCAGCAAGGAGTTTTTCACTACCCTCCCCCCACCCAAGCCTGCTTATCTCCACTGCCATAGCTTACCAGCCGGGTATGAAGTACATTTAGCTATATAAACATGGTGAGGAGAAGAATGCTACCAGAGTGACCTTTCGTACTGTATATCCCACCTCCCAGCAGCAGCAGCAGCCAGGCCCAACCCAGCCCCGCCCTCCAGGGGACTGTAGCCTGTATCCCCAGCAGGAATCCAAGCCAAGGAACCTAAAGTCTCTCTGCTCCAGGAGCTATGGTGCCTCGTTTATTCCCAAAGGACTGTGTTTTTATACATTCTGAAAAGATCAACATTCACAGTTTTTCTTACCTGGGGTAGGGGATTGGGTTTGGGGAGGTGGATGGAGGAGGTGGGGAGGACACCTGGGCAGAGTTAGTTTTCACCATTCGGTGACCTTTCCTTGAAATGGAAAATTAACAATTTTGGATTGTAAACAATTTATATTGTTTAAAAAAAAAAAGACAGTACACCACGGGATCTTTGATGATCCACAGTTTCTGAAAGTCAAAGATTTCCCTTTGGTAGACTAGACTGGAATTACTGAGGCTTTCTCATTAGAGTAGGAATAAGGGTAGGATTAAAGGTGGGAGCAATATTAAGCTGGACCCAAGTCTTTAAGCAGGAGATTTTCAGGTCAGAAGAAATATGGTGGATGAGGGGAGGTGTCACAAGTCTGAGCTTTAAAAAAAACACCTTCAAGTTGGAAAACATTTCTATTGAAGATTTGTATTATTTCAGGGCTTTTTTTTTCCTGAAAGAAAACCATCAACTTTGTCAAATGACATTATAATAGGCTTGAACGTGTAGGGTTAAGGGTATGTTATAACGCTGATCTTCTTTTGAGCTAGCTCTCACAGCCTACAGAATTGAAGTAATGACGACGCTAAGGCCCCCCCCCCCAACTAACTGACGTATTATGGTTGAATTAAAACTAAGCATAATGCATGCAACTCTGCCAAAATAAATCACACCTCTTGACAGGGGAGAAAACCCCAGAGAAACCAAATTCACTCCACTCACTATTTTAATGAAATCATCACAGGGACCAGGCTTTCCCCCTCACTTCCGGCTAATCAAATGGAAGACTCCTGTCTTTTTTAATGTTTTAAATTTGACCCAGTGAAATGGCTTAAGATGAACATCTCTTTAAAAAGGGGGGGGGGGCGGGAACGAAAGAGGAACAGTGGTTCATAAGATACCAGGGCTGTTTACTTTTGAAAAAAAAAATTGTTTTAGTTCTCTCAAACTCTTGAATTTTCCCCCTCTTCTTTAAAAGAGATCCTCCTTTCCACATCTCTTCATCCTTCTTATTTCGAAAAATGATTTTAATGGAAGAAAGAAAAGAAGCCAGTCCACAGGCGCTCCAAGCCAGGGAATCTCTTAGTAAAGGACTCAAGTCTGATTTGGTTTCTTTGAAAACGTACTGCTTTTTGCCATAGAAGTAATCCCCTCAGAGCTGAAAAAGGGCCAGTTAAAAGGAGCAAATCTGAGTGCTCCTTCAACCCAATGGAATTAAATGTTTGATTTAAAACTTCTTGTTATTATTGTTATTATTTTAATCTCACTTTCTGTGACATTTATAACCAGGGCAACCGTACAGTTCCAATGTCAACTCCGGTTGGAAACCAAAGCAGAAAAATAAATATGTTGCTCAGCAGAGACTTATACATATAGTTTTCTTCTCTGTTTTAGAAAAAAAATTTTTTTAAATAAAAAAGTTTGGGAGTCTGGAGCATGAAACCAGGTCACCCTAGAGCCATAAGAGACTGAAATTTGTAGGGCCAGTGTTTCTCTCCCCCTCACTTCTAGCCTAGGCAGAGCTTGATAGAGCTTTCTCTTAACAGCCGGTGAGAGACGCGGTAAAGAGCTGGTCAAAGGCATTCAGTTACTTTGTAAAAAAAAAAGTTGCCCAACCCTTCAACCCCCCCCCCCCCCCCGCCCCGCCACACCTTCATAATTGCAAATTTCTAGATGGTATCCTTAGACTAGGTAACAAACATGAGGAAAAGCTCTTAGGGACTTCGATGGACTTGTGCGTTCGGACTAGCTTCGGTGAAATAACTATTTCTTTTCAGAAGTCACTAATTTTATGGGGTGGGGGCTGTTAGTAATTTTGATGGGAAAAAAACTAACAAAACATTTGGATTCAAATAGGAAAACATATCTAAAGCAGCAATAGTTCTGACAATGAACCATCTTAAGAACAAACAAATCTGATTTTAATTTAATTACTACTTGCTAAAGAATTCTAAGGTAATGCTCGGCTCAAAACTCATTCATTTTAGCAATTGAGCAGAAGCCTTGCTTTCTCCTCACAATTACACTCGATCAAAAGCGGATTAATTAAAAAAAAAAAAGACAAAACTACTCAATCGTTCATATTTAGTCTCTTTTCCATTTAACTTCCTTTCCAAACGCGGCTTTAGTGAAATTGAGATACATGACTTTAACTAGGGAGGAAAGCAAGCAAAACTAGGAATCTTCACAGTAAGGATTTAAAAATCCCTAAGTGTTTAACAGAAATTTACAACGAAGAACTGGCGGAAGGGGGAAGGGGGAAGGGTAAATTCTCCCTAGCTCATTCCCTTCCCTTCTAACCACCCGCACTCTCCACCAGTGAACCATAGGGCTCACAATTCAGTTTTATTAGAAAGGAAACACATTTTCTGCTTAGATTTGACATTGATCATTTAGCCCCCAAGAATATTTGAAAATTACCTGCCCCTGCTCAGTTCTCTCTACTAAGGAGCCTAAGAGAAATACCAGAGAAACCGAATGCAGAAAAAAAGCAATCAGGTCTAGCGCGTATTAGAAATGCTTTTACTTCTATTTACCTGGGGGGAAAATGGAAAGAAAAAAAACAACCCTCAAAACACAGCACGTCCTACCCCAGTTAAATTCTCTGTCCCCAGTCTTTGGGTCACGTCCATCGGAAGGAATGATGTTTGTTAGCTCGAGGGAGCGAGACAGACTTCACACAGTTCCCGCCAGATGAGTCTCTCTCTGTACAAACTGATGCGGACTGATATCCAGCTGATAACCCCTGGGGAACGAGTTATTTTAATTCCCAGTCACTTTTCCTGCTAAGAACCGTGTTGATTTGTGCCCAGTTGTGATAACCATTTGGAGAGAGAAAAGAAAAGAGAAAATATGAATACTCAGTTCTCACCGAGACCTGCCAGAAGAGACTTACCTGAATTTGGAGTGGGGCGGGGGTGGGCGTGGAAAGGGATATTTAGAAGACCAAATTGAGTATATAAAACCTGATAAAATTTGTGGTTATTATTTATGTCTGAATATGGGAGCATTTTCGCTCACCTGATCCCCTATACTTACAAGTTCACCACTAGCGCGAATCGGAATAACAAGGGAGTGGCGGACGTGAACTTCACGGAGCCAGATGAAAGATTGAGACAGAGACAGTGTCAGAGCCGAGAGAGAGATGGAGACAGGGAGAGAAACTAAGATGAGACACAGTGAGAAAGAGAGAGCTAGTTAATTTAGCAGTGGAATTATCCTGTAGCTGTTTTAGAAACCAAATTACCCACAGCTACAAGACTAGCGATCCCTGGAAGCTGGGAAAGCGGGTACTAAAGGTCTAAGGTCGGAAACAAACTTAGACCAACCGTACTCCCCGCCCCCCACTCGCCTGTCCCCAAGACCAACCTCCCCCTCCCATTGTAGTGTTTAATTTGTGGGAGTGGAGGGAGTGAAGAGAGAAGGGACCTGAGACTAATCGGATTTTCTCTTTTAGTCGAAATATTTTATTTGGGATATTTATCTCCCTCTTTCACTACGTGAGATGTTTGTTTCTGCGGGGACGAATTGGGAAGAACCCAAGGGGAACTTTTTTTAAGGGATCGTGTGAGTTTGGGGGTATCTCTTATGTGGTGAGGGTTGAGGTGGGTCTTGTGGAACACTTATGACATAGAGACTTTAGCTGTGCATCTCAGTCCTCCCACCTGTGCCCCTCAGGCGCTTGGGACCCGCTCTCCTCGCCATCCATTCCAGCTCCGAACCCTTGGACTCGGCCTAGTGGAACTAGCCTTAGTCCTAGGACTGGGCTTCGCGGGCTGCTCTCCTTACACACTACAAGCTCTGTCCAAGCTCAGTCTCTTTCTCTAGAACACGCACAGCCTCCCCTGCCCCCACGTCCCCTCCCCCCTCCTTCTCCTCCTCTCCTGACTCGTTCCCTCCCCTCCTCTTTGGTTCCCTCCCCTCCCCTCCCTCTCTCCCTCCTCTTCACCTCCAGAGCCTAGCCGCTCAGAGTGAGCCGAGAGGGCCCGCTGGCTGGCACCCTTCTGGCGAGCGCTGTTTGTTTAGGGCTCAGTGAATCCAATCAGGAGCAGCAGGCTGCAATTTTCCGGCAGGGCTGTGAGAGGCGCCTCCTCTCTCCTTTTTATACTTGAGCAGCTCATCGACGCACACCCGGGAGTCTCTCCTTCGCTTGCTTTCCTCGGTTCCAGCTCCTAGCTCCCGGGATTAAACACCACTGCAACCAGCCTCGATGCAAATCGACCACACTAGGTTTGGTTCGTTTTTCTCCCTCTGTCCCCCATTCCCTCCCCTTTTCTTCCCTTTGCCACCCCCCTCCTTTCCTTTTTTTCAGTCCCCTCCTTCTGGCCTTTCCCGTTCTCTCAACCCCTTGGGGGGCGGGGTGGGGGGGGGGGAGAGAAGCAAACACACTCCCGCCAACAGAAAGCTACGTCCAGGATTCCGGGTGGGTCCTTCTCTTCCTTCTTCCCCGATGTCTGTAGCTGCTGCTGGGTTTTCCCAGGACAGAGCCTCCCGCAGGCAAACTTCGACTCTTTTTCTGAGTCTGAAATACTTGTCTGCTCACCGCCTTATCTGCGAGTTATCTCAAAAGGACAGCTGGGGTGGGGGGTGGGGGGAGACCGAGAAGGGGGAGCAGACGGGCGGGCAGGCAGACTCCTTTTACACTATCCGAGCGGCGATTGTGGGTGATACGAATTTGACTATGGCTATCTTTTACGGTCCGAAGGGATTTTGGAAGGCAACCTCCGAGGAGGTGGGAATTTCTGGTTTCTTCCGTGGCTCGCTGTCACTTCTTCCTTCTCCCTTCTTTTGGGCGGACTTGGCTCTAGGGCGACTTTCGTCCCCCGTCCACCTTTTTTTCCTCCGTCTTTCTCACTCCCTTCTCTCTCCCCCCTCCCCACCCCGGAATCGTGTGACCTTTCTGTTGCATGTGAGTGTGGTCTTGGTGTGGAATAGATGGGGTGAGAGGCCAGGACTACAAATCCTGTATGAGTGCTCGTGTGTGTGTGTGTGTGTGTGTGTGTGTGTGTGTATACGCGCGCGCGCGAGTGCGGTCAGTACCGCAGGGCTTGTTGATCGTGGAACTGTGCCATTTCTAAGGTGTGCAATGGCAGCTGCAGCGGCGACTGATGAACAAGGTTTGGGCTTGGGTCTCGATCCTTGTAACTCCTGAGGCCCACAGCTGATGGCGTGGCCTGGCACAGCCTCTCACCAGAAGGTAGTTGGCTCGGCTTAGGCTCCCCTTCGCCCCCGCCTCCCAGCCTCTTACGTCCTCTCACCACTGGTGCTCATCTCGGGATCTCTCTCTCTTTTCTTTCCCCCTCGACCCCTCCCTCTTCCCCACCCTCCTCCTTCCCTCCAAGGCAGCTAGGAAAACTCTAGGAGAGATCCAGCTGGGGAGAAAGTCCGCGGTTTCGTTTTCAGGGACAGGTTGCTTTTCTAGGGCTTCTGCTAGTTTTTACCCGGGGAAAGCTTAGACACAGTCACCCAGGGCGAAGATAGGGAGAAAAGAGAGGCACTGGGGACCCCCGAGTGCACGCACTCATACGCATTCTCTTAAAAAAAAAAGCCTTTTGTTTTCCTGATTCCCTTCCCCAAGGGGAATTAACTCCCAGCCAGAAAAGCCGCCTAAGTGAAATTTTACTTGATTGGACTGTGTCAGGGACTCTCTAGGGCTTGTATTGACCCCAGCAAAGGATGCTGAAGAGGGTGAGGGAAAGAGGCGCGGTGAGGGAGGCTGGGGTTGCGGTGGAAAAGAGGAATTAGGGTGTACGGGGTGCGAGTGTACAGTAGATTGATGATGCTCCAGTCCAAGCCTTTCTGTTATCCCCCAGTCGTTTCCCCCCTCACTCCCCCAAAGTAGGGGGACTGTTTAAAAAAGAGAGAGGTTTAGAGCGCTCCCTCATTTTCTTATTTAATTATTTCTCTCGGTGTCTCTCTCTCCCTGGTTTCCATCCCCGCCCTCCCTTCCTCCAGGAGCTAGCGGAGCTGCTAGGTGCGGCGCCGGACCTTGGATGGCCTTGACTGACGGTAATTGGTGCCTGTTGAAGCGGTGCGGGGCCGGGGCTTCAGACGCCAGCGACTCTTGTCCCTTCCCAGGGAGGGAGCCTTCTTCCCCACCTTCCCCTCTCTCCTCTTCTTCCTCCTCTTGCTGCTCCCGGGGGGGCGAGCGGGGCCCCGGAGGCACTGGTTCCTGCAGGACGCCCCAGCTAGACTCGGACGGGGCTGGGACCCCGGCTCGATCGTTGTTGCTCAGCTCTTACGCCCCACACCACTTCGGGCCCCCCCACGGCCCTTCGGCACCCGGGGTCGGAAGCCAGGGGAGCGCCCTGTCGGGCTGGGAGGATCTACTGCTCTTCACTGACCTCGACCAGGCCGCGACCGCTAGCAAGCTGCTCTGGTCCAGTCGCGGCAGCAAACTGAGCCCTTTCGCAGCTGCGGAGCAGCCCGAGGAGATGTACCAGACCCTCGCGGCCCTCTCCTCCCAGGGACCAGCGGCTTACGACGGCGCGGCCGGCGGCTTCGTGCACTCTGCTGCCGCGGCCGCAGCGGCGGCTGCAGCCGCCGCCAGTTCTCCAGTGTATGTGCCCACCACCCGCGTGGGCTCCATGCTTCCCGGCTTGCCTTACTTACAAGGCGCTGCCAGCGGGCCTCCTAATCACCCTGGCGGCGGGCATCCCGGCTGGCCCCAGCCTTCAGCCGACAGCCCCCCGTATGGCAGTGGAGGTGGCAGCAGCAGCGGCGGAGGCAACGCGAGCAGCGGTGGTTCGCATACTTCTGCCCGCTTCCCTTATTCGCCTAGCCCTCCAATGCCCAACGGCGCGCCACGGGAATCCAGCGGCTACGGGGCCAGCGGGAGCAGCGCAGGCAGCAGCAGTGGCGGGGGAGGCAGCAGCGGGAGCCTTGGAGCCATGGGCAGTCGGGAGCACCAGTACAGTCCGCTGGCTGGGCCTCGGCCCCTGAATGGATCTTACCACCATCACCACCATCATCACCACCACCCCGGCCCCTACTCGCCCTACGTGGGAGCGCCGCTGACGACTGCCTGGCCCGCTGGTCCCTTCGAGAACTCCGTTCTGCATAGCCTTCAGAGCCGATCAGGGCCTCCGCTCACAGTGCCCCGGGGCCCAAGTGCAGGTAAAGTCGGTGAAGCACCCCAAAGGCTGGGGCAGGGGTGAGGGTAAGAAGGAAGCCAGCCAGTTGGATAAGTGGAGGATAGAGGGAGAAGGGAGAAGAAGCCAACATAGTGAGCTGAAAGGGGGTCGGGGTGGTAGAGATTGTCAGAAGTGGGAAGTCCCAAGTTTGACTTGGTATCTTCAGTTTAAAGGCTGGGGCTATGGGCTCTTTTTAAAATGTAGGTACTCTCTCTTTTTCAGTCAGTTCAGGGTGTGTGTGTGTGTGTGTGTGTGTGTGTGTGTGTGTGTGTGTGTGTGTTCATTCGAGGGTGCTCAGCTAAGTTATACTAATCTGGGGGCATTGATGTAGTTAATTAAAAAGGGAAGTTTTAATTTTGCTTTGTATCCAAATGTCTAGGATTTTATACGTAGAGGGGCAGGGTGTTATGTGACTTGGGGAAAGGGGGAGAGCGTTAATCTATTTTGGTTCTTGGAAGGAACAGGCCTTGACAGACAAACTTTTTCCCTAAAATTCTCTTACCCTCTTACCAACATTTAGGTGTTTGCTATGAAAGTTGGAGATGAACAGTGGGGATGAGATTTTTGATTGACTGGACCTTGAGGGATTTAGGAGGGCTTGGGAATTTTAATTATCCTCACCTCCTTCCAATTCCCACAAACAACTCAATTTTCATTCCTGCCTAAGGGATTTTCTTTTCTTTTAAAAAATATTTTAAGGGACCACACAGCAGTAAGGGATTGAATGTAACTTGTCTTCTCCCTGAGTTTCTTGAAGATAGGGCAGAGGAGCAGAGTTACTTAGTCTTGTCTTGGATTATGGGTGCCATTTTCATACTGCAGAGTTGGCAACTTGGGTGATTATTCCCTGAAATCCTATATCAATGACTTGCCATTTTTGAGGGAGACTGTCCTGCTGGCATAGGTGCTGGGCCTTGGTAGCTGAAATCTGCCAGGCCTATTGTGATTTCCAATGTTCATACTCACCAACAGGCCAAGTTTGTGTGCCTGGGGGTGCCATTTGGGCAAATCTATCAGGCTCATGGAAAGATGCAGAAGGGCACCTCCATTTCAGTCCAAACTGGACATTTTTCAGTTCACATATCCTTCCTAAACATTTAGGGTAATTGATCGGTACAGTAATTACTAGGACACCTAAACTGCAACAATCTCATTTATTTTTCATCTCTACTTAAGCCTTTCTCAGTCCTCTCAGGAACACTTTTCATCTTATTTCTGATCTAATGTTTGATAATCTGACAGATTCAATGGAATATATTTTCTCTTTTGAAGAAGGCACGGATAACAGTAGTGATGCCAGAGAAGATACCAACTAGTGTCACACTCTCATTCATCTATACAGCTTCTTAGCCTTCTCCAAATACTTTCTTGGGTCCAGGTGCTAAAAGTTGATGTGTGAAAACAAGCAGAGCTATGAGACAGACAAATTCTGGCCTACCAAGCCCCCATCCCTTTAGAGGTCACTGCAGGTATGGGTTGAGGTACCTCAGTGGGTGGTGTGTCTATGAAGTAAAAACACTAGTTCCAGTAGTCCCAGGCCAAAATCAATTTTCTTATTTTATTTGGAGCAGGTAAATATGGAGACAGTTAGCACTGCCTCGCTCCCTGCCACCTCTCACACTTTAATTTGCTCTTTTGGTAACTTCCCCTCCCCCCAGCTATCGTTTAATGTTAATATTTTGAAAATCACCTACATAAAAGTATCTGTGTGTGATTACATGTGTTTTGCATGGCACTAACTAGCCACACAATTTTGCCTTCCCCTCCCCCACTTAAGATGAATTGGCGGTTCCTAGTGTGTATGGTAACAAATCCTATTTGCTTCTAGGAATGAGGATATGGGGCCTTTTTTTTTTTTTTTTAAAAAGGAGATGGTGGAGGTATGCTTGTATTAGAGGAAGACCAGAAAACAGTGAAAGGAATATATTTGTAGATCAACATTTAGCAGCTAAGGACACACAGTGCTCCTTTATCTCTCCTCTTTTTCAAATTATTCTGGTATTTGATAGGATAGTGTGTATGAAAATATTTTTCTAAAAAACACTAAAGAAATCTTTGAATAAGCAAATTATTTTAAATCAAAGAATTCCTACAATATCTGTGGAAGAGGTATGGTGGCTTCTAATTTTAAATATTTCAGTTAACACATCTGTTTCAAACTTACTCTTTTCACCTATCCACACCTCTTATTTTCCCTTTAGGTCTTATTATTCAAATGTGACCAAATACATTTGTGGACAAAATATATATTTTTTAAATTGAGTGTTGAAAGTAGATTGAGTATTGAAAGTAGAAAAGTTTATTAAGAATAAGGGTTAGGGAAGTTTTCGGCAATTTGGAGAAGTAAAGTAGAGAGAATTCCCTGCGTAGAAGGAAGCAGAAACTAAATATCACTGTTCTTTGCTCCCCAAATTGCAGGTGTCTTGATAAGAAATGTGTTTGAGGGGCCAGGGCTGGGAATGTCAGTGTTACACTCAGTTCTTAGCTAGTTTTCCACATCTATTCTTCTCACAGCCCATCCTCTCCCACTCCCTTTGACAGATATAGTATACTCGTGCAATTCAAACAACTAAAGCACAAACGAAAATCTTTCTTTCAAGCTGTGCAATTTAGACTTTTGGAATCTAACGCATGTTCCTCATCCCTAGCTCTGGGGTTTCCTGTGAGGTAATACGTAGAGGACTTCGTTCAGATCCCTCCGTCTTTCAATTTGCCGAATCTGCCAAGATTCATTCTAATCTCATGTCCTTTTACATAATGATTCCCTTGTGGTGAACACCGTGTGTAGCTAGTGATCACAGTTTAGTGAACACAGCCTGAAAGAAACCGAAGGGACCCGAGACCTGGAGTGGTTTCTGCTGCTTTGTCTTAAGCCATTACTGTGTGGGCTCTAAGCTTGGGGAAGAGGAGTGATAGAGACTGATTTATGCAAAGGTTGGGTTCTAAAACAAATGAATGAAGCTGCCAATGCTATCTGGAGTCCTCCCTCCCGTTTTAAATAAAAAAATCAAAAATAGAGTTTAGATTTGTAGATGCATCTAAGCCAAATAATAAATGGGAAAAAACCTCTAACCAACCAAACAGCAAAACAAACATGTAAAACGGGTGCTTGGTTTTCCTTTTGAATCTAACAACAACAACAAAAAAAAGAATGAAATTCACATTAATTTCCCAGTCAGATTTGGGGCATTAATTAATATTTGTATTCTCTTTAGGAGGCTACATTCCTACTTTCTGCAATTTCAAAATGACATGTAATATAAACAGTGCAAAAAAAAAAAACATAGGGAGAGAGGAGAGAGAATTTTCGAGGCAAAGTGAAATACTCCCTCTAATAGGTACTCTGAAAGGTAACATTTTAAAGTCAACAACCAAGACAAATAACTGTTTAACTTCAGTGTCCTTGAAGTACTAAGCATTTTTACTGATTACAGAATTCAATGGTAGCTTTTAGTGGAGAGAACAAAACCTCACGTGTATTGTGTTTGTTAGTTTGCCAGTGAAAACCTTGTATTCTCTGTTCTACAGGATATTTAGTTCATTTCGGAAAGATGGAAAAAGAATCTTTTATTAACGTGTTTTTGTAGATGAAATAGTGCAGTTATTAATTGAAAACCCTAAGCTCATTTAACTATCCTTACAATGAGCGGTCAGTAAATATAGTACTTGTTCTTGTTAGATAACAAGCAATAAGAGGGAAATTGATCGAGGGATAATTTTATAAAGTATAAAGAAACAGTCCAGAAATTTCCAGAAAGGGATAAATATAGAAAATGTATTATCTGTAATTTAAAGAATCTTAATGATAAAAATAGTTACAAAGATCGGGCTACAACTTCTAGGTAAAGTCTTCCTCTGAGAAGAATCTGTTTATCCATTTGCTCACATTCAGTTGTTTGTATGTGGGGGAGAGTAATAAAATGTTACAACTATTTGCTCTTAATTAGTGATTTTTATTAGCAGGTTTATTTTAACTGTGAGTCAACAAAATAGGCAGATCTGTGAATTGGGATTTCAAGCACATTTTTAATAGATCGAAATTTTAGTCTGGGTGAGGTTAGATTTACCCGGCAAATTAAAATGAAAGAAAGGCACAGAATATGGGTTGGGGGGTGGTGGAGGGTTATTTAATGCTGTCAGATATAGTAGTTTTGAAAGGGGAACAAAGTGTTAATGTTACAATGACAAAAGAGGTTAGAGGCAGCTGTACATACCTCCCACTCTAGGCACTCTTTAAAATGATTGTTTTATAGGAGAAAGAAATGTTTTCAAGTAAGGTGTTTTCTCTTAAGCAAATCTTGCCCCATAAATGTTTATTTGGTTGATAACTTTTTTTCCCTAAAGGAAATTGATTATTTTTCTAATTAATTGATGAAGTTTCTAGAAGCATGACCACAATTTAGAGAGAAAAAATCCCATTTGAGTAGGAGAAAAAGTTCTCTACAAATAATTCCCATTTCAGCAGTCTTTTACTGAATTGTTGAGAAGAGGCAGTAGTAGAAACATTTTTTTTAAACCATTGTGTTACGCTTCAAAAACGTCTAAGGTAAAATTAGGAAAAGATAAAATGCCATACTGCTTCTATTTAATGCATTTTTCCCAGGTTTTGGGAGTGGTGGTGAACAGATCTGTGTTAATGTTTAATGACCTCTTCTTGGTTTGGCAAATAATCTCATTGTAACTGTGCAGGCTTCATTCCTGAAAGCGTTCAGTATAAATTTGGAGAGAACTAGAATGGCATAGAGAGGAGGGGGAATATTGGTATCAATGATATTAAGAATACACGTAACAAGTTCTTCAACCAAAGAACCTTCTTTTCTTTGGAATCTCCCTCTTTCAACAAAAGTATGCAAAAAAAAAACAAACCCCAAATCCAATTCTTTCCCCCTTTAAATTGAAAGCTATATAATAGTATCAGCCTCTCTTTGTGCAGTTTCCAGAGTGGTTACGAGACCAAAAGTTCATTGACAGTGCCCCTCACCCCCATGTAACTTAGTCAAATGCCAGAACGGTGTGGCTCCACCAAACTTATAGAATAAGATGCCCGAGAATAGATAGCATTGGGCAGTAAGGATGGGGACCAGACCTTAAATTTGACCAGTTTAGAGAACTCCCAGGTGAGGAAACTCACTCTTCTAGTGAAGATTGGTACTTCCTTTGACAATTTATAGTCTTAGAGAATTAACTAGAGCAGAGGGGTCAAACTCATAGAAGCCTCGCTGTACCTAAGGATCCCTTTGTGGAGAGTAATATTATATTGCATTTTTATTTATTTTGTTAAATATTTCCCAATTATATTTTAGTCTTGGTTCAGGCCAAGACTAAACTGTAGGTAGGCTAGGTATTTGAGGTCCCTAGCCTTGAGTGCTGAGAGGTTCACACTGCTCAGGTTCACATGACCAAAATTTGTCAGAATTGAGACTTAAACTTGGGTCTTCCTGGCTTTGAGGTTGCTCTCTGTCCCCCACTGGAATGGGGAAGTGCCAAGAAAATGGGACAATTCTAGAAGGTCTTCTTTAGAGTAAACCCTGAATCATTCCTGGATTGGAGTTGGATTGTTAAGAAAAGGGGGAAGTGGAGAGAAAGATTGCATTCAAATTTCAGAAGGAGCAAGGTAACTTCGTTACAACTCCATTGGTTTAGTAGAGAGAACCACTTAATTTCCAGGTTATTGGGAGAAAAGCAAATAAGGGCCGCAATTGTCACCCTAGGCCTTTAATAGGCTCCATCATAGGATCACAGATGTAGAGCTGGAAACTTAGAGGTCACTATTAGTTCAGCTGAAAACTTAGAGGTCCCTACTAGTTTAGCCCACTTCATTTATAGATGTGGAATCCAAGGTTCAGGGAGGTTAAGTTTTTCTTTCAAGTTCTTCATCAAGTCAGTGTTAGCTTCTCAGTCTCTAGATGTTTATTTCAACCCTTGTCTTCTTTCTTGTTCCCTCTCGGGCCCCCCTCCAGAACTGCTGGAGGATTTGTCGGACAGTCGAGAATGTGTCAACTGCGGTTCTATCCAGACGCCCCTGTGGAGAAGGGATGGGACAGGCCACTACCTATGCAATGCCTGCGGGCTCTACAGCAAAATGAATGGGCTCAGTCGACCCCTCATCAAACCCCAGAAAAGAGTGGTAAGTGGGAGCACGCACAGAGCCGTCTACGGATGACTGAATCCATATGGGGTTGAATTCAACCTTTTCACTTGGCTGTGGATGTCCCAGAATTTGTAGCCCCTTGGGTAGCATCATGAGATGGGGATAGAGGGGAGTCCTTCGGTTGGACATAGCCAGACAGTTCTCACGGACTTGTTAAGGAGTAAGGGAGATAGGACAGATCTAGAAAGCTGTTTAATTCCTCCTGGGGCTGTGTGGGGCTGGGGCTCCTGGGTTATCCTGGATTCAAGGAGGAAGGAAAGAGGTTTGAGGTGATTCCCCATGTAGATTCCATTGTGAATTATCTCTTAGGCCAGCTTGCTTTTGGGTCCAAGAGACAGATCCTTTCTAGCTTCTTAATTTCACTTAGAATTAAACATCTCCAGCTTTGATGAGTCAAATACTGTGCATTCTTTATTTTTGGGGTGGAGGGGGAGAGTGTTGGATTTTTGGCAAATTTAGGTTAGTTTGCTACCATTTTTGAATTGCTTTTAGCTGAGGTCTTTGAAACCTAGAAATTACAAGAAGTCTTTCAAGTTTATGATGCTGAAAAGCTCCGGATTTTTCTTCAGGGATCAATTTCACCTCTGTGTGTTGAGTCTCTTGGTGAGAGAAGATTATTACTGCTGTATTTACTGGAGAAAACACATTACAGACAGTTCTAGTAAACCGACGGGATAACATTTATTTTAGAGAAATGCCCTAGTCCCTAATGCATTTTAAAGTAAAACATTTTGCTGTAGGATGCTAGATTTCTTAACTTTGTAGCTAATTTATTTGTTATATTCTAATTAGCAGGAGCAAATGCAACACTTTATTGTGCTAAATAGATTAGATTGAAATTGCATCACAATGGAAGTCTGTCACCTTATAGGGAGGCAATTAGTTTTATGAGTTTTTTTCTAGTGTATTTAAAATAAAGTGGCTAAGGTGAATTTAATGAGTGTGAATGTATACGGTTAAACTTAATTATAACCTCCTACAATTTAAACCTCCTACAATTTATTGCTTCCCCCAAATGGCACTCTTCTAAGAACCCAATAAATAAGCACAAGGATATGGGGTGGGGAGCATGGATGTTGCAATAACATGTTATGTATAACTATATATAATATATGTATGTCTCTCTGAAAAATGTTACAAGGAAGTTTCAATGTTTCCACATTTTAGTTAATGGATGAAAACAACGAAACTACATTTATGGTTCTGAAAAGCCACATTGAGTACAATACTTGCTGAGCTCTGGAGGGTAACATTTTCTCCAATTTAGGTCCCAAATTTGGCTGACAAATAAATTTGATCTATTCAAGAGGCAGATTCAGGTTTTGATAATATCATTTGTTATACAAGTTTTGTGTACTTGTGCCTACAGCTAAGATTGCTTTTAGCCAATAAAGAAATGCAGGGGCAAGAATTAAGAAGAAAACATAGAAACAAAAAAATCCCAGAGCTGACTTGTTTTCTTTCAATGTAACAGGTGTCTTAGTGGAAACCAAGGTCAGCCAATATAACTAGCAAATAGGCAATAAATGGAACCAATAAGAGGGTGTGTCACGAACAATTAGTAGTCATTGTGGACTCCTTATTTATGGTCATAATGGTTAGAGGATACTTCTTAGAAACTCAGTGCTATACTTAAGTTTGTTTAACCTGCAGTACATAACCAATCACAGTGAATTTGACATTGCAAAATAACAGATTTATGGTGTAACTTGAATTCCTTGTTAGTGATGAATGTAACAGAGATCACTTGTTACAAGAGACTTTTATAACCTATTCACCTTCATTTCACATGTTTATGAGGACTGGCTTGACTTATGATATATGGTCGACAGTCATAAAGTTCTTTGTAATAGTGGCAATTTCTGATACAGGATTGTTTCACATTGACTTCAAATTCCACTGAAAACTCATAAATGACTTGTTTACAAAATGGACCTTGCTGTCACTAATTTACTGACTTCATATATTCCTAAAGAGGAAGCAATTATCCCTCTCAACCCCTTTTCCCTCATTTTTTTTGGAGGTGGAGGGAAGACAAGTAGTGAGCTGGTCCCATCTTAGCTCCCTCAGTTTCTCTCACGTGCTTATTTTTATCATCATATCAAATATCTCTCCAAATATACATTAGATGAGCCAGCCTCATAAATTTTAACCTATGAAAGTCAAACTGACTCTTAATGTGGAGTTTAATTTTCAGTTCAAGGCACTGCTTGAAAGGTCTACCAGTGGCATAGGTTTATTTATTTTTTTCTTTATATCAAATCTTGAAAGAACTCTAATAGAGGCAGAACATCATATACATGATACCCATTTTACTTTGCATTTTGGGGTTTTGCAAAAATTACTCTAGTATCAGTCTGGCTCATTGTTCTGTGACTACTTGCATTCTCAGGGTACATAAAGAGATGAAATCTTTTGTAGTCCCTCCGAATTAAATGTTTATATCTAATAATGATGATTATAATATCCCACATTTACAGAACTTCAACTACTTTCCTCACAATAACGTTATGAGGTTGGTTGTAGCTCTGCTATTTAACATTTCTCATTTTATAGATGAGGAAACTAAGGATCAGAGAGGTAAGTGACCTGCCCAGGGTTACAGAGCTGAGATAGGGAACCACGTCTCCTTACTACAGATTATTCTTTCCGCTACCTCAGACTATCTCTGAAGATTTAGGCTTCCTGGTTCTGATAACCTCCCAAAGAGTTTTACCATTTTGTTGGCAGATTTGTTGCATTTTATGAGGTACTCTCCACATTTTCACAATGACTTTTTCTAATTTAATTTGCATAGCTAAGTTTTATTCCTTTACCATACATAGTTTTTTAGGATATTAAAATAATTCTATCCTTTAGTTTCCCACCACCTTTATTTTCAATTAAGTAATTTATATTTTTGGACAGCTAGATAGATTCCACTTGGAAAATAATTTGAAACCAAATTTTTAGTGTTAGGGATCTAATTATTTTAAAAGTTTAGATATTTTAATAGCTTCAAGGCTCGTCCATTTTAATTTGAGAATTAAACGACTGAGAACCTGGGTAAAACCAATTCCTCTTAATGATGTGATGAACAAAGTGGGGAGACCAGTTCTGAAGTCCCACCTAGGTGAATCTATATAATATCTTTACACAAAGTGCATTTATTACTTTACCTCCGCAGTGAATGTCAATATAAATCAGGATGAGTGATCTTCATTTCTATCTGGGCAAATAAGACAATGTTAGCCACTAGTGTTAAAACAATGAAAATGTCTACATTCTTTCTCTAATCATCAGAAGAACAACAAAATTAGATGGGTAATAATTAAGATAACAGTTGAATATAGGGCATATGGCATACTCTTGTCTTTTGCTCTATTTTGTAGAAATTTTCCTAGGTCATTTAAGACCAACATATATAGCGATAATATAGCTCTCTCCCTGTTCCTTCCCTCCTTGCTCCCACATTCCTTTTGTCAGTCATCAGTTTGCTCCTTTCAGAAAAAATATCATAATTACTTTAATTTTTTTTGCATTTGAGAAAATGGAGATGAAAAGTTCAAAGGGCCTCAGCCTAAAGCAATCCAGCAAATAGTGGCTCCTCGGAGATTGGGTTTCCCAACACCTCACCTAGATATAATGATTGACTATTGACTATCACAATAGGAAGGATGGTCACATTGTGCCTTACCCAGTGATAGCCAGTTGTAAGTTTGGAATAGAAAATGTTCTTGGTAACCTTTTAAACGGCAGACTTGACTGTTCCATTTAAACAAAAACAAAAGCAAAACCCTCCAATATCAATGGCTAGGAAGTGCTTCCAAGTTCTGTTGAGAAAAAACTGTTTCAAACATATTCTCAAGGCAGTGGTGCTTCTACTAGCTTTCAGCCAGAACCAATTACCTCAATATTGCATGGATACTTATCAACGGCTATTTTATAAAACAGTAATACACCATAGCAAATCTGCTTATCAGCTTTGTGAGATAAATCATACTACATAAGCCTCCAGCATGTAGTCTTGATCCAGGAAGAATTGTAGTTGATTAATTTTATTTCCTGCTTTTTGCATTTCTCTTTCCCTGCTATTTTAGTTCTCACAAAAACCAAATGATGTAATTTGCCAGTATTGGGGACGACAAACATTAAAGGACACAAGTGGATGGATATTTCTCCCAAAGTTTGATTTATTTGTTCTTGTTTCTAGCCTTCAACACGGCGGCTTGGTTTATCCTGTGCCAACTGTCACACCACAACCACCACCCTGTGGCGTAGAAATGCAGAGGGTGAACCTGTTTGCAATGCATGTGGGCTCTACATGAAACTTCATGGGGTATGCTGTTTAATGTGGTTTTACATCATTGATGCAATTGAATGTGGTTTTACGTCATCAAACATGCAGTGTGGCTCTGGTAGGATTAGTACATGCTCAATGAACTGAAGCGTTAAAAAAAAAAGAAAAGAAAAAGACGAGAAGTATTCAGGATATTGTGTTCGATAAAAATGTCAGACCGCTTTCACAAATGTAAAGAAAAGCAGGAATAACAAGCAAGCAAGCAAGCAAACGAACAAAAAAGCTCTAACAAAATCACACAGACTGACCTATTATGAATGTGAGAAGATCAATATAGCTTTTTAGTCTTACTTTGTGTGTATGCTAAATAGGTACAAGGTAGTGGTGTTTTTGTTGCCAATTCTAGACATTTTCATTTTGAAACATGGCATAAAATATCATCATACGTAGAGCTTCTTTGTTTTTAAATGGGGGAAAGGTGTGGGATATAGTAATAAGTATGTAAAAGTTATTGAAATTATAAATTGGATTTACAGTTTTTCTCTAGAATGAAAAATTTAATCTATTGCCTTTCCCCCTCTCCCCCCACATAAGTGGGTGATTGGAAAAAAAATAAGCTAAAGGGAAGAAATAAAAATGTTCTGTTAGCAAATCATTCCTTTTTTTTTATAATGAAAGGATTCATTAACATGGAGCTTCTTTATCTTAAAATGGAGTGTGGAAATAGATTAACTATGTAAAAGTTATCAAAACCACCATAGATACCTCAAATTGTGCCTCCAGTTTTTCTTTATAATGAAAAATTTAATCTCTTGCTTTTTCCTCCCAATAAGTGGGCTAATTGAAATTACACACACACACACACACACACACACACACACCATATACACTAAAGTGAAGTAGTAGAGGTGTTCTGTTTAGCAGCTCATTACTTTTTTTAATGAAAGGATTCTATATAATATTGAGATGGAGAAGGGCAAGTGATGCTGGCTTTGCACACATGAAATTCTATTGCAAGACTGGTAGGACTGAATTTTTATAGGTGTTCTTTTACCCGATCTGTCTGCAGAAGTCAGTTGCAGCTACAGTTTGATTTCTGCTCAATGAAGTATTTACTAAACTTTATGGTTATGTGTGGAAATTTTTTTCCCAGGTCCCCAGGCCACTTGCTATGAAGAAAGAGGGAATTCAAACCAGGAAGCGAAAACCAAAGAACATAAATAAGTCAAAGGCATGCTCTGGTAAATATAAGAAAATAGAGTGTTTGGTTGCAAAGTCTTTGCCAAAGTTTAGAAAGGGAGAAATGTATAGTGATGGTGTTAATTATGTTTTTCAGGTAACAGTAACAATGCAGTTCCTATGACTCCAACTTCTACATCTTCTAACTCCGATGACTGCAGCAAAAATACTTCTCCTACCACACACACCACAGCCTCAGGGGTGAGTGATAAAAAGACTACAGTACCTTTTCTTCTAAAGTAGGGTTCTCTATAGTATGTTATCTCAGCTTTTATCTTATCTAGTAGTTACAATAATCTAAACCAACAGTTTAGTTTAGTTTGCTGATACTCAAATAGTTTTTTTTTGGAGGAAATTACATTTAAATGTAAACATATGACAAACTTAAGTATTTTATAAACCTCTTAATTAAGATCCATATCATTTTTTATGGTTAAATTAACCCATGTAAAACCAAGCAGTTTTGGTTTGAAGAGCCTTAAATTGTTTTACATTCAAGTTTTTATCTGAGTCTAGTCACGTGTACCACAAATATAGATCACAAAAAATACCAGGTCAACAGCCAACTGGAATCCAGGACTGATGGTATTTAAAACGTCAGTTACCTTGGCTTATCAACTCTTGCTTTTATTATCTATTCAAAGCAAAGCTTATTCTATTTTATTACGTGCCTTACACACAGAGTGTTTTTTGCCTTCACCCTAGAGTGTTGTCCTCAGCTGTGTAATATCTTTCTTTCTTATATGACTTTCTTTTTCCAAATTGTGTTAGTGATGTCACCTGACTTTGGTCTTATAGGAAGACTGTGAGGGTGGGTGGGTGGAAGGTAGGAGCAGTCATTATTGAAACCAAGTCATACAGGTTTAAATGAGTAGAACCCAAGCTTTCTGGCTCTTAACTGCTCTTTCCATTAGATGCCAACTTGTCTTAAAGATCCAACTTTATCTATTTAATATATAGTTTATTGCCAGAATATTAAAAAAAATCAAATCTACGATAATGTGGCTTAAGCTTATCCTTTATTGGAAAACAAAATTCAAAACAAAAATTGTTGCTTAAAATGATTTTTTTGGTATGTCTCAATGTTCTCTAACCCAAATTCCTTCCAGCTGTTTCATTACTGAAATATGCAGTTTCACTGTAAAAGTTTTAAAAAGGGGGAAAAAAGGGAACCCTTTTCATTTACTTTTGTTGTTTATAGATGCATCTTAAGGAATGCTTATTGACTTTAGAGAAGATGGATTTGAGGGTATGAGATGATGATTTTACAAGGAAGACAGAGAACACATTAATTTTTGAGGATTTTGAGTGGAACGCATTAAACATGGGAAAAGTAAATACAAAAAAGACATGAACATTTTTTAGTCTTCTAATTCCAGGCCTATAGAGCTATGGTTATCTCTATAAATTGAATAATACAAACCCAGTTTGCTTTGAGCTTTATTGATATGTGAACAAACTTTTTTTTTTACCTTGACATTCTATATCAGTAGACTATATTGCCCAAAGTCATTAGATAATTGCCAAGTTTATTTTATTTTATGTTTTTATTTTGTAAATTCCCTTCCCCCACACCTAGTTTGGATCTCCCAGTATTATAACAGGCACATTTGCCCAACAATGGGCTTTGGGGAATAGAAACCATTCGGGTAGAGAGTGGTTTATTCTTTTGTGGTTCCTATTTTAAAATGTCAAAATGAGCTACTAGTGATTGAAATCTACTGCCCTCAAGGGGAAAAAAGCATACTTAGTAAACATATCTGTGGTCCTAAGAAGCAGTGGAATGTTGACTCAACTTGCTTCTGTTTGGTGTCTTTGGATTTGAATATACGGGTCTGCCCCAGGGGTGGGGTTTTCTTGTCACAGGTCTGGTAGGTGGTGGTTACTATTAATGTTATTTTTAGGAAGTCACATTGTTGCTGTCATCCCAGAGAGGGGAGAATTTGGCCCACCTGGTAGGGAGCAAACTTTGGAAGACTGCAAAGGATTTTGGCTACTTAGTTGTCTTTTCTATCCAGAGTAAAGGTCAGTTCCCTGTTTAAGGGCCAGGAAAGGCAAAACAACACCCGGACTTTTGGAGTTGTTTGGAGCTGTTTGGAGAAGGAGAGATGAGCTTCATCACTAGTTCCTCTTCTGTTGCAAACCACACGTCCACCATGCTGGGCTGGGTCCTCACTCCACCACTAGGTCCATTAGAGCTTGTAGCTGTTAGCTTTAGGCTGGGTCCCGTTACTGCATGACTTGCTCATGGAGTAAGCTGTGAGTAGGAGATGCGAAGAGAAGCATGGCTAACCATCCCCCCCCCCCCCCCCCCAAAAGTTGCTTTACCAGTATTTCACAAATGGAGACATTGATAATCCCAGTTAGTGTGATCTTGGTCATTATCTACCCACTCTTTCTACCTGCTGCCATTTGGAGAGACAATTGCTGAACTTTGCATTATTTTGCATGTATTTTTTCCTATACATGTACATGAGACAACAGATATGTGTTATCTCCCGTTTTAGAGTGAAATTTCCTTGAAGGTAGACTAATTTCTGTCTGTTTATCCCCAGCGCTTGGCACAATGCCTGGCATATAGTAGGAGCTCATGTTTTTGTTGACTGATTGAGAAACCTCTTCCTACTACTTGCTTCTACTTCAAAAACATATATTGTTCAGAAATAAAGCTTTTGTGATCCATAGGCTTCTGGAACTCTCTTTCCCCCTCTGCCTTCAGTTAAACTCATCCCCTGAATATCATTAATATCCCCCTCTTTGACATTACCGTTAGGGGGAGATTTTGGGCACTTTGCATTTTGGGGAACTTTGCATACTTAAGGTTCCATATGGTTCCATATTTAGGTTCCATAATGTAAATCCAGCTTACAATTTCAATAACTTGTATTTCAATAACCTGTATTCAAGATTTCCTTGAAGCTCTTCTCTCCAACCTGAGTATCAGCCACTATAGATGAAGAGGGAAAGAAGCTTGAGGAATTTCAGAGCATCTAAACTACTTAGGGGAAGGAGGGAGATGTGCCTTGGATCGGGGTCTCAGTTCTTTTGGCGCCTTATTGGCCATCATACCATTGTCATTGGTGCTCTGGTCAGGACTGCTGGAGATGAGTTGGCAGCCAATAGCAGTACTCATTTGTGTTATTCTCCCAAGTGACCCTGGTATGCAGGGTTATAGGGCTGTTTATAATTTTGTAGCTAATTTGTGGATTTTGAAATTGTGTCATCATCAATCATTATTGAAGGAAGGGAACTTATACCTGCTCATTTTATAGATGAGAAAGCTGAGACCAAGAAGGCTAAAGACATGAGGAAAGGGCACATAAAGCTGAAATTCAAGTCTAGATCTCCTGATTTCTGGTTCAATACTATTTGCTCTGTGCCACAGAAAACCAAGTTTCATTGGTGTAGTGGAAAGATAACTGTATTAGAGGTAAGAGAATCCTGGGTTAAAATCCTGCCTTGAGTCCTTATTTAATTGTGTGACCTTGTGGAAATTATATAATTTCAGAGCTGGAAGGGACTTTAGGGGCTATCTTGTTTCACTTGTGTATGAATAAGAATCTATTCTATAGTATGCTCAAGAAGTGGTCATCTTGGGGCAGCTAGATGACGCAGTGGATAGAGCACTGGCCCTGGAGTCAGGAGGACCTGAGTTCAAATTCAGTCTCAGACCAGACACTTGACACTAGCTGTGTGACCCTGGACAAGTCACTTAACCCCAATTGCCTCACCAAAAAAAACCAAACAAACCAAAAAACAAAGAAAATGGTCATCTGACGTATCCTTGAGGATTTCTAGTGCTAGAGAACTTGCTACCTCTGAGCCCATTCTATTTTCAGATGGCTCTAATTGCTAGGTATTTTATTCTTATGTTGTGCTGAAATCTACCTCTTTACAATTGTGTTTGCACAGAATAAATTAACTTCCTTTTGTCCATGACAACCATTCAAACACTGGAGGGAAATAATCATGTCTCCACCTAAGGACTTCTCTTTTCCAGGATTAACATACTGAGTTACTTCAATTTACTCCTTTTATGTTATAAACTTGAGGGCCCTTATTAGGATGAATGCCCTTCACCAACCTGGTTACCCCCTTTGATTACTTCCCAGTTAATCGGTGTCTTTTCCAATATCATGCCCAGAACTGAATATAATATTCAAGGGTAGTCTGTTCAGGGTGCAGTACAATGAACTTTCTCCTTCCTGGCCCCAGTATAATAATATATGCAGTGGCTTGCTAGAACCAGATTGTACCATCTTGAGCTGATTGTTAAATTTTTCATGGGAACATGTATATATCAGAAATTGGCAAATGCTATGAATCAGGGTTTGATTTTATTATTTTATTGATTGTCTATGCAGATTAAAAAGATTTTTTCCAGAAAGCCTGTTGTTAAACATTACCAGCACATCTATGAATACATTAAACTGTGCCTCTCGATGTAGCCTAGGAAAATATTCACTTTTTTTGGAGGCCATATTTCACCGTTTGCTCCTATTGACTTAGAGTTCACTGAAACACTCAGACTTAAGATGAACCTTCTGGTCACGTCTCCATATTGTACTCATGAAGTTGATTTTTTTAACCCAAGTATTAGACTTTGTATTTATTTATTTCTTTTGAAAGTCATCTTATTAGCTTTAATTATAGCCTGTCAGGATCTTGGCTCACTAACTTAAATTAAGTCTGCTGAATTTAGTCTTCCGTTTCTTCCCCCTTTTGGAAACCAGAATAGCAGATGCTTTTCTCTAGTCCTCTAATCCCTCTCCCATGCTCCATGCTCTTTTTTCTTTCAAAGATCACTGATTGTGGTATAACAGTTATATCTGCCAATTGTTTGAGTATCTTGGAGTGTAATGTAGTATGACTTGAACTCGTCAGGGGCATCTGAATATTTTGTTGTATGCCTAATTATCTTAGGTTTCAACTCCCTATTATCCATTTTTGTTCTGCCCTTTCCAACCCAAATATCATTCTCCTTAGCAGAAAAAGCAGAAGAAAAGTAAAAACTTAGTATCTCCTTGTCATCTGATATTGTTTCATTCACCCTTAGCTATAGTCCTATCTGTTTTTTGACTTCTTTCCCTTACTATATGTAAAACCCTATTTTTCATTAATCTTAGCCTTCTTTACCAACCTGAGCTCAGTCTGAATTTTGGCATTTCAGGGCTATTCTTCTAGGGCTGGGGCATTCTTCTGTATTAATCCCTTGTGACTTACTCATGTTTCAATATCCTATATATGCTTTAACAAATCTTTTAATTGGTCTTCAAGTTTTCTGTACATCCACACCCATCTCTTTAGCCACGTCCCTCTTTCCCTCCTCTTTAGAATTGTTTTTCTTTGTGTCTTCCAAGTCACCTATCTGACCTTGCCTGTAGAATTTTCAATCATTGGAACGTCTTTTTGCTTTCTCTGAACACTTATGAAGTCTGTTCTTTCAAAATCTAGAGTGCATGTTGAATGATATTTCAATTAGAGCTATCTGAAAATAGAATGGGCTCAGAGGTAGCAAGTTCTCTAGCACTAGAAATCCTCAAGGATATGTCAGATGACCATTTTCTTTGTTTTTTGGTTTGTTTTTTTATGGTGAGGCACTTGGGGTTAAGTGACTTGTCCAGGGTCACACAGCTAGTGTCAAGTGTCTGGTCTGAGACTGAATTTGAACTCAGGGCCTCCTGACTCCAGGGCCAGTGCTCTATCCACTGCGTCATCTAGCTGCCCCAAGATGACCACTTCTTGAGCATACTATAGAGTAGATTCTTATTCATATACAAGTGAAACAAGATAGCCCCTGAAGTCCCTTCCAGCTCTGAAATTATATAATTTCCACAAGGTCACACAATTAAATAAGGACTCAAGGCAGGATTTTAACCCAGGATTCTCTTGCCTCTAATACAGTTATCTTTCCACTACACCAATGAAACTTGGTTTTCTGTGGCACAGAGCAAATAGTATTGAACCAGAAATCAGGACATCTAGACTTGAATTTCAGAGTAGTTTCTCCTCTGTCCCAAATAGTAGTATGGGGGGGGGCATTTTCCCTGCAAGGTTCCCATCATTTCTACTTCAGCAACCAGTTCCTTCTTTTTTTTTCTTTTTTTTGAGGCAATTGGGGTTAAGTGACTTGCCCAGGGTCACACAGCTAGTAAGTGTCAAGTGTCTGGTTTGAGATCTGATTTGAACTCAGGTCCTCCTGACTCCAGGGCTGGTGCTCTACCTACTGCACCACCTAGCTGCCCCTACCAGTTCCCCCAGCTCCTTTTTGTTGGTGAGAATTAGGTCCAATATAGAATTTTCCCTCATTTTTTCCTCCACCTTTTAAAGGATGAAATTATCATTAAGGTTAGCCAAGAAATTATTACCTACTCTGCTCTCTTGAGAGAGACATGGAGGGAGGGAAGGAGAAAGGGAAAGAGAGAGAGAAAGAAAGAGAGAGAAATTCAAAGACACAAAACAAAAGCAAAGACTTATGATCTGTGCTCCTCACCTTTTTCATCTTTCTGTCCAGGTGATTTGTAGTGCAGTTTAGTGACCACATTAGTCATCAAATGACATTATTAGTCACAATAATGTGGTCATTAGACCATTAACAAGGTCTAATGACCACATTATTTCTGATTCTGCCTCATATGAGCTTCACCCAAATGTTCTCTAGCATGTTTCTTCTCTTTTTGTTACTAGATTTCCCCACATGGCTTTATATTTCTAATATACAATGCTATTCCACTTCCCACCCCCCACACTTTTATTTAACCCACCCACTTTTACCTGCATAAGTTATATTCTTCCTCATGGTTTTCATTTCAGCAAGTCTGTAAGGTCAAATTTGCTGCTCAGCATTAGCATCTCTGGTTTACTTTGTTACCTGTAAATTTTTGTATTTGTATATAGCTATCTCAAGTCATAGGTTTTATCATCTCTTTTGTTGTCTGTTATTGTCCTTCCTAAGTTATAGTTACTTTCCACGGTACCTATCTATCTAGGATATACGTAGGAGATACTGTTTCTTTTTCTGTTTAAAGTATTTTTTAAAAGATTTGTGAGGTACCTGACAAATTACCTTACCTGTGACAGAGGAGCTTGTCATCCCTGTCTTTCAATCTATTTCCCAGAATTCCCAATCCTGTTCTTATATACTATGTTCTTAACCATTTCCCTAAATCTGCTTTTCTCTTCCAAAGGTCTTGCCTACATTAGGCAGCAGTGATGAAAATACTACTTGTTTCCCTATGATTCTCAATTTCTTGTTCAAGACTTTATAAATATTCTTAGTAATGCTTTCTTTCTAAGTCATTTAACTTCTCTGAGCCTCAATTTTCTCATCTGTAAAGCAGAGATAGTAATGGGCATATTACATAGTCCATTGGGTTATTGTGAGGTTCAGATCAGATCATGTCTGAAAAGCTCTTTGTAAGTTATAAATGTTAGTGATTATCATAACTGACAGTATTTTAATTGTAAGTTTAAGTGTTTTATAATAATTGGTCAATCTTGAGCTTATCTTAGCGAGGTGAGGAAATAGAGGAGCATTGTCTTTGTTTTGAAGTGAGCGCTATAGTTGGCAAACCAAAAGAAATCTGTTAAAAAAAAAGAAATCTGTTATAATTCTGACAGTTATTCTTCTTTTAGTAACGATAATAACACCTAGCATTTATATAGTGTTTTTAAGATTTCCAAATCACTTTATACCTATTATCTCATTTGATCCTGGCAATAGTCCTGGAAGGTAGGTACTTATTATTCCCATTTTACAGATGAAGAAACTGAGACAGAGAGGTTAAGTGACTTGCTCAGAGTCACATAGCTAGTTAATGTCTGAGGCTGGATTTAAACTCAGATCTTCCTGCATCCAGTTCCAGCACTATGTCCACTGCACTATCTAGCTAAGGTTATCAGTCACTCACAGAGCAACACTGTCAGTGAGATTGTTGTTGTCTCTGTGTGTAAATGACCACAATCTATAACAGGTAGAGAAATCAAATCCTACCCAAATGCAGGGATAGTTGTGTTCTAGTAGGAAAGACACTCAGTTTGAAATCCAATGACCTGAGTTCAGGTTTTGGCCTGGTCACTAACTAGCTGTATGTTCTTGGATAAATCACGTCCTTTCTCTGGGATCCATTTCTTTACTTGTAAGAGGAGGGAGTTAGATTAGGTTATCTCTAAACTCCTTTGTATTCCTTAACAGCCTATAATGCTATAAGACCTGTAATCATAGGCAATCTCTCTAGCGTTTAGATAGAAATCTAGTTGGCGTTCAAGTTACATGGAGGCCAAGGACTGAAAATAGGTCACGGTATTAGCAAAGTATAGGTTTCACTTTCAGTTGGGAATCCTAGATTCCTAGTTTGAGAGCTAAAAGGGACCTTAAGGGCCCTCAAGCTTAGCACTGGGCCAGGCTCATGTTGTTGTTGTTCAGTCATTTTTCAGTTGTGTCTGACCCTGTGACTCCATTTGGGGTTTTTCTTGGCAAAGATACTGGAGTGGTTTGCCATTTTCTTCTGCAGCTCATTTTACAGATGACAAAACTGAGGCAAACAGGATTGAGTGACTTGCCCAGGGACAGTGTGTGAGGCTAGATTTGTACTCAGGAAGATAAGATGAGAATTTCTGACTTCAAGGTGCTACCTAGTTGCCCTCTAAAGGGCTTGCAGTCTAATAAAAGGATATATTAACCCTAATTATTATAATACACAATATTAATGGATATATTCAGCCCTAGCCTCTTTCCTTAGCCCCAGGTCCACATCAGTGACTGCCTACTGGACATTTTTAACTGAATATGCCATAGGCACCTCAAACTCAAAATTATTGTTTTTTCCCCCTAAACTGATGTTTCTTCCTCACTTCTCTGTTTCTATTGAAGGCAAAGCCATCATTCCAATCACTTAGGTCTGCAACACCAGTCAGTCATCCTCAACTCTATATTCACTTTCACTCTACATCTCTAATCAATGGTTCTACCACATCTCATAAACCAGAACATGGCTACCACCTTGGTTCAGACCTTCATAACTCATAGCCTAGGCCCAGGGGTGGGGAACCTTCAGCCTCAACCTTGTGGCCCTCTGGGTCCTCAAATGCAGCTCTTTGACTGAATCCAAACTTCATGGAACAAACCCCCTTAATAAAAGGATTTGTTCTGTAAAACTTGGACTCAGTCAGAGACCGAACCCAAGGACCTAGAGGGCTACGTGTGGCCTCAAGGCTGCAGGTTCCCCACCCCTGGAACCCTAGACTATTGCACTAGCTTCCTAAATGGTCTCCCTGACCCAAGCAGCATTTCCTGTCTCCAACCCATCCTTCAGGGAGCTATCAAAGTGATATTCCTAAAACACAGGTCTGCTGTTTGTTGTTTAGTATGTAAAACCTTAAAATATGGCTCCAGCCAACATTTCTAGACTTTTTAGAATGGAAGTTTCTTGAGAGCAGGGAGTATCCTTTTTGCTTGTATTTGTATCCCCAGTACTTAGCATAGTGCCTGGAATAGAGTAAGTGTTTAATAAATACTTTTTCATTTTTACATTCATTCATTCATTCATTCATTCATTCATTCATTCATTCATAGATCACTGACTTTCATACACACTCTGCTTTTTTTCCAACCTGGCCCACTGGCTATCCTTTATATACAACCTCTTATCTCTCGATCCAGTGCTTTTGGGTAGGCCATTCTCCTGGGATGAACTACCAGCTCACCTCTGCTTATTAGAATTTCCAGTCTTTTTGAAAGCCATGTGCTTTCTCACCTACATAGACCTTGTCTTTCCAGCTGTTAATGTGCACCACTGAAATCACCTTACATTTATTTTGTACATATTTTGTATTTATTTAACATTTGTGTATATTGTTTCCCCCCTGGAACCTAAGCTACTTTGCCGGCAGGAACTGTTTTGTTTTTGTCTTTTATCTCATGATTAGTGGATCGCCTCAAAACTAGGAACACCCGATTTCAAGACCTGCCTTTTACATTTAAGCTTTTAAGTAAGTGTGACATTTGGCAAATCATTCTACTCCTTAGTGCAAGTCTCTAAGAATTTGAGTAATAGGTAAGTTGCCAGTAAGTTGCTAGTTTGTAGTGAAGAGGGAGTTTTCCTTACTTGGGAGTTCCTCCATCATCATCATCATTATTGCCACCACTATCACCATCATCACTAGCATTTATTCAGGGCTTTAAAATTGGCAAAGTGCTTTAAATATATTATCTCATTTGGTTCTTAAAATAACCCTTTGTGGTAGGTGCTATTATTATCCCCATTTTAAAGATGAGGAAACTGAGGCATAGGGTCTGTGCTTAATAGATATTTATTGATTGAGGCAAATGGAGATCGTAACTATCCTATACTAACCAAATCAAAAGTTTGGACATCTTCTTCCCAAACAAATGAACAAACAAAACAAAACCAAATGAAAAAGCAAAATAAAAACCAAAATCCTTAGTGCCTAGTATAGTATCTGGCAGAATAGGCATTTAATAAATGCTTGTTGATTGATTTAAGTGCCTTTCAATTTTTTAATCAGTGCTAGAAAGTTCTGAGGAGAAAAGCGGGCTTCAGGGAAGTATAGCTTTATCTCTGCATAACTATTGGAGGAGGGATGACCAGATCTAGAGGAGGTGACAGTATCAGGAGAGGAAGCACTTACTATATCTTGTCTTGAGCAAAAGGACGACATAATTTATAGCATTAAGACTTAACAAAATGGTTTCCTTACAACCACTGGGAGGTGATCAGGGGTTATTATTACCATTTTACAAATGAGGAAACTGAGGCTCTGTGGGGTGAACTGACTTGCCCATAGTCACACTACTAGTAAGTGGTTCATTCAGCAATTGAATTCAGGTCTCTTTCCTTTAAGTACTTTTCATTGATTCACTGATCACATTGTCTCTACTTGTAACATAGTTAGACATCCTATGAAATTCTTAGAGCATACAGCCTGATATAAATGGTTTACTTGTCATCTCTCCTTTTCCTGGCTTGCTTGTTTGGAAGTTTATCATAGTGCTCTTAATGTAGTAAAATTGTATGCAATTCATTGCAAAAAATTTTTTTGGGCAGAGATAATTGATAACAACACTCCAAATTCAGTTTAATTTCTGTATATGAAATTTATTTAATTTTAGTACTTTTAATCCAGGTATGTTCAGTTCAATGGTAATACCTTCTCTCTGTTGATGACATTTAAAATTTAACCTGTATATGTCTTGTTTGTATATAGTAGTAGTTTGCATTCTGTCTCCTCCTTTAGACCATGAGCCATGAGAATTATCTTTTACCTTTCTTTGTATCCCCAGAGTTTAGCACGGTGCCTGGAATAGAACAGGCACCCAAGAAATGCTTGTTGATTGACTGTACTTAAAGGGTTTTGTTTGTTTGTTTGTTTTTTGGGGGGGCAAATTTCACCCAATACGGCTAACATTCTATAATCTTACATACAGATGTAGGTGTATGTCTGGTACAACTAATAACTGTTTGCTTCAGTAACAGTTTTTAAAATTGTTGTTTAGGAGTGCAGAAACATAGCAATAGTTTTTTTTCTCATTTACAGAATTCCTAAATAGAATTGCTTTCATCATTCTATAACTAATAATAGTCATAGAATGATAGTACTGGAAGGAACATTAGTGCTTATTTAGCCCAACTCCATATTTTTTTATTTTGTTTTTTTAATCTTACTTTATTCTTGTTTTTATATCATTTAAAAATTTATCCCTCACATCTCCTATCCATTGAACCATCCCTTATAACAGAGAATTAAAAAAGAAAGAGGAAAAAAAAATCTGTTCAGCAAAATTAACCACCACATCAGCCGTAACTGATGGTATATTACTTTATTTCACACCCATAGCCCTCCATTTTTGCAAAGAAGGGAGGCAAGTGCATTTCTTCAATTTTTCAAAGTCATCAAACTTGGTTATTATAATTATACAGCTTTCTATTTTGCTTTTAGACTCTTCCTATTTAGATTTTTATAGTCATTGTGCATGTTGTTTTCCTGGTTCTGTTTACTTCACTTTCTATTCATTCATATGTGCCATCTCAAGTTTCTTTGAATTTTTATTTGTCCTAATCCCTTATTTTAAAGATTAAAAAGTGGTAGATTATTTTGTTGGAAAAATTACTAAAATGAGGTTAGAAACAGAAATTTTAAATTTTGAATAACAAAAAAGGAAATGAGTGAGAAAATTCCAGCTTTATGTGTATTAGCTTTTATGATAATCACATGTTTAAATCATGCCTTGGTGCTTTTGCTTTGCATTCTCATTTGAACTCTGTGAGGTAGGGAATGATGATGGAGCCAGCTCCTACCTGCTTAAGAGGTCAATTGCTAAATTTTCAATGTGAGCACTTACCCTTCAGAAATTGGCAAACTGTACAAATCAAGGCTTGATTTATTGTTTTGTTGATTATCTAGGCTTAAGAAATTGATGGAGAAAGTGATAATAAGGCAGGCATACAATTTTTCCCCCAGAGAGCTGGATGTTTAGCATTTACCAGTATACCCTCGATGATAACTCACATTGAGAGTGATTTAAGGTTTGCAAAGAGCCAACACTTTTTCTCACAAACAATCCTGTGAGACTAAATAAGTACAAATGTGTCATTTCTTATTCCTTGACAGATGAAAAAACAGGTCAGAGAGGCTATGTGACTACCCCTAGTGTCATATGGCTAGTCATTGGTGGAATTAGGACTTAAACCTAAGTCTTGTGACTCCCAAAGCTAATATTTTTTTCTAACTATACCATATTCAAGAAATATTTGGCCTCCTTAAAACACTTCTATTATTAATGAAAACTCTGATAGTCCCATTAAAGTTGCAAAGTTCAACATATAGTATTGAAATTATTGCCATAAAAAGTAACACAGTATAATTAGGCTGGCATGCGTCTCTTTTAGTAATTGACTCTTATTTCAGGGCACAGTACTACCTTCCTAAAGAAACCTGAGCCAGCTCTGGGTCAGATCTCTTATCTAGTCAGTTGCTAAGCCGGACCCAAGCCAAGGTCCCATGCTGCCTTCTTTCTAGATGGTGGGAATTATCTAGTTCTTACTTCTCTGTGAAGTATATTCTCTTCCTATTTTCTTAAGACCGATAACTTTTTTTTAATCATTTATTTAAATTTTTTTGATATATTTTTAAAATGCCAATTACAATCCCAATATATCCTTCCCCCATGCCAGAGAGCTATCCTTTTTGACAAAGAACTATAAAAGGAAAACAAAAATAGGTGAGCAAAACCAACCACGACACATCAGATAGATCAAAATATTCTTATTGTTGTCTTTTAATTTTTAAAAATTTAAATTTTAAAATTCTGAATGTAAATATAAACAATTCCCACAACAGGAACATTTCCATGTGCAAAGTAGAACACAAGAGGATTGTGTATGAAACTATGAATCTATTCAGCATTGCTTGCTTTTAAAAATATAATTCAGCTTGTTATTTTTCAAGACTATTTTGCTTGTCTGTACTTTCTTATGAACTTCTGATCTTGTACTTTTTCAAACGTTTCCGTGACTTTCCTATTTTTTTGGCTTGGATAAGGCTTATCACTTTCTGTTCTAAGCTATTTATTTTCCTTCTAATTATTTCATTTTTCATCTTCCCATTCCATTTCTTCTAGGCATTCTTTTAGTACTTGTTTAGTAATTTTTTCCTTTGAAAATTCATTTTTCCTCTGCTTGCAAGTTGTTATAGAATTTTTCTTCTAGGTTAGGATCTTTGGTTACATCTGGATATATAATAATTCTTCGTAGATGCTGGTCTCATTTACTTATCTCTCCTGTCTTAGTTCCTAGATTGAGATTTTGTGTCTGGGGAAGATTTTCCCTATTGTTGTGACTTTGCGTGATATGGTTGGCCCTGGATGGTCTTAACCTGGGCCATCTGCGTCCCTGTGCTGACCTAGAACTCCCTGAAGCTTTGAGGTTTTAGAGCTTTGTATATTCAAGGCCTTCTATGATATCTCAGGATAGAGCGCTGGGGAACTTAGAGTCTCTAGGCCTGAAGTGTCTCAGTCTGAATGCTGCTGAACTTGGATTGTTTGCTTCCAAAGCCCATGCTGTGGGTTTCCAAGCACCCCGGGGCTTTCTCGGAGGGACCTCTCTGCTCTTGCTGCTCCTGGATCAAAAACACTGCAGGCTGAATGGCAGAGAATGCTCTGGCCATTCTCTGGTTGTGCTAGGGCCAGCAGACCACCCTTTCCTATTGTCTGTGCACTTTCCATTGACGTTTTGTGCATTTCTGGGGTGGTTGACTTTTCTCTTTAGATTTCTTGATCATTATTCTGTCTGTTGCTAATTTTAGGTTTTTGTTGTAGAAGGTATGTGGAAGCCTCTGTTCAGGCAGCCATCTTGACCAGAAGTCCCAAGTCCAGAATATATGTAGTGTTCCACATCCAGAGTCTCCAACTCTGCAAAGAAAACGGGGGGGGGGGGGGGGGGGGGGGGGGGGGGGGGGGATGGGCACTATCTAGTAGGCCAATAATTTAAAATTCCTACTTTGCAGTCTTTGAAAAATTATTTGCCTGCATAAGGGCTAACATACAATTGTTTATAAACTAGTTATAAATATTTAAAAGAAATTGCTTTTACTAATTAATAAAGAGAGTTGGATTCTTAGGGAGGCCTTAGTACCTTTTCTAATTACCTTATAGTTCCCGGTTTTGATATTGTCTAACACAAACATTTGAAGAAGATAAAGAAGGCCAGGTAAAAGGTATTTAATGTAAACTGTAGTTTAACTTACATTACTCTGAACATTTTGTTGGGGGATAATGAAAAAAAACCTAGACTCAGCTGTTCTGGTGGGACCGTAATCCCTCCCCACCTCATATATATTTATATAAATGTACTTTTATATATAAAATATACATATATATCATAAATACATATTTATGTATATGTATGTATATCTATATCTATATATATGTATACATATATGTAGTTAGGTGGCACAGGGCATAGACCACTGAGCTTGGAATCAGGAAGACTGATCTTCATGAGTTCAAATCTGGCCTCAGACACTATATTAACTGTGTGACCCTGGGCAAGTCACTTAACCCTGTTTGCTTCAGCTTCCTTATCTGTGAAATGACCTGAGAAAGAAATGGCAAACGATGCCATTATCTTTGCCAAGAAAACCTCAAATGGGATCATGAAAAGTCATGACTGAAATGACTGAATAACAACAACAATAACAACAGCAACAACAACAAATTGAAAGTTGTCTTTTGGATATATAGTAGCACATGAAATAGTCAGATGGATTAATAATTGGTTGGATAGCCAGAATCAAAGAGTAGTTGTTAGTGGTTCAGTGTCAATATAGCAGAAGCTGAACCTTCTTATCGTTGATTTGAATAAAGGCATAGATCTGCTCATCAGATTTGCTCAGGCAGATTTCAGAAAAACCTTTCTAATAAATAGAGCTGCCCCAAAGTGACATGACTGGCCTCAAGAGGTGATGGCTTTCGCCTCCTTGAAGGTCTTTGAGCAGAGGCTGGACAATTACTCACTGGATATGCTATGAGTGGGGCTCCCATTGGGTGTGGGTTGGGTTAGATGGTTGCTGAAGATTCTGTGATTCTAAAGAGGGTTGTTAATTGCTTCCACTTGGGAAGAAACCACTTCCCTTTTGAAACCATGTGGATTAGAGAACTTGAATAGGAAGAAAGGGGCTGACTAAAGGGTCAGAAGTTTAGTAAAGAGGTTGTTGTCACTTTTCACAAGTTGTTGGATCTTCTGAGCAAAGCCTTTCAGTAGATTGGAAAGTAAACCCTATTCTTGGCTTAACCATTTTTCTTTGACCTTTAGGAAATCACTTCCCTCAAACCTAGTTTCTTTTTAGCTGTAAAACAGGGGGAAGTAATGTGTCCCTAGGCAATGCTGGTGTGATAGAGCGCAGCTCCTAGATTGTTAGATCTAGTCCCTTCATTTTACAGATGAGGAAACTGAAGCCCTTAGCCATGAAGGTTTAAAAGGTCACTGAGCTAGCTAGTGAGTATCAGGGCCAGAATTTGAACCCAGATTATCTGACTTCCCAAGTTCCTGCCTGTTTCATATAATCTTGTCTGAAAAGGGACCTTAGAGGTTGAGGAGTCCAGTGTTTTCCTTGTATAAATGAGGAAACTGAGGGAAGCCCAGAGGAGAGAGATGACTTGCTCAGAGTCACAGCTAGTAAATGGAAAATGATATTCAAACCCATGCATTCTGACTCCAAGTCCCTTACTCTTCCCTAACACATCAAGGCTGGAAGGATCTTAGAAGTCTTCTAGTCCCATCTCCTCATTTTACAGATGAGGAAATTGAGGTCCCTAGAGAAGAAGTGATTTGCTCAAGGTCACTCAGCAAGTTGGTTGTGGAGTAGGGACTGGAGAACCCAGCTCTCCTCATAAAGGACTTTTTAGGACTTTTTCTACTAGCCAACATTAATAACTTGCACTTGGAGCATTAGAGCACATGACAATTAGAGATCACTCTCCACTGTTATCCTTAGCTCTCTGAATACATCTTAAATAAACGAGATAAACTTGACTTTATAATAATTAATAACTATGAAGGCAGCTAGGTAGTACAGTAGATAGAGCACTGGGCCAGGAGTCAGAAAGATTCATCTTCTTGAGTTCAAATCTGAGCTGACACTTTCTAGGTGTGTGATCCTAGGCAAGTCACTCAACCCTGTTTGCCTCAGTTTCCTCATCTGTAAATTGAACAGAAGAAGGAAATGGTATACCATTCCAGTATCTTTGCCAAGAAAACTCCAAATAGGGTCACAAAGAGTTGGACATGATTGAAATGACTCAATAACAAATAATTCTTGAGTGCTTTTCTTGTAGTATATTACAGAACATATATTCCTTATATCATTCTTTTTGAGACAGCGAATTTTGAAACAGCATATTTATGTATGGGGAACCCAAGATCCCAAAGTTGTTCTCAAATTAACATATGCAAGTCAATTCCTATACATTTTCATGTAAATATGATATCCATTTATAGAAATGTAGTATGATAAGGATAGTGGGACTAGGAGGTGATATTAGGCTGAAAGAATAAAAACAGAGGACAATAAAAATTGCTGTGGTTGTTGGTGGAGCTAATGTGATTATTATAAAGTTCTACAAAATACTAAATATAAAACTGTAGGTGTTGTGGAAATCCTATTATAGGTTTATTTTAAATTCACACACAGTTGAATGCCAAGCCTGTTAGTACATAAAATCAACTGCATTGTGATTAGAAATCATAGCTCCTCTGAAAAGCGATGAATCAATCTGCAGCCTTGGTAGTGTTATTTGTTGGTTTTAGAAGCCATTTACTCCTTATCAATGCATGATAAAAATATTATCAATGTCTTTGAGGGAAGGAATTGGTTTTTTTTTTTGTGTGTGTCTCCCCTGGGCCCTCGCTCAATACCTGGCGCATGAATTGAATTTAAAATTGCCTTCTATATAAACTGGGCTTCAAATTACTTCTATGAAACTGTTCATGAAAACATTTTGAAATGTTTTAGAAAAATATTTATTGAACACAATTTACTTGTCTGTATATGTAGATAGACACAGAAACACACAATACGTTAACTGTCACTTTTTCAGATATTAAAAGTCTAAAACATCTTTTTATAAATTTACAATAAAAAAAATCATTATCTCCACAAGCCTCTGAGAGGTGAGGTGGACAGACCTTATGATTACTCCATTTACAGAAATTGAATGACTTCAGGAGGTCTATATATTGAAGCTGGGACTGAAATGGATGTCTCCTGACTCCTAAAACAGTGTCTAACCCTCCCCTAGGGAGTCGACTAATCAACAGAGTTATTAATATCCTACTTACCACATGCTGCTATAAACCATGAACATAAATATTTTGCTGGTATTTTATCTCCTCGCTCCCTGTGTTCCAGGCAGCCTTTCACTCAGTTCCCAGTGTGACCGACTGTACTGGCCATGGCCACGCATGATGTGGGTCACCTTGTCCAGGAGTTGGTATTTGCGTATGAATCTGTATGATTTCATGATGACATGTGCATGTGACTCCTCTATACACAATTGCCTTGTACTTTCCAGTTACGGGAGGAGCTTTTTTCAAGACCTTATTTTCAACTTTTTTCTCCTGTTTGCTTTGGAAAATGTGGCATGCAATAGCAATCATGGATATTAATAAGCAGTACCAATAAATTAATATTTAGTTTTCATTTAATCCACCCAGTTTATCACAGAATCATGGTCGATTAGGCAGGTGACTCATTGTTGTGATGTGACAGGCAGAGCACTGGATAAACGATAAGGGTTCATAAAAGTTGTTTGCTTTTTAACCTGGCTACATGTTTTAAAATATTTTATAAGACCCAACCTTCCTCTTCTCCCCTAGACCCTCATCAAGAACTTATAAAATTGTCACCAAAGATTAAAAAAAATATGTTACAGGAAAACATGACTGAAGTTTTAGAAATTTGGCCTAGAATGCTGTGAAATGTTATTGCTAAATGAATCTTCGAAGAAAATGAATTCCTTTACTGGAACAAAAGTAATTTATTATTCCTTTCATGGATGTCTGCCAAGATCGTTCCTAGCAATATGAAGCTCTAATGGGTCTGAAATCAAACACAGTCTGCGTTCACAATGTTGGTCTTCAGGAGAATCACCTTCTAGGGAAAAAGAAATATAGCGATAGCCATGACCTTTAGCAAAGATGCCTTGGAAGTGTTATGCTTCACCTATCTAGATTACAGGGCTTCTTCATGAACAGATCGTATGGTCTAGAATTTACCCAGAAAAATTGTTTCTACTAAGCACAGCTCTTAATAGATAAACAAGTTTGAAAAAATGAATACACTATTGATTCCTGTGAGTAAATAAAATTCCAAGTAAATGTCTAGAAGATGTTTAAACAATGAAGAGAATGCACTCTGCATTCAGTTGTTAACATGGGATAGAGCCATAGAACTGTAGGCTTGTATTCCCTGGTGCCACTTTTATTCTATTAAGGGCCAAGTATTTTCAACTCTAGGCTGTCTCTAATTTAATTACTAGAGTCATAAGGAAGCTAAGTGTAGTTCAAAGTTTAAACTGAGAAGATAGCTTAGATTGGAAGTGAGGGGAAAGCAGAATCAGCCGACTGGGCTGTTGGTCCCGGCTCTCATTGACCATGGCAAGAGTCTTTCTTGTGCCTCCATTTTTCCCTGCCCATTAAAGGAGAAAAATAATTCCTACCTCCGGTTCCCAGGGATATTGTACATAGTGAGTGGGAGATGTCTACAAAACCCTTTGAAGTACTGGAAGAATAGTGCTATTTAAATAAATTATTAGAAGTTAATAATGATACTCTTTGGTTTACATAGCATTTTTCATCCAGGGACCTGAAGGCACTTATAAATATCCCCATTTTGCTATTGGGGGAATTTAGAAACTTAGAACTATTGTGTTAACAATGTGACCTCCTTTTCCAGAGAATTTTATTTCTCTGAGGGATGGCCACTTTTTTTTTTTCCATGTTAGTAGTTCCTGGAGTTTTTATCATTCTGTATGTTGATTTGAGTGCTTTACAAAAATTTAGGAGTTAATTCTCCAAATATAATTTTTGGGTGGATTCTCTTAATACACTTTTTATGCTAAGAGACTTGTCTATCATGAAAAGAAGTAAGTTGTGAAAGTAGGATTAGAAGTTACCATGCTTTGTAATTGGAAAAAAATAAAATACTGTTTAATGCAAAAAAACAAAAAAGGGCTGGTACCTCAATTATCAGTTTGGATTCAGAGGGAAGAAAAAGAAGAAAAAATTACAATGTTTTAATCCTGTTTATAACCTTAGGCCACTAAACCTGGTTAATTGGAAGAGAAGAATTCACCTTAATGTATCTCAGAAGTTAAGCTTGTTCTTTAATGTGCTAATTGGCCCAAAGTTATGACAATAAAAGAATCTTGTATTTAGAGACTTTTAAAAAGTCTGATTAGTGCTGAACACTTATGTGAGTTATTGTGTCTTCCATTTCCAAGAGCATCACTGAATGAGAACATAACCTCAATCCGCACAAGTGTAGTGCACCGAGAACTTGTGAGGTGGAAGTGGCAAGTCTTGAAATCTTAGTCCTCTGTCCAGTGACCACCAGGACGCTTCCTAGGGGAAATTTCATTTTCATAGGCTTTTATAGATTTTATAGGCAGCCAGGTGGCACAGTGGATAGAGTGCCGGGCCAGGAGTCAGGAAGACTCATCTTCCTAGCTGTGTCATCCTGGGCAAGTCACTCAACCTTGTTTGCCTCAATTTCTTCATCTGTAAAATGAGCTGGAGTAGGAAATGGTAAACCACTCCAGTATCTTTGCCAAGAAAACCCCAAATGGGGCCATGAAGAGTCGGACAGGAATGAACAACAACCAATTTAAAAGACACGCTTACGTGGATTCATTGTGTAATTGCAATCTCAAAGACAATCTACTTAGAGAAGCAGTTGTTTTTATATAAACTGTAAGAGGGTTTTTCCCGATTAAGTTATGATACAAATATTAAATCTTCACACTGTGATTGGTATCATTTAGTAGAGTTGGTATAGTTTAGTAGAGTATACTTAGTATAGTGAGTTTTTTGGGGGAGGAGAAGGGGAGTTTTTTTTTTAACTGGTTTAGAATTTATACTTGAATTGCCCTTTTTTGTGAATCTCTCTCAAAGGAAGGTCATGTATATAGCATTCCAAAAGGCTAACCTAGAGGTTACAAAAATCAGATAAAGTAGCCACAGTAGTGAGGACATGTTGGCTTCCTCTCACAAATGAAAAAGTCTTAACCACAGACTTTTTGAGATGTGATGGAGAGATCAAACTCAATAGCAACAGACAGATTTTGAATTGAATGAAGCTAAGGGTCCAGTCCATCTGACATCATCAAAGTCTGAATGCAGTGAGAATCATCCCAGGCTCCCTATACACATGAAGCTGATGGTTTGTGCTGTTCCTTTAAATTCAGATCATATTAAGAATAGATCCCAGGACAACGAAGCATAACCTCAGAAGCCAGCTTTAGTTTTCTTCCCTTCAAAACGGCATTCTTATCTGCAATCCATAATGCAGAGAATCCTCTTTGCTTTCTGCAGAACCTCAGTGTCCTTCCTAAAAGAAATATCCCCTGTTCATTTGGTCTCATGAAAATATAATATCATTTTGGGGCAAGTAGGTGAAGCAGTGATAGAACACCGGCCCTAGAGTCGGGAGGACCTGAATTCAAATCCAGCTGCAGACACTTGACACTAGCTGTGTGACCCTGAGCAGGTCACTTAACCCCGATTACCTCACCAATATATATATATGATATCATTTTTTTTTGGCAGTTGGGGTTAAGTGACTTGCCCAGGGTCACACAGCTAGGAAGTGTCAAATGTTTGGTCTGAGGCCGGATTTGAACTCAGGTCCTCCTGACTTCAGGGCTGGTGCTTCATCCACTGCACCACCTAGCTGCCCCTTATAATATCATTTCTAAAAGGATTTTTGTATTTCACTAAAAATTTGCCCTTCTGTGGAATTACCAATCTGGGCATATTATTCCTAGTCTGTCCTTTGTCCCGAAACTGTTACTCAAAATATGCAGAGTCTTTGGTTTTTCAAATGGAGAAGTCAGAAAATTAATGAAGACTATAGGAAGATCCATCTTTCTGAGTTCTGTCTAGCCTCAGACACTTACCAGCTATGTGACCCTGGGCAAGTCACTGAACTCTCTTTGCCTCAGTTTCCTTATCTGTACAATGAGCTGGAGAAGAAAATGGCAAACCACTCCAGTATCTTTGCCAAGAAAACCCCAAATGGGGTCACTGAGCTGGACATGACTGAGATCACCCAACAACAAACATTTATGCATAAGAAAATCTGGGTAATTTAAAGATTAGCCCGTTTCCTTCTTCAGAGGGGTGTGTGTGTGTGTGTGTGTGTGTGTGTGTGTGTGTGTGTGTGTGTG
>NW_020955033.1:25042016-25104351 GCF_900497805.2 Vombatus ursinus | reverse complement strand
TGTGTGTGTGTGTGTGTGTGTGTGTGTGTGTGTGTGTGTGTGTGTGTTTGGTATGTCTTCCTGTGGGAGAAACCCAGGATTTCCCTGAAGTCTTCTTTCCTTTAAGAGAAGAGTTTTCCAGTCCAGCTATCCTGTCTATCTATTACCTAACCTGCCTGGCTGTAGAAGCTAAGCCCAGGCTAGGTCTGGTGCTGATAATGCAGTCTTTCAACAGGAAATGTCTCCATTTTTGGTGTTCTGTGGGAGGGTGGGGGCAGATAAGCCGTGAATGGAAACACAGAGCAGATTTCTGCCCCACCCTCATACCCTGACTGCACTTTGATCAGGGAAATAATGAGTTCCCCTTTCTGGCTAAGTAACAAACAGGTTACAGGGCTGTGCTAATATAGGAGGACATTGACCTACCCACAGGAAGGGAAGGCCTGACCGATGGATTGAAGCTAGTTTGACATTCTGAACACTTTCTGTGTTCCTGAGGTGCGTTGAAAACCTGAACAATTTTGTTACTACTAACAAGTTGTTCACTTCTTTTAGGATGAGAAATATGTAATGTCAAATTCTGTCCATTTGAAGAGATATGCTGGATTTGGAGAAATTAATGAATTAAATGTAGTCCAAGGCCACAAATTCTGTGCTCTCCTTTGGGAAACTTCTTGATGCCATTGAAGGGAAAGACTTAAATAAATATATATTAAGAACCTAGTGTCTGTCAGACACCGTGCTCCTTGCTTTATCCATTCTCAGGAGGGAAAAAATATCTGCCTATATATGTAGAATAGGTATATATTAAACAAATACAAGTTCGTTTTGAGAGGAAAGCACTAACGGCTATCACTATCGGCTCAAGAAAGGTTTCCTGGAGGAAGTCCACGGTGTTGTAGTTTAGCCTCCAAGGAAAAGGAGGGAACCCAGGATGTGGAAGTGAGGGGAAGAAGAACAAAGGCAGCAATATCATATGAAAGTGAAAAGGCCGGATTTGTAAAAGAGAGGAGTTGAGTGCCCTGGCATTTGCTAATTCTAGACTCCCTATCTAAGTGGATTCAAGGGTGCACTGATTCATGTATACATGCTTTACTCTCTGTGAGCACTGTGGTACAGAACAGTTGTGTGCTTCAGGGGAATACCAGGATCAGCAGCCAGGTGGCACTGAGAACATTTTAGGAGTCCCCTTGTACATCTTTAGGGTCTTATGCAAAATCGAAAAGAAGCTGCTTTGTCTTTGTGCCCTCCTGCCTTCTTTCCATACCTTTTCCCCATCTCTTGGGCTGTTTGTTGTTCTAAGTGACACCCTTCCCTCTTTTCCCCTCCCAAAGAGCAATTAGAAAAACGGTTGTCACATCATTTCACCTTGGACTGATTCCCATTTCTACTTTCTAAGCTCGGTGATAGTGCTGATTCTTCTTTAGAGAGTGATAGAATTTGGACAGCTTTTAAAGCTCTTTAGCATGGCTTATGAGTTCTCTCACAACCCTGACCATAGCCTACCTCTCCTGACTTCATCTCCTATGATTTCCCTACACAAACTTTCCATTCTGATAAAGTTGATCTATTAATTGCTTCCCATTACTAACCACACTTGGAGGAGGCTGCTTATATTGCGTATTATTACCTTTCCCCTCCCCTCCTTACCTTCTCTCTCCCCCACTTTCCCTTCTCCACTTTCTGTCTCCAGAATACCTTCTACCTTTCTTTCATCTTACTTTCATTCCACCTGTCCTTCTGTGCCTAGGTCAAGATCTACTTGGTCTGTGAAAATCTTTCCCAACCATCCCAAGCCCTGTTGTTCAGACCACTCATTATTTCTGTCACACATTTGGCACTTACCCTGTTAAAATTTTATTATTTTTTAATGGTATATGACTGTCCTCACAATTGAATCCTAAGCAACCTGATCCCTGATGTTCTAGCATAGTATCTTGTGGCTGAAGTATGGCACAAAGTAGTGGATTAGTCAGAAGACAGGTCATCAGCTGTAAATGAGAGATCTTTGAAAAGACAATCCTCTGTGTGCATCCACTGAGAAAGAACACTGATTATAGTTGAACAGAGGCAACTATTGACTTTATAGAAGCCAGGTTAGGGAAAAAAATACATGGTCTAGATTGGGACTAATATAGATAGGACTAGTTGTTGATGAAGGTGATTGTGACCATCCCTTTGCTTAATGTAGCACTTCCTGAAAATAAAAGGGAATGCTAGTGGTTTGTGAGGTTTTTAATGAGCCTGAAAACTCCCAATCTCAGGGGAAAAAAAATTCTGGTTAAATGGATCATTTGTACCTTTACTTATAGGTGCATTCATAAAAAGTTTCCCATATATTTAATTTTTATAATTAGAATGATTTGAAATACTTTTGAGGAGCTTTCTCGTTTAATTAATACTATTGGTGGATACATTTTAAAGTGAAGAATCCTTTTGTGGAATAAATATCGATCCTTGATTTGTTTGGGAGAGGAGGTGATAGTGAATTATCCATAACTAGGATCATATCTATATTTAAGGAATATATTATACAATGTAATAGAATGGGAATGTCAATACTTAGTGTTCAAATAGTGCTTAGAGGCTTGCAAAGGGCTTAATAGATATTATCTTATATGAAACTCACAACACCTCTGTGAGATAAGTGCTCTTATCATCTCTGTGAGTATACTGAAGCTAAGTAAGGTTAATAGAGTCTCCCAGAGTTCGTACAGCTAGTAAGTGTTGGATAAAGTTCTTAGAATCATTTCTGATACTTTGTATTTATGAAAAGTATCCATTTAAAATTTTAGATACCTCACTAATAGGATCATATAAATTGTTGTTGTTGTTGTTGTTGTTTTTTTTTTAACATCATTCGATTAAAATACTCAAGTCTATATCTTTTAAGAAGTAGGTGACACTTTGTTGCTGGTCGGATTTTTATATGTTGTCATAGACCTTGGTTTCTAGCTAAGAAGGAAATGTTACGTAAGAGACAGAGAGGCAAAGATGGTGGAGTGAGAAGTCCACTGGTTTTGTGTCAGAGGTTCTTGTCCCAATTCTACATCTTATTAACTGTATGACCTTGGGCAAGTCATTTAAGTTCTTTGGGCCTCAGTTTCTTCATCTCTAAAATTGGAAGGTGTTATAGACTAGACGATGTAGAGCCTGGCCCAATATCTGGCACATATTAGATGTTTAATACATGCTTATTGATTGATGTATAGAATTTTGAAGGTCCCTTCATGTTTTAAATCCTATCATCTTTTTGCCTACTTCTTGAGGAACTGAGACGGCAGTGAGGTGGCTCAGTGGGTAGAGTGCTGGGCCTGGAGTCAGGAAGATTCATTTTCTTGAGTTCAAATCCATCCTCAGATACTTCCTACCTTTGTGAACCTGGGCAAGTCACTTAATCTGCTTACCTCAGTTTCCTCATCTGTAAAATGAGCTGAAGAAGGAAATGGCAAACCACTTCAGTATCTTTGCCAAGAAAACCCCAAATAGGGTCACAAAAAGTCAGATGCTACTGAAATGACTGAACAACAAAATGAGAAGCTGAATGTTGATGTTGCCTAATCAGAAAACTTGGGGTCCTGGACTGTGCTTGTCACAGTCTATGTCAGATTGCTGACATTAAAAAACAAACAAACAAGTAAACCTGACTCTACCAAAGGAAATGAAGGCTACTTCCTCTGCACCTTTGAGAGTGATACTTTTTCTTTTAATAGAATAATAAGACTTAGAAGGGCCCTTTGATTTTTACCTAGCCCACCCCCTTAATTTTATTTCAAAATGTTTCAAAGTTTTATTTTTTTAATTAGTGAAAATCCATCTTCGCTCCCTTTTCTTCTCCTCCCCCACCTTGAAAAAAGATGGGAAGTAAAACTATTGTGACAACTACATATAATCGAGCAAAACAAACTGTCACATTGACCTCGACTTCCTTCTAAAATATATGTCTCAATCTGCACTTTGATTCTGTCCTTTCTATTTTAGGCAGCAGGTAGCATGTTTCATCATGAATCCTTTGGAATTGTTGGTTAGTGTAATGATAAGAATATTTTAAGTCTTTCATCAACCCCTTTATTTTATAGTGACCCAGAGCTATTGTTCAGGTTATCTTTACTTAATGCCACAAATACAGGAGCCTGGTCCCAGCTACCAGGCTTGCTCAAAGTAGAGCAAAGAATGTGATAGTCTGTTCTCCAAGTCCTTGATGGACACGACTGTATCTTAGTCTCTTCAGCTGCCCAAGGAGTGGTGAGCACCTGCCTTATCCCACCTCACTATTTTTTTTTCCAGATTAAATTAAAAGAAGTCAAATTTTCCAATGACACAATTGCATTATCCTTTTAACAACATTTCTTATTCAATGTTTTTCTCAAATTCACAATACAAGAAAACTTAGAAACACAATAATAACTACACAATATTACATATTTAAAAGATGAAACAAAATTTACTACCAGTCAGATGACATTAATTTAGTTTTATGCATTTCCAAATTATCTTGCACATAAAATCATTTCTTCTATCATCATTAGCATTTTCACATGATTCTTTTTTAAGACTCTACAATGATATAACCACATGGGAAAAAAGTTTTGGAAAATATAAAGTATTCTAGAAAAAGTAGGTGCTAAATTAGCCTGAAGAAGTTGACACACCTTCAAGATGTGAGCCATTAATTCCTTTCATCCTTGGATTAGAGTCAGTATTTGCAAAATTCTTTTAGTTCCTGGGGGGAAAAGTAACTAGATAAACAAATAAGAGAAGAGAGTGCAGATCTCAGTTGGAAGGGACCTCCGAGGCAATCTAGTCCAACACCCTCAATTTGCAGAAGAAGAAATAGGCCTAGGGAAGTTAAGTAAGGGAGTGCAAGGTCACATAAGAGGAACACTTCAGAAGCAATATTTGAATCCTGGTCCCTCAAAGTTTGCAGCTGAATACGTTTTGAGTTTTGTCATAGAAACTCTCTCTTTTTATGCCCCTGAAAATATGTATGAATTTTATTAATTGCATATGATTGGTTCCACTTTATCATAGGAAGACATCTGTTTGACTTCTCCCTTTTGTGCAGTATGAATAAATTAAGAAGGGAAAATGAACTTTGACTGAAAGAAATGATGGCCGTGCTATGATAGAGATAGGGTGTAGAAATTCTTTATAAAGAAATGAGGATCAACTGTTGGCCAGTTTTCTAGGACAGATTTTAGGTATGAGAGAGATTAAATTTAGGATGGCTTTGGATTAATTTTCTTCTGCTCAGAAATCTCATTTGTCAAGTAGTATTGAATCAGGTGTTTTTTATTCAGGCTTTGATGGAAATACCAATCCTCATGGGTTATATAGATCTATCATAGTTTTTTATGTGTTTGTTATGTTTGTGTGTGTGTCTATGTGTATGCAACACTTTTGCTGTTTATATCCCTTTCGGAATGGCTAGTTTGGGCGTGCAGTCATTAAGGCTTTTGTACCAACCCCATAAGCTTTATTCTCTGGACCAGGAGGTCCTTCCTGCTTGGTACTTTTTATAAAAAGGATTATTCCAGTTTCCTTTTTGTACCCTAGCCTAGTGCAGTTGTTTATCTTCCTGGGAGGCTACTGCCATGAGTAATAAGGATAACAGGATAATGTTTCTAAAAGCTTAAATTGCCAGCATTGGGTTAGTGCTGCACCAGTACCTTGGGCTGCCTGTTTCAGGTAGAGCAGCTGCATCCTTTTCTTGGTTCCTGTGCTCTCGTTCTGTTTAAGGCCATAGGCCCTTCTTTCAGTCCTCCATATAGTTATGATCTGTGCAGCTAATGAAATTGTGCTAAATAAATAGTAAATTTGTCACTCTCTCTTTTTTTTCTTTCTTTCTCTGTTTTGCTTTCTCCTCTCCCTCCCCCTCCCCCCTTCTCACTAGGCGGGATCCTCAGTGATGTCTGGTCCAGGAGAGAACACTAGCCCTGAAAGCACCGCTCTCAAGTATTCAGGTCAAGATGGGCTGTACTCAGGAGTCAGCCTGACCTCCACGGCTGAAGTTACAGCGTCTGTGAGACAGGATTCATGGTGTGCTTTAGCACTTGCTTGATTCAGTGGAAAAAGGAAGTTGGGAGACCTCCATGGATGGGGGATGGGAGAGAGGGCGCCTCGACCTTTAGACGCCCACAGTTTCTGTAATGTTTTTTTTCAAGCAGTCTATACAGCAGTGAAGATGCTGGCAGAACTTTCCTCTGATGTGTCATTTTTTGTGCCTTTATTGTGATAGAGGTGTTTTTCCAAAGAGGCTTTCTGCCTTACCGTCCAACTCCTCATCTATGCAAGAGAAATGAGAGAAGATGGATTTCTTCCAGGGTAAAGATAATACAACCAAAGAGAATATCGTCCTTCCTCCTCTATTGTTAGGCCTGCTTCATGCGTCTTCAACACAGCCAGCCAGTCAGCCAGCCCAGCCTGCCTGCCTGCCTCTGGGATGCAGGATGCATGCTGATGTGACTTCCTCGTCCTTGCTTCCACATGCTGGATAAAGGGACTTATCTGGGGCTGTCATTCTAAAGGATGCCGGGAGAGATTTAAGAAGACAAAAAGAGTTCTGAGCATTGATTGCCCCAAATAACACACAGTTTGAGCTAGAATTCTGATGTCCTTGAAACTGACCAACAGCTTCTTCATGACCACAGACTTTCTTCCTAACTTTTCACATCAGAGCTCCTATGTGAACACTCATGGAAGAAAGCAAAATGGGGCTGTTTGGCACAAGTCTCCCAAGGTCGAGCTGGTTCCTGATGTCTTTCATTAAAAATATTCCTCAGTTTTAAGACTGCGTTATAACTTTGTAACATACACTGTGACTGAGGTTTTTGAAAGTTCATCTTCTGTATGGCTGATGTGAAGTCAGTCAGAATTTGTAAACAGGGTAGCAAACAAGATATTTTTCTTCCATGTATACAATAATTTTTTAAGAAGTGCAATTTGCGTTGCAGCAATCAGTGTTAAATCATTGCATAAGATTTAACAACATTTTTTATAATGAATGTAAACATTTTAACTTAATGGTACTTTAAATAATTTAAAAAAGTTAACTAGACATCTTTGTGCATTTTTTCTTCTTTCTTTTTTTTTTTTTTTTTTTTACCAAGAACATCCCATCTCTATATTTCCTATTTGTTAGACAAAACATATTTCAAGAACAAATCTTCTCTCAGGAAAATTGCCTTTCTCCATTTGTTAATAAGTTTTATACAAAAAATGCAAATATAGCCCCATTATTTTACTGTGGAATATGTGCTAGAAAGTTAGAAAGATTGCAATGAAACTTTACTACCTAACTGATACATTTGTAAATACTCCATGAAATGTTTAGGCATCTTTTAAGAGTTAGGATGCGGTCTGTATAGTGTGACTAACCCAGAGGTAGGTTAGTTTACAATTTTTAAAAAAAAAGTGGGATGTCATTTGGAAGCTTATTCTTTCACCAGAGCTTTAAAAATAAAAGGGTATTGTTTGTTTGTTTGCTTTTCTGTACAATGTGTTCCTTCCTGGTTTTCCTTTGAGGCCTACAAGTGGAGTTCAACGCTCAGCAGAAGTTCATCTGATTTTTGGGAAGACTACTTGAAGTCTTTGGATTTGAAAATTTGTGATTCTCTTTGTGCTTTTGACACTTCATGCTGTTAGGGAACTTGTTTGTTAGGTAGCTACCATTTATACTCTGAAATTGGGACCACTTTGATAAATGAGAAGTGCCCAATATTGTACCTAATTGTCAGAAATGCTTGCCCTTCAAATGAGGACCAACTCAAACCATTTTCGAAACCTGAGAGCTTTCTTAAATGAGTGAAAGAAATAAGCTCCATTGGACAATCTAAAGATGAGTTTCCTTCCTCTTTCCCATCTCAGGCCGTTAGGGTCACATTCATATCACTGGGATATAGTAAACTGTGCCCATAACTAGGCTGATATTTAGGAGACATTTGAAAATGAGATTTTTTTGTTTTCTTGAATTTTTGGAGATACAAGCAAGCTAGGAGTTACCTCAAAAGCTGAAACTGTGAGTCAGTTAATTCTTACCCCTCTAATATCTTAGGTTTTTTTCTTTCCTTATATATCCCTACTCTGCATGTTCCATTAGGGAATTACAATTGCAGTATTCTCCAGTATGATTTCTGAGTGGTTGGGTGTGGATTTGGGGTTTAGGTTTTACGTTTTCTACTGGAGAAAGTTCCCTTGATCGTAAGAGTTCTTAAACTAGAGTTGATGAACTCGTGTTTTTAAAGATGTTTTCATAATTACATTTCAGTATAACTGGTTCCCTTTGAAATTTTATTCATTTTATAATATGCATTTAAAAACATTCTGAGGAGTGATGTCCATTGGTTTCCCTAGACATTGATAGACTCGCACACACACACACACAAAGATTAAGAACCCTTGTTTAGCACTATAGGTGGTACATGTCATTCAGTCCATTGAGTGATTCCTTGAAGTACAGGTGACCATAGTGTGACTTGGTGTGAGCCTAGTCATTCATTGCAGCACATGCTATCTCTCAATCTATCGGGGTTATGGGTTCAGGAAAGGACTGAGCTATGGCTGCTGCAGAGGGCATGGGGTTTTTAGAGCAGTGCCTAGGCTTGGTTTTAGATTATCTGAAGTCTTGAAGAAATTTAATCCTAGATTGTATTTTTAGCTCACTTATCCTTCTGCTCAAAAGTAAAGCAATGGTGGGGATGGATAGTGGAACCGGCTATGCCACCCGGTGCAGCTTGTAGACCTGGGCTGCTGGTGTGCATATCTAGGAAAACGGGCATATGCCTGCTCAGGATTGGGAAGAGGGGGATGGGCTGAAGAAAATTATTTTTTCCCATGAACTGATGTCTCTCTTACGGTTCTCATTAGTTAGTCTGCTTGCTTCCTGGTGGGTTGGGAATTGTTGCAGTTAATGTGCTTTGATTGAAAAATGAACTTGTGTTGAAGGGGCTTCCAAATGACGCTTTTCCTGTGAATGCTCTCGAGCTTTCCTTTCCCCTTCCAATCCTAGAACTGAGCTAGGTTTGCTAACCTTTCTTTTGACACAACTTGGAAGCCAAAGAATCACCAGGTATCCGGGAATGGAGGATGGGATGGAGGAACCCGGGGGCTGCTTTTAACCTATCTTTGCTCTGAAAGTAAACTGTACCTAGGGAGACCTTTACATGATTACTTCCTTTATCTATGTTTATGTCAAGCAAGAGTTCCTAGGATTGGTTCTCCCCCAGCAACCATTTTTCCAGTCAGTCTAAACAAACATCATTTAAAAAATATTTCTTATATATAGATATATTTTTAAATAAAGCCTAAAATACAGGTGCTAAAGCCTCCTCCATTGTAGCTGTCCATCAAGTCTGTTATTTTGGAATTTTCCTTATTCCAAAGTCCAGTGTTAATGAGATTTGTTAAGCTATATGTGGATTTTAAGCCATGTTGCACCAGAGGGCTCCATGGTCTCTCTTTAGAGTTACTTACTGTTGCTTCTTGGTACCTGGGGAAGGGAGGTGGGGGGGTGAGGCAAAAGGATCAGCAAAGTAGTGGGAACCCATTTATTTTCCCCTGCAGATAAATTAACCTCTCACTCCTGGGAATTGTTTTCCCTAGGCCTGGAAATTTGATGCAATTTAAAATCCTAGATAAGTGAGTAGTTTGGGAATACGTTACGGGGGCCTTTAGTACCAACCCTGACTTTCAGTCTGCTTCCCAGTCCAATTCAAGGTTAAGTGCTGTACCTTTGGGCCTTAAAAGGGATCCTCTTCCTTGTCCCTTTAAGACCCTAAGCTCAGTGGGGACATCTTTGCTATTTAACTGCAGATTGATTTGGGAAAGAGAGGCTGGCACTTTCTCCATTTTTCCTGCTCTCTAGCTTCTGTGGTGTTCTAGTCTGCTAAATTTAATGACATTTAGGGTAAAAAAAGGATTTGGTTAAGTGTTTATGTACATGTATGTATGTAAGTTTGTTATGAAGGAAATCTAGAGTGTGAGAGATGGTGGCCCAAATTTATTAGAGACAGCTCTGAGCTGGAAAAATGCTTGGGTCTGATCCAATGTGTCAACTCTGGGTGGTCATCTGGGTTTTGGTGATAGAGTGAACCAAGGATCACCTTTGTATTCAGAGGGTCACAGGTCTAGAGCCTGAGGGGACCTGAGGGACCGTGTGGTCCAACCCCCTTATTCTAAAGATGAGGAAACTGAGGCATTGGTAGTAAAGTCACACAGGTAAGTGGCAGAATCCAGATTTGAACCCCAGTCCTTTGACACCAAATGAATCATTCTACTGCGCCAGGCCACAATAACATTCTACTACTCTCAGACACAATTTTAGCTAATGAAATATCTTCTTATGATTACCTACTCTTTGTTCTAAATGCTATATTTTAAAACCCAGAAAATGATAAACTTAGGGGAGCTTTTAATGTTAAAATAGTAGAAGTACCATAGATAAGTAGATGACCATCTTTGGATGAGAATCCTTGAGCTAGGATCAGAAAGAACCTTAAAGGCTGTGTAATCCAAACCTCTCATTTCACAGATGAGGAAACTGAATAAACAAATGAAAAAAGCATTTATGAATTGCTAAGCAGACATAGTGCTGCTTAAATGGGGGTAATACAATTATACAATTGAGGCAGTCCCTGGCTTCAAGGAGCCTATACTCTAATAAGGTGGAGGGGGGAATGCACATATAGGGGGATGGTTGGTGATCAGGGAAGGGAATTTTGATTTAGGGAGTTACAGGAATAGTAAGTAGAGTCATGTATCAGTGAATTGTCACTTCCTTTCCAGAAGCAATGATTGTACTGATTTGATTCCTGTTCCTAGAGATCCCACTTAGAGGTGGGAAGGGGGTGAACTATAGTATATGTCATGACAGTGCAGATGGCAAGGTATCTGGGCTGGATGAATGTAAAGCATGCTCTGGGACCAGATGAGGTGCATGAAAGTCAAGTGACTTGTCCAAGATCAACATAGGGAACAGTAAGCATCAGAAGCAGGGTTTCTACGTAGGTTCTTTAACTCCAGGATTAGAATCATAGTATGGGCTAACAGGATGATTTCTGGATCCCTCAAATGTTCTGGTGACTCTATTGACATCATTCTAAGGAGAGGTTTTTAACCTTGTTTTGTGTCATGGACCCCTTTGGCAGTCTGGTGAAGCATATGGACCCTTCCTGGGTATAATGTTTTTAAATGCATAAAATTACAATATAAAGGATTATTAAGGAGACCATTTACATTGAAATAATTATCTAAATATTTTAAAAGTTCATGGACACTAGGCTAAAAACCCTTATTCTAGAGGAAGCTAGTGGAATGATCTCCCTATATCGCCTATCCTCAAAAATGAGTTGATTTCCCCTGAGGCCAAAGTCTCTGAAGATGTAGGCCACCATGAGTAAAGAGTCCGGGTCATTTGAAAGAAAGCAAAAGGTTGAGATCAGAAGCCTTATGGGCACTCATCTCAGATCCCATGTGTTAAGGCACCCCCAATGTAAAATATATACAGAGATTAGGAACTGAGACCGGAAGATGGAAAAATCTGGCAATAGACCCTTCCACAGAACAAGGAAAAAACAGCTTTGCTTTGTTTGGCCCATAGCTAAAATATCTTGCAGTTCATTTTTATTTCTTAGAAATAACTAACCTTTCATGATCCTGAGATCTATCTTGTCTTCCATGTTGGCCTCTGTTCATTATTCTACTACCAGCATTTTCTGTTTCCTCAGTTTGTACGCAGAGTAGAAGTATGTAAAACCTGTCAGCGGCTCCCATGAATTATCATTCATTATATGTTATATATAATATATGCAATATACAATATATATGATATATATTCACACATATTCATTATATTCAGCAGCTTGAATTGTCGAGTCTCAAATGTAAGTGAACTGGACAGAGGGACAAAAGGAAAATTAATTACTCAGACTGAATGCTCATTTTAAGTTTAAGTGTCATGGTGATGAGAGACACAGGAAGGCATCAACAGGAGAATCCTACTAGACTTCATAAGCTGCTTTGGTGTTGATTAGCATTGGTAGACCAAAGAGAAAGAGGCTTCTGCCTATGTACTTATGTGGTATGAATTCAAGTAGTTGGAGAAGAAGTTTGTACTATTGGCCAAAGCCGTGTCCTTGTACTTGGAATCAGGAAGACCTGGGATTAATTCATGCTTCTTTGACTAGCTGTGTGATTTTAGGCAAATTACTAAAACTCTTTGAGCCTCAGTCCATCTTTAGAACTATAAGGTAAAGATAGGTTGCTCTCTCAGTGTCAGTGGAGAGAGTTCTCTTATGGGGCATTCCCAAACCGAGGGAAATACAGACCTTGACAGTGTAGTGACTGAACCAAGTATAAAACCAGGTGGTTCTGACTTGGAAACAATTGCTTTCTCCTTTGCATTTTCCCTGTCCCTCCAAAATAGGATACGACCCTTGCAGTGCTGATACAAATACGTATCACACAAAAATAAAGGCAAAGCCCAGAGCCATATAATATGCTAGTGGAATAATGCAGAGTTGCCAAAAAAGGAACGGGAGAAAGACCGGTGGATGAGTGTCAGCCTTGAAACCATGCTGTTGTGTAATCTCTCTACGATTCACGGTGCCAAAGGGTTGTCCCCCCAAGATACCATGCACCAGATTTTGGGCAATGATGTTTTGACTTCTTCATTCTCAACACGTGGTTATTATAGTTTGCATGATTATTTTTTGTTAAAAATAGTTATAATGATAACAAGGAAGGTTTGTCGCCAAAGGCTCTTTAGATGCTGTGTAAATACAGAAAAATGGACCCTCATCAAAGTTTATATCTATTGCTTCACTTAAATCAGCTGCATGTGACCCTTGGGGTCAAAATGACACAAACAAAATATTAGCTTTTGGTACTCACGAGTAAGTTTTTGTTCTTCCAGACCAAATATACCATTTCATAGGTATAGGTAACTCTTGGCATGGGGACTTCTTTCACTGAGGCACATTGGCGATTTATTGGTAACTTGTAGTTTTAGTTGCCTGGGGCACCAAGAAGTTTTCTTTTAGCACAGCCGATCTGTATCAAAGGCAGGATTGGAATCCATGTCTTTCTGACTCCAAGGTTAGCCCTTTAGTTGCAATGTCAGGTTGCCTTCTTGTATTCTCCTGCCTCTGAGGCTTGATATCTCTTTGACTTTTACTTAGACCCTTAACTTCTCTGAGGCCTCAATTTCTTCATCTTTAAAATGAGACGACTGGACCAGTCTGAGGTCCTTTCCAGCCCTAGGTCATCAGCTGATGATCAAACTGACTTAAGCATTGCTTCACTCACCAGTGTTAGGACTTAGAATTCCCTGACACTTAAGCAATGCTCGCGCATATAGGCCACATTTGTGCTTGAGCCACAGGTCCCAAGCACAAATGACCAGTGGTCTCCAGGAAACTATCAAGTTGTGTGTTGCTAGAGTAAATGAAAGCTTTTTGAGAGTAGGAAATTCAGGAAAAACACCTACACTCACAAACCAAAACAGCTTGTCTTTCTAAGCCCCTGGAGATCAGTTATCACTAAAAAGACAGGAATATTCTGCAAAGTTTTCACAGGCTTCCCAGTTTGTCAACAACTACATTCCTTATATTTTCTTGTTGAAACTGGTGCAGGAGAAACCTCTGGTTGATTAGCTTGGTTTCATCAGGGTCAGAATCAACTATCATTATTCAATTGAATGATGTAAACTGATCACATTATGTGTATTGTTATTACTATAAATAACACATTTATGTGGAACTTTAGAAGCTGAGAGATCTTTTCCTTAAAACAAACCTTTGAGATAGGCAATTCCAGTAGTACAATGTCCATTTTAGAGATGAGGAAACAGAGGCTCAGAGGGGTTAACTGATTTGCCAATGATTACATAGTTAATAAATACTGGGCTGGGACTAGAACCTAGGTCTTCTAAATCTCAGAATTTGATACTTTTCACATTGAGAATAATAGAACTAGAATTTTAGATAGCTTTAGGTAGTCTTTTGTTGTTTAGTCATTTTTTTAGTTGTGTCTGATTTTTTGTGACCCCTTTCGGGGTTTTCTTGGCAAAGATACTAGAGTGGTTTGGCATTTCCTTCTTCAGCTCATTTGACAGATGAGGAAACTGAGGCAAACAAGGTTTAGTGACTTGCCCAGGGTCACACAGATAGTAAGTGTCTAAAGCCAGATTTGAACTCAGTCTAGATGCATCAATCTATCCACTGTACGACCTGGCTGTCCAAAAAGTTTTCAGAGGTAACCTTACCTAACTCTCTGATTTTGCAAATGAGGAAACTGTTGGCCCAGATACAAGTTAAATGACTTGCCTAGGGCTTCAAAGCTAATTAGTGATTGAACCCTTTTTGATGTGCTCTTGCTCTCTCTCTCTCTCTCTCTCTCTCTGTCTGTCTCTCTGTCTCTCTCAAATTTGTTCCACATTGAATTGTTTTGGTATTCCTCCTATCATTCTGACTTCTCTTGTGTCCATTGCTGGCTCCTCTTTTCTAGCCCCTAAATGTAGATGTTGTTAAGGCTTTCTTCCCATCCTGTTTGTTTGCCTTTTTTTTATATGAAGTTTCCTTCAGCAGCCTCATCTAGTGGGATTTTAACTCTACAGAGAAGACTCCTAAACTTATGTTTCCAGGAAGTATTTCTCTTTGAGCTAACTTATACACTACTGCTATATCATTTTCCTACTAACTAAAAAAATCTTCAACAGTTTCAAGTTTCTAAAATAAAACAAAACAAATAAAAAACCAAAACAATTTGAAGCTCTCCACAGCCTGTATTTTCCCCACTTTTATAGCTTTATTTTACATCTCCCCCTTCAAATTCACTAAATTCCTATCAATAATTCTGCAAATTCTTTCTGCCTCCATCACTTTGCTCAAATAGTGTCCTGATGCCTATAAAGAACCCTATTTTATCACCTCCTATCCTGACATTCAAGGCCAAACTCAAGTCCAAATTCTTCATGAAACCTTCTTGAAATTTCCTCCAGATAAAAAGTAATTTCTCCTAATACTTATAACCCTTTGAACCTTTCCTCTGTGTTTATAGTATTCTATTGAATGATAACAATTTGTATACTGGTCTTCCTAACCATATTGTAAACTTCTTGGGAACAAGAATTATGTCTTTTTAAAAAAAATCTAACTTTTATTTTTTTAATGAATCAGCCTTTGCTTTCTCTCCCCCCCATTAAAAAAAAGAAAAAAACCCCTAAAACTCATAATAAATTTGCTTTGTTCAAAGAGTGTAAGTTTCATTCTGCATCTTGACTCTATCACCTCACTATTAGGAGGTAGGTATTGTGCTAGGTAACTCAGTGGATAGAATGCTGATTCTGGAGTCAGGAATACTTATCTTCTTGAGTTTAAATCTGGCCTCAGACACTTACTAGCTGTGTTTTTAAAACTTTGGGGTCCAAATTTTCTCCCTTCCTCCCTCCCCACCAACCCTCATTGATAAGGCAAGCAACTAAATATAGGTTTATACATGTGCAGTTATGCAAAACACTTCCATAGTAGACATGCTGTGAAAAACTAACTCTATTTCTCTTAATCCTATCCCACCCACCCATTTATTCTATTCTTTCTTTTGACCCTGTCCCTGCTCAGAAATATTTGCTTCTGATTACCCCCTTTCCTAATCTGCCCTCCTCTCTATCATCCCCCTACTCTCTTGTCCCCTTCCCCTCCTATTTTCCTGTAGGGTAAGACAGATTTCCACACCCAATTGAGTGTGTATGTTATTCCCTCCTTAAGTCAAATCCTATGAGAATAAGATTCACTCATTCCCTCTCACCTTCCCCTGTTTCCCCTCCACTGTAAGAGCCTTTTCTTTTCTGTTTTTTTTGTGTGTGAGATAATTTACCCCATTCTACCTCTCCCTTTCTCTTTCTCCTAGTATATTCCTCTCTCACCCTTAATTTTATTCTCTAGACATGACTTCTTCATTTTCAACTCACCCTGGGCCCTCTATCTATCTATCTATATCTATATACACATACATATAATTTTTTCCCCTCCACCTACCCTAATACTGACAAAGGTCTCATGAGTTACAAATATCATCTTTCCATGCAGGAATGTAAACAGTTCAACCTTAATAAGTCTCTTATGATTTTCTCTTTCCTGTTTACCTCTTTATGTTCCACTTGAGTCTTGTATTTGAAAATCAAATTTACTATTCAACCCTGGTCTTTTCATCAAGAATGCTTGAAAGTTCTCTATTTCACTGAATGACCATTTTTCCTCCTGCAGGATTATACTCAGTTTTTCTGGGTAGGTGATTCTTGGTTGTAATCCTAACTCCTTTGCTCTCCGGAATATTATATTCCATGCCCCGCGGTCCCTTAATGTAGAAGCAGCTAAACCTTGTGTTATCCTGATTGTGTTTCCACAATACTTGAATTGTTTCTTTCTGGCTGCTTGTAATATTTTCTCCTTGACCTGGGAACTCTGGAATTTGGTGACAATATTCCTAGGAGTTTTCCTTTGGGGATCTCTTTCAGGAGGAGATCAGTGGATTCTTTCAATTTATATTTTGCCCTCTGGTTCTAAAATATCAGGACAGTTTTCCTTGATAATTTCTTGAAAGATGATGTCTAGGCTCTTTTTTTCATCATGGCTTTCAGATAGTCCAATAATTTTTAAATTCTCTCTCCTGGATCTATTTTCCAGGTTAGTTGTTTTTCCAATGAGATATTTCACATTGTTTTCTAATTTTTCATTCTTTTGGATTTGTTTAACAGTGTCTTGATTTCTCATAAAGTCACTAGCTTCCAATTGCTCTATTCTAATTTTTAAGGAAGTATTTTCTTTAGTAATCTTTTGGACTTTTTCATTTGGTCAATTTTGCTTTTTAGGGCATTCTTCTCCTCATTGGCTTTTTGGACCTCTTTTGCCATTTGGGTTAGGCTATTTTTTAAGGTGTTATTTTCTTCAGTATTTTTTGGGGTCTCCTTTAGCAAGCTGTTGACTTGTTTTTCATGATTTTCTTGCATCACTCTCAGTTTTTCCTCTACTTCTCTTACTTGCTTCTCAAAATCCCTTTTGAGCTCTTCCAAGGCCTGGGACTGATTCATATTTTTCTTGGAGGCTTTGGATGTAGGAGCTTTGGCTTAGTTGTCTTTTTCTGGTTATATGTTTTGATCTTCTTTGTCACCAAAGTAAGATAATATAGTCTGACTCTTTTTGCGCTACTTACTCATGATCCCGGCCAATTTCATGAGTTTTAAACTCTTTGTTAAGGTAAAAATCTGCTTCCAATGTGAAGAGTGTACTGTCCCAAGCTTCGGGGGTTTGGACAGCTGTTTTCAGAGGTACTTCTAGGGACCTGAAAATTTTCAGTTCTTCCAAGGTGCTATGGTAAGGGGCGAGGTGTTTTCTCTCCACCTCCACAAGCTTCACCACACCAGCATTTGTCCTTGCCCCAGGACCGCCCCTCAGAACTGTGATCCAGATCCAAGCACCGGTAAAGCAAGAGATTCCTGCCTCAGCACTGGCAAAGAGATCCCTGCAATCCCCCTCTGGTCAGCCACTCGATTCCCCCTCAGTCTGTGGGCTGGAAGCTCAGGAAACAGTCACTGCCCCAGGCTGCTCTTGAGACTTGCGGCTGACACCTAGCTCCTCTCTCACCGCAGTCACAGACTTTTACCACTGACCTTCTAAGTTGTCTTTGGCGTTTGTAGGTTGAGAAGTCTGGAAACCGCCACAGCTGCCCACGATTCAGTCCTCTGACGCCTGCTTCAGGGTCGCTGCAGCCTGTGCACCCACACTGAACTGCACTCCTCTTCCCACCCGGCGTGATATACCTTTCTGATCAACCACCCAGGCTGTCTTTGGCTGGAAATTTGTTTCGCTCTGTCTTTTTATGGGTTTTGCTGCTTTAGAATTTGTTTAGAGCCATTTTTTTAGGTATTTGGAGGTCTTTGGGGGAGCGCTCAAGACAGTCACCGCTTTCCCTCCGCCATCCAGTGTCTTGTACATCATAGATGCTTCATGAATGTTTAAAATTTTGTTGTTGTTATTGAACTTGGGCCTTCTAAGTTTTGCCATGATGTTTTTTTCTACTACATCTCACTGTGTCTGTACTACACTATGTAGTTTGAAAATATTAGAGTTAATATTTCTAGAAATGTATGTTGGAAGCTTCTGCAGTAGAACAGCCATCAGATCATTTACAAAATGTGATAAGAAATGCTCCTTGAGTGACTATAAAGTAATGAGATTGGTCGTTTGTCTCTAACTCTGACGCCCCTTACTCTGGGCGCCTAGTTAGCTACTCTAGGTTCTAGGCTTTTTTATGAGTCAAAGTCCTTTCCAAATGGTCCCTCTGATACGTTTTACTTTTTGTTAGTCAGCTAGAGGATGTTTATTTAATAATAAAAGCATTTAAATTAAATAGCAATGTAAATACAGTAAAAATATTTCCCCTTCTCCTATATACTTAATTCTCTCAGGAATATGGACACATTCAGTGGTAAGAGTTCACCTTTATAGAAATTATGTTGTTGTTCAGTCGTTTCAATTGTGTCTGACTCTTCGTGACCCCATTTAGGATTTTCTTGGCAAAGATACTAGAGTGGTTTGCCATTTCCTTCTCTGGCTCATTTTACAGATGAGGAAACTGAGGCAAAGAGGGCTAAGCGACTTGCCTAGGGTCGCACAGCTAGTAAGTGTCTGAGGCCAGATTTGAATTCAGGAAGATGAGTCTTCCTGCCTCCAGTCCTGAGCCGTATCCACTGAGCCACCCAGCTGCCCTCAGAAATTATGTATTGGGCAACAGAACATGGCAAACTCAAGTAGCCAGCGTACCTGTGTGAAAGGATGTGTGTATGAGGAATATTTGTGAACAGGACACTTGTACGGAGGGGCAGACCCATGCTTTTAATACTAAAAAGTTGGGAATATTTTCTAGTGATATCATTGTGTTATTGCCTGTTTGACCCATTCCTGGCCAAGTTTTTAATAGACTGCTCCAGTCTAGAAGTTGCTTTATGCTGCTAGGTTTTGCTCTCCATTCCAGCTCATACTCAACTCCAGCTACTTTAAGCAAGAGGCAGCTTGTGGCACACTGGATAGCACACTGGCCCTAGAGTTAGGGAGACCTGAGTTCAAATCCAGCCTCAGTCATTTACTAGCTGTGTCACCCTGGGTAAATCACTTAAGTACTATCTGCCTCAGTTTCCTCAAGTGTAAAATGAGAATCATAATAGCATCCATCTTACAGGGTTGTTGTGAAAGGCAAATTAGATTATATTTATGAAGCACTTAATATATAAATGCTTGTTTCCTTCTCCTATTTCCTCAGGCTTACCTGATACTACGGAAAAGCATCCGTTAAGGACACTGTAGTTATGGCTCTTTCACCAACACTTCAACCATCTCCTTCTTTCTTCTAGGGGTAGGGTATGCTGTGATAAAGAGGAGGTCATAATTCATCCACCCTCCTTGTGTGTCTCAGCTATGAAGACAGTCAAAAAGTATTTATCAAGTGCTTACTATGTGCCAGGCACTGTACTAAGCTCTGGGCAGGCATACAAAGAAAGGCCAAAGACAATCTCTTCTCTCAAGGAGCACAGGGTCTAATGGAGAGACATCATACAGACAACTATATACAAACAATATCTAAACACAGGAAAAATTGGAAATAATCAACCTCTGTTGGCCCTAGCATTAAGGTGGATTGGGAAAGTCTTCTTAGAAAAGGTGGGACTTGAAGGAATTTTAGCTTGGCCTTGAAGGAAGCCAGGAGACCTAGATGAGAAGGGAGAGAATTCCAGGCCTGGGGGATAGTCAACCCAAATGTTAGAATTGGGAAATGGAATGTGAGATAGGACATCAGGTGAAGGGCTATTTTCAGAGCCACCTCTAACTCAATCTTCTGTCTACAAAAAGTGTATGCATCCTTTTCCCCATGCGGAAAGCTGCTTCTAGCTTCAAGCAACATTCTCTGCCAATAGCTATGAAGATTACTTTTCAACTCTCTGTGAGGCATCTTTCTCAATGGCTATAAAGTGCTTTGCAGTCTTCTCTGCAGGCTGCACTAGGGAGGTGCAGAGTCATTGGCTAGGCTCTTCTTAGAACTCTCTTGTGAACAGAATTTTTTTTGATCTTATTTTTTCTTTTTTCCCTCCATTTAATAGTATTTTATTTTCTCCAATGACATGCAAAGATAATTTTCAACATTCACTTTTACAAGATTTTGAGTTCCACATTTTTTTCTCCCTCCCTCCCCTCCCCTTTTCCCAAGATGCAATCTGATATAAGCTATACATGTACAATCATATTAAATATATTTCCACATCAGTCATGTTGTGCAAGAAGAATCAGAACAAATGGGAAAAACCACAAGAAAGAAAAAACAAAAACAAAAGTGAAGATAGTGTGCTTCGATCTGCATTCAGAACAGAACCTCTTTTAACTCTCCAAGAGTACTGGTTTTTCTCAGCTTTTACTGAACTTTATCCTCCTCTCCTGGGTCTCTCAATTCAATTGTCATCTAATTTGTGGTCAGAAACCCATTTAGAAGATTTATTTATTGTACCCTTCTGCCTGAGAGAATCTCCCCAGACCTCCATTTTCTCCAACACAAAAGGAGTCACATGAAAGCCACTTGGTTAGATTAACAGTCAATATTATTCTGTTTCCTCAATCTGTTAGATTCCCTTCCAGTCCCTGCACTTTCTCCTTTAGGAGTTTCTTGGTGGAAGGTGGTTCTTGTCACTCAGAAAAATTCCAGTCTCAGCTCTGGGCTTAGAAAATTAGGATAAAACTTCCCTCCCGCCTTATTTTCTTTTAATTTTTTTATGAGGCAATGGGGTTAAGTGACTTGTGCAGGGACATACAGCTAGTGAGTATTATGTGTCTGAGGCTGGCTTTGAACTCAGGCCCTCCTAACTCCAAGCCCGGTGCTCTATCCACTGTGCCACCTAGCTGTCCCTTATTTTCTTCTTTTAACATGATTGAGTATGTGCTAGTAAAAAATAAAAAATGTAAATTTATAAAGCCATGTAATATATAAAATTTATAAATTATACAAATTTATAAAAAATAGCAATTCATTGGAAATGCTTTTGCATTATAACTGCATCACTATAATTTGTAATTCACTGAACAGCAGTACAAAGTGATGAGAGTGCCACTGATAGTCTCTGTCACAACTACTCATTTCTGCCGTTTTAGTGCAAAAGCTGCCATTAGACAAGTGGAAGAAGGAGCGTGACTGTGTTCTAATCAAACTTTATTTATGGACACTGAAATTTGAATTTTGTATAATTTTCACATGTCACAAAAAATTCTTCTTTTGACTTTTCAATGATTTAAAAATATAAAAAACATTCATATCTTGCAAAGAATTCTCATCTATAAAAATAGATGTCAGGCCAGATTTAACCTGTGCACCATAGTTTGTTGACCCCTGACTTCAGTCTCAGAAAGAGGACATAATAGTATCTCACATTTATATAGCATTTTAAAATTTGCAAAGCATTTTCTATTACAAAACATTATGTATTACAAATATCTCATTTTATACTCACAATAACCCTAGGAGGTGGATGCTATTATTATCCTCATTTTACAGATGAGAAAACTGAGGCAGACAGGTTAAGTGACTTGCCTGGAGTCACATAGCCAGTAAGTGTCTGAGGCAGATTTCAACTCAATTTTTTCAGACTTCAAGTTCCTCACTCTACCCTCTTTGCCATCTAGCTAAGCTATATTTAGTAAGGATAGGCATTGGGGATACCTTGAGTTGACACAGCTGAGCAAAGTTCCATTGCCTGTCTTACCACTACTCCCCGGGAGCCATCAGGCAAACCTCTGAGAGCCTCCCCCCAGGTCTTCCCCTCATGTCCTTTCCCCAGGTCCTAGCGGCTGCTTTATACCCAGGCAATGAGGAAGTAAATGAATCTAATCCAGACCTGCACAACTTGGCAGTAGGTAGGGGCCAAAATTAAAATAGGTTAAACTTGTGTGGGCCTCAGACTGGTTTGACTAGAGATAGACTGGCAATGGTTGGTTGACGCAGGTCATGCGACAAACGAGAGAGTGAGCAGCGGCAACCCTACACATTTCATGAGCTGCCTGGAATCTTTGGCAGGCCACAAGCAGCTCAAAGGCCATGTGTTGCGAGGTTTGATCTAAGCCCTGAATCTCTCGAGTCACTCAAGTTTTGAGGACATTCTCAAATTTTTTTTTTTTTAAGGAAAAATGCTAACTTTCACGAGGAGAGTTGTTCAGGTATTGTCCTACCAAACAGGGGTCCTTAACCTTTTTTGTGTTGTGAATCCCTTCAGTAGACTGGTGAAGCCTATGTCCCCTTCTTTTTTTTTCTTTTTTTTCTTTTTTTTTTTCCTATGACCTCTTCTTAAAGTAATATCTGCTCCCTATAGTCATAAGTAAAGGAAATGCTAAATTTCAATTAGTGGTGAGTGAAAATAATGATATAATTTTTTCCTATCCAACTTCACAGCCCCCTTGACATCTATCCATAGACCTCTTGGAAGGGGGTGGAGTCTGTGGAACTCAGATTAAGAACCCCTACCTTCCTTATTTCTGTCACCAGCCCTATTCCCCAAATTCCTGTCTTTTTGGTACCATTAAACTTGATTTAGTTTGAAAAGTTCTTTATGTATATTATTTTGTTTAAACCTCATAGTCGCCCTGTAGGTACTATAGGTACCACTGTCCTGGTTTATATATAAGGAAATTGAGGCTCAGAGAGTTTAAATGACTTAGTAGTTGTCTACAAGTCCAGCATTTTACCCGCTATGTTGTCTCTTATGACACATATGTCCTTCTAGGCGGTGTGGTATAATGGAAAGGCACGACGTGGCACAATGTTGGACCTGGTGTCAGTAGAGACCTACGTTTGAATCCTTCTGATACTTATTAGCTTATGGAAAAATCAGTCAACTTCTCTAAGCTTCAATGTAAAAACTAAGTTTCTTCTGTAAAATCAGAAAAATAATATCTACCTCACAGGGTAGTTGTAAGGGTTAAGTAAAAGGATGGAAGAAAGTATTCTGTTCACCTTGAACCGCTACACACCCACCATTGTAAGTTTTCAGAATAACTTCTAATTTTGTTGAGGCTGGTGGCCAGGCTCTATGAAGTCATCCCTGAGCTCCTATCAGGGCCGCACTTGAGGACCTAGAAGGCCGCATGTGGCCTCCAGGTTCATCACCCCTGTAAGCTGAATAAAACCTGTATGACATTCTGGTATGTGATGGTAAGGTTCAGAGAAGAATTTTCTTCTTCAGTGCAATTCAGCAGTGGGTCTGAGACTGAAAGTCTTAGAGAGTCTGGGAGCACTGAGAGGCTGTAGGATTTGTCTGAGCCCACCCAGCTAGTGTGTGTTAAAGGTGGGATGTGATCACAGCCCTCTGTCCAGAGGCTGTCACACTTGATGTCTGGAACCAGATTAAAATATAATTGGGAAATATTTAACAGAATAAATAAAAGTACAATAGAACATAGATAATGTTAATATGTGGTTTTCTTAAGTTAATTAGCAGCCTGCAGAGAGCCTTCTTTGGTGTCCCTCCTTGAGTTTGACACCAGGGCACTATGCCGTGCTGACTCATGTCCTTGTACCCTGTATCCTGCTGATTCATGCAAATGTCATTTCCTCCCATTGGACTATAAACTCTTCAGAGTTCTTTGTATTCTCCCTTATTGCTTAGTACAGTGCTTGGCACATAATAGTTGTTCAGTAAATATTTGTGGATTGATTGATTCCCATTTTCCTGTACAGGGTAGAGCCGTATGATTAATTAATTTTCCTTAGGAGAGGTAGCTGTGGTGTATGTATTATGAAAAGAGCCTTAGGAACGGATCCAGGAAATGGGTTTGCCTTCCTTTTTTTTTTTCTCCCTTTTATTAATTGGATGAAGATGAAGCCTTGAATAGTGGATGGAAGGCCCAACTTAGAGCTGTGATAAGTTGGGTTCAAATCCTGCCTCTGAGGCATGGTGGCTGCTATATGATACTGGGCAAGTTATATAATCTCTTGGTGTCTCACATAACTCAATACATCTGAAAGTCACAGAAAAATTGCTGATCTTTATTAGTAGATAGAGTTTCCTCACTGGGAGGTCCCTAAACCTATGAAATCATAGCCCAACTCCCTATTCCCACATCAAACAAACAAAAATAAAATTGGTCAACCTTGGGTATCATAGAATCTCAAGGTTGAGAGAAACTTCAGATATCATGTAGGCCAACCCATATTTCTCTCCTCTGTAAAACATCCCTGACAAAAAGTTATTCACCTTGTGTTTGGATTCCTCCAGTAATGAGGAACTCACTACTAGAGATAGCCCAGGCCCCTCTGGGACAGCTCTAATTATTAGAAAGTTTTTCCTAGTGTCACACATGACGTTGGGTGGTCATCTATACTGTAATGCCTCACACCTCTTACACAGGACATGTGGACATCTATTCACTTCTCTAGGCTGGCTCACTTACTCTAATTTGCCCTCACACACGAAGGTTAAGGTTCCTAAAGAAGGTTCAGGTAACTGCATGGTTACACTCAAACTCTCAGGGTGCTAGGAGGCAACTATTTTGGGGGAATGCCATCTCCCTGCTCATCACTTTAACTCTCAGATGCCCACCAATGTACTCCCATTTAAACAAAATCAACTATTCACTGTGATGATACATTTAGATCTTAAGCATAGACATTTGGTTAGCAATAAGACAAAAGAGATGATACTACTGTAAGTACTTATGTATTAAAGCAAATGAATGAATAATATATGTATCAAAATCACCTCATTAACTTGGGTGACATCCTCCCAACAATTCATTCAGCATCTGTGGGGAAAAGTGAGCACATACTTATATAACCTTTCCAGGAAGACATGAAGAAAACTCATGTGTTAGAGGTAACAGACAACTCTGTAACCATAATCTTCAGTATCCTCTTTCTGCCTCGGGAACTATCCATAAAAGTTCCTTGATGAATTCATCTTGATGTTGAATGGATGCTTCCACTGCTCATTTGAGGTGATTTGTGCTGTGTCAACTAATACCTTAACCAAACTAGTTAATATCCTGGGTGAATTCTCTGCTTTCAAGCTGTTCTTTTGCTTAGCTTAACTTACTCCTCTCAGAATAAGAAACAATACAGAGAAATGGTCTTTCCATGGTCTTTCCTAACACAGTTTTGAAACCTGTCCTTTCACTTCTTTCATATCTTTCTAGATTCAGACTCTGGGTCCTCTCTGCAAACAACTGCATCTTAGCTTAAAGTTAACAACCAAATTCTCAACTTTTTTTTATGATCAGTAAATTACATTTGGATAGTTAGGTGGCACAGTGGATAGAGTGCTGCGTTTGGAGTCAGGAACACCCATCTTCCTGAGTTTAAATCTGGTTTCAGACATTTACCAGCTGAGTGATCCTGGGTAAGTCACTTAACCCTGTTTACCTCAATTCCTTATCTGTAAAATGAGCTGGAGAAGGAAATGGCAAATCACTCCAGTATCTTTGCCAAGAAAATCCCAAATGGGGTCAGAAAGAGTGAAAATGACTGAACAATAACAAAAACAAAATTACGTTTATCCCAAATCGTTGAACAGATCTGGTGTCCACAATTTACCATTTGTTAATCAAAAAAATTCTACAGTTCTTCAATTCTTGATATACATATCACTGAAGCATATTGTGTTACCAGTTTGATCCAGTATACAATAACTTGACATATTCAAAATGAACAACTACCATTTCAGAACTCTGAATCAGAATATTGTAACTGTTTTTCTTACAACTCTGAGCAGACCTAAGCCCAAGACAAGTGAACTATAAAGGCAGACAATTTAGTAACTACTTTTCTTAGAAGCAAACACCCCCGGAAAAGTGAACTGCCACTTCCTTATTTTGTCAAGGAGAAGAGTGTAAAGGAAAAAGAGAAGCTTCATACTGAGTGACTTTTTTCACATGAATATTTGTTCAGTCATTTTCCTCTTTATTGCATTTTTAGTTGACTTCTTGAAGGCAGATGTGTCAGACTTTACATGGATCCACATTGTTTCACCTTATTAAATTTGCCCCATTTTTTTAGTTTGTCAAGATCATTTTGGAATCCTGATTCTTTCACCTGGTATATTATCTACCTCTTCCGTCTTTGTATTATCTGCAAGCCTTTTAAAAAAAATTTATTTTTAATTTATGGAATAAAACAAGCATTTCCATAACATAGTACAATAAAAAAGATGATTGCACATGAAACTGCAAACCTACTATGCACAACTTGCTATTCCTTTCAAATATACAACAAAATTATCATGTAAATTTCTTTTTTTCTTCCCTCCCCTCTTCCCCGCCCTAGAGATGGCTACCATTAGACACAAATAGGTATATATGTAAAATCATTCTATACATACTTCTATTTATCAGTTCTTTCTCTGACTGCAGATAGTGTCTTTATATGGCCTTTATAGTTAATTTGCGTATTTATAATAGTCAAAACAACTTTTCGCTCAAAGTTATTCTTTTTTTTTTTTTTTGGCTAGGCAATGGGGTTAAGTGGCTTGCCCAGAGTCACACAGCTAGTTAGTGTTTAGTGTTTGAGGCAGGATTTGAACTCAGGTCCTCCCAACTCCAGGGCTGGTACTCTATCCATTGCACCACCTAGCTGCCCCCACATTTTTCTAAAATCGTTGAGCTCCTCATTTCTTATAGCACAGTAGTATTCTATCACAATCATATAACACAACTTGTTCAGCCATTCCCCAATTGCTGGGCATCCCTGTAATTTCAAGTTCTTTGCCACCACAAAGAGAGCTGCTATAAACATTTTAGAACATATAGGTTCTTTTACTTTTCCCTAATCATCTTTGGAAACAGACCTAGTAGTAGTATTACTGGGTCAAAGGGTATGAGACTATAAGTTGTTCAATAACTCTTTGGGCATAATTCCAAATTGCCCTCCAAAGGTTGGATTAGTTCACAACTCTAGTAACAATGAATTAGTGTCCCAATTTTTCCACATCCACTCCAACGTTTGTCACTTTTCTATTCTACCATTTTAGCCAACCTGGTAGGTATAAAATGATGTCTCAAGATGGTTTTAATTTGCATTTCTCTAATCAATAATGACTTAGAGCATTTTTTATTATCTGCAAATCTGAGAAAAATGTACTATCTTGTCTTCCAATATACTGATAAAAATGTAGAACAGAATAAAATCAAGGCCAGAACTCTATGACATTCCATTAGAAACCTCCCTCCACACTGATATTGATCTATTTAACACTCTTCTTTGGGTCTAGTTGTTCAACCAGCTTCAAATTCTGCTAACTATGCTATCATATTCCCATATCTCTATTTCCACATGAATATCATGAGAGATTTTATCAGGTGACTGAAAGTTAGACATACTATGTCTATGGCATTCCCCTGATCTAGTAGGGATCTTTAAGGTGGCATGATTTGTCCTTGATGAGCTCATTCTGGTTTTCTGTGATCACCAATTCCTTTTCTTATAGCTCAGAAAACATTTCTTTACTAGTTTGTTCAAGAACATTGCCAGAAACTGGCATCAAATTTACTGACTAATCAATGAAAGAACCTTCCTTCTCCTTTTTGAACATGGTTAGAGCATTTGTCCATCTTCAGTTTTGGGCCACTTTCCCAGTTCCCTATTATTTTTATTTTGTTGATTTGTTTTGTTTGTATACTACAAACATTTACAGCCAGCCCACACTCCATAAGAGGTTTCTTATAACGAAGTGAAACAAATGAAGTAAAACTAATTACTGGTGCCTTTGTTTAAAAATTCATACAACATTCTGGCTCGGTAGCATCTCTCCCATCTCTATTTTAAATTAAAAAAAAAATCCTACAGAAATTTGTTTCTCTCCCCCCCCTTAATTATGATAATTAATCAAAGAGTGTCAGCTTTGGGTGTTCTTTTCATTTACATTATTTTAGTCATTCACATTATTCCTATGGTTGTATTTATTTCATTCTGTCTCAGTTCCTATAGGTTTTCCTTGGTTTTTCTGAATTTCTTGCATTAGTTATTTCTTACAATAATATTCTATTACTTACTTGGTTTTTCTGAATTTCTTGTATTAGTTATTTCTTACAATAACATTCTATTACATTCATATACCAGTTTATTGTATCATTTACCACTGTATGTTTATTTCTAGTTCCTTGCTGTCACAAAAATGTTATTGTGAATAGTTTGAAGTATATGAATCCTTTATTTCTACCCCAAGAAACAGCAATAAAGAACTTATACACACACACACACACACACACACACATCAATTATACTAACATTTTAACCTCAGTTTCCTCATTTGTAAAATGAGCTGGAGGCAGAAATGACAAACCACTTCAAACCACTTTGCCAAGAAAACCCCAAATGGGGTCATGAAGAGTTGGACACCATTGAAATGATATAATAACAGCAACAACAACAACAACAACAATGCCCTATTTATAAAGGCTACCAAGGGTAAAATGGCAAATGAGAGAAAATCAGAGTCTAACATTTCTGAATCTATTAAAAACACGGCATACATGACCTGTGTTTAAATCCTGGTTGTGCCACTTACTATCTATGTGATGTTGGGTGAGTGGCTTAACCACTACGGACTTCAGTTTCCTCTTGTGAAAAATGAGGGGGGGGCATAAGATCAAGGGTCAATAAATTATGACCCACAGGCCAAATCCAGTCTGTCACTTGTTTTTGCATAGTGCCTACCTCCCAGGATTGTTGTGAGGATCTAATGGTATAATAATTTTAAAGTACTTATCCTGTGCATAGTAAGTGATACCTAAATGTTAGCTATTATTATTATTATTGTTCTTAACAATAGCTTTTACCTTTTAAAGTGCAAAAAAAAAACTTGACTTAAAAATATAAAAAACATTTTTAGCTCACAGGCCACACATAACTGGCATTGGGCCAAATTTGGCCTGGGGGCCATAGTTTGCCTATCCCTGGACCTAGTGATCTCTGAGTTCCCTTCAGCTCCATATCTATGTTCTTATCATACAATCATGAAATATGACTTGACTGAATAAAACTGAAGTAAGAAAAATGAAAAACAAGAAGGAACACGAAGCTGTTAGCTGTGTGGTTGGTCACCTATGTTAGCTTGTGTTAGGATGCAATTCCTTTCCAACCTTGAAATTCTGTGGTTTGTTCTAAGATAGTTACAGATTACCCACACTCTTTAAGAGGTTGCTTGTAGCAAAGTGCAGTTATCCCTTTCACATCTCGAGGCTTAGTTTATATACTACAAACGGTCCCCTCCTCATCCCCGCCCCTCCACCAGTGATCTGGAAAATTCTTGTAAATTTTTTTGGCCCTTCCTTTGTACCAGAGAAGAAGTCTGAATTTTTCTTTCTCTTTTATGGGGTGTTTATGGTACTTTATTGTGAAATTTGGGTTAATTATTTGATCATAAGCTCTTCATCTTCTGCTGGCCTTCTCACGTCGCCTGCGGCTTCCCCAAAATTCCCCCAAAATTCCCGTTTAATTTCTTATGCTGACCCTCGATATATCGATACCTCGATGGGGAAAGTCACGATGTAAAAGGGATAACTGTAAAATAATTAAGCAAATTAAGTAAAATTAATGACACAGTACTGAAAATGCATGCAACATTCCACACCTGTAGCATCCCTCCCACCTCTATAGCATCCACAAAAGCTTTGAACTGAAGGAGATGATCCAGGTAAGAGGAAGAGGCATCTTATTTTCTTCTCCACGCTGGAATGCAAGGTGTGAGCCCACTGACAGTGAAAAGGAGAACCAGGTTGAGTAGTGTGATATTTGCCAGTACAGGATTTAGTTTAAATAAACACAGTTCAGAGTATTCTAGGAACTGACAATATTCAAGGAGAGTAAAACAAAAAAATTACAGGACACTTTTTCTTTTTTTCTAAATATGCTGCCAAAGAAAGCATTTTAAAAAAGAAGGAATTTCCAGTTAGAATAGCTTCATGAGAGAAGGGCAGACTGGCTCAGTGGGCTGTGCCTTCATCATTCTCCAAGTCTGTCGTATTGTGGCTGCTGTTGTCCCACAATGACTTCGGGTCTGACACCCGAGCTCTCTTGGCATCAGAAGATGCAGCTGAAAAGAAGAAAAAGAGAAAAAAAATTGAAATTATCTCTATGGATTGCCATCCCTCTCCTGTTCAGATGACCTTCTTTACTCTGTATCTCTCCTCCATTTGCATAGTAATTTACATGTCCCCTCATTAGAAAGTGTGCTCCTTGAAGGCAGGGACAATTCTTTGCTTTTTTTTTTTGTTCTTAGCCTTGCATGTGGCATATGGTCAGCACTTAATAAATGCTCTTTGATTGACTGACAGATATTACTGATAATAAAAAATGACAAAGCCCTATGTAAATATGAAACTGACAAATATGAACTAAAACTAAGTCTGTGTGGGATGGTTCAAAAAAATCTCTTTTCTTAGTTCACTGTAGGTGAGTAGCTGTAGGCAGTAACAGGAGGAGTTATGGTGTAGATAAATGAAAAGAAAATGCGTCCTCTCTTGTCCTAGCTTGTCAAATGAAGACAAGAATGCTTGTACTGCCTGTCTCGAAGGGTTGCTGTGGGAAAAAATATTGTGTAGACTGGGAACAATATTCCTCAATCAGCCCCATGCTTAACAAAAGCCATTGAGAAGATACATCCAATGCAGTGAGCAGCAAAGGCTTGTACAAGTATGTTATCTATCTATGAATGAACCTATCATCTGTTTTTGAATCTATTTATCTGTGAATCTATCTATGAATCAATGCATCTATCTATCTATTTATCTCTATCAAGGATGTCTATCTGTACCTGTCTATCATGCCTGCATGCATGCATACATATATGTATGTGTGTGTGTAGATCTATCTTTCTGTCTTTGCCTATCATTTATGTCTATATGTATGTAGTACATACCTGTGTCTAACATGCGTGCATGCATATATGTATGTATCTCTATCTAATCTATTTATGGTCTGTTTGTCTCTCTGTCTTTGTCTAGCATACATATGTACCTGTGTGTGCTATCATGTATGTATATTTGCATGTATGTACATAGGTATGTATCCCCATCTATCTAGTTCTAATCCTGTCCTCACTGGTATGGGAAAATTCCTCTATTAATGCAAGGGGACAACATCTGTAACCTAGAGAGTTCCCTGGGGGCACTGGGAGGTTAATTGACTTACCCAGGGACACACAGCCAGCAAGCATCAAAGGCAGAACTTGACCCTAGGTCTTCCTTTCACTGAAGCCATCTCTCTGTTCACTACTCTTTTTGCTATATTATTTAAGTATCATATATTTATATATGGCTCTGGGAGGTTAGAGTTCAGTGAATGATTCAGCTAGGAGGCTCAGTGGACTGAGCACTGGGCCTGGAGTTCAAATGTGGCCTCAGACACTTAACTAGCTGTGTGACCCTGGGCAAGTCACTTAACCTCTGTTTGCCTTAATCCACTGGAGAAGGAAATGACAAACCACTCTAATCTCTTTGCCAAGAAAGCCTCATGTTGATTATGGTCCATGGGGTCGTGAAGAGTCAGACGTGACTGAGTGATTGAACAACGATAATGATATGGTATTATAAAAGTTGAAAATCAACTGCAGGTGTGCAAATTTCATGAAGAAGCTGATGTTAGGAGGTGGTAGATTAGATGAAGCAGTGATGTTTCTATCTCTAGCTTCTCTCTTTCTCTCTCTTTCTATCTCTATATCTATATCGAGTATATCACTGAAGTGAGACAATATATAAAAGAAATGTAAATTAGAAAAAAGCGTTTCTTTTTAATCATTAAAAAAAAACCCAATCATTTTAACAGGGTAAAGGGCAGCTAGGTGGCACAGTGGGTACAATGTTGGGCCTGGAGTCAGGAAGTCTCATCTTCCTGAGTTTATTTAAATCTGGCCTCAGATACTTATTAGCTCTGTGACCCTGGGTAAGTCACAACCCTGTTTGCCTCAGTTTCTCATCTGTAGAATGAACTGGAGAAGGAAATGGCAAACCACTCCGGTCTCTTTGCCTAGAAAACCCCAAATGGGGTTCACAAAGAGTGGGACATAACTGAAATGAATGAACAACAATAGGGCAAAAATGATTTTATCTTTCTGTAAGATGAGAAGTATATACTTACGTGACATACCAAGAGTATCATCCATGTCTGTCTGCATGAGATGATGTAGAGGGTGGGTGGGAGAGACTCTGTGGTCTGTTCTCAGTCTTTCAATCTACATCTTATTTCAAGCCCCAAGCAGCCCAAACTCAGTATCACTCCTATAAGATTTCCCCATTAGATTCTTGCAACAGATAAGTGCTGGTCAAGAAATCTATTCTGGGTCCATGAAGGATGACTGCTCACATTCCACTAGGGTCAGGAAACAGGAAGCAAAACAAAGGAAAGAAACACAGGGAGAAAAACCTAAAGAGATCGAAACAGGAAAGGATACTCCTTCAAATCTGATTTCCTAATAATCAGCTCCCCCAGGGGATGGGTATGAAAAGGGACAGTTTTTAGCTAATCTTAACTATTTAGTCCATGGCCAAATTCTTAACTCCATCACAAGCTTTTCTTTATCAAATCATTATTAAAGCTTTGAAACTTTTGAACCTAGCTGAACAATAACCTCAGGTCCTGTGACCTGACTTGTCTCAGCCACTCATGCGTACCTTGGATCCCACCATCACCTCTATCTGTGGTTGTGTCTACAATACAGAGTTCTGAAATCGCTCTCAGATCATGGTGGTTGGCTCACTGTTCCTTGGACATGATATTCCATTTCTCAACTTTGAGCCTTTTCCCTGGATCTTCCCTATGCCTGGAAGGCTCTCCTTTCTCATGACTTCACTGCCTTTCTTTAAGATACAGCTCAAATCTTATCCTTCTTCAGGAGGTCTTCCTCACCTCCACCCCAACCCCTTTGCCATGCTGCTAGTACTTTTTCCCTGAAGCCTTCCATCTATACTCTATATATCTTGGATGAATTTTTTTTTTGTATGTTGTCTCCACTATTAGAATGTGAGCTTCTTGGGGGCAGGGATCATGTTGCTGCTTTTCTATGTATCCCCAGTCCTTCGTGCAGTACCCGACACAAAGTAAAATGCTTAATCAATGCTTGCTGGCTGCATACCTACCTGATATATCACCTCCCGTCCTTCCATCTGCCCATCTTCTTCACCCCTAAACTTATTCTTTGTTTCCATCTAATCCATAATCTTTCTACTTCTCTTTGCTTTTCCAATCTGTCACCATTCCTCTGGTCTTCCTTTCTTCCTTTCATAGCTTTGATTTTATTGTTGACCAATTCAACTATGTGTTATTCTCTATGCTTGTCTCCTTGGATTCCTTGTCTCCTTATCCTGTTACCAGCCACACTTATTAGACCTCAACTCTAAATTACCCCAACAATCTGACTTCTCTGATCCTGGCCATGTGCTTCTCAGAACTGCTGGAGAAAGTCATGCAACAGGGATGACTGAGTCCACTAGAAATATTTAATTTCAACTGGGCCCTCACCATTACACAGAAATCCTTTTACTGTTCTATTGACTCCCAGTCATACTCTCTACAATTCTAAATATTGTCTCTTAAAATCCCCTACCTCATTTATCCTTCTCTTTTAGCAGAGGACCTCATTTCCTACTTTACTGAGAGATAAGGAAATGGAAAAAATGGGATCATTAGGCCCAGCACAGGGAAATCTGCATATGAACAGCAAAATTTTAGTAACTTTAAACTTATTTTTGTAGGGTCCAGTTCTTCAACCTCTCCAACCTCCCCAGCCTCCAGAGGGTGGGTCCAAGAGACTCTCCATTGTAAATTACTTTCTTTCATTCATAGGGCAGGAGCTTGAGTGTGTGTGTGTGTGTGTGTGTGTTTCTTTTTTCACTCCTAAGGTGTCTATTACTATGGGACACACAGTCCTTGATGGGCACAGTTCACAGAGTGCCAGGCCTGGAGTCAGCTAGACTCCTGTACTGATTTCAAATCTGGCCTCAGATACTTACTAGTTGTGTGACCCTGGGCAAGTCATTTAACTCTGTTTTCCTCAGTTTCCTCATCTGTAAAATGAACTGAGAGAAGGAAATGACCAACCACTCCATTATCTTTGCCAAGAAAACTCCAAATAGTGTCACAGTCAGACACGACCAAAAAATGACTTAACAAAAACATCCATTTTGAACTTTCTTTTCTCCCCCACTCTACCCTCTTTTTCTCTCCCTTCATTTTCTTCTTTTTTACTTCAATCTCTGAGGAAGAAGTGACCCTTCTTCTTGCCAAGGCCAACCCTCTTACTTGTTGTACTGTTGATTTCATTATGCCTTCTTAACAACTCTTCTCTTATCTTCATCCTTTTCTTTTCCATTGACTCCCTATCTAGACCTACAAGCTTGCCCATGTCTCCCCATTTCTTAAAATATTTGGCTCTACCATTGGAACTAGCAATCATCCTTTATCTCTTTTTCCTTTATAGCCAAACTCTTAAAAAAAAAAACCAAAAATGAACTACCTACATACAGTACTTTCATTTCCTCATGTCTAATCCATTTCTTATCCCCTTTCAATCTGACTTCTCATTCTATGGCTTGGCTTAACCTTATTTCTCCAAAAATTGCCAATAATCTTCATTGCTAAATTGGATTTTTTCCCTCAGTTTTTGTTGTAGTTGATTTCTTGGCAACATTGACACTCTCAACCATTCCTATACTCACAGATACCCTGCCCTCCCTTTGGTTTCTAAGAAAAATACTCCTGATTTTTCTTGGTTCTATTCCTACCTTTATGACTACTCCTCTGTTTCCTTTGCTGAGTCACCCTTAAACTCTCCAAAACTGGATCACCTCCAAAGTCTGTCCTGGGCCCTAGTCTCTCTCTTCACTCTCTTAATGATCTCATCAGCTCCCATTGGTTTCATTATTATTTCTATACAAAAGACTTCCATAACTAATAACAACACTTAATATTTAAATAGCCCCTACCTATGTGTCAGGTACTGTATGTATACATGTATGTATTCACACTTATGTGCATATATGTTTGCATGATATTGTACCTGTGATTTCATTGGTCTAGGGAACTCCCAGGTGAGAATTCTCTTTTGACTGATGCAGGTTGGTATTTTGTTGTTGTTCAGTTGTTTTTCAGTCATGTCTGACTTTTTGTGACCCTATTTGGGGTTTTCTTGGCAAAGATCTTGAAGTGGTTTGTCATTTCCTTCTCCTGCTCATTTTACAGATGAGGAACTGAGGCAAACAGGGTTAAGGGACTTGCCCAGGGTCACATATCTAGTAAGGGTCTGAGACCAGATTTGAATTTAGGAAGATAAGTCTTCCTGACTCCAGGCCCAACACTCTATTCACTGTGCCATCAAGCTGCCCTCAAAGTAGCCTAGTGTTTGATAAACCCAAAGACTGAGAAATAAGTGTTTTTTGATAAACCCAGAAATTTGGAGAGGGGGCTATGTTCAGAGGCACGTTCTCCTCCATCTTTTCACAAGTTGCTTTTATTTCATATTATTCTCCATCTTTTCACAAGTCGCTTTTATTTCATATTATTCCACGCACTAAAATGTGCTGTTTTACAAACTTGGCATCCTATTTACCTTCTCTTTCCACACCTTTGCACATAGGCTGTTCTTCATGCCTAGCATGCCTTCTTTCCTGTATTCTGCCACTTGGAATGTCTAGCTTCTTTCAAGGCTCAGTATGGGTGCCACCTCCTCCTCACCCCTTTTCTGATTCCCCCAGCTATTAGTGTTCTGTTTTCTGTGACCATGTTATATCACTCCAGTAGAATGAAAGCTTTATTTATAGGTAGAGGGATGGATGCGAATAGTCCCTATGCCTTGAGGGCAGGTACTACTTTTCGTTTTGTTTTTTTATTTTCAGCTTCTAACACAGTATCTTGCACATAAGAAACTCTTAATAAAGGTCTGTTGAATTTAATTGGCCTAGTTACGGAGAACAATTATTATGGAGAAGTTATTTTTTAGTGATAATGGGGCAGCTAGGTGCTACAGTGGATAGAGTGCTGGACCCGGAGTCAGGAAGACTCATCTTTGTGAGTTCAAATCTGGTTTCAGACATTTACTAGCTATGTGACCCTGGACAAATCACTTAACCCTGTTTATGTCAGTTCTTTATCTGTAAAATGAGCCAGAGAAGGAAATGGTAAACCACTCCAGTATTTCTGCCAAGAAAACTCTAAATGGGATAGGGAAGAGATGGACATAATTCAAATAACTGAACAATTATGAATTTCTTCATAACGATCTGCCCTATTCCCAGTGATAACTCAGCCCTTTCAAACTCAGTATTTACTATTTTAGAGCCAGTGTAAGGTAGGGGCTTGGAGCCTTCGGCAACTCCTGGGACCATTCTATTTGAGGACAGAGGGCCTGGGTTTGAGTCCTGGCTCTGCTAATTACTACCTGTGTGACCTTAAGTAAGTCACTTAATTATTATGGACCTTGGTTTCTTCAACTATAAAGTAAAGGGATGGAAGAAATGACTTCTAAGTTCTTTTCCAGATCAAATTCTATAATCCTATTTTATCATCAATGTGTTTTGATTAGTAATAAGAAGAGGAGAGAGTTCCCATATCAGACCTCTCCTCCTTCCCCAAACAATGTCGCAGATCCTTCATGTATTCATTATTTACATTATTTACAAGACACAGGGAATTAAGTTCTTTCTTAATTATTATTGATGCATTTTGTTCTTCCACCATAGTCATTTCCGGAAATCCTTCCTCCTTCATCCTTTCTTCTTTTCCTTTGAAATTGAAACCTCCATTGCAGCAAAAAAAAAAACAAACAAAAAACAAACACACACACACACACACACACACACACACACACACACACACACAAGTGCCAACCCAAAACAAAACAACCCAGTTAAACAAAAATACTTAATATAGTGACTACATTGACAATGTACGCAATCTTCTGCCCCAGAGATCCTCTATCTCTCTATTGAGCAGAGAAAGGCATCAAATATTTTCACCTACAGCACTATTCTTGTAATATTTCAGCTGTTGGGAAAGTGATGGGTACTATTTCTTCCCTCTGCAGATGAAGGGGCCAAGTGACAGACAAATTAACTTCATTTTTCTTTATGAAACACTTAACTCCTACCTGTTCCTTCATTTCACAGCCCTGGAAATTGTAGAATATGTATGGTTAGAGGTCACGGGATCATTGATTTAGAGCAAGAAGGGACATTAAATATCAAACCCTCCTTTTTTTTAAACAGGTGAGAAAACCCAAGCCTAGAAAAGTAAAGTAACTTGCCCAAGGTCACATAGGTAGTAAAGTTTTCATTTGAACCCAGGTCCTCTGACTTCAGAGGAGTCCCTTCTTTTCATTGTAAAATGCTGCCTCTCTTATGCCACACTTATCCCAGGTGCCTTGCCAGTAGGCACAGGTGGGTGTAATGGGTGTGGTGGTGGTTTGTAGGGTAGTCTCATACTGCAGGTGCTGAGAGGCCTGGTAAGTGCTGACTGTCGGGCTAGAGTTAGAGAGGTGGGATTGGGGACTAATGACTCAGAATCAGGAAGTGATAATATTACTATATACAGTAGATACACATGTACACATACTGACATATAGGTCCTTACCAAAGCTTCCTCCTTATTTGCAACAGAGACTATGGCAGGGACTTGTAAAGCATCTACCACATTCCCAGGCCTTCCTCCTCCAGAAGCTAGTCACCAATAATTTAGTATTGTTGATGTGTCCAGCAACCCCAAGCTATCTCAGGAGAGACTGGTACTTGCTTTCTCCTTCCAAATTCCCAGAAGGTTTCCCAGGGCTATGCAATGAGCCAGTGTGACAAATATCTGCTCTCATATTCCTACCCACCCACTCATCCATCCATCCATCCATCCATCCATCCATCCATCCATCCATCCATCCATCCATCTATCCATCCATCCATCCATCCATCCATCCATCCATCCATTCATCCACTTTTATTAAATACTTACTATGCACATGGCATTATGCTATATGCTATGGATATGAGAGGAAAATAAAATAGTTCCTGCCCTCAAAAAGCATGCATCCTATTTTAGGAAACAACACATCTTATACATATATAAGTATATAATGTTGGGTCTGGAGTCAGGAAAACCTGAGTTCAAATCTGGCCTCGTTTACTTACTAGTTGTATCACCATGGGCGAGTCACTTAACCTGTTTGCCTCAGTTTCCTCATCTGTAAAATGGGGATAATAATAGCACCTACCCCCCAGGGTGGTTATAAGGATCTAATGAGATAGTATTTGTAAAATGCTTAGCACAGTGTCTGTCACATAGTAACCACCATATAAATGTTAATTATTTGTGCTATTATGAAGTAATTATTTTATTAAGTCATGTAATAGTAAGTATTATATTACTAGCTATTATTAAGTAAGCACGCATAAGAAAGTCCCTTCATAAATAAGACCTTCATAATGTCTTATAAATAAGACTTTCATAAATATTTGTTCATTGAATTAAATCAAACAAATTGAGAAGCAGTATGGTGTGGCAGATAGAGTCTGGACTGGGAATTAGAAAGACCAGTGTTTAAATTATGCCTCTGACATTTACTAGCTTTGTGACCCTGGGCCAGTCAGCCTCTCTAGACTCAGTTTCCTCATCTGTCAAATGAGGGAGTTGAGGCCTCATCTGTAAAATAAAGGGACTAGACTAGGTTGATTCCAGCTTTATAAATCTATGATGAATCTAAATCCTATGAATTTGAGCCTGATAGTGTGGGCTCAGGACCCCCCTCCCCCACCCCAGAAGCTTTCTTCTCTGAAATAGGAGTTAAGATAGGAGGAATGTCCTGCCCTTGCTATCAGTGGGGAAACCTGTTTGCCTACACCATTTCCCAGGAGTCTCAAGGCCACTAGGTGGAGCTTTACGGGGGCAGCTTGGGGCAGGCCCAACCGGATTTCTGAAGAGGAGGCTTCTTGAAGATCCATTTTTTAGTATTTGAAGGCTCCATATGGAAGACATACTAGATTTGTTCTGTTTGGCCCTAGAAGGCAAAACTAAGAGAAAAAAGATGATGGTTGCAAGGAGACAACTTTTTTTCTTTTTTTTTTCTGATTCCAATTTAAATACTGTACTTGGCTTCTGGGAGGAGGGAAAAACCAGCATTAGGGAGGCCAATTGAAATAGAAAAGTGATAAATTCCTTGCACATACTAGGTACTTAATAATTTTTTGTGAATGAAATGATAATAACCCTGAAATCTCCTGAATTTCACAAGGCTTGTCAAGGTATTAAAATATTGTTTGAGGATGAGAACAGGGAAAGCAGGTGAGAAAGAGTGAATAAAAGTTATCTAAATGTTCAGCTTTGGCAAATACTGGCAAAAGAAATCCTCCAACTGCTTTGACTCTTTGAAGGAGCAGGAAGGGAGACTTTGGGATGCTTTTCAAGTCCTAGGATGTCAGATTTAGGCTGCTCCATAAGATGTGCAGGTGAAGTGAAATAGTTCAAATAGCTTTCACAGGCCAGAATTAAAATGGTGCTTGTGCCTTCAAAAGTGGGGTTGGGAAAAAATTACTTATTTGTTTCTCCTGTATGCTAAGAATTGCTGTTTCACTGCCACAAGGTTTCCTCTCTCCAGTCTATCCTTCACAAAAGTGCCAAAGCTAACTTCATAAAGTGCAGACCTAACTATGTTACTCTGCTGGGCAAGAAGCTCCAATGACTCCCTATTGCCTTAAGAATCAAAAGCCTCTGCTTGAGTTTTTTTTTAATAAGCTTTTATTGATGTCATTTGTTTTTTGAATCACCATAGTTTTCCTCAGTATTCCTTCCCCAGCCCTTCTAGGAGAGTCATTCCATATAACAAATAGTATTTTTTAAGACAAAAAGAAGAGGAAAAAAATCAGCACAAGTGATTAATACAGTGGAAATGTCTGGAAACATGTGCTTCACTTGTGGACCTCTCCCCTTGGCAAGGGATTGAGCTGGGAGTGTCTTCTTGTATCTCTTCTTTTGAGTTATGCTTATACTTTCGCAACATTCATTTTTGATTTTTGTATTGTAGTTGTTCTTTCTATTTCCATTGTAGTCACTGTGTATATTGTTTTCTTGGCTCTGTTTACCTCATTTTGCATCAGTTCAAGGAGATTTTTCCCATGCTTCTCTGTATTCATTACACCATCCTTTCTTACAATGCAGTAATATTCCATCATATGCATGTAACACAATTTGTTTGGTGATTTCTCAATCAACGGGCATCTACTTTGTTCCAAATTCTTTGCTATCACAAAAAGTGCTGCTTTAAATATTTTGGTGTATGTCTGGACTTTTTTTTTCTCTTAACAGTGGCCTCTTTGAGGAATAAGCCCAGGAAGAGAGTTTCTGGGTCAAAGAATATGGACATTTTAGACACTTTATTTGCATAATTCCAAATTTATTTCCAAAATGCTTGTACCAATTCACAGCTCCACCAACAATGTACCAGGATGCTTATCTTCCACAATTCCTTCAACATTGACTATTGCCATTTTTGGGTCATTTTTATCAATTTTCAGGGGATGAGGCAAAATCTCAGAGTTGTTTTAATTTGCATTTCTCTTATTATTAGAGATTTGGAGTATCTTTTCATGTGGTTGTGAATATTTTGTAATTCTTCTTTTGAGAACTGTTTATTCATATACTTTGACCTCTGATTTACTGTGGGAATAATCTGTTTGACTTTTGAAATGCTTCACAACTTGGCTCTAATATGTGTGTGTGTGTGTGTGTGTGTGTGCGTGTGTGTGTATGCACACACACATAACTTGGCTCTAACATACCTTTTCAGCCTCATTATATATATATATATATATATACACACACACACACACACACACAATACATATGTATGTATATAAGTATGTGCATACCTATATATATACATATGTATGTATGTATATAGGTATATATATGTGCACACACACTGCCTGGCTGACAGAAAAGGGAGCAAGCAACATGGTCCAGAGCACTGTATTTGGAGAAAGAGAAGTTGGTTTGAATCCCAGTTCCTCTACTTTCTACCTGTCTGACCTTGGGCAAATTACTTATTCTCTCTGAGCTTCATTGGTAAAAATAAAGGTCCCTTTCAGCTCTAATCAATTAATGATGCTGTGAATATACAATAATAATAATGATAGCTAACATTTATACGGTACTTAGTATATGTCAAGTGCAATTATCCCATTTGATCCTCACAACAACCCTGGGAGGTAGGGCTATTAGGTTCCCATTTTATAGATGAGGCAAACTGAGGCAAACAGAAGTTAAGTGATTTGCCCAGGGTCACACAGCCAGTAAATATTAGAGGCCTGATTTGAACTCAGGTCTTTCTGACTCCAGGTAGTGCTCCATCTACTGCATCAGCTAGCTGCATCATCAAAGGTAGGAGGTATAATGGGTTAATTCCCATCATTTTTAGAATCACATATTTAGAACTGGAAAGGACTTTAGAGATCATCTAATCCACCCCCCTCACTTTACAGTTGAAGAAACTGAGTCCTTGAGAGGTTAAATGATTCTGGCAGTCACACAGGTTCCAGGCAGCGGAGCCAAGCTTTGAACCCAGGGTCTGTGACTCCAAATGCAGCGCTCTTCCTCCTTGTACTATGTTGTCTCTAATCCCTTTCATTGAAAAGTGCTTTATAAATATGTAACTAAGTAAAGAAATAAATCTAGGACTTTTTATGTTATGATCTCACCTTACGTTATGATCTGGCTTCTGTCTGTCAACACCTGTATGGGAAGAGTCCAAGGCAAACTTATGGAGTGGAGGTGGAGGTGACCCAGTGTGCTCTCCCAGCACTGAGATAATGCTTCAGTGGGTAACTTTCTTGCTAATCTATCTTGGATTACATTTAAGACAGCTGGGGAGCCAGGGGTTGTCGAGCCATGCTCATGAGGTGGGGCACGAGCCAGTAAGTCAATAAGCATTTATTTAGTGCCTACTCTGTACCAAACACTGTGCTGATTGCTGGGGATACATAGAAAGGCAAAAGACAGTCTCTGCCTTTGAATAGCTCACAGTCTAATGGGAGAAAAGGGACTCTTGCAGTTTCTCAGCAACAGAAGAGTTAGATCAAATTTTCTATGAGGAGGGAGAAGGGTGGAGAAAGAACTCTGGATCCGGAGTCAGAAAACCAGGGTTTGACCCTACTAGTTGCACCACTCGCTAGCTTTTCTTTTGTTGCTCAGTCATTTCTGTTGTGACTCTCTGTGATCCCTTTCGGGGTTTTTTTTGGCAAACATACTGGAGTGGTTTGCCATTTCCTTCTCCAGCTCATTTTACAGATGAGGAAACTGAGGCAAACAGGGTTAAGTGACTTGCCCAGGGCAACACAGCTTGTAAGTGTCTGAGGACAGATTTGCACTCAGGAAGATGAGTCTTTCTGACGGCAGGCTTGGCACTCTGTCTCCTTCACCACCATGCTGCCCTGCAGCTTTTCTACTTTTTGCAATCAATTCCCCTGTTTGGGCCTCAATTTCCTCATCTGTGAAATGAAAAAGTAAGGCTAGAGGATGTCTTCTGGCTCTAAGTCTCTGATCCTATAAGCAGATGTTTCTTTCCACCTTCCCCTCCAGGTAATTTAAAAGAACTCTTTTCTCTTGATGGCTTTACTACCAAATGGAGTCTTCCTCTGGCTTGGTTTTTGCTAATTCTTATGAATTACACTTCTAGCTATCCCTTCCCTGCTTTTTTTCCCCCAGCTCTGCTCCTTTCTGCACACAAATGGATATCTTATCAGAGTTAACTGTGGCTTCCTTAAGGTAGTTGTAGCTAAAACTCCATTAACACCCAGTGATCCTAACCCTCAATGTGACAATGGTTACTCAAAGCCAGGGCTTTCACTGTTTCTTAGCTTTGAATGTCAATGCAATGAACGTGTATGGGATTCTCCTTCAACGTCCCCTCACCAGGGCTTTTATTTTCCAAACCATTCTCACTTCCAGTGATGGGGCCATCTCCAGTCGTCCTGATCTATATTTTACCACTGGACCCAGACTGGAGGAGAAAGTGAGGTTAGTGACCTTGCACAGCCCTCCTTCACTTAAATCCAATTTATTTGCAAGTCATGGCATCATCTTCTTGATGTCAGGGTCCTCATCAAGAAGTACAAACAGCAACAACAACTTCCAGGGATAATTGGATGTCTTTTACTTATTTAACAAATAAATGCATGTTTCTGTCTTATTTAATAATAATTATATAAATAATAACAATGTCTTACCCTTTTAGAATGCTTTTATCACATTGATCAACTCATCTTTTCTTCACAATAATCCTGTAAAGTAGGTAGGATAATTGTTAGAATCTCCATTTGATGGAAAAAAACACTTAGTCCTAGGGAAGCAAATAGAAGTGAATCTTCTCAGAATTTTTGATGGAGAGAATAAGGTCAGACCTCAGAAGTCATCTAGTCTAATCTCATTTTACAGAAAAAGAAACTGAGACCTGGAGATGTCATTTGCCCAAGTCACACACGTAGTAAGTATCAGAGATGGGTTTTGAACCAATTCCTCTGACCCCATTCTCAATATTCTCTACACTGTGCCAGGCTAGATCAGTCATGGTATTATGGTATTATAATAACTGGAAATTTGGGGCTATTCACCTCAGAGACTGGTTGCCTCCATATATCCCAAAGAGTCAGTTTACCAAACAAGTCCTTTTGTTCAACTTTTGTTACCTATGGTCGTGCCAGGTAAGTAAGGTGGAAATCTGTTTGTCAGGCATTGGTAAAGGAAATTCGCTCTATGTATATTTTCTATTTGTGGCATTTTCCCAAAGTCATCAGTGCCACAGGACAGGAAATGGAGTGCCAAAGTGGAAAACAGTGTAGAAAAAAATAACTTTTAATGGACAACTCACCATTTGGCTTTGTGCTGTTGCTGCCAGGCTCTCAGACAATTCTTTTTTTTTTTTTTTTTTGATTAATGATGATGTTTCTAAATATAATACTAGTTAGATAACAGTTCTGGTTACGGAAAGTGTTGAACAATCCTGGGATAGCCTAGAGAAGTCTTGCTGGCATTTTATCCAACAAATACCAGCATTGCATTAAATCTAGGATTCTTAACCTGGGATCTGTGAACACGTTTGAAACTATGGATATTTTGGTAATTTCTATTTTTATATAATTCCTTTACAATTGGATATATTTTCTTTTATTCATTCTGAAAAAGGGTCCCTGGGCTTCTCCCAACTAACACATACAAAAGATTTAGAAAGCCTGTACTAAAAGATTCCTGGCTTTCACATGTTTCCTGAGTGGCCTATTGAAAATCAAATAGCTTGAGCCCTGAGGGTCCATCCTGGACCACTCCCTACTATGTTTTCTCCTAACATACTTTGACTTTTGTCCTTCCTGCAGATCAATACTAAGAAACTAAGGACTCCTTTGGGAACCACCTAATCATAGTTTTTGGGATAGAAGTGAAATGAAGATCATTGAGGTCAATTTTTGGATATCTGAAATAATTTTTGTTCAGTTTGGCTATTTCATCTAAAATAAAAGTCATTAACAGATATGATAAATGACAAATAGACATACTTAATATTGTGTTTAAGACATCCTAGTAGTTGTTTAAAAAATGAAACAATTCCTTTGCCACTTTTAGAGGAAAATGACTCTTATTTCCCTCAATAGGGCTGTTTGCCTCAGTTTCCCCATCTGTAAGGTGGTGATGATACCTCCTAGGGTTGTTGTGAGGAAAAAATGAGATGATATATGTTAGGACATTGCAAACCATAAAGCACTATATAAATACTAGCTATTACTGGCAGCTTTGGGGGCAGCTAGGTGGCATAGTGGATGGAATGCCAAGACTCATTTTCCTGAGTTCACATCTGGACTCAGACTCTTACTAGTTGTGTCACCCTGGGCAAGTCACTTAACCCTGTTTGCCTCAGTTACCTCATCTGTAAAATGAGCTGGAGAAGGAAATGGCAAACCACTCTAATATCTTTGCTAAGAAAACTCCAAATGGGGTCACGAAGAATGACTGAATGACTGAACAACCACAACAAAGTGGTGCAGATAAGATTGTTGGGCTTGGAGTCAGGAAGACCCGAGTCAAAATTCAGCTCAGACACTTACTAGCTTTGTGACCTTGGGTAAGTCACTTAACCTCTCTATTTGTCTCAGTTTTCTCATCTGTTAAGAAATAACACTTACTTTGCAGGGTTGTTGTGAGGCTCAAATGAAATAACATTTGTAAAGTGCCTGGAACATAGTAGATGTTTTATAAATGTTAACTATCCTAATTTTTATTATTATTATTTCCACGAAGGGCACAGGGGTATGCTGGTAAATGTTTAACAACTGGCTCTCCAAAAAAAAAGAAAAGAAAAGAAAAAAGTTCTCAAGACATACTTTTAAATTTAATCTGAATTATTAACATTTTCTCCATCACTTTCTTAAGTTTAGACAATCGACAAAATGATAAATTAATTTCTAAGTTGTAAATGCTCACACTGAAAATTTAACAGTTGACTCCCTGAGTAGCATACCCTTGCCTCTTCCACTTTCCTATTGCCACTCATTGCCAGCTCAGCAGAACTAAGGCAAGGTTGCTTTAAAAAAAATAATAAAAAGCAAAAACAAAGAACCTGAGTTCTATTGCCTTTTGGACCTGTCCCCTGCTGGAGAGAGGGGAAGGAAGGGAGGAGAAGAAAACTATGGGCCAGGCACTGTGCTAAGCACTTTACAAATATTATCTCATTTGATCTTCACAACACTTCCATGAGGTAGGTGTTATTATCATTCTCATTTTACAGCTGAGGAAACTGAGACAAACAGATGTTAAGTGACTTGTGCTCAGGGTCCTAAGCTAGTAAGCGTGGGAGGCCAGATTTCAACCTGAGTCTTCCTAACTCCAGGCTCAGTGCTTTATCCACTGTGCCCCTTAGAGCTCTAAGTGGAGGACAGATATCCTTTACTGATAGGCCACATCATCTCAGTCCAATGATGAACTTCTTCCTTGCCTTATTTAAAGCTTCCCCTTCCTTGGCTCCTACCCAACTCTTTTCTCTCACTTCCTCCTACTTGCCTGATCATTATCTTTCCCAAATTCAAAGCTGCCACCTGAAATTGCAGCTCTTCCATATGTCCCTAAAACCTCTCCTAGGAACTGCTCTCTGTCTGAAGTGATGAGCCTCACTCACTGAAAAGAATCCCTGCCCCTAAAGGGTGGAGTTGGAGAAGGGAAATGCATATATTTAAAATCTTATCAGTCTCTTCATCTAGTATTCTGTTTAAATATTATTTCTTGTCCTACTTAGATCATAAACCCCTTAGGCATGGGCCATGCCTCTACATGCACAGCATAGAGCAGAAAACACTGTCGGCACTCGACAGATTAGTAATAATGTAGTTTCAAAATATTAATAATTGGAGGATGTAGGTATACATTTTTTAAGCGGCAGGAAACTTTAGCTAGAAATGCATTTCCCAGGAGCAACAGTAGGAGTCTTGACAAGAGAATCTTGAGTCCTGAGATTTACATCCCTGCTTTCAGCAAAATATCCATGACTTTTGACACTAGGGGATGTTTATATATGAGTGGGTGAGTGGATGCTATGATAAACAGTTAAACAAAACCTCTCTGAGAACTTTGAGTCCTGCCAAGTGAAATCTGGGGCCACATAGACGGCAATAACAAGTAAACAGCTCTGGGACAATCCTGTAGTGACATAAGGACAAAGAAATTGATAAATGGAGTGCTTTGAAAAAAATCATTATTATTTTGATTATTAGCATTTGCAGGCAGGGGTCCCAGTGTGTTCTTTAGAATAAATATATGCTGGGTCAGACCAGTGAAATATCTGCTGGTTCACCATTCTCCCTGATTGTTTTATCAAGAGACGGTGAAAAAGTAGAGTATGTGGCCACCACCATAGAGATACCCAGAGAACATTCAAAATATCCCTTAAGAATTGAAATAGATCTGGAGAATGTTGTAGCTAGAAATGACCTTAGAGCTATATGTAAGTCATAGATTTAGAAGTAGAAAGGGGACTTTAACATCATCTAGTCCAAAACCTTAATTTAATAATGGAGGAAACTGAGGCCCAGAGAAGTAGCTTGTCTATCGTTACTTTCAGAGCCAAATAAAGAAGGTCCCAAATCTGTAAGAATACAAGCCATTCATTCCCCAGTTGATAAATGGCCAAAGGATATGAACAGGCAGTTTTCAAATGAAGAAATCAAAGCTATTTATAGGCATATGAAGAAGGGCTCTAATTAGATTAGATAAATGCAAATGAATACAACTCTGAGGTACCACCTCACATCTATCAGATTAGCTAATATGACAAAAAAGGAAAATGATAAGTATTGGAGTGGATGTGGGCAAATTGGAACACTAATGCTTTGTTGTTGGAGTTGTGAACTGATCTAACCATTCTGGAGAGTAATTTGGAACCATGCCAAAGGGCAACGAAACTGTGCATATCCTTTGATCTAGCAATACCACCACTAGGTCTGTATACCAAAGAGATCATAAAAAAGGGAAAAGGACCTACATGTGCAAAAATATTTGTAGCAGCCCTTTTTGTGGTGGCAAAATATTGGAAATTAAGGGGATGCTCATCAATTGGGGAGTGACTGAACAAGTTGTGGTATATGAATATAGTGGAATAGTATTGTGTGGATAAACAGGCAGATTTCAGAAAAAGCTGGAAAGACTTGTACAAATTGATGCAAAGTGAATTGAGCAGAACCAGAAAAACATTGTACACAGTATCAGCAACATTGTGTGATGATCAACTATGAATGACTCAGCTCTTCTCAGTAACACAACAAGTACAAAGACAAGTACAAAGTACAAAGACAAGTACGAAGGACTTACAAAGGAGATAAAGAAGTAAGGGACTCTGAAAGCAGATTGAAGCATACTTTTTTCACTTTTTTTTTCTGTTTTTTTTCCCCCTTTAGATATGTTTCTTCTTTCGCAACTGTGACTAATATGGAAATATGTTTTACACAATTGCTCATATTTAACCTATATCAAATTGTCTACCATTTTAGGAAGAGGAAAGGAGAGAGAGGGAAGGAAAAAAATTTGGAACTCAAAATCTTGTAAAAGTGAATGCTAAAAATTGTCTTAACGTATAATTGGGAAAAAATAAAATACTATTAAAATTTTATTTATTTTTTTAAAAATTTATTTATTTTTAGTTTTCAACATTTACTTCCACAAGATTTTGAGTTCCAAATTTTCACCCCATCTCACCCCTCCCCCCACCCCTAGATGGGCATGCATTCTGACTATCCCTTCCCCTAGTCTGCCCTCCCTTCTATCTCTCCCCCCCTTATCTTATCCCCTTCCCTTTCTACTTTCCTGTAGGGCAGGATGGATTTCTGTACCCCATTTCCTATATTTCTTATTTCCCAGTTGCATGTGAAAACATTTTTTTTAAAGATGTGTTTTTAAAACTTTGGGTTCCAAATTTTCTCCCTTCCTCCCTCCCCACTCACCTTCATTGAAAAGGCAAGCAACTCAATATAGGTTATACATGTGCAGTTATGCAGAACACTTCCATACTAGTCATGTTGTGAAAAACTAACTCTATTTCCCTTAATCCTATCCCACCCCACCATTTATTCTATTCTTTCTTTTGACCCTGTTCCTCCTCAGAAGTGTTTGCTTCTGATTACCCCCTTTCCCAATCTGCCCTCCTCTCTATCATCCCCCTGTTCTCTTGTCCCCTTCTCCCCCTATTTTCCTGTGGGGTAAGACAGATTGCCATACCCAGTTGAGTGTGTGTGTTATTCCCTCCTTAAGCCAAATCCTATGAGAATAAGATTCATTCATTTCCCCTCCACTGTAAGAGCCTTTTCTTTTCTGTTTTTTTTTTGTGAGATAATTTACCCCGTTCTACCTCTCCCTTTCTCCTTCCCCCTTAATTTTAAAATAAAATACTATTAAAAAAAAAAGGTCCGTACTAGTGAGAATAATGAATCCCATTAAATAGTGACCTTATTTGTATTCACACTGAATATTTCCAATGGACTGGAATGAAATATGGTAATTAGTTCCAACACATTGGGAATATTCAGTGTGAATCCAAATAATGCATAACAACTTTGCATAGTACAAATTTGTGTTAATTAGGTATCACTGCACCACGAGAAGGACTAGAATAAGCATTTCTGCTTCTTCCAGTACCTTACTCAGTAACCTTCAAAATCAGGTGAAAGAGCTGAATTGTGCTTAGATATATATGCTTGTAGGACTTTTAAAACTTTATTTATGCATTTCATTTTTCACATCACAATCACTTTCCCATGCCCCCTGCCATTGTATTTTTTTTCTTACAATGGCAACAACAATAGTTAAGCACAGTTTCAATATAGGGACAGCACTGGAAAGAGTTTGCAACATTTTGTAACAGTAGTTTACCACTTTTACTGAAGAGGAAAATGTATTCCAATGTCAGTCACTAGGAAACAATATTAATTGTTATATTTGTTGACTAGTCAGCATGCATTTATTAGACACTTACTATGTGCCAGATTTTGTGCTAAACTGGGGATACAAAGAAACCAAAAACATGGTGCCTGCCCCCAGGAAGTTCATATTCTAACGAAGGGAGAAGATGACATGAAAACAACCATGCACATACAAAATGTATACAGTGTAAATAGTTCTACTGTTTTTTAATATTTTTATTTGTATTATTTTAGATTTGGTTTATGTTATTCTCCTAGTTCTTCTGTTTTTGTTCAACAACAGTTTACAAACATCTTCCTGGGTTTCTCTGAATTCTACATATTCGTTGTTCCTTATAACACAATATTACATTTATATACCATAATTTATTCAACTATTCCACAATTGGTGGATACTTTACCCACTGTTATTTTGCTATTAGAAGTGAGACTATGAATATTTTTTGTATATTTGGGACTTTCTTCCTGTCTTTGTCTTCCTTGGGAAGTGTGCCTGCAGTGTGGGTCACCTAGGACAAAGGGTTTAATGTGTTTAGTAAATTTTCTCACATAATTTCTGATTGATTTCTAGAAGAGTTGGAACAATTCACAGCTCTGCCAGTAATGCATAAGTCTGCTTGTCTTCTACAGTCACTATTTCAGTATGGTATTTTCTCATCTTTGACAATTTTATGGGTGCAAAGTAATACTTCACAGTTTATTTAATTTGCATTTTTCCCTATGGCTGTTGATAGTTTACATTTTGGGGGGAAATTTTTTGTTCATATCCTTGGCCACTTGTCTATTGAGGAGAAAGTATTAGTTAACCTTAACATTTATGCCAATTCCTTATAATAATGATAATAGCTAAGATAGTGCTTTAAGGCTTATAAAAGTACTTTATACGTATTTAATCGGATCCTTGCACCAACCCTGTAAAGTAGGTGCTATTATTATCCCCATTTTGCAAATGAGGAAACTGAGGAAGATGGAAAGTTAAGTGTCATCTGGGGTCATATAGCTGGTAAAGAGTCTGAGGTAAGATTAAAATGTATGTCTTTCTGATTCCAAATCCAGAACTCTATCTACCGTATCAGTCAATATTTATTAAACACCTACTATACTCCAGGAACCACAAAGCGTAGAGGATACAGAGAAAAGCAAGACACTCAGAGAACTCACAGACTGATAGGGGAGAGATAACATCAAAAGAACTATGTATCAACCAGATATATGAAGGATAACCTGGAAATAATAAATGGAGGGAAGGCACTAGCATTTAGAGGCATCAGGAAATATATCTTATAGAAGATAGAATTTTATCTGGGATGTGAAGGAAGTAAGGAAAGTGAAGAGGCAGAAATGAGAAGGGAGAGTATTCTAGGCATCAGGGACAACCAGAGAAAAACCCAGGAGTCTGACGATGGAGGCCAGATGGAGGAGTAGCAGGGAGGCCAGTGTCATTGGATTGCAACTGCCTCTATATATCTTATATCTCTTACATATACCCTCATACATCTTGGATGGATGTTAGGGTTTTTTTTTTTTTTTTTTGAGGCAATTGGGGTTAAGTGACTTGCCCAGGGTCACACAGACAGTAAGTGTCAGAGACCGGATTTGAACTCAGGTCCTCCTGACTCCAAGGCCAGAGCTCTATATACTGTGCCACCTAGCTGTCCTTTTTTTTTTTTTTTAAGGCTATTGGGGTTAAGTGACTTGCCCACAGTCACACAAATAGTAAATGTCAAGTGTTTGGTCTTAGGTCAGATTTGAACTCAGGTCCTCCTGACTCCAGGGCCGGTGCTCTATACACTGCGCCACCTAGCTACCCCGTTAGCTTTTTTTTAAACAGAGATATTTGATGGAAAGATTTTTTTTCCCCAATTGCCAGTTTCTCTTTTTCTTCTTCTTCTTCTTCTTCTTCCTTTTTTTTTTTTTTTTTGCTGAGGCAATCGGAGTTAAGTGGTTTGCCCAGGGTCACACAGCTAGTAACTGTTAAGTGTCTGAGGCCAAATTTGAACTCAGATCCTCCTGACTCCAAGGTTGGAGCTCTATCCACTGCGCCACCTAGCTGCTTCCTTCTCTCCTTACTCTTTTTGCATTGATTTTATTTGGGCAATAGTTTAAAATTTTTTAATGTAATTAAAATTGTCTATTTTGTCCTTCATAATCATCTCTATGCTTTGTCTTTTTATGAATTCTTTCCCAATTGTAGCTGTACAAAGTGCTTCCTTCTGTTCTCTTCCAAACTTTTTAATGATGTGTCCTTTTATATTTGGACCACCTATTTACTTAGAGTTTGTTGTGATGTATGGTGTAAGATGCATTCTAAATTTATTTCTCATCAATCTACTTCCCCATTCCCCCTACAAATGAGTCCCCTTCTCTCCCTCCTCCCCCACCCCAGTAGTTAGTGTTCTTGGAACACTGGGTTACTATGTTCATTTGGCTCTAGGTCTTGCTTATTTAGTCTGTTCTACCTTTAATAATTTTTCATCAGTAGCAAAAAATTTTGGTAATTTCTGATTTATAATATAGTTTGAGATCTTGTAATGCTTAGTTACTTTTATGCTTATTTTAAACAATTATTTCTCTTGATTTTTTTTGCCTTGGTTAAATAAGAGTACGATTAACATTTCTGCCATTTTACAGTTAATTATGATTTTTTATACTTTTGAATTATTAATTATTTTTGTTAGGGTATCATTTGTTGCTGAGATATATTTATATTCCTTAATTTTGTTTTTAGAAATATTCATAGTTTTCTTAAATCTACTTTTTTTTTTTTACAATTATTTGTTTGGTTCTCCAATTTCTGTTTATCTTCCTCTTAGATTTATGTAGGTCAGAAGGAAGAACATTGAAATCTCCTTTTTTGTTTTACTATCAAATTTTTTTTTTGCATTTCAGTTAGTTTTTCCCTTAAGAAATTAGATACTATGCCATTTGGTTCACATATATTTAATAGTGATTTATTTCAATTTCTATGATGCCTTTAGGTATAATATAGTTTCCTGTTTTTTCTACTTGGCATTAACTGGTTTTTGTGTCCTATTTGAAATCATGATTTTTTTTTGGAATTATTTAAAACATAATAAGTTTTGTTTTACATCCAATAAAGGGAAAAAGGCATAGGTTCATCTTGGATACAACCAATCAATCAATAAAAATTTGTTAAGTACCTTTTGTGTGCCAGGCACTGTGCTAAATGCTGGGGATATAAAAAAGGACAAAAGACCATTCCAGCTAGGGGGAGACAATGTGCAAACAAATATATACAAGCAAGCTATATACTGGATAAATAGAAAATAATTGATGGAGGAAAGGCGCCAGAATAAGAGGGGTTAGGAAAGGCTTACTATAAAAGATGGGATTTCAGTCTAGACTTAAAGGAATCCAGAGAGGTCAGTAGCTGGTGTTGAGGAAGGAGAACATTCCAGCCATAGGGAAGAGCCAGAGAAAATGCCTGGAGTGGAGAGATGCAGTGTCTTGTGTGAGGCATTGTAAAGAGATCAGTGTCAGTGGATCAGAGTACATGTTGGGGAGTAAGGTGTGAGAAAACTGGAAAAGTAGAAGGGGGCTAGGTTATGAAGGGCTTTGAATGCCAACCAGAGCATTTTGTATTTGATCCTGGAGGTGATAGGGAGCCACTGAAGTTTGAGTAGGAGGGCAGATTGACATAGACCAATGCTTTAGGAAAATCACTTTAGTGACTGAATGGAGGATGGATTGGTGGGGGCAGAGACTTGAGGCAAGTAGATCCACCAGCAGGCTAATACAAAAACCTTATAGTATGTAACTACATTTTGTGACTTTATCATGTGAGATGGTAGTGTTAGTGGTGGTGGTGGAGGAGGATGAAGGCAGGATCACATCTCCTCTCCCTTTCACTGGTAATTTGAAATGTAAATTTTGCCCTTTACTTGTGATTTACTTTATCTTGTGATTTGACAACTTTTCTTGTACTTCATTGTTCTCTTCTTTATTTGGAACTGAAATACTGTCTAGTTTTTGATCTTAATCAATCGACAAGCAATTATTTAATGCCTATTACCTTATGTGCCAGGCACTGTTGGCCCTGGGAATAGGAAGACATCAATGAAATGGTATGTCTGAGTGAAGAAGTGTGGTGATAAATGCTTAAGAACCAGCTCTGAAAGAAATGACGTACATGTGCTACACTTTAAGTTTAATGAACATTTTCTCCATCTTTTTCTTAAGCCTGGACTAGACAATCAACAAAACCATAAATCAGACTTTTACTTATTTATTTATATTACTCAATTCATTTTATTTATTTAGGCCTTTAATTAATTTATTTGAGCCTTTCTTTCTTTCTTTAAGCCTTTGCCAATTTCTAAGGTATAAATATACACACAGAAAATTGAACAATTAGTCCTCCCAGAGCTGGTTTGAGCTATCCCTAGCATCTCCCTGTGTAGGTACCTTTTAACATTCTTTTTACTTGAGCAAATTGAGGTGGAGAAGTAAATGGCAAACCACTCCAGTATCTTTGCCAAGAAAACCTCAAATGGGGTCATGAAGAGTTAGACATGGTTGAAAAATGACTGAACAGCAAAAAATGGCATATACACTATATGTAAGGCATATAATATGGCATAGACTATATGCCTTACATATCATATAAGTGCCTCCTATAATAAGGCATTTACTATATGATAGTATCCAGGAATGCAAAGACAAAAAGAAATAGTGCCTGCTTTCAAGGAGTTTTCATTTTATTTAGAGAGATATAATACATGCTCAGGAAAGTAAATATAAAGTATTTACAAAATAATTTCAGGAGGGGAAGAGTACCACAGGTGGGGATCAGAAAAGGATTTCTGTAGGATATTGTATGTGAAGTGAGAGTTGAAGAAAACCAGGGATATAAAGAATGGGAAGTAAGGAGGAAATACATTCTAGGCATGGGGGGACAGCCTATTTATTCAAAGACACAGAGATGGAGTTTGTTCATTTATTCATTCATTCAACAAACATTTATTAAGTGCTTGCTATATATTTTCTTTTCTTTTTTTCTTTTGGAGGCAATTGGGGTTAAGTGACTTGCCAGGGCCACAAAGCTAATAAGTGTCTAAGGTCAGATTTGAGGTCATAGGCCAGGAGGCCATCTCCAGTAATCCTGATCTATATCCGGCCACTGGGCACAGATGGCTCCGGAGGAGAAAATGAGGCTGGTGACCTTGCACAGCCCTCCCTCACTTAAATCTAATTCACTTGCAAGTCATGGCATCATCTTCTTAATGTCATGGTCCTCCTTCGAGCACAAAGCACAAACAACAACAAAAAGTCTGAGGTCAGAATGGAACTCAGGTCCTTCTGACTCCAAAGCTGGTGTATTATCTACTGCACCACCTAGCTGCCCCTCGCTATGTAATTTCACATTTACACGATCTCATTGAATTCTTGTGATCACCCTGTGAGGTGCTCAGGGCAGGTGTGATTTTCTTTGCTTTATAGATGGGGAAACATCTTCAGACACACTATGTGACTTGTTGCAGGTAGAGCTGTGATAAGAATACAGACCTTCTGTCATTGACTTCAATGTTCTTTCTAGTAAACAACTCTAATACATGATACATCTGGACCCTAACAAAAGACCTGTTTGCTAGGCTAGTGTAGAAAGGGATAATATTGAACCAATGAACTGACTGATTGACTGGCTGTCTAAATAAACCACCAAGAGCATCTGCTCATCCTGTGTGACTTCAGGATAGAAGCAGCAGAGAAGGATCACTGAACTTGGAGTCAGAGGAGACTCAAGTTTGAGTCTTGCCTCTGGTGCTCACTGACCCTCACCTGCTCCAGAGCTTTACTTTCCTCTCCTGTAAATCAGGGGTAGGGGCTAATTGCACTTATGATTACATTGATGTAGAGAATGCCCAAATGAGCAAATTGCTTCTAGCTACATAAATTGGCGCCTTTTCTTCAACTTACAATCTTAGGGAGCTGCCAACACTGAGATATTGCCTTGTCCAAAGTCACACAGCCAGTATATGTCAGAGGCAAGACTTGATCCCTGGTCTTTAAGATCCAGTCTTCATCCATTTCACCATGCTGTCTCTCACCTGTAAAACAGAGATGACGGTTGTTGTTGTTGATTCATTGTTGTTGTTCAGTTGTGTCCAACTCTTTGTGAGCTTATCTATGAGGCTTTCTTGGCAAAGACACTGGAGCGGTTTGCCATTTCCTTCTCCAGTGTGTCCACATTTTACAGTTGAGGAACTGAGGCAAATAGGGGTTAAGTGACTCGCCCAAGGTCACACAGGTGGTGATTATATGAGGCTGAATTTGAATTCAGGTTTTCTCCAGTGCTCTATCTACTGCACCACCTAGCCTACCCACAAAATAGAAATTGTATGACTCTAACAGGACTGTTCTGCTGGTGAAATGATGTATATAGAATAATGTACAAGCCTTAAAGCTCTCTATAAATTTTGATTCATTATGTAGGGTACACAAGATACATAGGATTTGTATCTAGGCAGGACTCTATTTGGTAATGAAATGTGTTTTTAAATGGCTTGTTATAATCCCATAGAATGTAAGACCCTTGAGGACAGGGACTGTTTTGTTTCTGTCTTTTTATTCTCTGCGTCTAGCACTTGGTAGGGACTTAATAAATACTTCTTGAATCAAATTCAATACCTGACGAAGTGGCTGATAATGACTGATGGGTGGAACAAGGTTCAATTTTTAAAGCCTTAATTCCTTTTTCAGGTTGATTGCTGCCATCATGGGGAAAACACAGATAATGGACCTAGTCAGGAGGGCTGGGAAATTGCTGGAGTGACATTACAGAAAGGGATATAAGAGACTTAGATTGGAAAACGTAATTTGTGCCATCTATTCTACCTTATTTTTTTCCCTAAAAGCATCATATAGATTCAATGACTCTAAATGAACTCTAGGCCCCTATGATGTAAAAAATGAGGTTCTAGTGAGATCTATTTTAAATATGTCATATGACTTCTTGGCAGTCATGGAAAATCAGTAATTGAGGTGGCTATTCAAAGTCTTTCCTAGATTCCTAGCTTGTTAGGCCTGGAAGACATCTTAGAGAACACCTAGTGCAGACTCCTTATTTTCACAGATCATAGGATCATAGGTTTAGGAATGAAAGGGACCTCAGAAGTTGTTTCTTAAATTTAGAATAAAAGAAATAAAATTGAAAATTAAAAAGAAGTTATTTAATACAATTCTTTTATTTTACAGGTGAGGAAACTGAAGTATAGAAATGAATGATTGAATATATTAATGAATGCATGAATAGTTTTTCTTAAGCACTTTTTATGTGCCAGGCATTATCGTATGCTTGGTGGGTATAAATACAAATGTGAGACAAGTCCTCCACTCAAGGAGGCTACATTTTGGTAGGGAGGATGGATACAGCACATATTGTGGAATGATGGCCATGGGAGAGGTGTTTTTGGTTTGGGAAGTCACAGAAGGGTGAGAAGAGCAATAGGGCAGATTACTGACATTATTGATGTGCCCTTTCCAAATAATAGTAGTGTTAATTTGCTTTTGGTTCCCAGAGCCTGAGGTGGAAAGTGAATGGGGGAAAGAGGGAAAATGTGGGATTCCTACAGCAGTGAGGCAAAAGGCCATATAGCTGGGGTGCGGCATGGTTGGGTCTGAGTCTGGCTAGATGTAGTAGGCTCTCACCAATCAGGACAGAATAACTGTAGGGCAAGAGATACAGAACTGGGAGGCTTAGCTCCTTTAAGGAATGGTCTCTGGAGCTCTCTTTGGGGAGAACAGTATTGGAGGTGGCAGCAGTAAATGAAGATGGCAAGATGGCAGGAGTAAAGCCATGTTAAGTTGCTTCAGCGAAGTCATACAACTAATGGTAAATTTGGAACTTGTACCCATCTCTCTCTCTCTTTATTTATTTGGCAAGGCAATGGGGTAAAATGACTTGCCCAGGGTCACACAGCTAGTAAGTGTCAAATGTTTGAGGTCAGATTTGAACTCAGGTCTTCCAGAATCCAGGGCCAGTGTTCTATCCACTGTGCCATCTAGCTGTCCTCATACTCATTTCTCTTAACTCCTAGTCCATTGCCTTTTTTTCACTGTCCCTTACTACTCATGTACAGGAACCAGAGTCCTCTCACATAGCTGTTCTGATGCATCTGGCATTCAGTGAATCAAACCTATTTTTAGCTCATTTATGAAGCTGAAATCACGGATTGTAAGTAGTCATGGATATATAGCTCACCCTCCCCTCTTACCCTGAGATTCTTGGCCTGGAAATAATGAGACTGGGGACCCTTTTGCCAACTTTTCATGAAAGTAAAATATCTAGACCTTAGCTCTCTTAGATTGCATTTCTTCAGGTTAATGTTCCCTGAATTCTTGTTGTTGTTGAATCATTTCAGTTGTGTCTGACTCTCCATGACCCCATTTGGGATTTTCTTGGTAAAGATACTGGAGTGGTTTTCCATTTTCTTCTCCAGTTCATTTTCCAGATGAGAAACCAAGGCAAATGAGGTTAAGTGACTTGCCCAGGGTCACACACAGTTAGTAAGTGTTTGAGGCAGGATTTGAATTCAAGTCCTCCTGACTCCAGGGTTGATGCTCTATTCATTGTGCCACCTAGCTGCCCTCCCTGACATCAGGCACACCATAATAATGATAATGATAACAATGGTAATGATAACACACGATAGGAAATCAGATGCATAGGAAATCATAATAATGACTCACATTTATACAGTGCTTTAAAGCTTACAAAGCATTTTCTTCAACACCAATATAGTGCTTTTGGGTATATGAAAGCACAGCAAAAACAAGCAACTAGTTACTTAACACTGGTCTGAAAAGTTAGTCCACAGGACAATTGTTTGAAATGAACTGGTTGTATATTATCTTTCTCATAGGAGTAGCTTGAATAAGGCAATAGAGGAAGTTTATAATGGAGGTGTTCTAATGCTTAATTTATTAGTTGACTTTCTATGAGATACTAGATATGTTACTTACATTTTCTTGGGTTAGCTTGGTTTCTAAGTACAAAAAAGTCACGAATTTGCTCTTCAATGTACCTTCCTTCTACTCTCTCTATGTCTTGTTTGTACCTAAATATTTGCTTGTTGTTCCCCTCCCCCCATTATGAAGTACTCATCTATATCATTCCCACAAACTGTGAATGTCTCAGGGGACATGGTGCTGGGCCATCTCTCTTCTTCCTTCATTCTATTTTATTTTGTGATCTTATTGACTTCCATTGATTCAATTATTGTCTCTATGCCAATGATTCTCAGATCATTTATCCACTTTTCTCCTAACCTCTAGACTCGCATCTCCAATTACTTATTAGACACCTTAAAGTGAATGTCCCATAGATCTCCAATACTCTACTCATGTCTCGCTCCACCTTAAGCCCTTTTCTTCCTCTTAACTTCCCTATTACCATTGAGGGTATCACCATTCTCCCAGTCACCCAAGGTTGAAACCCAGATGTTGTCCTCAACTCCTGTCTCCCTCTCACTCCCAGATCTAACCAGTTGCCATGTCTTCTCATTTCTACCTTCCTAATATGTCTTGTATAGGGCATTTTCTTTCATCTGTTACTGGCAGCCTTCATCACCTCATTCCTGGACCATTGCCATAGACTGCCATTAAATCTCTTTGTCTGAAATCCCATCTCACTCCAGTTCATCCTCCATTCAGGGTCAAATTGATCTTGATAAAGAGGTCTGGCCATGTCACCTCTTTATTTAAGTGGCTCCCTATTACTTTCAGAATCAAATGGAAAATCCTGTTTGGCACTTGAAGGCATTCATATCTTGGCCCCTTTCTACCTTTCCCATCTTCTTACACATTACTTCTCCCACATACTCTTTGGTCCAGTGACATTGAGTAACAATAACAATAAATAGTAACTAACATTTTGATAGGGTCTTCTATGTGCCAGGCACTATACTAAATGTTTTACAAATATTATCTCATTGAATCTCATAACAACCCTTTGATGCAGGTGCCCATTATACCCATTTTACTGATGAGTAAACCAAGACATACAAAGGTAAGTGACTTGCCCAGGGTCACAGGGTCACATAACTATTAAGTGTCTGAAACCAGATTACAAACTTAGATTTTCCTGATTCCAGGCTTAGAGCCCTATATCCATTACGCCTCCTAGCAACCCGATTGGTCTTCTTGTTGCTCCTTGTATAAGACATTACACCCCCAAACTTCTTGCACTTTGACTGGCTATACCTCATGCCTAGATTGCTCTCCCTACTCACCTCCCCTTCCTGGCATTCTTCAAGTACCAGTTAAAATCCCAACTTCTAGAACAAGCCTTTCCTAATCCTTCTTAATGCTAGTACCTTCCCCTGTTGATTATCTATAATTTATCATGTGTGTAAATATATGTACATATAAAATATATTATATATGTATTATTTGTATCCAGTTGCTCATATTTTGTCTCCCTATCACATACTATGAGTTTCTTGAGAGCAGGACTATTTTTTTTTTTGCCTTTCTTTGTATCTTCAGCACTTAGCACAGCGCTTGGCAGTGCCTGGCACATAGCTTGTTAACTGACTGACTATGCAAGCAAATACAGATGACTGGGCCCATCATTGGTTTGCCCATTCCTTCTATCTTGTCTCTGGTGCCTCGCCAGTTGAGTATCCCTCCCTCACCCTCTGTAGCTGTATCACAACAGCAGCCAGAAGTAGCACTGGATATTCTCCAGTGAGGAAAAGCTAGGGTGTCTCTGAGCCAATGCCAACTGAAAGTTCAAGCGCAAAGTGATGGCCAATGGGAAGGTTCTGTGAAATGATCCAGGCTTTCTTGAATCTCATGAAGAATTTATAATGAGCAAATATTATGAGAAAAGAACATAAAACTTCTGTTTCATATTTAAACCTACAATGCCAAGGTCTGTTGTGGGTAGAGCATTTATGTTTTTCAAGTGTATTTACCTCAATAACTCGATGCAATACTGCCCTCAGATAACAATGTCACTTGTGCATTTTGGGCATGTAAATTTAAAGTGTCTAGTGCATGGTTGGTTGGAAATCTTCAAGAGAGTCCTCTTGGACGGGAAAATTTTGGAACATGAACTCTTACTTATTCATCAGCTTAATATCTACCTGGTCCACAATCCTTACTGGTAATCTGAGGGTTTTCTCATTGACTGAAGACTTATTTTCCATTACTGGAGAGCCCAGGAGTTTTAAGGAAAACAGCTGATGACATTTTTTAAAAATTATTTTTGACATTCTTTTTTATTTTTTTAAAATTTTGAGTTTCAAATTCTCTCTCTCCATTTCAACCCTCCACCACTAACTTTGAAGGTAAACAATATATCAGTTATACCTCTCAAATAATGCAAAATTTATTTCCATAGTAGTCATATTGTAAAACAAAGCAACAAAAATTGTAAACAAGCAAGAAAATTATACTTCAATTTGCACTCAGAGTTCATCAGTTCTCTCTCTGGAGGTGGATAGTATTTTTTTTGTCACAAGTTCTTAGGAATTGTCTTGGATCATTGTATTGATCAGAATAGCTGAGTCTTTCACAGTTGATCATTGTTACAACATTGCTGTTACTGTGCATGATGATCTCAGTCCTCATTTCACATTGCATCAATTCATACAGGTCTTGCCATGTTTTCTGGAAACTAGCCCCCTCATCATTTGTTATAGCACAATGGTATTCTGTCACAATCATATGCCGTAACTCGTTCAGCCATTCCCCACTTGATGGACATCCCCTCGATTTCTAATTCTTTGCCACCACAAAAAGAGCTGCTGCAAATATTTTTGTACATGTAGATCATTTTCCTTTTTCTTTGATCTCTTTGGAGTATTGACCTAGTAGTGGTATTGCTAGGTCAAAAGATAGATCCTGTTAGGCATAATTCCAAGTTGTTCTCTACCAACAGTTCATTACTGTACTTATTTTCTCTCATCCCCTCCAACATTTGTCATTTCTGATAGGTGTGAGGTGGTCTCAGAATTGTTTTAACTTGCCTTTCTCTAATCACTGGTGATTAAGAGCATTTTTTCATATGTCTATAAATAGCTTTGATTTCTTCTTCTGAAAACTGCCTATTATTATCCTTTGATCATTTATCAATTGGAGAATGGCTCCTATTTTGTATAAATTTTACTCAGTTCCCTGAACATTTGAGAAATGAGGCCTTTATCAGAGAAACTTGCTGTAAAATTTTTTGATATTACTTCATTGCCTATGGTACCTTTCAGCAAAATGTAGTTTCCCTGATTATCTCTCTTAATTAGGTCTATTTTTGCTTTTGCTTTGTCTGAGATCATGATTGCTACCCCTGTCTTTTTTTACTTCAGCTGAAGCATAATAGATTCTGTTTCAGTCCTTTATTTTAACTATGTATTTCCATTTCAAGTGTGTCTCTTGTATACAACATATTGTTGGATTCTAGTTTCTAATCCATTCTGCTCTCTGCTTCAGTTTTATAGGTTAGCTCATTGCATTCATATTCACAGTTATGATTACTTTCTGTGTGTTTCCCTCCATCCCATTTTGTTCTATTTCTCTCTCTCTCTCTCTTTCTTTCTCTCCCTCTTTCTCTCTGTCTCTGTTTCTCTCTCTGTCTCTCTCTCTCTTTCTCTCTCTTTCTCCTGTCCCTTCTCAAAAGTCTGTTTTGCTTCTGACCATTGCCTCCCTTAATCCACCCTCCCTATTGTCATCCCCATGCCCTTATATTTCTTATTCCCTTCCTCTCCTATTTCCCTAATGAATAAAATAGATTTCTGTATCCAACTGAGTATATATCTATATCTATATCTATATCTATATCTATCTATCTATCTATCTATCTATCTATCTATCTATCTATCTATCTATCTATCTATCTATCTATCTAT
>NW_020955033.1:24964593-25042006 GCF_900497805.2 Vombatus ursinus | reverse complement strand
TATCTATCTATCTATCTATCTATCTATCTATCTATCTATCTATCTATATTCCTCTTTGAATCAATCCTGATGAGGTTGAGGTTCAGGCATTACTCGCTGTCCCTTGCCCCCATTTCCCCCTCCACTACAAAAGCTCTTCCTTTCATGTCTCTTTGACGTGAGAAAACTTTCCCCATTTTACCTCTCTCTCCTTTTCCTCTTCTCTCAGCACATCCCTCTTTCTCACCCCTTCATTTTTTGGGAGATCATCTTAACATAATTAACTCTCACTTATGCCTTCTGTCTATGTAGACTCCTTCTAACTGCCCTAATAATGACAAAGTTCTTAGGAGTTACATGAATCATTTCTTCGTATAAGACCATAAACAGTTTGACTTTATTACTTCCATTATGATTACTATTTCCTGTCTACTTTTTATGATTCTCTTGAGTCTTCTGTTTGAATGTCAAATTTTCTATTCAGCTCTCATTTTTTCATCAGGAATGCTTGGACATCCTCGATTTCATTAAATGTTCATTTTTCCCCCTGAAGGATTATACTCAGTTTTGCTAGGTGGGTTATTCTTGGTTGTAATCCTAGCTCCTCTGCCTTCCAGAATATCATATTCTAAGCCTTCTGCTTTTTTTAATGTGGAAGGTGCTAGATCTTGTGTGGTCCTGATTATGGCTCCACAATATTTGAATGGTTTCTTTCTTTTTTGGGGGGGGGGTGAAGGCAGTTGGGGTTAAGTGACTTGCCCAAGGTCGCATAGATAGTAAGTGTTGTGTCTGAGGCCAGATTTGAGCTTATGTCCTCCTGACTCCAGGGCCAGTGCTCTATCCACTGCACCACCTAGTTGCCCCCTTGAGTGGTTTCTTTCTGGCTGCTTGCAATATTTTCTCCTGGACCAGGGCGCTCTGGAATTTGGCAATAATAATTGTAGGAGTTTCCATTTCAGGATCTCTTTCAAGATATGATTAGTGGATTTTTTCAATTTCTATTTTACCCTCTGGACATGTGTATTTTACTTGATAATTTCTTGAGATATGATGTCTCAGTTCTTTTTTTTGATCATGACTTTCAGGTAGTCCAATAATTCTTTTTTTTTTTTTTGTTAGGCAATTGGGGTTAAGTGACTTGCCCAGGATCACATAGCTAGTAAATGTCAAGTGTTTGGTCTGAGGCCAGATTTGAACTCGGGTCCTCCTGACTTCAGGGCTGGTGTTCTATCCATTGTGCCACCTAGCTGCCCCTCTCAATAATTCTTAAATGATCTCTTTTTGACCTATTTTCTAGGTCAGTTGGTTTTTTTTTTCAGTATCTTTTTTTTCATTCTTTTCACTTTGTTTTATTGTTTCTTAAAGTCTCATGGAGTCATTAGCCTCCACCTGCTTAATTCTAATTTTTAGGAATTATTTCCTTCAGTGATTTTTTGTGCCTCTTTTTCCATTTGACCAATCCTGCTTTTTAAGAAGTTCTTTTCTTCAGTGAATTTTTGTGTCTCTTTTACTGTTAGGTCAATTTGGTTTTTTAAGTTGTTATTTTCTTCAGTATTTTTTGTGCCTCTTTTACCAAGCTGTTAATTTTCTTTTCATAATTTTCTTGCGTCACTTTCATTCTTTTCTCAATTTTTCCTTTACCATTCTTATCTCTTTCTTTAACTCTTCTAGGAATTCTTGCTAGCTCTGAGTCCAATTAGCATTTTTCTTTGAGGTTTTCCTTATAGCTATTTTCATATTATTGTCTTTTTTTAAGTTTATGTCTTGGTTTTTCCTGCCACTGTGGCAGCTTTTTATGGTTAAGTTCTCTCTCTCTTTCTCTCTCTCTCTCTCTCTTTTTTTTTTTTGGTAGTTTGCTCATTTCCCCAGCCTATTTATTCACTTTGAAATTGGTGTTAAAGTTGGGCTGTGCTCATTTAGGGGCGGGGAGTTACTGTGCCAAGCTTCAGGCTTTTTCATGCTGCTGTTTTCCGAGCTGTTTTCTGGGGGTCTGAAAGTTTTCAGTGCTTCTGAGGTGGTGTTATCTTGGGAGAGATGGGGTCATTGCTCTTTAGGTCTGCACTCTGGTTTTTATCTAGGAAAGGCCCCTGCTCTCCTGTTGCCGCAGGTACTAGTGCTCCTTTGGTCCCTGAAACTGTGACCAAGTCTCCTGTTCTCATGCAGCCACGAGGACCAGCTCTCCTCTTGGCCCTGCAACTGTGACCACAGCCCCCTGATCCCTTGTGACTGATCACAAGAGCTCCTCTCTTTTCAGGAATTGCAACCCAGAAGTGCTTATGGGCAATAGAGTTGCCAATTAGCTCCAGCTGCACCCAATGCCAGCAAAGGGTCTCCCGTAATCTCTTTCTGACTAGTTGTCTGACTGATTGACCTACTTACTGTCTCTGGGCTGAGAGCTCCTGAAGCTAGTATTGCTGCTGCTCTTGTGACTGCCTACAAAACCTACTGCTTGTGCTGCTACCATACTCTGGGCTGGTTCCCACCCTGGTGTCACTTCTTCTGCTGACTTTCTAAGCTGACTTTGGCTGGGAAAAATGTCTCCCTCTGACCTTTTGCTGGCTCTGCTGCTCCAAAATTTGATTTGAGGCATTATTTTAGCACTATTTGGAAGGGAATGCTAGGAAGGTCCAGCTGCATCCCAGTTTGTACTCTGCCATCTTGGCTCCCAATGATGACTTTCTTAATAAAATTGCTTTGACAGATGCTTACCTTTTATATACACCTTTAGAGATTGCTCTGACTACCATTTTGTCTAGTGTCTTTAAGGCTAGAATCAATATGGAAAGTTACTTATCAAAGAGTCTTATGTTAAAAGAGAATTGAGTCTGTTTGTCATAGTTAGTAGATACAATATAATGCATGAAAGTCTTAGTAAATAAGTATGAACTGCCAAAGCCCAAGGAACTTACTGCCCTAAAACAGAAACTGGAGCTGAATCACAGTGCTTAACTTGGATTTAATCTAAATGTAAAGAAGATGGAAGTGTAATGTGTAAAGTAAAGAAGATGAAGATGATGAGTAAGTCTCAAAGAAATCTAAGCTGGAGGAGGAAGAATGGACTGATGATTGTCTTCTAGATTCCTTGTAACTTGATGGGTATTACCAAAAGTGTTATATTGGAAAATTTAAAGTGAGCTCCTGAGTTCTGAGTTGTAAAATCCACCATTTCCTCTGAGGAAGAGTATTGTTTTATCTTGGTTCAAAAGTGTACAGTGAAAATGTCTCCCTTTTATTAAACTTTTTCTATTAACGAGAAGAAGAAGCAAATTCAAACTTGGTGATTGTGGTCCACAGCCACATGGCCCCTGGTATTTCATTTAGAATTGTACATCTTGGTCAAGGCCTCAGAATCAGATTGATTTGCTCTTCTCCCAGCTAACTTCCACTTGCAAGTAAAATACAGTAAACAAGGAACCTCTATCTCTGAATGTCTTTGGGGTGGTGTTCCCCACTGTTGGTTAAGCAGGGCTATAGAATGCACTGCTGCATCCTCTATTATGTGGTGGGATATGTTTGTGACAAGATGCATGTGTTCTGAAGATAAGCTCCATCATGTTTTAGGTTGGGTCTAGATCAGGGGTGGGGAACCTGTGGCCTCAAGGCCACATGTGGCCTTGTAGGTCCTCTTGTGCAGCCTTTTGACTGAGTCCAAGTTTTACCGAACAAATTCTTCTATTGAAGGGATTTATTCTGTGAAGTTTGGATTCAGTCAAAGGGCTGCACTTGAGGACCTAGAGGGCAACATGTGGTCTTGAGGCCATAGGTTCTCCACCCCTGGTCTAGACTCTTTGGACTCCAAAATTACTTGTGCCTTTGGCCTCCATCTTTCCCCTCCTACCAGAAATGCATGTGGAGGTCAAGAAGGCCATCTCCCTGCACATGTTCCTTGAGGGCCAAAGGGTATCTTAGATTACCCTTATTGAAGGGCAGTGCTTCTGAGCATACTGCCTGCTCTGTTCTCAGGCTCCTTGGCAGAAGGAAACAGCCCCTCCCCTCTCACTCACATACCCTGGAGATGGTGAAGGTACCTAAGATACATGATAGTAAATAAGACCTAAATGGCTACAATTCACTTCCTGGCTAACTGGAATTGTAGGCCTAGGGAGAAAATAACAAATTTTCCTGTATTTGTCAGAACTCTCTTTGTCTTGTTTTTATGTCTGTTTGTGAGACTTGATTTTCCTGTATGATTCATGGCAGCTCATTTTAGAATTAGTCTCATTTAATGTTATGCAACACATTTTAAGGATACTTCATTTTGTAGTCCCTCTTATATCCCCTGGGTCTCATTGTCATAGTTACAGGCTATCGTTAAAATCCTTTTAAAAAGGATTTGTCATTATGTGGCACCAGGCTGGTCTTTGCTTTTAATCCGTAAACAGGGCAAGCATCAGAAATGATGTGTGATTTAAGGTCTACAAGAGGCTTATCCCCTTAAGAATGAATGAACAAATGAATGAATGAATGAATGAATGGATGGATGGATCGATGATAAGTTAGTTCGTTTAGAGTCATTTCAGCAAAGAAGCCCAAAGCAAAGAGGATCTTTTCTGGAAAATACATCCACTTGAAAAGGCGATTATTAGCATCAGGGGGTATATATTTTTATTGGCAGGAATATAATGATAGCACATGGGGAATTAGATGGTCAATACAGGAATCAGATTGATTATATACTTTGTAGCCCAAGGTTGCAAAGTTCTGTACAGTCAGTTTAAATGAATTAAAATCAGACTATATAGGTGATAGGAGGTGATGAATACATTTAAAGGATCAGATATGGTAGAGAGAGTGCCTGAAGAACTATGGACAGAGATTTGCCATATTGTAAAGGAGGCAACAACAAAAAACATTATAAAGAAAAAGAAGAGTAAGAAAACAAAACGGCTGTCTGATGAGACTTTACAAATAGTTGAGGAAAGAAGGAAAGAGAAAGGGAAAGATATACCCAACTGAATGCAGAATTCCAGAGAAGAGCAAGGAGAGATTTGTGTAAGAAGGTTTTCTTAAACGAGCAATGCGAAGAAATGGAAGAAAACAACAGAATGGAAAGACAGGAGATCTCTTCAAGAAAATTATAGATATCAAGGAAATGTTTCATTCAAAGATGAGTGTGATAAAAGACACACATGGGCGGGACTTAACAGAAGTAGAAGAAATTAAGAAGAGGTGGCAAGAATATGCAAAAGAACTATACAAGAAAGATCTTACCATCATCGATAACCATGATGATGTGGTTACTGATCTAGAGCCAGACATCCTGAAGAATAAAGTCAAGTGGGCATTAGGAAGCATTGCTAACAATAAAGATAGTAGAGGTAATGGAATTCCAGCTAAGCTATTTAAAATCCTAAAAAAAAAAATGGTATTGTTAAAGTGCTACACTCGATATGCCAGCAAAGTTGGAAAACTGAACAGTGGCCACTGGATTGGAAATGATCAATTTATGTCCCAATCCTAAAGAAGGGCAATGAAAAGGAATGTTTACATTACCAAACAATCTCACTTATTTCATATGCCAACAAAGTTATGTTTAAGATTCAGCAATATGTGAACTGAGAATTACCAGAAGAGCTGTCTGGTTTTTTGAAGAGACAGAGGAACTAAAGACCAAATTGCCAGCATTCACTGGATTATGGAGAAAGCAAGGGAGTTCAAAAAATTTTTACTTCTGCTTCATTGACTACATTAAAGTCTTTGTCTATGTAAACACAACAAAATGTGTCAAATCCTCAAAGAGATGGGAGTACCAGGTAATCTTACTTATCTCTTGAGGAACTTGTATGTGGGCCAAGAAACAACATTAGAACCAAATATGGAACAACTGATTGGTTTAGATGGGAAAAGGAGTATGAAAAGACTTTATATTGTTGCCTTATTTATTTAACTTATATGCCCAGCACATCATGCAAAATGCCAGGCTGTATGACTCAAAAGCCAGAATTAAGATTGCTGAAAGAAATATCAACAATCTCAGATATGCAGATAATACTACTCTGCTGATAGAAAGTGAAGAAGAATTAAGAAGCTTCTTGATGAGGGTGAAAGAGGAGAGTGTAAAAGATGGCTTGAAGCTTAGCATAAAACAAACAAACAAACAAACAAACTAAGATCTTGGCAACTGGTCCCATCATTTCCTGGCAAATAGAGGGAGAAGAAATGAAAATAGTTTCAAATTTTATATTTTTAGGTTCAGGCATCACCACAGATGCCAACTGTAACCATGAAATTAAAAGATGCTTGTTCCTTAGAAGGAAAATTATGGCAAATCTGGAGAGCATACTAAAAAGCAGAGACATCACCTTGCCAACAAGAGCCCATATAGTCAAAGCTATGGTTTTTCCAATAGCAATGTACAGTTGTGAGAGTTGGACTATAAGGAAAACTGAGTGCTGCAGGATTGATGCTTTTGAATTGTGGTGCTGGAGAAGACTTTGAAGGTCCCTTGGATAGAAAGGAGATCAAATCAGTTAATATTTAAATTAACCCAGACTACTCACTGGAAGATCAAATACTGAAGATGAAGCTTAAGTACCTTGGCCATGTAATGAGAAGACAGGACTCATTGGAAAAGACCCTGTCATTGGGAAAGATTGAAGGCAAAAGGAAAAGGGGACAGGAGAGGATGAGATGGATAGATAGTGTCATGGAAACCATGAACATGAACTTGGATAGACTTTGAGAGAAAGTGGCAGATAGAAAGACCTGGCTTGTTATGGTCCAAGGGGGTCACAAAGAGTTGGACATGACTTACCAACTAAACAACAACAGAATTTACATAGACAGACCATTCTCAAGAACCTTTGCCTCTCACTTGTGCTAAGAAAAAGAGATGAAAGGAAGAAGGTAACCAGGGACTCCAGGTCCATGAACTAACCTGGATAAGCACAAGTCACTCACCATGGGCTTCTGTAAGTCACCATTTTTGGCTCTTTTCGGAAGAGATGGAAAAGGGAGAGATTTCCTTCCCTCTCCCTTGCTGTATCCTGATCTCCGAGTGAAAAGGAAAGGGGAGCTGTTTCACAGATCACTTTTATAGACAACAGGGAAAGGCAGTTGCTGTGATGAGAGTCCCTAATTCTTGGCTCTCAGTTGTCAATGATCTTTGGATCTTTCAGACAGTCCCTTTCATGGGGTACTAACAGGGAATTCTCTCAAATAGATTGGACTAAGGAGAGGAGACATTTAAGGCAGGGAAATCAGTTAAGAATTTGCTACAATATTCTAGGCAAGAACTAATGAAGATCTGAACTAAGTGACAGTGATGTGAATAAAGAGTTGAATATAAGAGAGGTTATGGGGGTAAAATAGCAAGATTTGGCAACTGATTGGATATGTGGGATGAGTGAGAGTGAGAAGTTGAGGATAATGCTGTAGTTGTGAACTTGGGAGACTGGAAATATAGTGGTACCTTTAACAGAAATAGTGAAGTTTGGGAAGAGAAATGCCTTTTGGGGAGGAGAATATAATCAGTTCCAAACATGATATTTCCAGGACATCCAGCTTGAAATGTCCAGTAGGTAAATAGTTATATGGGACTGAAATCCAAGGTAGACATTGGGACTGGGTATGTATGTATGTACGTATGTATGTATGTATCTATCTATCTATATCTCTAAGTCATCAGCATAGAGATGGACTATAAGGACTATAAGCCCCCCATGGGGGCTGCTGAGTTTACTGAGAGAGTATAGAGGGAGAAAAGAAGAGGGTCTAGGAATGAACCTTGATAATACCCACAATTAGGGGCTGTGATATGGATTATGAGCCAGCAAAGGACATGGTATGTAGAAAAAGAGTAGTCAGATAGGTAGAAGGAAAACCCAGAGAGATTGGTGTCATGAACATCTAGAGAGGAGTCTCCCAGGGGAAAAGGACGGGTAACAGTATCAAATGCAGCAGATAGGCTGAGAATGATGAGAACTGAGCAAAGACCATAAGATTTGGCAATTAAGAGATCATGGTAACTTTGTAGAGAGCAGTTTTAGTAGAATGATGACATTAGAAGTCAGATTTGGAAAGATTGAGAAGTAGGAGGAGAAGAAGCAGATTAATAGTAAAGCTTATAGTCTCTCAGGGTTGTTGGCATTATAGAGTGCTTAGAGCTTGGTCAAACATAGAAGATAGCAAGGTCATCCACTGCATGCCAGCTTGTCAGTTGTCTTGCCACTGGATTTTGATGACTCAAAGAGAGAGTGAAGGTAATGATTTTGCACAGCTCTGCCTCACTTAAATCCAATTCACTTTCGAATGAAGACATCACCCCATGATGTAATTGGTCCTCTTTGAGGATGGAGGATGAACAACAGCAACAACAGAGGTAACTAGACTGGTCCAGGGTTGTGCACCTCCCTCTTGTGCCCCTCCCCACTTGCTGCAGCTATTTCTCCTGCAGGGTGACTGGGGGAGGGTCAGAAAAGATGGATTAAAATCTTGACTCTGATATTTACTAGTGTGACTTAGGGTAAGTCACTTAATCTCCCTAGCCTTCAGCTTCTTCATCTGTGAAGTGTGGGGGTTGAAGTCTCTTCTAGCTTTAGAACCATGAGCCTGTGATCTAATTCAAATTTCCTCCATAACAAATAAAAAAAAAAAACTTAAGGAAAACAATAGATACAGTGACCACATCTATCTCTCTGCTGGGAGGGAGGTATGTTTCATTATCTATTTTCTGGGACCATCATTGGTTTTTGAGTCACTCAGAGTTTGCTTCCTTTTAGTGACATTTTCATTTCCGTGGTTGTATATATTTTTACAGATGATTAAGCTGAAGCCCCAAGGGATTGACTACGAAGATTGTGGGGTTCCATAGCCTTGATGGAGAGACTAACAGGGCAGGGAGAGGAGAGCCACCCCAGTCTCCTCCCACCACCACTGTTGTGTGAAGCCATTTTGTTTGGTGTTAGCCAGGACCACTCTGGCCATCTACCTCTGTCTAATGGATTTCCTACTACCAGAATACCTTGGGGGAAGGCTGACAGGCTTCCTTCTTTCCCCCTCTTATCTTTTAGGGAAAGGAAAAGAACAAAAATTTATTTAAGGGCTTACTATGTGCCATGCATGTGCTAAACACCTTACAAATATCACCTCTTTTGACCCTCACAACAACCCTGTGAGATAGGTGATATTATTATCATCCTTATTTCACAGCTGAGGAAACTGAGGCAGGCAGAGGTAAATGACTTGCCAAGGGTCACACAGCTAGTAAGTGTCTGAGGTCAGATTTGAACTCAGGGCTTCCCAATTCTGGAGCACTATCCACCATACCACCTAGCTGTCACCTTTTACTTCCTAGAAGCAGTATACTATTCAACTATTGAACACCTAGAAAGGAAAGTACTTACCATCAATGTGGTTCAGCATCAGAAAGTGATATGATTTTATCAGTGGAAATGAAATTAAAGAAGAGGCATTAACCTCTACTTTGACATTATAACCTAAGGACTATGAGATTTTTCTATATGATTTAATCTGAATCCTTCCACATGTGTTGTTTCCCCCATTAGAATATGTTCCTTGAAAGCAAAGACTTTCTTGCTTTTCTGTTTATATTTCTAGCTTAGCACAGTGTTTTGCACATAGTGAGTGCTTAATATATGCTTCATTTGTTTCTTCCTTTCTTCCTTTTTCGCTTTTTAGAAAAGTATTTACACAAAGCATGCAAACATGCTTTAGGGAAACATGCAAAGTGATGAGGTAGACTGTGTTAAAACTGACTGATGAAAGGGGTAACTGTTTCAATGTTCTGAGTTTAATTCTGGCATTAGGCCCACTCTGCCCGGACTCTCTCTTACCTAATCTAACCTCCTACCTGTTCTTGGCATTGATATTAATCCAATTCCTTGCCATGGATTTGGCTGGCCAGGGTTGCAATATCTCATACCTCTGGAATTTGCTTTTTTAGTCCTAAATTATGGATGTAGGCATCTAGGGCCTAGGCATTCACTTTCCTTCTATAGTTCTACAACTTGGTCACGCTGAGGATAACTTACCTTGACCCATCCACAAAAGACTGGGAAAGTCCCAAGTGCTACCTTGACTTTCAATGAAAAAGATTTCTCTACTTAAACCTAAAAGCTTTCTCATCCTTTCAGGTTTTGACCTAGCCCTTAGTCATTGAATGGGTGTTGCCTCAGACAAACTGAGGTCTGGGAAAGACCAGTCATCTTGACTTTTTTGTCTTGCCACTGGACTTTGATGAGTCTGGAGGAGAGGGTGAGGCTGATGACTATGCACAGCTCCGTCTCATTTAAAATCAAATTCACTTATAAGTCAAGACATTCCCTTGTGATGTCATTGGTCTTCTTGGAGTACCAACAACAATAACAACAATGGAGTGTGTGTGTGTGTGTGTGTGTGTGTGTGTGTGTGTGTGCATCTCTGTGCTCTAAGCCCTAAAAGTGGCACATTTACTTTCCTTTGAGGGCTCAGGCTCTCTATTTTTTCTGTTCTTCAATTTTATTTACATCCCCATTTTGATTGATCTGTCTAGAGCAGATTCTATTCTTCTCTTCTTCCTTCAATAGTGAAATTGTTTCTTTCTATTTGGGGGTACAGGCCAACACCCCTTTTTTGGACTGATCTTCATACTCCCCTCTCTGTTGTCTTTCTTCCAAGATGAATTTATGTTCTAGGTATGACCCTGAATCCCCTTACGTCCCCAACCTAACTTGCCAGTAATTGAGCAAGCTTCACTGACAGATACACCCGAGGGCCAATTGTCAGTGGCTGACTTTCCCTCAGTCTCAGCCATGAACTCCAATCTTTATCCTACCTTAGAGTGTAACAACATTGGCTCAACCTTTGATAGAAAAATTGGGACTGAAACCTAGGCTTCCTTACTCCCCAGTGAGCACTCTTATCACACTGGCTTTAACTCTCCTGTGATTTAAATAGAAAAAAAGTCTTTTACTCCTTAATGCCTTAAAGAAAATAAACGTAACAAAATCCATTCTACTATTTTAGGCCTAGCACTTTCAAAATCCCCATAACAATGTGATAAATGTTGGTTGTATCTGACTAAAGGCTACACCCTAAAACGAAGTACACTTGAAAGGAAAAAAAATGTATAAATATATGTAATAGTGTCAGTTCTATGCCTTCACTATTTTTGGGAGACCTGTGTGTCGTTTCAGTGCTTTGGGATATATACATTGAAAAATCATCATGTAAAATTATTGCATGAAAACAATGACCTGTTCGGGATAAATCTGCCATATTTTCTAGAAATAAATAATTGCCTGTCACGTAAAAATGTAAGGCATTCTGGTAAGTTAAAAAAAGAATGGACAATTACAGAAATTAGGTGGAAAAAACTGGGTTACATAAAATAGTGGGAAATGCCAGACAGATGAGCATTGGGAAATTCAATTCCATTCAGTTAAATTAAACAAATATTCCTTAAGCACCTACTATGTGTAGAGATCTATACTAGTTCTTAAGAGAGAAGAAATGTCATATATGACACAATTTCTAGTTTCATGGTGCTTACAAGTGTGGATGAGAATAATACACCAACAGAGATAACCATAATATGCAACATTATATGAAAAGTGTATTAGTACATTGGAAAGGTACAAAACAAATGTTTCATGAGATTTTTCCTCTATCTGCTTGTCCCTGCACATTTATTTTTATTGGGTGGAAGGGAATAAGTTTTTATATAGCACCCACTGTATGTCAGACACTGTGCCAAGTACTTTACAAATATCATCTCATTAGATCCTCACAACAACCTTGTGATTTAGGTGCTATTATCCTCATTTTACAGTTGAAGAAACTGAGGCAGGCAAAGGTTAAGTGACTTGCCCAGGCTTACACAGCTAGTAAGTGTCTGAGGGTGGATTTAAACTCAAGTCTTTCTGACTCCAGGCCCAGTGCTCTATCTACTGCACCACCTGTGATTTATTCAGAGTAGGAAACTCTAGATAGGGAAATTTCTTCTACTGGTGCAGATTGACTCAAGTTCTGCAATTTATAGTTTTACAGAATTGCCTGTGGCAATGGGAAGTTAAGTGATTTGCCAAGGGTCAAGCAACCATTATGTATCAGAGATAGTACTTGAACCTGGGTCTTCCTGAGTCTGTGATCCACTCTCTATCCACTGTTGTTCGTAGAGGACCAATGACATTATAGGTGACATCTTGACTTGCCAGTGAATTGTATTTAAGTGAGGTAGAGTTGCACAAAATCATCAGCCTTGCTCTCTTTTCCAGAGTCATCCAAGTCCAGTGGAACGACAAAAGTCAAGATGACAAAAGTCAAGATGTTGTAATGGCCTGGGATTTAGTGGATGACCTTGACGTCTTTGACATCTGACCAAGCTCTAAGCACTCCACAGTACCTGTTTCAGTCGCCTGTTGGAACAAATTGTTCCCAACTGCCCATTCATTTCACTGGCGGAAGTCTTCACATGCTTGGGGTAGATAGTCCTCTAACTCACTGATGGGTTTGAGGACTATTCGTTACCCTCAAGCTGGTTTAGCCCGTCTGCCTAGACAGCTTTACTGGGGTGTGGTGGCTGAGCACACTACAGCTTCTTGGAGCCACAGCTGAGAGTTGGGTGACAGGTGGTCACTAAAGGTGTTTGTATGTGGTATTCAGGGAGGACTAGCACCTCTGGTGTGAGGGCTTGCCGAGTTCTTTTCAGGGCTGCTCATCCTCTAGTTACTACACCAGAAGTATCAGACTTCATTCTCTCTTCCCCCACAAGCAGCTCACAAAACTACCAACTGTCACCAGAACTAGGTAAAATGTAATTAAGAAATGTTTAACAAAATAAATAAAAATGCAACATGTATAATGTTAATTTGTGGTTATGTAAGTTAATACATGCCTGCAGGGATCCATTTCTGTTTTGAGTTTGACACCAATGCACCAGTGTACCACACTATCCTACTGCCCCTACACATGAATATGATGAAAGAGATGGGACAACTCCATTTTTTCCTTTCTTTTCTTGCCCTCTCTCTCTCTCTCTTTTTTTTAAGGCAATTGGGGTTAAGTGACTTGCCCAGGGTCACACAGCTAGTTGTCAATCCTGTCTGAGACCGGATTTGAACTCAGGTCTTCCTGACTCCAGGGCCGGTGCTCTATCTCTTGCCTTCTCTTTCACAGCCCCAGAGCATCCATCCTTCCATTCTTCTTTGTCACCTTCCCAGGGCTGTTTCCAAATCGACTTCTCACACTCTCCAGTTCTGAGAACAAATGGAATTTTCTACCCAGCCTCATCATTACTCAGACTGAACCCAGCCTTTCTAGGCACCAGAAACAAAGGACACTAAATTTTTCTCTCACGTGGACCAATGGAAAGTTCTCTAAGACTATCCCTGCTTTGGAGAGCGTGCCAAATGCTCTTCTGGGCTGAGGAGGGAGGCTAATACTGATGGTTAGCTCTCACCTGATCTCATCCAGCCTCCCTCAACTTCTTACATTGTGCTCCTAGGTTAGTAGCCCCTGGCTCTCTCAGAAATCCCGAAAAATCGACTATTTTTTATGGGCCTCCAGCACTCATATTTCTGCCCTGTGACTCTGAATTTAATTCAACAAGCTCTGCAGGTATTTACTGTATGAAGAGCAGCCCCATACCTTCAAATGGGGAGTGCAGTCTGAGTCATGACAAAACAAGTCATAGGAACCCCCCTTTAACAAACAAACAAACAAACTAGAACTATTATTTTACTGGTGTGGGGAATTCCTGGTAAAGAATTTCCCTTCACCAACTCTCCTTTCAGTCATAGGCTCAAAGATTCAGAGCAGGAAAAGAACTTAAGAAGTCATTTAGTTTAATCCACTTATTTTACAAATGAGGAAACTGAGGCTAAGAGAAGTGAGATGACTTGCCTCAGATCACCCAGTAAGTTGTTTTACAAATGAGGAAACTGAGGCCAAGAGAATCGAGATGACACAGTAAGTTATAGCTTTGGACCCTAGATTTTACTATTCTAAATCCTGCAATCTTGCTATTTTTACATTATACAGAGACATGTAAGGATTCCCACCATCTTAGTAGTCTTCTCCAGCTTTGAGATGGGGGGATGTGGAGTGGAGAGTTAATGGGCTTTATTTTGCAGTGAGGTCTCTACTGCTGGAAACCTTGGGATGTGTGGTCCTTTTTACAGGTAGCACCAGCAGGTGAGGCCTCAGGCCTTGGCTCCTCTAACATAAGGAAGCTATTGATGCTGTGAAAACCAGTGACACCTTGTCTGTATACATGGTCTAGATAGCATGGCAGGCCACTGTCAAGTTTTATACAAGCCATATTTGGGAGGAAATTGTGGGCCCAGAAATAGGTTGCACTCCTAAAGTGAAATCTTGTTCAGAGGAAAAAAAATACATACAAACATGCATGTGTATGTCTGTACATATGCAGATATACTTAGAAAAATAATTACACAAAATTATGTGAACAAGCCAAGGATTTATGATTGCTAGAAGGGAAATGCTATCATTTCATTAGTAGCTAAGTCCTGGAGTTACCTGCAGTTCAGAGAGCTTCAGTGGTATGACCAGTGTCACATAGTAAAGGTCAGGGGCAGGGATTTGAACCCGGCTATTTCTAAGTCCAGGTCCAGCTCTGTGTTCTCTGTCTATACAACTTCTTAACACAAAATTATCACATTAAAATAATATTGTTTTGGGGGCAGCTAGGTGGTGCAGTGGATAGAACACCGGCTCCGGAGTCAGGAGGACCTGAATTCAAACCTGACCTCAGACATTTGAGCATTTGATACTTACTAGCTGTGCGACCCTGGGCAAGTCACTTAACCCCAACTGCCTCACCAAAGAGATAAAATAATATTCTTTTCTTTTTTAGCCAGACCTATGATTTTATTGGTGTAGGTAACTCCTAGTAAGGAATTTCCCTTCGCCAATGAAGATAAGCTTTATATCATCCCTATTACGTGTTAGGCACTGAGCTATGCTCTTTTTTAGAAATATTAACTCATTTGATCCTCACAACAATCCTGCAAGATAGATCCTGTTATCATCCCAATTTTACAGTTGAGGAAACTGAGGCAGGTAGAGGTTGTGACTTGCCCATGGTCACACAGCTAGTAAGTATCTGAGGGTAGATTTGAGTTCAGATCTTCCTGACTCTCTACCTACCATGTCTGTTAGCTACCTCAACTCTCCTTCAACTTACAGAGATCAAAAACTCTATCTTAACATAAGAGAATCTTAGAGATTATCTGGGGCCCTAAGAAATTAAATGGCTTGAGAGTATGTGTCAGAGATGGGTTTTGAATCCAGTTACTCCTTACTGAGGCTTGCCAACTATCCACTGTTATCTTTCATATCTGTGTATGTGTTTGTGTATGCACATGTCTGTCTGTGCAATCTCATTGTGTGTATATACGTATGTATATATCTAGGGCAGTATGAAATTCTATTAGTAAGGTGGCTTTCAAGTAAGACCAAGATTTAAGACCTGCATGTGACACATACTGGCTATGTGACCCTTGCAACAGATGTGAGAAATGGGGACCAACCTGAAGCCCCTGCATACCCCTGAGAAACAAAGACACACACACACACACACACACAAGAGGCAGGGGTGCACAAGATCCCATCTCTTCTCCTAGTAGACAAGAGGCAAGGTGGACAAGAGTTAATTAGAGTGTGATTATAGGCCTCACTCAGATTTTGTGCAAGTCAGATTTTGAGGGGAAAAGTACAATCGAACCACTAAAGCACACCTTGTGTATTTTAGGCATTTATGGATTTGAACTGAATTCAGTTCTTGATCACTACTGTTATTCAATATTGTACTAGAAATGTTAGTTTTAGCAATAAGAGAAGAAAAAGAAATTGAAGGAATTAGAATAGGCAAAGAAGAAACAAAGCTATCACTCTTTGCAGGTGATATGATGGTATACTTGGAGAATCAATTAACAAATTACTTGAAATAATAATCAAATTTAGCAAAGTTGCAGGATATAAAATAAACCCACAGAAATCATCGGTATTTCTATATATTACTAACAAAGCCCAACAGCAAGAGATAGAAAGAGAAATTCCATTTAAAGTAAATATTTGGGAGTCTACCTGCCAAAACAGACTCAGTAATTATATGAACACAATTACAAAACATTTTTCACACAAAAGAAGTCAGATCTAAATAATTGGAAACATATCAGTTGCTCAGCTAATATAATAAAAATAACAATTCTGTCTAAATTAATTACTTATTCAGTGCCATACCAATCAAACCACCAAAAATTATTTTAAGAGCTAGAAAAAACAATTGCAAAGTTTATCTGAAAGAACAAGAGGTCCAGAATATCAAGAGAATTAATGAAAAGAAATGCAAGGGAAGGTGGCCTAGCTATACCAAATCTTAAATTGTATTATAAAGCAGCAATCATAAAAACTGCTTGGTACTGGTTAAGAAATAGAGTGGTAGATCAGTGGAATAGGTGAGGTATGCAAGACATAGAAGTCAATGACTATAGTAATCTACTATTTGATAACTCCAAAGACTCCAGCTTCTGAGATAAGAACTCACTATTTAACAAAAACTGCTAGGAAAACTGGAAAAGAGTATGGCAGAAACTAGGCATAGACCAACATCTTCCACCCTATACCAAGATAAAGTCAAGATGGGTACACGATTTAGATATAAAGGCTGACACTATAAGCAAACTAGGAGAGTAAGGAATAGTTTACCTATCAGATCTATGGAGAAGGGAAGAATTTATGATCAAACAAGAGATAGAGAACATTATGAAATGCAAAATGGATGACTGATTACATTAAATTAAAATGTTTTTGCACAAACAAAGCCAATGCAAACAAGATTAGAAGGGAATGAGAAAGCTGGGAAACAATTTTTGCAGCCAGTGTCTCTGATAAAGGCCTCATTTCTAAAATATATAGAGAATTGAGTCCAATTTATAAGAATACAAGTCATTCCCCAATTGATAAATGCTCAAAGGATATGAATAGGCAGTTTTCAGAGGAAGAGATTAAAGCTATCTATAGTCATGTGAAAAAAATGCTGTAAATCACTACTGATTAGAGAAATACAAATCAAAATGACTCTGAGGTACCACAACACACCTCTCAGATTGGCTAACGCGACAAAACAGGAAAATGATAAATGTTGGAGAAGATGTGAAAAAATTGGAATACTAATGCATTGTTGGTGGAGTTGTGAAATGATCCAGCCATTCTGGAGAGCAATTTGGAACTATGCCCAAAGGGCTATAAAAATGTGCATACCCTTTGACCAGAAATACAACTTCTAGGTCTGTACCCCAAAGAGGTCACAAAAATGGGAAAAAAGACCCACATGTGCAAAAATATTTATAGCAGCTCTTTTTGTAGTGGCAATGAATTGGAAATTGAGGGGATGCCCATCAATTGGGGAACGGCTGAACAAGTTGTGGTATAAGAATGTAATGGAATATTATTGTGCTATAAGAAATGATGAGCAGGTGAACTTCAGAAAAACCTAGAAAAACTTACATGAACTGATGCTGAGTGAAATGAGCAGAATCAGGAGAACATTGTACATAGTAACAGTCACATGATGTGATGACTAGCTTTGATAGACTTATCTCTTAGCAATGCAAGGATCTAAAACGACTCCAAAAGACTCATTCATGATGGAAAATGCTACAAACATCCACAAAAAGAATCATGGGGTCTGAATACAGATGGAAGAATACTATTTGCTCTCCTTTTCTTTTGTTGTTTTGTTTTATTTCTTCTTTCTCATGGTTCCTCCTGTTGGTTCCAATTCTTCTATACATCATGACTAATGTGAAAATATGCTTAATACGAATGTATCAGTAGACCCTATATAAGATTGCATGCCCTCTTGGGGAGAGGAGAGGAGAGGGAGGGGGAAAAATTTAAAAACTCAAAATCTTATGGAAGTGAATGTTGAAAACTAAAAATAAATAAATTATTAAAAAAAAGAAAAGAAATCCAGTTCTTGACTGGGCTACTAGGAGGGGCTGTGGAATTTCTGTCTCATTCAGAAGGTTTTCTTCCACTGAGGGTTGTATTCGCAAGCGTAGTCTTCTCATGGCAGTTCTTTCTGGAAGTTATCTCTAAGAGTCTTCTACTGGTTGAAAATCACCTATGTCCTCAGCCACTACTTAAAAAAAAAGTTGGATGAATCCCAGCAATTGTCCGTGATAAAACCTGAGGTCAGTCTTTTAGGTTGTCACAGTCACTAATGCTGATCTTCTGTGGAGAAAAGGAATTTCCCCAATCCCAGTCTTCTGAATGGCTTCTGTGAAACTTGTCTCAAGCTCCCAGGGGCAGGTCTGATGTTCGCTAAAGGCCAGTTGGACCAATTTCCTCAGGGCATGACCTCTCTTCTTGGAAGTGCCCACAAATCATGCATAGAACAAGGAAATGTTTTAATTCTCTGGTCCCAGATTCCCTTTTTTTCCTTTTGAGCAAAGTCTGCCCAAAGTCTCTAGGATTACACCTCTTGCCTGATCCTCACCTCCAATGTAAACAAATCATAAATTCTGTAGTAAAGCAGAGCAAAGGTCTCAGAAGCTGTGTTTACAGCTCAAGGCTGAGTTCCCAAAAGTCAGCTTTGCCCAAGATGGAACAAAATAAGAAGGAAAAAGAAAAATCTCACTTTTCACCCATCATCCTCAAACCTGGAAAGAATACATAGGCTGGTATTCACCTAATGACATCAGCCATCTAGGTGAAGGTAGCTTGGTATTTGTTTAGGAGAACTGCCCACAATTTAGAGCATTAGGCAGGTAAGTATTTCAAGGACATATGATGGCTTCTGTGCGTTACAGGGAATCAGTCAAGGAATTTGAGAGATAGCTCGGCATGATGGATAGCATTCCAACCTGAAATGCCGGGAAGTGCTGAATTTGAATCTGCCTGACATTCTTTAACTGTGTGGCCTTGGGCAAGTCAATCAATCCACCGATCAGCAAGTATTTACTGAGCACCAACTTCCTTAAACTCTCTGAGCCTCACTTTCCTCATTGTAAAATGGGGATAATAATCACAACTATCTCACAAGGCTGTTGTGTGGATCAAATAAATTAATAACATTTTAATATCAAATATTAAATTGAATCACAAATAAATAAATAATAAATAATATTAAAATTAGTAACTAGCATTTATGTGTGATTTTAAACTTTGAAAAATGTTTTACATATTTTATCTTATTTAATCCTCACAACAATCCCATCGGGCAGATTATTATTCCATTTTATAGATGAGTAAACTGATGCTGAGAGACTTACCCAGAGTTACACAGATAATGTGTCTGATGCTGAATTGGAACTCAGATCAGTGTTTCATCCACTACAACACCTAGATGCCTTATGTGTGTAAAGTGGTTTGCCACCTTTAAAATCCTATTTGCAAATGAGAGCCTTCTTTGCCTTTCTTTGTTTCTGACACTCTAGTTTATTTCAAAGAATCTGTCTATGGATGGGAGGGAGTGCTTACTATTGACCAGAAAGGTCAGTTCCTTCCCTATTTGGGCAGCCATCTTAATAATCTGAAGCTGGGGATAGGAGATGCCCAATGACCCCCCTTTTCCCTTTGCCCCAGCTTCAGGGAAGCTCCCTCATTCAGGTCCTCATCTATTGTAAGAATGAACAACTGTGTTCTATCAGAGGCCGTCTTTACCTGGGAACTAGGGGAGTGGCTGAAATATTTAGACTCCTTGGGGAAACTCCACCCAATTAAATAAGAAATTAAGAAGACTCCTCATCACCATCTCAATCATCTGTGTTGGCAAGAGGATCTGAAAGCAACATTTACCTTTCCCTTTTGTTTTCAATTAGCAGCCTACAACAGTGAAAGCTGGGGCTTTTGTGACCTCCCTCCCACCCCTAGCTCTCTCCTAAATTAATCCCACCTGGCCCCTATCACTGGGCTCACCACAGCATCCCCTCAGCACTGATGTCTGTCCAGCTGTAATTAGTTATGTGCTTTGTTTATATTTCTTCTGTACACATTTTTCATGTGTGCTTGTTCTGTCTCCCTCTTTAGACTGAAGAAGCATCATGTTCTGAGTCGCCCAGGACAAATAGCTTATCTTCAATTTCTTTGTGTCCATTTCCCACAGTTCCAGCCTGACTGCTTTCTGTTTCTCTCTCTCTCTCTCCCTCTTTCTCTTTCTCCCTCTGTCTTTCTCTTTCTCTGTCTGCCTCTCTTTCTCCCTCTATTTCTGTCTTTCCCTCTGTCTCTCCCTCTATCTCTGTCTTTCCCTCTGTCTTTGTCTCTCGGCCTCTTCCTTTTCTTTTCCTTTTCGATGAGGCAATAGGGGTTAAGTGACTTGACCAGGGTCACACAGCCAGTAAGTGTCAAGTGTCTGAGAATCTATTTAAACTTAGGTCCTTCTGACTCTAATGCCAGAGTGCTATCCACTGCGCCACTTAGCTGCCCCTGCCTCTTTCTTTCTCTGTTTCTCTGTCTCTGTCTCTCTCTCTGTGTCTCCTGGTGTCTCTGTCTTTCTCTGTCTCTCTGTCTCTGCCTCTCTCTCCACCCAGCAAATTAGGGATGGCCTGAAGAAAGCTGGTGAGAACTGACAAGTTCATGGTACTGACTGCAGATAGAATGCAATGAAAGACCGGCAAACCTCAGAAACGAACTTTTTATCGGAAATGTAATAAATTGCAGAGCATAGTAAAGAGACTGATTGGAGGGAGGTGTTATGACTGATGAGTACTTATTATAGAAGTGGAGGACTCTTCTGTCCATATGCTACCAAGTCCAGGATAAATAAATAAAATCCAGAAACGCCTGAATGTGTTTAAACAGGGGGTGTCTCCATGTATGTCAGGCTCATAAAATGGGGCCTGTTCTGCTTGTGTTGTGTGTATGGAGATACTAATCCAGGGCTCCAAGGGTTTTTAAGTTGATGTAGTTTCTCTAATCTTAAATGCTGTTCAGGTGGATAGGCAAGCATTTTGAATTTAGTGGGCTTTTATGGGCCTGGCAAATTTCACTAAGGCATCATCCAAGACCAACATGTTAATAAGAATAATGACACTATTTTTCCATAAGTGACCCCAAATCAGCTCTATTCAGACTTCCCTTGTGGGATAGATAGAGCCACCTGAAACTGAATTCCAAGTTTTATTATGAAATTCCATTCCATTGAGGGGAATGGGGGATTTCTGTGGATGCTGATCCCTACCCTACAACTCTTATAGGATCATACATTTAGAGTCGAGATTTAGAAGAGGCAATCTAGCCCATCCCCTTTCCCCACTTCACAAAAGAGGAAACAAACTCAAAAGAGGTTGTTACTTGCTCAGGGTCACATAACTAATAGATGGCTGAGGTGGGGTTTGGGCCTCAGATTCAAAAGCTAGTGTTCTTTTTTGACTCTACCATGATCCTCCAACGATATCTCACTTTTACATAGTATATTATCATATATTATCTCATCATACAGTATCACATATATCATCTCATTTGATTTTTGTACCTGTACTGCTATTGCCGTTCCCATTTTGCAGATGAGGAAACTGAGTCTGACAAAGGTAAATTGACCATCTCAGGGTCACACAGCTAGTGACTGAGGAAGGATTTGAATTTAGGTCTTCCTGATGCCAAGTTTATCCACTATGCTACTTAATTGCTTTCCTTTGTACCTTCACCATTTTCCTTTCCTTTTCCTTTCTTTTCCTCACTTTATCATTCCTGTCTGGTGGGAGGTAAGGGTAGAAAAAAAAAAGGGATAATGGATGGAAAGAAGAGGAAATAAGGAGTCTAGTTTATTTTCTTTCACTTCAGGTTCTGCCTGGTACTTAATCCTTGTGCATACAATTCCCATAGGAAATTTAGAGAGACACCAAGCAAAGAATCAGGTCGTTGGGAGCCGATTCAGAAAATACAAAGGTGCTTTATTTTCATTTTTATTGGTGGTTATGGACCAATAATTTTTTATGGTGGTATAAATATTTCAGCAAGCTTCTTAGTAAGACATTATATGAAACTACCAGAGTAGTTTCAAAACCCCAAATAACTACTTTCAAGTTAAAGTTTCTCCACATATAATCATGGGATAAGTCAATGACCAGGGACCAAGAGCCAGAAAGCACCTGAGAGGTCATTTGGTCCAACCTCCTCATTTTACAGCAGAGGGAACCAAGGACCCAGAGAGATGAATTGACTGGCCTAATGTCATGTAACAAATCGAGAGTTGAACCCAAATCTAAGTCTTCTAGTATCCCATTCAGGGATCTTTCCACTGTACCAGTTCCCTCGATTTTTTAAAATAACAAAACCAAACCAAAAAAGAAATTTTTTTATAGGACTCATAATATCCTTTGAACTTAATTTTATATAATAGATTCCATTTCCTCGCAATGGGAAAAACTGAAGTGTTGGCTTGTTTTTATAAGAGTACAAAGAACATTCTTATAAAAATCCTTACCTGACCTATCATAGAAGAAAAAGTGATTGAAGGGAGTGAACCATCCAAACCCCAAATGGGAAGTGTCTCATTATAAGGTTTAATTAAATCCGACTAACCTGAAAGCCTTTTTTTTTTTTTAAATGAGTCCTCTCCATGTCCCTCCCTTCCTTACTAGGTAGAGGAATTATGATTATCTGCAATCTCATTTATTTACATTTATGTTTCTCATTTTTGTTGATTAAAAAACAAAACAAAACTCTGGAATCCTTTCAGGTTGTCTTGATGCAGCTGGGTAGTGCAGTGGATAGAGCCCTGGGCCTAGAGTCAGGAAGGCCTGAGATCAAATTTGGACTAACGGTGTGACCCAGGGCAAGTCACTTGCCAGTCTTCGGTTCCTTAACTGTAAGATGGAGATAATGATAGCACTTACCTCAAGGGTTATAGTGAGGATCAAATGAGATAATATTTGTAAAGTGTTTCGCATAGTGCCTGATATTGTTATTCAGTCATGTGTGATTCTCTGTGATTCTATTTGGAGTTTTCTTGGCAAAGATACTGGAGTGATTTGCCATTTCCTTTTCCAGTTCATTTTACAGATGAGGAAACTGAAGCAAACAGGGTTAAGCCATGCAGCTAGTAAATGGTGGAGGCTAGATTTGAACTCAAGAAGATGACTCTTCTTGCTTTTGAGCCCAGTTCTCTACCCACTGTGACACCTGGCTGCCCTTATATGGGGGGGGCATAGAGTAGGCACTTAAAAAATGCTTGTTCCCTTCCTTCATAATTCATTGGCATATTTTTCCAATTAAATAAACACATATTCACTGCTCACCACCCTAGGTATACAAATTAACAGGACATAAAGATTATACAGGTCAAGATTCCTGCCCCTAAAGTGCTTACCATCTATTAGTGAGAGAAGACATACACACTACAAAAAGTTGAATGGCAATTTGGGGTTTCCATAACAGCTCTGGCCAGTACTAAGCGGGCAGGACACACCACCTGGGAGGTGGTACATCTCAGTGTCTGTCACTGAGGGACAGCAGTGCCTCTGCACCAGGTCTTACTCATAGCAGTTGATCTGGGAGTATTTCTTGAATGGAGGGCACAATTAGCTTAGAGAAAATGTTGTGATGGTTTGAGCCTAGACCTCTCTTTGTATTGTTTTACAAAGGGTGGAGCTCGAGCCACGCCTTAGGCGCTTGATGACTACTGAGGAAAGGCTAGCTCCTGTCGGTGGCTTTCTGATCTTCTGAGGGGGTGTTATTATGCGTGCCTAGGATGTAGCAGCTCCTGTGGAAACATCAACTGTGTTACAGAATGAGAATCATGTATGTGCACTCATACAAAGAAAATACACCACCTAGTTTTTCCTAAGGCTTCTTTTATTTTTTCTTTTTAAAAAGGTTTTTAAATGGTGCAGGGGTAAAAGCATTTAGAGTCAAAGACTCTTGGTTCAAATTCTGCATCTTCCATTCCTCACTATCACCTTACCTAATCTCTCTGGGCCTCAGTTTCCTCATCTGTAAAATGAGTGTTGGATCACATAACCTCTAAGGTCCTTTCCAAATCGAAATTTGTGATCTCGGAATCAATCCTGCTGTTATCAGCCTGGCTTATTCTTTATTTCCTATTTTCCTTCCATCCTCTTTATCATTTCATATTCATTCATTCATTCAGTCAGTCAACAGGTTGATTCTGTACCTAGCCCTCTGAGACTCCTAAGATTGATAAAACCTGATGTTAGATGGGATCTAAGGTGGGCTTTTTAATCTTCTCTATCTTTCTTCATGACTATACTTACATTCTAACAGCCGAGACTGTTACTTTGAAATCTTCCTCCAAGAAAAAAAAAGGTTAAACAGTGTCCTCAATTTCAGGATTTAACAGCTTTCCTAGAGGCCCTCCAGGTAATTCTCCCCCGACCTGATCTCTCAGCCTTTCCTATGAACACAATTTGCAGTAGAGAGCCAGCAGATTGCTTTCCAAGTGCCAGGTGAGTAGGAGAGAGGTTTCATCCTGGGCCAGGCAGGTAGGTAATTATTAGTCACACAAGTGCACAAACATTACTCTAAAACCACATCTATCCAGCTGTGGCCAATGGGATCCTCTGACTTGCCCTATGTAGACACCTCTGTACTGCATTAAGAAAGCATTCCCCTGCATTGCAGCAACAAACCAGCTGCTGGGAATTTGGTGTTAGCTATCACAGGAAGAGGATGAGAGTGGGGGAGGCAGTGGGGACAGAAAGAGAAGACTGAACCACTCCCTGCACAAACAATTCTGTATAGCTCAGCTACTAAGTAAGACTTTGTGGGTGGGGAAGGGGTGCTGGTATGGGGAGGGAAAGAAAAATGGAGGGAAGAAAGGAAGAAATCTAAGCTTTTGCTGCTTGATAACTGGAATTAAGAGTAATAGATGAGATTTCTAAGAGGAGGTCTCAACCTGGTGTGCATGAATACGTTTTTTAAAAAGTAATTTTGATAAGTATATTTCAATATAATTGGTTTTCTTTGTAATACAGGCATTTTATTTCATGCATTAAAAAAAGCATTATTCTGAGAAGGGGTTCATAGGCTTCACTAGACTGACTGCCAAAGAAGTCCATGAAACCAAAATGGTTAAGAACCCCTGTTATAAGGCATTAAATGCACTATATTGATGTGAGACTTATGTATGTTCAGGTGTAGACAGAAATGAGGGCCTCTTGGTAAATGAGATTTGAAATCAGGCAGGAGAGTGGAAGTGTAAATATAAACATTTTCAGGCCCTTATTCCTTCATGACCTATGAGGGAACATTTCTTCTTGCCTCATGTGCATGTATACCTCAGAACAAATACTGAATCAGAGATCCAAGCAATACTTCTCAAGGCTGTAGGGTTAAGCTGCTATTCTCTACAATCCTTCCTAGAGGATTACAAATACCCTTCTGTTTGCTTAGGGCTTGAAAGTCTAGCTTATATCTTATGTCTTTGCTTATGTCTATGATCCGCATGGTTGGCAAAATAAGGTTGATGTAGGACCTAGTTTAAACAAATAAATGCAGTCTTTAATCTGGATTGTATTAAGAGTTCTTTCACTAAAATTCCTTCTCGAGGACATTCCTGCCCCTGAGTGCTACTACCTATGCACACACATATATGGCAGGTGTTTCAGATGGGTATGACAAAACACATATATTCAATTCAACAAGACATGTATTGTTCTAGGTACTGGGGATACAGAGAAAAAAAAACCAGAACAATTCCTGTCCTCAAGGAACTTATACTCTTCTAGGGAGAAAGCAATATATTAACAGGTAAAGATATATAAACCTATAAAACAGAAATACAAAGTATAATGAGGATAGACTGACTTACGGAGATTAGTTCTTATTATCATTACTATATTAGTATTTATATTATACATAAAACTATGTTAGTTTTATACCAATTATTCTTATTCAATTCAATAAATATTTATTAAGCACCTACTATGTGCCAGGCATTGTACTAAGTGCTGATTTCTTCTTACAGTATGAGTAAATTTCTTTTCTTAAACCTGAGTCAACTGGCTCTTTGCTAAGATGGAGCACACCAGTGGGCTGTAGGATATACAGTTGTAGAAGCATAGCCAATCAGTTTTATTCCTAGATCCTTGAGAGATAATAGTCAATTGCCCTCTGGGTACCCCAAGTTTCAAGTATAAGTTGGGGGTACTCCAGAGGGGATAGTAAAAATAAAATCCGTTTCCATGTAGGCATTGTATGTTGAGCTGGGAAGATGAGAAAAAGACTCATGCAGCATATGGTACTTGAACTAAGTTTTTAAGGGGGAGATTCCAAGAAGCTGGAGTGAGGAGGGGGAGAGCATTTGAAGTATGGGGATCATCCTTTTGCAAAGGCGATGAGGTGGGAAATGGAATGTCTCAGACGAGAACAAGGAAGCTAATTTTTCAATAACGTGGTATACATGGCTGGGGGTTGTGGTGGAGTAGAGAGTAATGTGAAATTAGTTCAGAAGGATGTATTCTCTTTCATTATAGTTATTCCTAAATTTGCTTACCACCATTATATAAATACTCCGGTTTATTTCTTCTTTTCTCTCTAATTTAGAAGCAACCATTCTCATATGGAAGTTATATCGCCTAGGTGAACACCCAGGAAGAATCTGTTTTCATTATGAATAGTGGAAAAATGGTTCTGATTATGGATTCCCCATCCCCCCACTCTTAAACGCCTTCTTTCATAGTCAGAAGGAGAGAGTGAATATTCTTTGCTTTTGATCAAGACAGGTCTCCCGCCAGAAGCAAGGAAGGATATGTGGGAGAGAGTGTCTCTGATAATAACTATGAGGAGACTAATGAGTAAAAGCTTTCAACAGCATCTCAGGCAACTGAGTTACCTAGGTCGTTTTAAACATGTTTACAATGTGTGGATTTCCTGCCTCTCCTCAGCTAACAATTGTTCCCAAATGCCTTCTTTCCCTCTCTCTCTCCCAACCCCCTCCCAAAAATGTTTAATAATCCTGTTTGAACTATTAGAGGAACAGCTTTGAAAATTCGATTTCTCTTTCTCTGTTTCTGGCAGGGCAGAATGATAAGTGGGGCTCCTGTCAGCCTTTCATTATGGGAAGGTTAAGACATTTACATTCCCTGGTTTCTATGCCTTAGTTTCTAGGCCAAACTGTGCAGATCACATGGACCTCTTGAGCCAACGGCAAGGCCAATGATTCACTCGATGATATAGACTCATATTGCCTCTGTGGGCTGGTTATTGCAGGAAACTGCTCCTCTGACTTCCCTCCTCTCCTCCCAACCTAATCCAATTGGAATTATGATTTCCATGTCTAAGAAACAGCCTGTGACTTCTCCAACAATCAAGCTACTTCCTATACAACCCTCTGTACCACCTCCTGGGTAATTTAACAGAGGAAACAAGATTTCCTCCTTCCCAGGCTGTGCCAAAGACACTCTCCTCTTGTCACAGTGAGTCTGGCCCTTGGCTATGTAGGGACAGGAAGTGCCTCTCATCCTCTTCGCCCTATTCACATCCTGGTAATAGGAGGATGAGCAGGAAGTGGAAGGTGTCAGGTCAGAGCTCACTAACCCTTACCAACTTTTCTGGTCAGCATGGGGTCCTTTAGGAAAACAAAAACAGAGCACAAGATGATATGGAACACAAGAGCCTTTTCTTTTGTGATGGAGGAATAGTGGAGAGTTGTGTTTGAATCTGCTGGCTGCAGTCTTTTTTTTTTTTTTGTCTTTTCTCTCATCTTAAAGGAAGACACACACACACACACACACACACAGACACAGACACAGACACACAAAACTCCTTCATTACCATCTTCTACTCTTCCAATTATATTATGAGCTTCAGGCGGTTGGATATAACAGACCACTGAAGGGTTGTCTAATTCTCTCCTGGGCTTCATAGCTGTTACGATGCACCTTCCCTTCCCTCCCTCCTTCTTCCCCACAATGGTTTGCCCAAACTGGTGCTTTTTATTTGTGAAAGCACCTTCAAGCCCCAAGCCCCTTGGGCTGATCTGTTCTTACTAAAAAAAACTCACTTTTACCCATCATGTGTGACCTTCTATGAGTCATACATCTCTGGGCTTTAGTTTCCCCATTCGTAAAACAAGGGAATTAGAATACATTTCTATGGTTGGTTTGAATTCTAACAGTCTCCAAGTATCCTCCCTTTATCTCTCCACTTGCCCCCTCCCTCCCCCAAATAGTCCTGGTTTCCCATAAAAATTCCCAATGCAGAGTATTGTAGGGCATTCCTCAAGCTCTTGTCAACTCATGGAAGCAATCACTTCTTAGGTCCTCAATTCCTAACTCCCTGTTTCGGGAAGATGGCTGGCTATGGCTAGAACCTTCTGGCTCTTCTCCACTGGCTCTTTATGATGTTACCTGTCTTTCTGATTACTGAAGACTCTGATAGACATGAGGACTCGTCCTCATCTGGGCAATCATTTGAAATCTTGGCTCCAGAATCATAGTGTTTTGTGTCCTTTGCTGGTCACAACTTAATTTTCTCACTAACCTCATCTTTTTCTAAGACCTGGCCATGGCTGGCAAAGTCAAAGGACACAGCACATTTGGAAAATAATCTGGGATATTTCTTCCTCTTTTTTTTTCTTCTTTCCACTTTTTAAACTATAGATGAAAAAGAAGTGATAAGGAAGGCAGGTCTCTAGTTTGGGGACTGGCACATACTAAAATAGCATTTTTCCGTGGGAAATGGTTGCTTGACTAATTTCCAGATACTACATGCATATCAATGGCTTTGGAATGAATACGGCTGTAGAAAGTAGGAACATTCTGAGACACTCCCTTACTGAGTAGATTCAGCATGTTAGGGATAGTCTCCAGTGCCAGATCCTCGTCAGTTGTATGCTGGTAGTCAGATGGGAAGAATGTGGAAAGAATGAGCTACTTTTGGAGTTCTAAGTTCTAAATCACCTCTACCTAAAGACTCTGTGAATAGACATGAAAATCAATTACAAATAAGAAATAAAATAAAAACACCCAAAGTAAAATGTTTCTACTAAATCTTTCTACCTTTTGATTAAAATCATTATTTTTCTTTAAATTTTATGTCACCAGAATGGTTGATGCTGGACAACGCGTTCTAAGGGGGTAGCTGCTGAATGAGCAAACCACACTTTGTATGATACAAAGGAAGTGTAACTTTTTTTTAAAGGTTGATGTCCGTTGATGCTTATGATACAGCAGGATCCCAAGTGTATTCACTATCACTTTCATTTGATTAGATTTTAGCACTCAGCCTGTTATTTGTTTTTAAAATTTTTGTTTTTGTTCTAATTCTGAAGCTGAGAAATTGAGTCTACTATTAGTATTTTCTGCCTCCATGATGGGAAAGCTGGTCTGGCATCTTGGCTCCTCTCATAGCAAGGTATGCTTTACAAATTCACAAGCTGTTTCAGGCTGAGACCAAAATCTGTTATAATCTGTTCACAGTATTGAAGTACTCAGGGTATTAATTATAGGATCAAGTAGTTGTTTTACATGTCTGCATAAATTGACATTTGAGGATCTTGTCCTTTGCAAACCACAAGGCCATTGTGGCCACATCCTGCTCAACTAGACCATATTCTCTTGGGTCCCAGAGTCAAAATCTATTGTATTTTGATACAACAAAACACTTGGGATCTTAAGTATATAATTAAGTGGTTGTTTTATTTAACCAGTGGCACAAAGATACATAATGATCTTGGCTCACTGTAGAGTTTTGCTCAGTAATCTGGGTAAAGGTGGCTTAAATGGAGTTAGAGCTTCTTTCTGTCAGGTTGTGAAACCCCTTAGGGGCAGGTGAGACAGTCCCAGTATGATCCTTAGCATGGCCCTTTCCCTTCAGATAGTGGCTCATATGAGAACTCTAATCTATACACCAGATCATTGATCCTCCATTGGAGGAATGTTTCTTGCCAGCAGTTGCCAGCTATGCTGTATTTAAGTCAGTTTTCTGGTCTATCACACATCTTCTTTGTCCAGGGTCCACATAGTTAGCTCATTTTTAAAAATAGTATTTTATTTTTTCCCCCAATTACATATCAAGACAATTTTTAGCATTCATTTTTATGAGATTTTGAGTTCCAAATTTTTCTCCCTCCCTCCCCTGCGCTCTTCCTAAAATGGTAGGCAATTTAATATGTTGTACATATGCTATCTTGTACAACATATTTCCATATTAGTCCCTTGTGAAAGAATAGACAGATCAAAAGGAAAAAAAACACAAAAAAGAACAAAGTAAGTGAAAAAAATATGCTTTGATTTTCATTTAGAGTCCATGAGTTCTTTATCTGGATGTGGATAGCATTTTCCTTCGTGAGTCCTTTGTACTTGTCTTGGATCCTTGAGAAAAGCTGAGTCGTTCATAGTTGATCATCACACAATGTTGCTGATACTGTGTACAATGTTTTCCTGGTTCTATTCACTTCACTTAGCATCAGTTCATGTAAGTCTTTCCAGGTTTTTCTGAAATCAACCTGCTCATCATTTCTTATTGTGCAGTAGTATTCTACTACATTCATATACCACAGCTTGTTTATCTATTCCCCAATTGATCGGCATCCCCTTGTTTTCCAATATTTTGCCACTGTGAAAAGTGTTGCTATAAATATTTTTGCACATGCAGGTCCTTTTCCTTTTTTAATGATCTGTCATCATTTTTTATTGCACAATAGTATTCTATTATATTCATATACCACAACTTGTTCAGCCATTCACCAGTTGATGGGCATCCCTTCAATTTCCAGTTCTTTGCCACCACAAAAGAGCTGCTATACATATTTTTGTACGTGTAGGTCCTTTTCCCTTCTTTAGGATCTCTTTAGGATACAGACCTAGTAGTACTATTGCTGGATCAAAGAGTATGAACAGTTTGGTTGCCTTTCAGGCATAGTTCCAAATTGCTCTCCAAAATGGTTGGATCAGTTGACATCTCTACCAACAATACATTAGTGTCCCAATTTTCCCACATTCTCTCCAACATTTATCATTTTCCCTTTTGGTCATATTAGCCAATCTGATAGGTGTGAGGTGGTACCTCAGAGTTGTTTTAATTTGCATTTCTCTAATCAAAAGTGATTCAGAGCTCTTCTTCATATGCCTATAGATAGCTTTGATTTCTTCATCTGAAAACTGTCTGTTCATATCCTTTGACCCTTTATCAATTGGGGGAATGGCTTGTATTCTTATAAATTTGGCTCAGTTCTCTATATATTTGAGAAATGGGGCCTTTATCAGAGACACTTGCTGTAAAGATTGTTTTCTAGCTTTCTGCTTTCCTTCTAATCATGGTTGCATTGATTTTGTTTGTGCAAAAGCCTTTTAATTTAATATAATAGTATTAATATTACTTTATTGTCTATGGTACCTTTTAGCAAGATGTAGTTTCCTTCCTTATCTCTTTTAACTCTTTTAATTAGTTCTACTTTTGCTTTTGCTTTGTCTGAGATCAGGATTGCTACCCCTGCTTTTTTTTTTTTTTACCACCTTTGCTGAAGTATAATCAATTCTGTTCCAGCCTAGTCTTTTCATTTTTGCAGATTTTTTAGTATATATGATGCTAAAGCTAGGCTGGTTAATCTACTTTCAAAATTACCAGGGCTAGAGTTGTATTCAAGACTAAGAATATTGGAAGAGCTGCATTCACCTGACATGTCCCTTGTGTCTTAGAACATATGAGGTTCAAAGTCCATACAAAAAGACTCCTCATTGATGTCAGTTTTCTCCAAAAGTGCCTATTAGCAGATGATAGTGTAATCATTGTTTCCATCCTGGGAAGAGTACAAAGCATTCTCTGTGAAATCTACAGGAATGAGAAGGTAAGTGGTTACCTGATAAATGCTAGAAACAAAATGAATAAAAATTTTCACATCATTCAGATTATGATAGTCACCTAGATAGGTAGCTTCCTGCTGAGCTACTCTATCAGCAGGTCTACCTTGGATAGATTCTGGGCATCTGTAGTCAACTCATACTGGTATTTGACAGCTGATTGTTAAATTTTCACTGTGAGCTTTTATACTCTGGGAATCATAAAATACTACAAACCAGGGCTTAATTTATTGTTTTGTTGATTGTCCAGACTTAAGAAAGTGATGAATAAAAGGTTAATAATGAAGATTAAGCTTAAAAATATGTCATATGTACTTTTTTTTGGAGAACTGGTTGTTAAACATTTCTCAACATCCCCTGATCTGAGGGCAATTAAAACAATGCAAATCATGAAGAGGGGCTTGGTGAGTATAACAGGGCTAGAGAACATGTTAGCAATTTACACGTAAAAAAATAGTCTAGAAGATAGAAAGTAAATATTTGGCCAAAAAAGGAGGTGCTAGAAGTTTTGTAGTCTCTCTTTTCTGTCCCGGAACAAAGAAAGTAAAAAGAGAGACATTTTCTTCTTGCAAAAATGCCCCTTGGTCTTAGGCTTCTCTCCCACCTCCTTCTAGCTACTGCACTAGATCCCTGATTCCCACCTTGGCCATTGCTATCCAGCATATAGAAACAATAGTGATGGTACCTTTACTGGAATTTGAGGAAATTCTGGGATATCAACTATATACAGTTGAGGTTATCTCACAAATTACACTCTCACCTTGTTTAGTCAGTTTGGCTGAGGTTAAAAAAAAAGTCAATTACCTCATTCATCCTTGATGCAGGTGAAGACTCAGGTTAGAAAGTGTTTACCTGCCCTTGTTAGCTGCCAGCTGTAATCACTTCTTAGCATCTTCTATTTGGGCTCCAAGTCTGTCATTTGATCTGAAGCATATTGATATCAGGGTTACCTCCCTTACTAACCTTGCTGGTGTCACTCGCTCTGACTCTAAGATATCTTGGGTTAAACTCTACTTCTATCACTTACTATTTGTGTGACCTGGGGTAAGGAATTTAACTTAGCTGGACCTCAATTTCCTTCTTTGTAAAATGAGGGACTAGATGGACTTTGTTATTGTTGTGTCATTTTCCAGTTGTGTCTGACTCTTCATGACCCCATTTGGGGTTTTCTTGGCATAGATACTGGAGTGGTCTGCCATTTCCTTCTCATTTTGCTGTTGAGAAATTAAGGCAAACAGAGTTAAGTGACTTGCCCAGGGTCACGCAGGTAGGCTGTATTTGAACTCAGCAAGAAGAGTCTTCCCACCTCCAGGCCCAGCAGTCTATCCACCGTGCCATGTAGCTGCTCATTCAATGGGCTAGACAACTTCTAAGTCCCTTTCAACTCTACATCGATGAACCTATGATCTCACTAACTCCTCTCTCTAGGTCCTTTTCAAAGGTAGTCATTAGTTTTTGCAGGCTGGCTTTGCCATATTATTTTTTGGCTCCATTTCCTACCCTTTCTTTTGTATATTTTTCATTGTCCTACCCCCTTTTTTCATTGTCCCATTTTTTATTTCATTGCCCCACTCCCATTTTCCTCCTGTTTTTCTCACTTTCTCTGTACTATTCTATTCCTTGGGTAGCAACTATCCATGTCTTTGCTCAGGTGGCAACTCCCTGCTCTGATGTTTAAGAATTCTGGGTATGATCATATTTCCCTCCTTCTTTATGACTATCTTGTTAGAGGCACCTCCAACCAGGTGTCTCCCATACAGACGTTAAGATGATATCAGATCCCTTGATAGATGCAATAACAGAGATGCCTTTGTTCCATGATTCTCTGGTGATCTATATCAAGTAAAGCATAAAACAGAGAGATATTTGCTTGCCAAAGTGTTCATTGCTGTCATGAAGAGTACCCTAAGCAGGGCTCATTTGATATTCCTAGTAATGGAGGCAGTCATCTAGATGTTTGGGTATTCAGATGATACTATGTTGATTTCTTCAGGCCCCAGGACAACACAAAACAAAAGCTCAATTATCCTGTGGTCACTGGGGCTTACCCAAAGGTGAGAATTTTAGAAGACATCAACATTTAACACATTTAATCTTTCAGTAGAGTAGAGGGAAGTGAGGGGAACATGAGCTCTCTTTCCTCTTTTACTAATCAACTCCCTCTCTTTTTCACTCCATTCCATAAAGAAATCCCCAACCAGATCCTCCTTGTTCCTTTCCCATCAGTTCCCTTTCCCTCCCTCTTTTTCCATGTTGACCAGCCTTTTGCCTGCCCTCCCTCAGCAAGCATGAACCCTTCTTCATTTCAAGGGTCAATAAGTATCCTAACACTACTTTCTCTCCCCCTGTTGTGGGTGACGGAGATTGGCAAAGGCCTTTATGGGAAAGAGAAAGATCTTAGGACCTCAGATCTTATGGGTTGCATTAGATGATAACCTCAGTCCCTTCCAACTTTAAGATTCTCTTCACCATAGTAAATAATTCTCCTTCCCACTCAAACAAATTTATTTATAATCGCTCGTATTACTTTCACATTTTCAATGACAAATGCTTTGGTGGGGGAGGGAGAGCATTATGTTCTATTTTCTCCAATAGTTGCTGCTTGCCCCTGCAATAGTTGGGTTGCCCTGGCTAGCAAAATTGCTAGTTAGGCCTTTGCTAGAAAGCGTCTTCCATAAGATCCACAAGTATTCAATAGATATTGTATAACAACATAGACAGGAAAACCAGATGACTGAAGAATATTCACTATGATCTACAATTAGATGAATGTCCTAGTTAATGGGTTTATTAATGCACGTAGTTTGGGATGTAGCTGTAAATGGACAGTGAGCTGGGCCCTGTATTGAGTCAGAATATAATAGGCTGGATTGAATTTGGGAAACTACCCAGGGCTTACAACGATACCATGTTGCAGCCTGACCCAAAGCACATCTTTTTTAACATCAATATTCTAGTGATACTACAAATTATGAAACATTACAATGTCTGAAGAACCAAAATTGTAGGTGACCCAAAGGGCAATGGAGAGATGTATGGTGAATGGAAGTAGCCACAAGCATATTAATACCAGCAACTTGAGCACAAGTTGTAGTGTGAGAGATGTTATCCAGGAAATGTAGGATTGACAATGAAGGTTGCCTGGTCACATAGTGAGAGTGAGCAATAACAGATGGGCAGCCAGAGTACTGTGCTGGTATGCACAAAATATTACAAGACTTAGAGGAGAGCCTCCAGGGTGATGGGTAGAGCCTTCACAGAATGCCTAATCAATAAATCAATCAGTCAGCCAGTAAGTATACAACATGCATCTACTATGGACTAGGCACTGAAGAAGGTGTTGGGGATATGAAATGAAGAAGGAAATAATTCCTACTCTCAAGGAGCTCAGAGGTGGTGTAGTGAATGGAATCAGCAAAATCTGAATTCATTTCTTCCCTTAGACACTGTGTGAACTTTGGGTAAGTCGCTTAGCCTCCTCCTCAGTTTCCTTAATCGTAAAATGGGGATAATAAAATCACCTACTTTACTGGGTTGTTGTGAGGATAAAATCAAAGGAGCTAATATATGCAAAGCACATTGCAAACACTGAAGGGTTAAATAAATGTTATCTATTTTTACTATCTCTTCCTATTGGAGGGGATAATAGTGTATTAGACTCACCCCCTGAAGACAAAGACACTTTGGGGGAAATGCTGAATGATACCCTCCATTTCCCTAGTACATGCACCATTTGAGCAACGCAATATTAGGGGCTGGCCAGGTCTAGAGCTCTTCTCTTCCCCAGCTTCCTAGACCTTAAACTGCAGGGTGATACTCAACTGAAGGTTATCCCCTAAGAAGCCGGAATCTGATCAAAACCAGGAACCCTTGATCTCTTGGGATCTCTAGAAATGACAAGGGAGTGACTTCTTCTGTAGCTCCAGTTCTTTGCCTGTGCTCAGAAATGTTCTTACTGATTTTTGAGCTATCCAGGCAAGCACAGGCTTCACCCGTCAGTCACCTTTTTCATTTAGGGTGGGGGAAAAGAAAAATTTAATCCTTCCCCTAACTTTGCCACACTTTTGTCTGGAAGCCCAAGGAAAAGACTGTGCAAAGAGGCTACTATTATACTTTTAATGTACATGAGAAACCATATTTATATTGGAACACAAAGCATTCTAGACTGTTCCTCCAAACTTACAATTACCCGATTGGGAAGATGAGGGTGTTCTTTCACATTCTCTGCTTAGCCTGTTGGTTGTGAGACCTATCAGAACAGGGTAGACCTGCCATACACAGGTAAGCAACAGTGAATCACCAGTATCTCTCATCTCTACATTTAAGATTGAAAATAAAGGTGCTCATTTCCTTAGAGGAAAAAAATAGGAGCTGTCCACCTACATACCTGGAAGAGAACATATGTTAGTGTTTATAGTGACATCAACTCCTCCTCTTCCTTTATACACCTTTGCTATTCATACCCTAGGAAGAAAAGGAGGGGAGGGAAGAAAAAAACAAGAAATTTAGATGATAACTTTGTTGAATATTTGGAGGGAATAATAAGTTGTACATGGTAGATTTGCAGCTTCATGTACAATCATTTTTATGTACTGTTATGGAAATGCTTGTTTTGTTTTGTGAATTGAAAATAAAAGAAAAGCCTGCACAAAGCTGTACCTATCTCCTTGGCCTACAAGTCATTTAATCTCTCTTAACCTTTCTTCATCTGTCTAATGAGGGAATTTGATTAGATGGCTTCTGAGATCCTTTCTAGCTACATCTCTGATCTCTGTTCCTCCGATGAGACTATCAGGCTTCCTTACCTTATCCTCAGGTGAGCAGGGAAGTATTCCACTTTTCTCCTCCATTTCTGGGTCCCCATTCTCTATTTTGCTTCTCGATGATCTCTTGCCATTGGTCTTATCCTAATGCCTGGCTTTTGACTGGAGGCAAAGGAGATTGTGGTCTTATAGCCTATATAACTTGACATACTGTAGAGTTCTAGATGGTAGGCATGGGCTGGAGGGAATTGCCAAGAATAGAAACTTAAGTCTTTGCTGTGAGGTAGCTTGGAGTCAGGAGTCAGCTTGGGCTTGGAGTCAGGAAGACCTGAGTTTAAATCTGGCCTCAGATACTTACTAGCTGTGTGACCCTGGGCAAGTCCCTTAACCTCTGATTGCCTCAGTTTCCTCAAATGTAAAATGGGCAACATAACGGTACCTACTTAGCACGGTTGTTGTGAGAATCAAATGAGGAAATATTTGTAAAGTGCTTAGCACAGTGCCTGTCACATGGTGATGCTTAATAAATGCTTCTTCCCTCTTCCCCCCACTTTGTAGCATAGGTACTAGTCTTAGAGTTGGCAATAAGAAGAAAGAAAGTTCTTTATGAGTGTGGCAGAGTCAGGGAGCTGTTCTTTATGTACCAGTTTTTTTTTTTTTGGCTTGAAATGTTTTTTAGAAAAAGAATATTATTTTCCACAAATCTTTAAAAATATACATTTTTCATAGAATCATAGACTTAGATCTAGAAGGCCCCTTAGAGTCCATTAAGTCCAATCCCTACATTTTAGAGATTTTGTGGAAACAGGTCAAGAGACATTCAATGACTTATTCAAGGTTACACAGCTAACATGTATCTGAGGCAGGCTTTGAATTCAAGTCTTCCTGACTCTCAGCCCATAGAGTTGCCTTTTTTTGATGATTTGCCACCACCTCTTGCTTCATCATCCCACCCAAATCCTTTCCCAAGTCAATTCAAGTTAATAAGCATTTATTATGCTCTTACTGTGCCCGAGGCACAGTGCTAAGGCTGGGATTACAAAGAAAGGCAAAACTCGTCCCTCTCCTCAAGCTACTCGAACTCTAATGGGAGAGACAACACGTAAATGACTATATGCAGACAAGATACATACAGGGTAAATTGGAGGCAACCTCAAAGAGAAGTCTCTAGTATAGAGGGGAGCTGGGAAAGGCTTTTTGCAGAAAGGGAGATTTTTAGCTGAATTTGGAGGAAACCAGGTGGCAGAGATGGAGAAGAACATCAGCTATTCATTCCTACCCCAATAGCTCTTGTTTTCCACTGGTTGATTTTTAGGGGGAATCAGGCACCCCCAAATATTCATCCTCATAGTTGATTGTAACTTTCCTTAAATTGAAGAATACATGGAAAAACTTTGTTTCTTAATATTGTTTTCAGAACAACTCTAAATTGATCACTGGTTCAAGAAAGAGGACAGTAGTTGGAAATAAAGCCTCATGCTATTTAGACTTGCCCCTATTATTGGGTAGCCTGGAAATATTTATTGATTGGCATCCATCCCACCAAGTTGCCCACCTCTTGCCTCCACACAATGACATAACATTTCTTTGTTTTAAAATTTTATTTATTTCTTTGTTTTTAGTTTTCAGTATTCACTTCTATAAGATTTTGAGTTCTAAATTTTCTCCTCCTCCCTCTGTTTCCACCTCCCCAAGATGGTGTGCACTCTGCTATAGACTTTACATGTACAATCATATTAAACATATTTTCACATTAGTCATGTTGTAAAGAAGAATTAGAACCAATGGGAGGAACCATGAAAAAGAAGAAACAAAAATAAAAAAGAGAGCAAATAATATGCTTTGATATGCATTCAGACTCCATAGTTCTTTCTCTGGATGTGGATAGCATTTTCCATTATGAGTCTTTTGGAATTGTCTTAGATTCTTGTATTGCTGAGAAGAGTTAAGTCTAACAAAGTCGGTCATCACACAGTGTTGTTGTTACTATGTACAATGTTCTCTTGGTTCTGGTCACTGCACTCAGCACCAGTTCATGTAAGTCTTTCCAGGTTTTTCTGAAGTCCACCTGCTCATCATTTCTTATGGAACAGTAGCATTCCATTACATTCATATACCACAACTTGTTCAGCCATTCCCCAGTTGATGGGCATCCTCTCAATTTCCAATTTTTTGCTACCACAAAAAGAGCTGCTATAAATATATTTTGTACCTGTGGGTACTTTTCCCATTTTTATGATCTTTTTGGGATACAGACCAAGAAGTGGTATTGCTGGGTCAAAGGGGATGCACAGTTTTATAGCCCTTTGGGCACAGTTTGACATAACATTTCTAATGCCTACTTGTCTGCCCTAAGTATTTGCTTCAATAGATTGTAAATCTTTTCCATCCCCTTCCACCTCTCTCTGGTCAAAGGTGGCATGAACCTGACCATGCTATTTAAAAAGTGAAAATCTTCAGAATGGAACAGATAGAAGAATCATCCAGACTGCTATTGTCCTCAGATTTCAGAATCATATCTGATTCTAGGGTGGAAGATGAAATCTTCCCGACTTGGTCCATCCCAACCCTACCAAACAACAATTTTTTATAGCCTCATAATAGAGGAAACAATTACATTAAATGATCCTTATGTTAACCTAAATATAGTCATCCAGATTAGCCATACTTCCAACTCGTAATTCTTTGATATAATTTCATTCCATACTGTGGTTTGTGATGTCATGTGAGGTTGCATTTCTTTTTTAAGTATTTGAAATGGATGGTATTCAGTTTGAGCTACATAGCCAAGTAAATAGAACTCTGGGCTTGGAGTCAGGATGAGATGAGTTCAAATCCTATGTCTGATACTATAAATGTGAACCTAATTTAGTTTCTCTAAGCCTTTAGCAACTCCCTAGAATTTATCTACTAAGTTCTCGATTGGTTGGGATCTGCATGGGTACCTCTGCTCATATTTCAGTGTTCAGGTAGCATCTTGACAGCTAGGGCAGGTAGGTGATGCAGGGGATAGAGTGCCAGGCCTGGCATCAGGAAAACTCATTTTCCAGAGTTTGAATCTGGCCTCAAGACATTTACTAGTGTGACCTGGGTAAGTCACTTAACCCTGTTCGCCTCAGTTTCTTCATGTGTAAAATAAGCTGGAGAAGGAAATGGTAAACCATTCCAATACTTTTTCCAAGAGAACCTCAAATGGGGTCATGAAGAATCAGACACTGAAAACAACAACAAAAGGCATCCTGATTCCCTTATTCTATGGGATAGAAAGGTAAGGACATGGGGGAAGAGAAGTGTTTTGCAGTGTTTGCTCTGTTCTTCTAGATGAGGAAAACCTCAGTCACATCTGCTAGAAACCTAGGGGTTTCCTTATAACTCTGTGATTTATTCATTGTTGTTTGTGTTAATTTTGATTTCTGGAAGCCCAAGTCACTGGTCATGCAACATGCATGTGTGTCTTTTTTTTACTGCCTCAGGAGAGGTTGTGTGATTACAACCTCACAGGGTTGTAATGAGCAGAGCACTTTGTAAACTTTAAAGTGCTAGACAAATGTTAAGGTCATTTAAGAAAGAAAATAAAATGGGAATAGATGAAAAAAATTATGCTATATGACTACGATGAAATACTATTGTGCCATGAGAAATGATGAAAGGGATGGTTTCAGAGAAACCTTGGAAGACCTATATGAACTTATGCAGAGTGAAGTGAGCAGAGTCAGAAATATTTATATAACAACAACACTGCAAAAACAAACAACTTTGAGAGATCAACACAGTGTACAACTAACCACAGTTCCAGAGATAGATAAATGCCACCCACTTTCTCCATAAAATCCAAAAATGGATGTCTTCAAAGTGGGGATTTGTTTGCTTGATTATGCATATTTGTTTACAAGGGTTTTCTTCCTTCTTTCTTTTTCTTCCTCCCTTTCCTCCTTCCTTCCTTCCTTTCCTTCTTCCTTCCTTCCTTTCTTCCTTTTTCCCTTCCTTCCTCTTTCCTTCTTCCTCCCTTCCTTCTTTCCTTTTTTCTCCTTCCTTCCTTCCTCCCTTTCTTTCTTTCTCAGTAAGGTGTACGTGGGGGGAGAGAATATAAATACTTGTTAATTAAAAAATAAATAATCTCTCCATTGTGTCTGCTCCATATATTTTTACATGCCACACATCAGCATGGCATAGTGGATAGAAACATGGCCATAGAGTCAGGAATATCTGAGTGCAAATGCCGCTTCTGACACATATGAGCATACTACGGACAAATAACCAAATCTTTTTATGCCTCAGGCAGCTCTCCAAGACTCTAAGTTACAGATGAGTTGTTGACTTGCATTGGTAGAGGGAGTTTCCAAGATAGAAGTTCTTGATACTAATTAGATTACAGGTCCAACCTTTTCTAAGAAAAAGCAAAAAGAAATGGAAATTAAAAAAAACAACATTGCACTGGTGGAGAGAGGTTCCTTACCACAAAAATCATATGTCTAGACCAAAAAGAAAAATATAGCCTAATACTTTAAAAGGTAAGGAAAGGTGTGTCTCAGAATAGATATCAGATTTAACTCTTAAATTCTAAAGACATTTACCATGGCAGAAAACATTTTTGAGGCTGGACTCAGCTTTAGAATGGTTCTCTTACACACTTACTTTTAAAATGATGTTACTATTCGGGGACTTTTGGGTCAAAGCCACTGAGGTCTTTTATATTGACTTCTAGTCACTAGTGAAACCAGCAGAAACACAAACTCTTGGGCGAATTTTCAACCACAGGCTTGCCCACCCCCCCATACTCCCCCACATTCCCTCCCATGGGATGCTCTTCAGAAGTAAAGGCTTCAGGTCTTGGCAGGCACAGGTGGGTGAGTCTGTTTTCACAGGTGTGTCCTTGCAGCCTGTAGTTGAGAATTTGGCTCCAGTTGTGACCCAAATTTTTTTTTTAAAAACTTGATTTCTTGTGTAAATTGTATTATTGATTATCAATTTTCTTTTAAATTAACTACTAAAACAGGCTGGGCTGAGTTTAGTGTTGGCCAAACACCTGGTGCTGGCCTCTAGTGCACAGAGGGTCTTTTTCTATGTGATGTGCTTTGCAAACCTTAAAGCATTATGTAAAGTTAACCATTATGTTAGCTAGTATTTCTCCAATCTTCTTCTTTGATGACAAAAAAATTGTGAAGGAGAAATTGGGGCTCTTCTGTCCACACCAAGGCTTACTTTGAGAATGATCTCATCAGGTCATGGACACATTTCCCTGTATTCTGTAATAGTCATGGAAAGTAGAGTCTTGGAAATAACTTTTTGTCTAATGTGTGGGTGAAAGATCATAGGACCATGGATTTAGAGCTGGAAGGGGCCATGGAGGCCATCTGTTGTACAGCTGAAGTAGAAACTGAGGCATAGAGAGGGTATGACTTTCCCGAAGTCACATTTGCCTCATCTAGCTAGTTGTGCTTCACTCATAGTGTTTTTAGTCCTGTGATGTTATAGTGAAGAAAGTCTGGGAGATAGCTATTTCCAGAAAGTCAAAGCTTCTATCAGGAAGAATCAAATCTTCCTCTCTCTTAAGTTTTAAAAAAATAAGAATTGGCAGAATTATTTTAAAAAATACACAGAAGAGAGAGAAGGAGGTTGAAAAAGGTATTCAGACAAATGAGACAGCATTGGAGCTACCATGTTAAATGTGAAATATCCTTTAAAAAACCTAAGCTGTACACGGTAGAGATTTATAATTTCATATATGGTAATCTTTTTCTATTCTTCTTTGTATAGAGAAATGCTCATATTCATCAAGGTCATTACAATAAAAAGGATTAAAAAATTAGAATAGTTGAAACACCAACCTTCCTGAAAACAAGAGAGTAAATTAGATGATCTCTCATGATCCCTTTCTGTTCTATTATTTGGTGATCTAAGGTAAAGTTACCTCCCTCCTTTCGGGAGGAGTTTGACTTCTCGGTTCTGAGTTTTCCTTCCTGCATGTAGATTCTACGTTGGAACCTTCCCAGGGGACTTCTGAGAGTTGCTCTTTCTGGGCTACCATCAGGGCTGGTTGGGGATGTTTTTGAATTTTACCCATTTGAGATTTGAAGGCAATCTCTATTTTTTGATCAATGTGAGTTAGGTCCCTTCCATCTCTAAATGCTAAAGTCCTATGAATCTCATCTAGAATTTCTAATCAATTATCTGATAACTGAGAGTAGTTCTGGTGTAAGGAGCAGGAAAAAGGGAGATTATGGGAACTGCAGGGCTCCTGAGAACTGAGGAAACATTTGCTGTTACCCTGAGATGCGCATAAGACAAGGTGACATAATCCTGCTGGCGTCAATAACAGGACAGTCTGTACTTTTTTAGAAATAGCATTCACCTCTTAATCAGTTATTTCAGGGTCTGTGTACCATGAGCTGTCACCAGTGACCTCATGAACTTCTGGAGTGATTTACCTTATCCTGAGAGGGAGCCTCACTCTTGCCCTAAGTACATGTGTCTAAGAGGCCTGGGTGCCTGCTCTCACTATATCTCTAAATAGAACTAAACTCCATAATACTCTTTCCTTTTAATGAGCTTTGACCATGACTTCCCCAAATGGCGTTAAAGACAATGAAAAAATATTACCCGTGGCTCTAAACTCCATGTAACTTTAGGGACAAACCAATGGTAGTCTCTGTAATTTATATCGAACTGTCCAAGAGACAAAGGCAGAGACAGATCCAGTATCTCCCACTGCCCTATTGGACCCCAAGACTCAATTGCAGTTCCAGGTCTAGGGTTTTTTTTAAAAATAAATTTATTTATTTTTAGTTTTCAACATTTACTTCCACAAGATTTTGAGTTCCAAATTTTCACCCCATCTTGCCCCTCTCCCCACCCCAAGATGGCATGCATTCTGAATACCCCTTCCCCTAGTCTGCCTTCCCTTCTATCTCTCCCCTCTTCTCTTATCCCCTTCCCCTTCTATTTTCCTGTAGGGCAGGATAGATTTCTGTACCCCATTTTCCTGTATTTCTTATTTCCCAGTTGCATGTGAAAACATTTTTTTAAACGTGTTTTTAAAACTTTGGGTTCCAAATTTTCTCCCTTCCTCCCTCCCCACCCACCTTCATTGAAAAGGCAAGCAACTCAATATAGGTTATACATGTGCAGTTATAGGGGGTTTTGATCTATTAGATCCTGAAATGAAAGAGGTTTTTCTTTATCTCTCAGCTAAGGATTTGACACAGGTTTCCAAAGGGATAGATTTTGCAGGGTACACAAGTCTCATCTGATCAAGCAGCTTATAAAATATGGGAATGAAGGGCTAGGCTAATGTGGACCTGGGTACTTTCCCTGGTTGCCTCCAAATCCTTTGGTCACTTTATCATACAGCTTTCTTGTGGGATCCTGTAATAATCCCTGGTTGTGGTGTCTCAGAGATTTTCTTTAAGGTATCATAATTGACTTTCTGTGTGATCTTGGATCGGTCCTTTAATCACTTCATTTCCTTACTTGTGATGTGAATCCAGGTCTTCTGTTTCTTTCAATTAAGTATTTGGAAAGGAAATGAAAGATAATTTAGCAGTTGGGCAAATCAACCCATAGAAATGCCTTGAGATGATCACATTGTTTGTATGTATAGATTTAACTGCAATCCAGACAAAGGAGGATCTCTTAGGTTGGTGCTACTTTTTTATTTTTTGGCTATGAACAATATTCAGGTGGTCTTTAGAAGCCTAATTGACCTTTAACCACCCAGATCTGCAAAGCATAGCAAATGACATTGAATTTAGGGTTGGTTATCTTGGTCGATTTTGCTAATGTGTGGGGAGGAAAGGAAAGGAGACAATGGAATATAAGAAGGAGAGACCTTTCTTAGTCTTGTTTCTTGACTGGTAATCAAAATGATTTAATTGATTTAGAGGAGTCATTCTTGGATTGAGGTTAACCACCCCCCCCCCCACCAAGTAATTAAAAAATCCCCTTTGTAGGATAACATTACAAATTCAGGATTTTTATGAAGGGATTATCTATATTGCAGTTAATTGGTATATTTTTGAAAATTATTTCTTTTATCCTTTTGCTCCGCTGCCTAGTTTTGCTTGCTACTATCCCAGTCTAGCTGGGTGACTTGTAGTTTAAGAAGGGTCTGTTATTCAGGTGCAGATTATTGAGTTGTCTGAATTCAAGTAACAAATTGATTCTCCTTCCTCAACTTGAGCTAGTAAGAGTTCTTGGATATAGGAAGGTGGTTCTTAAAATTTTAAATTTCATAATACCCACTGAGTTTCTATAATTCTCTCTTCTCCCAATTTCATTTTAACTCAAGTAATTAAAAATATTCACTGAGCACTTGTTAAGTGATTAGCACTGTATAGATTCTATGTACATGTTTGTGTATAGACATATAAAAGAGATACAGCAAGTTGTTTGTCTTCTATGATTAAAATATCTTGTTGGTAGCACAGTAGGGAAGAAAGAAGATTTCGGATGACTGGGAAAGGATAGTAATTGCTGTAAGCAATAGCCCTAAGGATGTGCCAAACTCCTGCTGACTCTTAGAGATGCCCTCCACAGAGCAGGAATTCTGCTGCTGACATCTGGAAATTAGCCCCAATAACACATGGGGTCACAGACCCCTCAAGGTCTTGGGAACCGTAGAGAAGCAGACAAGGACCTTGTTGCATTTAAACAGTGTAGCCCTAGGTAGGTGTGCTTCGATGTACTCTCCTTTTTGTTTCTATGTGTGTCTTCCTGGTCCCTTGAGGGTTTCCTCAAAGGATCTTGTGTATCTGACCTACTGCTGAGCAACCTGAGGTTTGGTTACACACCGTACGATTAGGGAATGCTTGGTGATGATGCCATGTTCTGGAATCAGCAGAGACTGTGTCCCTGATACTTGCCTCTTGAGATCGCTTCTTCTATGCAATAGCACATACTTAAATGGCTTAGAGAATTTCAGGGTCAGTGGGTCAAGTCTACAGGCATAACAATAACATAAATAGTATAGAACTATACCTCTCTACCTTGACTGTAGAGGGTATAATTCGGATGGCTCAAGGACTGGACAAAAAAGTGCTTAGAACTGAAGGATAAATGTGTGTGCACGTGCATGAACGTGTGTGTGTGTGTGGGGGGGGAAGAGCCTTTGGGCACTTAAGAGATCCCTGAAGCTGGTGGTTAGGTGGAAGGCTTCAGATTCTCAGCCTGTGTCAATACAAGATAATCTATGGCCAATACTTCTGATATGAGATGCCCAACCATCTGGTCTAGAAGGCAAGTAATGACCTGCTAAGGAAAGAAGGCTTGTTAAAAGAATAAAGGAAGACCTCTGAGTCCTGAATTAAGTATCCATCATTGTCACTCTTCTATCAACTAGGACCAGGGTCAAGCATGACAGGGACAGACAGAGGTCTTTAATGACTCTGAAACTCAAGGAGCTACGTTGCTTGGCTTAGCAATGAGATTGGGGCTGTCATTTTGACAGAAGTCTATCCTATAACATAATTATAGTGAAATTATAGTGAATTACAGTGAAAGTCTGATCTCTGGAAGTCAGTGGGATATAAAGACTACATCCTACTAACTCTACAGGTGGAGCTGAATCTTTTATTCACCCCTTCCCACCCTAACTGAAATTCCACTTCAGTAGTGGAGGTACTGTGCCATAGTGGATAAAGTCACATACTTGCCATCAGTAGAGGTCTGGATTTGAATCTCGTGTTAGCCATATACTATCTGGGTGATCAAGGGCAAGTCATTTTAAACTCTAGGATTCCAATTTTTGTTCTTCCCAAAAAAGGGTATAATAATGTCACCTATGTGTATAGGTTGTTAGAGGACTGGGATATGGACTTGATTTGTGATTTCATTTTCTCTTCCTCTTCTTGGGTTTTTTTGTTTTTGTTTTTTTGGAGACAATTTGGGTATAAGTGATTTGCCCAGGGTCACATAGCTAGTAAGTGTCTGAGGCATTAAACTCAGGTCCTCCTGACTCCAGGGTTATGCTACCTAGCATTATTAAAGGGAACTCCTAGATGAAGAATCTTCTTCTACCAATGCTTTCTCTGCAATTTATAATCTTAAAGCCTTGCTGAGAGTAGTGAGAATCACTTGCCTAGGTCAGGTAGTAGTATGTGTCACAGGTAGGATGCCGGGTCTTCCTGACTTCAAGGTTGGCTCTCTAGCCACTGTGCCCAGCTGTGTGTCCCTCTTGAAGTTGTTGAGGGGTAGGGGTGGATAAAGTAGGATATAACATATGTCAAGTGCTGAGCAAAAGCTCTACATAGATGTCAGTTACTGTTTTTCTTAGTTGTTTCTCTCCAGGGTAAGGGCCTCTGAAGTAACAAGACTTGCATGAGGTCAAGAATAAAGATGGAGTTGACCAGCTATCCCCATGAGCATAGTGGTCTGAAGAGCTTTCTTTCCAGCTCCATCTTGCGTTTGTTGTGCAGTGTATCTAGGCACACTACTGAGAATTCCATCATGGCTTTTGCTTTTTTTATCTGCAAGGTGGATATCATAATAGTTGTTTTCTTTCATTGTTGGCTTCGCTCAGAGAGCACCATCCCCATCTACTTCTGAGGAATAAAAAATCACATAAGTCCAAATATCATTATCCCCATTTTATAGAAGAGTTGCTCTGAGTATCAGAATTAACTATTTGCTCCTGGGCATATGGCTAGTAAATGTCATAATCAGAACTCCAGATCCACTATATCATGCTGCTTCCCAGAATCTAGAGACGAAAGTTTGGGACTTATTGGTCAAGAATAAAAATATATTTATTCCTCATAGGGTTCACTGACTTTTCTTAAAACTAGTGTTAAGTGGGACTTTTGTAGGTCAGATTTCTGGATAGATAGAAAAAACATTTGCTTACTGTGCCAGGCCCTGTGCTTGAAGATGCAAATACACACAAAAAGGATAGTCCCTACTCTCAATGAGCTTACATTCTAAGGTGAGAGGACAATATACAAAAGGGAGCTGGAAAGTGGGATGGTGGAAATTAGTACTTGGCCACAGACCCAATGGCTGGCAAAGAATTGGAAAAGTCCAGAGAGTGAGCAGTAGAACCTGCAGTGAAGAGAGAGCATGGCCTGGGTACCTCAGCATTAAATGGTAGTGTGGGCAAAAAACTCACCAATCATAGGATAGGTGATGTTTCATAACTCTTTGAAAGGAAGAATAACAATCCAGATCGACCTGACCTGGGTTTGAAATGGTGTTAGTTGGGCCTATATATTTATTAAGAACATTATTATTGTTTAGTCCATTAGTCATGTCCAACTCTTAGTGACCCAGTTTGGGGTCTTCTTGGCGAAGAAACTGGAATGATTTGTCGTTTCCTTCTCCAGTTCATTTTACAGATGAGGAAACTGAGGCAAACAGGGTGAAGTGACTTGCCCAGAGTCACACAGCTAGTAAGTGTCTGAGGCCATATTTGAACTCAGGAAAATGAGTCTTCCTGACTCCTGGCCCAGCACTCTATCCACTGTGCCACCTAGTGGCCCTATTAAGAACACAGTAAGCACTTAATAAATGCTTGCTGATTGAGTCCTCTTTGAGAACGAAGGATGAACAACAATAGCAACATATTAGCCGACGACATGCTGATGCCATTTATCCAAGACCAGTACAGAGGACTACTCAGGAAGGAAAATGCTATCCACGTGCAGACAAAGAACTGATGGACTCTGAATGCAGATCAAAGCATATTTTCTTCACTGTATTCTTTCTCGCAGTTTCTATTTTTTATTTTTATCTTTTTTTCTTCCACAACTGTGATGAATATGGACATATGCTTTCCATGATAGCATATGTATATATAAACTATATCAAACTGCGTACTGTTTTCAGAAGAGGGAAGGGGAGGAAGGGGAGAAAAATTTGGAACTCAAAATCTTGTAAAAATGAATTCTAAAATTTTTCTTGATTTGGAATTGTGGGAAACAATAAAATACTATTTAAAGAAAAAAAGAAAAAAGACTAGAAAGTTTATATTAAATATAAAGCAATTGAAAAAAAAAAACCCCAGCAACAACATGTTGATGCCCTGGCCCATTTCAGCCCTGCAGACCTCCAGAATCTGCTCTGGTGTCAGACCAAAGCAGCCCAGCGCTCATCAAAGCTGGACTCGAAGGAACAATGACTGGAATTGCTGCCTTTGAGAAAGGAATCATGGAAATAACATGAATTCCTCCAATGGCAGAATTGAAAAGAATGTTCGTTATCACAGGACTAGAGGTTGGAGTGCTTATTCAGCAGTTTGGAGAAAGTTTTTTCTTCTAACTTGAAAGAAAGGTGACTGACCTAGAGGAAGGTTTTCCTTTTTTTCTGTCTTTTTCTCCTGAGTGCCCAGCTCTCCTTTTAACCTTGTTTTTGCTAGATGACAGCAAAGTTTAAGTAATATTGTGGAAAGTTAATTATTTTTAGTCAAACAGTTTGGAACTGGGCAATAAAATTCAAGCAAGGGGCCGGTTTTAAAGTCCGTGGCCTTGTCTAAATTGCTAAGTGTCAATAAATAGCTTTCAAAACAGGTGGAACAATATTTGCAAGGCTACAGACAAGGCTGTCTGCTACACCTTGCTCAAGACCATTAAATTCTCAGTTTTGTAGTCAAATAACATTAATGCCTCATTAGACAGAACTGTTTAAGTCCTTGTTCCTACATGTTTCACTCTTGGGCAGGACTGACATGGATGCCAGTTTCCCCAATGAAACATTGGTTGGGGGGAGGAGGGATGGGTGGGTGGGAAGAAAGCAGCTGGGAAAAAAAAAGGAAATGGCAGATTGTCAATGAGATATTGTTCACTCCGTTTTTCTCCATTGTTTTTCTTTTATGTGCTCTGCTCTGTGAGTTACCGTACTTTCCCCTTTGGTATTTTATGCCCTATGTCTCTATTTTGACCTGAAACTTTTTTTTCTCCATCCTGGAAAATAACTGTACACTTGATTTCCTTGTTCTAAGGGAGACCTAGAGTCTACTTTAATATTTTTCACTAAGGGGAAGTAACTTGGTCCAGTGGACAGAGCCCTGGACTGCCAGCCAGGAAAGCTGGGCTTTCTTCCCAACTCCATCTTTTGCTTGCTATGCAGTGACTCTAGGCATACTTATGCATTCCACCGTGACTTAACTTTCTTATCTGCAATATACAAATCATAATGACTGTTTTCTTCCACTACTGATTTATCTTGGAAGGTATATACCTTTCCACATCTGATTTAAAAAAAAAGTAGGTAGAGCAAATATTATCATCCCTATTTTACAGAAAGGGTGATTTGAGAATCAGAAAGGTTAATGAACTGTCCCCAGGCGTGTGGCTCTAAGTGTTAGAATCTCATTACATTCCAACATGTTGCCTTTCTGTAGGCTGGGTGAGGGATGGAGCCATGGTGTTGGTTAATAGCTCTCGTCACTGTCCTGTTCTCTCTTGCCCCTGTACCCTCACACAACTTGAAAAGTACAAGTGATTCTTTTCCCCATTCAAGTCCTGCAGAAAGCTGAAGGACCAAGCAAAAATCCTAGTGTGTAGTCTAGGGACTGGGTAGGTAACAAAGAATAGCATTCCTGGGAAAAGTAGGGGTAAGTTGAGCAGTAACATCATAGAATTTAGGGCTTGAAGGGACTGTTGAGATCTAATTCAACCCCCATTTTACAGATGAATCAGCGGAGGCTCAGAGAAAGTGAAATGTCTTTCCCAAGGTCATACATTTTATAAATGGAAGCGTTGGGATTCAAACCCAGCTCCTTCAACTCCAAATCAAGTGCTCTTTCTCCTATGCCATACTGATTTTTTTTAAAAGAAAGAAGAGCAAATTGCTGGCTGGGCCCTGGTCCAGGTTGAATGTACCCATAAGTCAGTGAGTACATGTGGATGGGCAATGTAATAAACTACAAGTGAGAAGGCACAAGAATTACTTGTTTTGAAAAAAAATCTTAGTTTTAAAATCTAATAATGATGCAAGTGGTAGAAGGGGCGCCTTGCTGCTTGGGCTTTTATGTTCCAGAGAAGGATGGAAATTTGGCACAAACACCGATGGGATACTTGCAACTTCCCCCATTTGAGAAATGAGGTAGCTTTGAGGAAAGTGGGTGTTACTAAGAGCCATTACTTGATTTTCCGATCCTTATGAAAATATATGTTTCCACTCAGAGGATTTTCATTTAGATGACAGATAGGAGTCAAGGACACAAGAAGTAGTGCCTGGGAAGGTTTAAATCTATTACAGCTCAGTTGTTTCTGAGCACTTTTCTTGATCAATGACACCATGTTTAGAGCATCTGTGGACGTGTCATAGATGTAGCACAGGCCCAGAGATCAGAAATATCCAAACATTACACAGGGAGACAAGAATTTTAGAGATGGTTCTGAAGAAGTGCGCAAGCATTTGTTTCGTGGAAAAGTCAATCACTCAATGCCAAGGACATGGCTGTTCTGTGCCAAAACTCCCTATGTGAAGTAGGTATATGATGTAAGAAACAACTGGATGGAGAAAATGTTAAGTGACTGACTGAGGACATCAAGTGAAGTATTCAGAATGCATGTCTACACATTCTGGGGAATCTAGTTGGTAATCACTCCAAAGAAGAATAATGAGAGATTACTTTTCTATTACAAAGTGCTTTCTATATATGATTTGTTGGCTCTTCATAACAGTCTTGTGAAGTAAATAGTGTGAATGTTATTATTCCCATTACATGTATGAGGCATGGCTGAGGCAGGGGAAAGGACTACATTTCCCAGGAGGCCTGAGTCAAAAGCATGACCAAGAACTCTCCTAAAAGTATGAATGCTTTTTAAAAAAATTCAACTTTATATTATTTTCAGTTCGGAATTATTTCCCTTCCCTTTCTTCTCCCCTACTCATTGAGAAGGCAAGAAGAACAATACACATACACACACAGACACACAGACACACACGCAGACACACACAGAATTTTCACATTAGCCATGTCTAAAAAAAAAAAGAAAGAAGAAATAGAAGAAAATATACTTCTATCTGTATTCTGAGTCCATCTGCTTACTACCTGGAAATGCGTAGCATGTTTCATCATGAGTCCTTTAGAGGTGTAGTTAGTCATTGTGCCGATCAGAGTTACAAAGTCTTTTGAAATTGATTATCTTTATGATATTACTGTTTCTGCATAGATTTTTCTCCTGGGTCTGCTCACTTCACTTTGCATCAATTTAAATAAATCTTCCCAAGTTTTTCTGAAACTATTCCCTTCATCATTTCTTATAGCATAATAGTATTCCATCACATTCACATACAAAACATGTATACTTTCTTTTTAGGCAATTGGGGTTAAGTGACTTGCCCAGAGTCACACAGCTAGTAAGTATCAAGTGTTTGGTCTGAGGCCAGATTTGAACTCAGGTCCTCCTGACTTCAGGGTCAGTGCTCTATCCACTGCGCCACCTAGCTGCCCCAAAACATGTGTTCTTTCAATGTAGCTTGATTGAATTGAAGCACAGTGGGAATGAAAGGGCTAGAATTTAAAGAAAGAGATAGAGAAAATGTAGATGAATACCTGGATGCATGAGTATGAAGAGCAAGAAAAGCTTATGAAAATTGGCGAGGAAGGCAGTGTTTTTTACTGTATTTATCATGAATGATAGGTTCATCCTGACTGGAAATATTGTTGAATCCCTCACTGTAGTCTAGGAGTTACAATGGAAATGGTGGTAATTAGAAATCAGTTGAGTGTTTAGATGCTGGGTTGGCTCTTTACTGGGACTGAGTCAAGCTGAGACTTTTCCAGGAATACTATCAAGCTGCTGACACTTTACCTATACCTTTTTCCCATTCTGGAACTTTCAGTCTTGGAGAAGCATATTTTCCAAACTACTCTGGGTAGGTAAAAGGGTGAGATTGTGTGAATGGGCTAATGTTTTCTTATTTGCTACTAATTTTGAACTCTACTAAGTGTTTTACAATTTCAATGCCATTCTTTACTTTAACCTTTCAGCTTGGGGAACCACTGAAACCTAGACCTGAGTGAATTTTATATATTGCTATTTTCCCCCAACCTGGATGGGGGCAAGTAAGCAACAGAGATGAAATAACATTTAAAAGTCCATATTTTCAACTTAAGTCCAGAAATGGTTGGGACATGGACTGTATCTATATCTATCTATCCATCCATCCATCTATCTGTCTGTCGATCTGTCTACCTATCTATCCATCCATCTATGTATGTATGTACGTATGTATGTATGTATCTAGCTATCTACAGGAAACTGAGTTCTAAAAGGAAATGATTGGGCTAAAGAGACTGGGCTTCTATGTCATGGAACCCAAACTTGAACTCAGTTTTCCTGACACTACATTAAGACTTTTCCTATTAAATAGTCTCTACTTCTCCATGTTCATGGTTTTTGATTTTGTTTTTTAGGTTAAGTCTGTCTATCTTTCCTGGGCTGGAAGTGCAGTGGCCACTCGCAGGTGTAATTCCACTGTTTATTGAGCAAAAGCCCTGACCTGTTCCATTTCCCACCTTGGCTGGTTCATCCCTCCTTAAGCAGCTGAGTGGTCCTCCACTCCTAGGTGCTGACCACATTGATGCTGGACTAGTGTGGATGCCCAACTGGCATTAACCCTCCTGCAGCTGGGAACTCCCAAGCTCAAGCCATCTGTCAGCCTCAGCTTTCAACAGAAGTGCGGTTCACAGGTGGATAACACCACACCCTCCTGTCCTGTTTGTTAACTTTTTTCAAAACATTTCTTGGGCTGTTGTGTGGGCATAGCTACTGAATTTCATACTCTTGAGCACAAATTTCAATAGTTACTTTGCTCTAAGATGAAATAATTGAGAATGTCTTTATGTCTAGCAGGACCTTAATAAATATTTAAAATATATATGTATATAGATGTGTATACACACACACACACACACACATATATAAATTTTATAGATGCCTTTTGTCTCTACATTGACAATCATTTTCCACTCCCTTTCCTGATTGAATCATCTCTCATGACAAAGAAAAACAGTGAAGTAAAAACATCCAAAACAGAGACCATATCTGCTGGTCCAATATTCTGTCCTAATAGTCTTGCCTCTCTCTGTGGTGAAGGAGTAGGGTGTTTCATTATCTGTTTTCTGGGACCTTCATTTCTTTTTCAATTACTGTTTGACTTCCTTTTAATTAATCTTTTCATTTGCATTCATTTCCGTGTAGACACTGTGTATATTGTTCTGTTTCTGATAATTTTGTTCTGCATCAGTACATACAAATATTCCCACATTTCTCTGAATTTCTTATTTAGTAAATGATTGGTGAATTGAATGTCATTGCAAGAAGAAAATGTAGGAGTTTTGTCATGATTTTGCTTTGCCCATTCATGATGGAATGCCTTTTTAATCCATGAGGATTATTATGGATATATTAAATATAAAATTGCATTTTTATTGGGTATGGGTGTAGCTCAGTTGATTTTCCCTAAGTATGTTTCTTTAGAAAGTTAAAAATTCACATGACTTTTAAAAAAGCTTCTTGCTATTCTAAAACAGCATCTGAGATCGCATTTTCGGAGTTCTCATGGCTACTTCAAAAGACTAATAATGTAAGTGGGAAAACAGGGATGCGGAGAAAATGAGAATGGGAACTGGGAAAAGTGCCCACCAAATAAGCGTTCTTTCAAGATGACTAGAAAATGTTTCATTCAAAAAATGTCTTAGATAATATACTCTACGTAATAATAGCTGGCATTTATACAGCCCTGTAAGGTCTGCGAAGTGATTTACAAATATTACATCATTTTATTCTCACAACAACTGTGGGAAGCACTTGCTATTATTATCCCAGTTTTACAGATGAGTAACTGAGGTAGATGGCAGTTGAGTGATTTGCTCAGTTATCCAGTGTCTGAAGTTGGATTTGAAGTTAAGTCTTCCTGACTCTGAGACTAGTGTTCTATCCATGGCAAATTTAGCTGCCTTAATCATGTCTCGTGTGCTGGATTGCAGCCTCATCAACCTCCTGGCTTTTCACATTCTCACCTCCCTTAATCTCCACAGTCATGACATTTTCTCCGTTTCTTTCCTCAGTTCGTCCCTGGCCTCTATCCTTCCTCCACCCACATCTGAATCAACCTGGGCCAGGGCACAAAAGCCTTGTGGGAATTGGAGCTCTTGTTCAACTCTGAACTCAGGCTTCTTGGTAAATATAGACCTTTCCCCTGACTCAGTCACTCTTCATATCTGTAAAATGGGGATAATCACACTTGCATTGCCTATATTACTTGTTGTGAAAAGCTAATCATCATCATCATAGCTAACATTTATAGAGCATTTACTATGGAGTAAGGCACTGTGCAAAGTGCTTTTCATTTATTTTCATTTGGTTCTCACAACAATGCTGGGAAGTACGTGCTATTGTTATCCTTATTTTACGGATAAGGAAACTGAGGCAAACAGATTTTTCCCAGAGTCACCCAATTAGTACATGTCTGAGGCCAGATTTGAACTCAGGTCTTGTTGACTCCAGGTCCAGGACTTCTCTATCACACCACCTAGCTGCCCATCAATGAGTTCCTATCTAGGAAATCCTTTGCAACCTTGTCATTTCTCTTCATGGACACTACCTAAAGGTGTCTTTTGTTTCTCTAAGGGTGCCAGACCTTTCTTTTAATAGCTAGTATTTATAGAGAACTTTTTTGTAGAGTGCTTTATGTTTGTTATTTCATTTGATCCTTAGAACAATCCTGTGAGGTAGGGGCTATTATGTTCAGTCCTTTTTTTCAGTCATGTCTGACTCTTTGTGACCTCCTCTGGGGTTTTCTTGGCAAAGATAGTAGAGTGGTTTGCTATTTCCCTCTCCAGCTCTTTGGGAGCATGTAACTTTCATCCCAATACAACCCCTGCTCCTCTTGCCCAAATAGTTTCAATCATGGAGCCTAGCACTGAATATCTCAAGGGTAGTGTGGCCAACCACATGGCTTCCTATCTCCAGATTGATAGTACAGATCCCAGGTAAGGCAATAGTCCCTCAGGGTACATTCAATGGATAAACCTATAATTTTTATTGATTTAGTTGTTTTTCACTCTTTGTGACCCCATTTGGGGTTTTCTTGGCAAAGATACTGGAGTGATTTGCCATTTCCTTCTTTTTTTATGTAGCATTTTATTTTTTAATTCATTTATTTTGAATTATCAACAATCCCTTCCATAAGCTTTTGAGTTTTAAATCTTTCTCCCTCTCCCTCCCCTCCTCCCTCCCCAAGATGGTGTGCAATCTGATATAGGTTATACATATATATTCCTAGTAAACATATTTTCACATTAGTCATGTTGTAAGTAAGAATTAAAACCAATAGGAGGAACCACCAGAAAGAGAAAACAAAACACAACAGAAGAAAAAAAAATAGCAAGAAGTATACTTCGATCCACATTCAAACTCCATAGTTCTTTCTTTGGATGTGGATAGCATTTTCCATCATGAGGCCTTTGGAGACGTCTTAGATCCTTGCATTACTGAGAAGGGTAAAGTCTATCAACATCAGTCATCGCACAATGTGGCTGTTACTGTATACAACATTCTTCTGGTTCTGTTCATTTCACTCAGCATCAGACCATACAAGTCTTTCCAGGTTTTTCTGAAGTCAGCCTGTTCATCGTTTCTTATAGCACAATAGTATTCCATTACATTCATATACCACAACTTGTTCAGTCATTCCCCAGTTGATGGGCATTCTCTCAATTTCCAATTCTTTGCCAGCACAAAAAGATCGCCATTTCCTTTTCCAGCTCATTTTACAAATGAGAAAACTGAGGCAAACAAGGTTAAGTGACTTGCCCAGGGTTGCATAGCTAGTAAGTGTCAGAGGTCAGATTTGAACTCAGGAAGTAGAGTCTTCCTGACTCCAGGCCCAGCACTCTATCCACTGTGCCACCCAGCTATTAATATAATCCCTGTTTTATAGATGAAGAAAATGAGTTTAAGAGATTGGGCAAATTGATCTGACTCACACAGCTAGTAAAAGTCTGATGGAAGATTTGAACTTGGTTTTCCTGACTTTATTCATTAGGCCAACAAGTTGCCTTTAAAATCTGGTTCATTTTTAATTGCCATAGGAATCAAGTCCAAGATTCTTACCTGTGCGTCCAAATCTGTCACTACAGTTCTCTGGATAACCTTATTTTCCTCAACTCTTCTTTCATCCTACTTGGTCCCCTTGCAATCACTTCTCTTCCTTGCCCCTGTTGTGTATTCACCCTATGCTGCTTCCAAATTTTCTCTAAAGCGTTAATTTATTCATCCAGCAAATACTAAAGCTCCCGTCTCCACACAATGTCCTGTCCTAAGTGTAGAGAGAGATTCAGGGATAACCCTGTCCCCAAGGAATACACAGTTTAATAGAGGGGATTAGACATGTATATAAATAAACATATTACAGACTGGAATATGATGAATGTACAAGTGTAGCACAATGTTCTAATTTAGGACACAGGATAGGGGAGTGATTACTTTCATAAGAGAAGACAAGTAGAGTCTTCAAACAGAAGGTGGCCTTTGAGCTGGGCCTTGAAGGATGGGTAGGATATTAGGGTCATAGATTTATAGCTGGAAGAGGCCAGTGTTGATAAACAGAGATAGGGTGAGGATGTTTCAAGTGTGACAAGCAATGTGAGCAAAGACAAAGAGCTGGGACAGCAAGGGACATGTTTAGGGGATGATTAGTAGCCCGGTTTGCCTGGAGCATACAGTACATGAAAGAGCATAGTTTGAGACAAGAATACTGAGGGTGTCAGATTGTGGAGTATTTTGATGGTCTAAGGAGTTAGGACTTCATTTGTGTAGTATCCTGTTGCTACATTGAGGTTCCTGCAATCTGTTTGGGTCACCTGTCCAGATTCACGCTCATGAGTCTCCATTTCCTCTGAACCTCCCCAACTAAGACCGTGTTTAACACATTACATTATAGTAAGTACAGGACATTTACTTTAAACAGAATGCAAGATAATTAACAAAGTATTAAGTCAGGGATTCTTAACCATTTTGTGTCATAGACCTCTTTGGCTGTCTCTAAAGTCTATGGACCTCTTCTCAGAATAATGCTTTTAAATATATAAATTAAAATGTATAAGATTATCTAATATTACCCAATAAACATTTATTAAATGCCTGGTATGTACCAGGCATGGTTCTAAATGCTGCGGATATGATGAACAAAAAGAAAGACAGTCCCTGCCCTTAAGAAGCTCGCAATGTAAAAGGCGGGGGGGAGACTACATACAGCAGGAGGAAGGAAAGCATGGGTGGGGGGTCAGATGTACCTGGCATGGGGGCATCTAGTTCTGTGGAATTGAAACCAGGTAGAGCAGCAGATGCAAAATGGAGATCGCAAAGTGAACTAATCACATTGATGATATACTGTTTTCAAAATATTAAAAAAAGGAAAAAAACCCCAATTCACAGACGTCAGGTTAAGAACCTTTGTATTAAGTAAAGAAAGAAGCATATTTGACATCTGTGTTTCAAGGCTATCACCTCTCCAGCTTCTGGGTACTAGGACTTGTGGGACAAGATTGCTGTTCCCTGCTTCCTTTGCAGAGAAAGGGTACATGAATTTGTTTTCCTGTTTACTCATTGGTCAAGAATTGTAATCCAGGTAATTGTAAAGGAATATTATAGATTTGGGGCAGCTAGATGGTGCTGTGCAAGGGTTGGGGTGCGGCCTCGAGGCCACAGGTTCCCTACCCCTGGTGAAGTGGATAGAGCACTTGGCCTGCAGTCAGGAAGACCTGAATTCAAATCTGACCTCAGACACTTACTAGCTGCGTGACCCTGGGCAAGTCACTTCCTCCTGTTTGCCACAGTTTCCTTATCTGTGAAATGAGCTGGAGAAGGAAACGGCAAACCACTCCAGTATCTTTGTCAAGAAAACCCCAAATGGGGTCACAAAGAATGGGACGTGACCAAAAAAACAACTAACCAAACAAAAATTCTAGATTTGTCCATGGAATGTAGCCTGAGAGACTATTGCTTTACCTGGTATCCATGCCATCAATCTGGAGAGAGGAAGCCATGGAGTTGGCCACACTACCCTTGAGATATTCAATGCTAGGTTCCATGATTGAAACTATTTGGGCAAAAGGAGCAGAATATGCATTGGGATGAAGGTTTTGTGCTCCCATCCCTGAATCTGCAAACCCAGTCATTGATTCCTGCAGCCTAGATGCCAAGAAGGTACCATGCCTTGGTGATGGAACCTTAGTTACCTGTGAGGTGCTACTGCTACAGAGTGGTGGGGACATTGACGTTTCCCCTCAGGAATTGGGGGGAAATACCTCCTGCCACTCACTGTTTCTACCAGGATCTTGGGCACCTTGTAGGCCAAATGCTGCCCTGGGGAAAATGTGTAGAATTGTTTCTACCTGTTATTTCCTTCATTGCTGGACACTTACGAGTTTAAAGAGTTACCTGGGAATTGCCCAAAGGATTGAGTGATTAAGAGACTTTTCTAGAGTCATCTTAGGGAGTTTGTGTCTGTGGAACAACTTGTACACAGGTCTGTCTAACTCCATCTGCTTCACCAGACTACCAAGTTAGAATGCCATATAAATGAGTTTGTATTAGTAGTAATAGGGCAGTGAGGTGTTGCAGTGGATAGAGCGCTAGGCTTGGAATCAGGAAGACTCACCTTCCTGAGTTCAAATTTGGCCTCAGACACTTACTAGCTGTGTGACCCTGAGCAAATCACTTAACCCTGTTTGCCTCAGTTTCCTCATCTGTAAAATGAGCTGGAGAAGGAAATGGCAAACCACTTTAGTATCTTTGCCAAGAGAGCCCCAAATGGGGTCACAAAAAGTCTGACATTACTGAAAAACAACCGAAAAACAACAAAATTAGTAGTTATAGACTCTAACCTCCTTTAGGACAGCAGAGATGTTTTTCACTTTTGCCTTCTTGTCTCCAAGGCCTAGCATGTTGCCTGATATATAGTAGACACTTAATAAATGCTTGCTGATTTCTCAACTAATTACTACTACTACTACTACTACTACTACTACTACTACTACTACTACTACTACTACCACTGTTGTTGCCTGCTGCTACTACTACTGCTACTACTCTACTACAACTACAAATGCCTCCTCCCTCCTGCCCTCCCATAGCACTTATTAACCATACATTTTATTTTGTTGAGGTAGCTAGGTAGTGCAATGATTAGGGCATTGGATGTGGAATCAGGAAGACCTGAGTTCAAATCCAGCTTTAGACACTTACTAGCTGTGTGACCCTAGACAAGTCATTTAATCTGTCTCCCTCAATTTTATCAGCTGTAAAATGGGGATAATAATAGCACCTATATCCCAGAATTGCTTCAAAGATAAAATGAGATATTTGTAAAATCTTTTGCAAACCTTAAAGCTACATATAAATGCTAGTTGTTATTATCTTACATAGTTTTTTAATCTGTTCATATTAAAATCTTGCCTCTCCAACTAGATTTCAAGCTCATGGAGAATGGCTTTATAGTTCTCTTGTATTGGGAGGCAAGAAAAGAGTTCTGCCTGTGGGATTGTAGCATCACATCCTAACTGCTGATATTTATTGCCTCTATGATCTCAGGACAGTCATACCCTTCCTGGGTCTCAGTTTCTTCTTCTATAAAATGTGGGGGTGGGAATAGATGTTCACTGAGATTCTTTCAGAGGTAAATCTGTGGTCTTATGACCTCTCACACCACAGCACTTAGTACAATGGTAAGGGCATAGAAGACATACATGTATCTATCTCTTTCAAAGCATGTTCATTGAGCTCCTGTTATGGATTAGAGGGCTCCCCAAAGCAACGAGACCCCTTGATCTTTGTGCAAGGAACTGTGGGAGATACAAATTTGAAAAGTAAATTCATGTGTCGCAAATGCATATTTATGGCTTTCTTATAAACCATCTGTGGAGAATAATTAGATCAACTCCAGACAAACCATCTAGCCCTTTGAACCGAAGGCCAGGTGCGATGTGAGGAGAAGGTATAGTCATTAGCAGCCATCATTCTGGAGTATTTTCAGTTGATTGCAGTATTGCAGTCTGTCTCCATGAAACTGCTTTAACAAGACAGAAATGAGAGCAATTCTGTTTAAGCCTAGTTTCAAACTTAGGATGTAAATTCTTCTTATTTGAGTCTTTAATTTGTTCATACTAAAGTCTTGCCTCTTCAACTAGATTTTAAGCCCAAGACACAGGGTGCTCAGTGGAGCTTCTTGGTTACTGCTATGTGGACACTTTCAGAGTGGCTAAAATGCACTGGAGGGTGATGGTGGTGGTAGTGATGCTATGCAGGCCCATCCCTAAGGGAATGATGGACCTGGAGCAAATCACATTGTTCAACATTCTGACCCTGACCCTTCCCATCTCCCACCCCTCCCCCTCCACCAAACAGATTGAAATGCATAGCAAAGGGAAAGGAAGGAAGCCACAAAAAAGTAAATATCTGTTGCATAGTTTGAGAGCTGTGTGAGTAAAGGGAATAGCAAATGGACAGTCCCACCTGCTTTGCGTTGTGATGGGCTGAGGGGTTTATAGGCTGATTGTGAGGACATAGGCTCCGGTTCTTTTAGAACAGCAGATGCTGTCTTCCCCACAGGCTGCCTCTCTCTTGCTCAGTGGCAGGCAACGCAGTCTGTCTGTGTTGGGAAGGTAAGTCTTGGACCGATGACTCTGTGTCTCCTTACTCTGGGCGTGATTGAAAGACACTGTGGGTCTCTTAGTGAATTTTTTTTTCTTCCTTTCCTTTCTCTCATTCAGACCTGTTGTTGGAATATGGAATTTTCTACCTCAGTACAGTTTTGCTTTGAGACAGCCATGTTCGACCTTGGAGCATTAGATGGGTAATTTTCTAAGGGAAAACAGGAGATTCAGAATATGATTCATCATGAAGGTGCTCATGGTTTTATAGCACCCATTTTTTTTTATAACAGGAAGTAAACATCTGTTGCTAAGTTACTACGGTGGGGCCCCAAACGCTCATAGTAGATTCCATTGTCCTCCCTGGGCCGTGGGAGCCCTGCTCCCTCTGCTATATAACAAGGACTTTCAGTACTTGATCTCCTTTACCCGGTCAAGGTAAAGTTAATTGTGGGTTTCCCATAATGTGCCTTTCTGATGCAGACAGGAAAAAAAAAAGAACACTCAACTATAATTTCCCATGAGAAAAAAAGAGTATCTTTAGAGGTTCTCAAGAGAATTAATATATATCTATTTACTGAGATGGATATATTGTATTATGTATAAGCCTCTGCTAATGTTGGGTCTGGTTTTACTTGCCAGAAAAGAAGAAATATTGTAGCTCACTTTGTGGAGAACTGCTATGTCTTTTGGGCCAATCATGGGGCCTGTTCTTTCTCTCTAATAAGGACCTAACATGAGAAAAGGAGTTTAAACTCTAGCCTAAAGATTTCAGGTCAGATGTGAGGAAGAATTTCCTGCCACTGAACGTTACTAGGCATTGTAAAGGATTTCTGGAATGATTATGTAGTCTTTGAGGGAAGTTTGGGAAAAAATAAGGTTTATTGATACATTTTGTTCACAGTAATTTCCTAATATATCTTCTTATTCCATTGTAACACAGAAAATAAGGGCAGCTAGGTGGTGCAGTGGCTAGTGTTGGGCCTGGAGTCAGGAAGACTCATCTTCCTGAATTCAAATCTGGCCTCAGACACTTACTAGCTGTGTGACCCTGGGCAAGTCACTTAACCCTGTTTGCCTCAGTTTGCTCATCTGTAATATGAGCTGGAAAAGGAAATGGCAAACCACTCCAATATTTGTGCCAAGAAAACCCCAAAAGGGGTAATGAAGAGTCAGACATAACTGAACAACATAGAAAAATAATTAAACAAAAATCACTGATTCAATGAACATGTCCTACCACTCCTGCTAGCTAGAATCTTCTCTTTTCCCTTTCTTAGCTAAATTCCTAGAAAAATTTGTCTACGCTTATTGCTTCCACTTTCTCTCCTCTCACTCACTTGTTAACCTTTTGCAGTTTGGTTTCTGATCTCATCACTTCACTTGCAAGTGCTGTCTCTACATTTACTTCTTGTTGTTCAGTTGTATCTGATTCTTCCTGACCTCATTTGGGGTTTTCTTGGCAAAGATCCTGGAGTGGTTTGTCATTTCCTTCTCCAGTTCATTTTATAGCTGAGGAAACTGAGGCAAATAGTGTTAAGTGACTTGCCCAGGGTCACACAGCTAGTAAGTGTCTGAGGCCAGATTTAAACTCAGAAAGATGAGTCTTCCTGACTCCAGGCTCAGCACTCTATCCACTGTATCACTTACCTGTCGTTTTACTATTAGACACTTTGAGAAATCATGTATAACAGTAAGTCAAACTGTATAATAATTACTCTCCCTGCTCTCACAAAACAATCGATTACCAAGCAACTTTTAAACTTAATAAAAATAAGTATTTCTGCATAGCTGAATTACTGCCAATTTCTAATAATTCGTTGTTATAGGGATAATAGCCAGTCTTGATAAATGAAACAAATCACAATCCCAAAGCATTTTTTTGTACTTAAGTTTCCAGCTTACTCCAATCAGAATGTATCTAATTGGAGCTCCTCAGTCTCTTTTCTCTCCACTGTCCTCTGGTGGAGGTGCTGGTAGTAGGCAATGAACTGGCCAAAAGTCAGGCAACTTGAGGGAGGAGGACGAGAAGAGGGAAGTGGGAAATGGATTAATTTGTAACTGAAAGCACAGAAGCAAATAGATGCAATTACAGCTTAAATGAACATAAAAGAGAGAAATTAAATTTTGTGCTGTGTATGTAATACTAATGCATTTGGAGATTTCAAATCCTTATGACTCATAGAATCATAGAATAAAATCCTGGATGGATCCTAAGTGGACATCTAATCCAAATGTCTTTAAAAAAAACAGTGATATCTTTTTTTTTTTTAAATCACCTTAATTTCCAAATGGAGCAGCTAGATGATGCAGTGGATAGAGTACTGGGCCTGGAGTCAGGAGGACTTAAGTTCAAATCTGGCCTCAGACAATTCCTAGCTGTATGCCCTTGGGAAAGTTGCTTCCCCCATTTGCCTTGGTTTCCCCCTCTGTAAAATAAGCTAGAGAAGGAGATGGCAAGCCACTCTAGTATCTTTGTCAAGAAAACCCCAAATGGGGTCACACAGAGTCAAACATGACTGAACAACAACAAAATTTCCAAATATATTCCATCCCAGCCCCTACCTGGAGAGCCATTCCTTGTAATAGAATTAAAAAGAAAGATAAAAAAAAGTAGTTCAGCAAAACCAATCGGCACATCAACAAAGTTCAATAGTATATGAAGTATATCCCACCTATCACCCATCATCCAATCTGCCACGAAGGGAGGTAGCTGTATTATCTTATCTCTTCTCAGACTCAAACTTGGTTGTTATAATTACACAGCATTCATTTTTTGTTGTTGTTGTTAGTTTTTCTATTAACATTGTTTTTGCTATCATGTATATTATTTTCTGGTTTCTGGTTATTTTTCTCTTAATCAGTTCACATAATGCTTCCCTGTTCTCTGAATTCCTCATTTTCATCATTATATGGTTTAGTACTGTGACATTACATTCGTGTATCACTATCTATTTAGCCACTTCCTAGTGGTTTCAACCGCCTTCTTTTTACAAAGGAGAAAACTCAAGCCCAGAGGGCTGAGTGATTTGTTTAGAATCATAGCTATGGTAGAATCCAGGTTTTTTGATTGCTAGAAAGATCCACTAATCTCTCCATTATGTTTATCCCTTATATGAATTAGGGATTAAAAATTCTCACTTTTCTCGAGCCTGATTTAATTTAGATTTACTTTCTGAGTCTGAAAAATTTAGATAGCCATCGGCTAAACAATGAGATTTAAAATGAGAAACCCTCATTTGTGAAATATGTATGTTTATGTCATTGGGAATTCTATGGATTTTCCTTTTCTGATGACAAATGGTGTTGTCATACGAATATGAAAGACTCTTTAAAGTTGCCAACTGAGTTGGTGCTTGGAGGGAGGACTGATGTCAGAGGGCTGACACAGCTGGCATGTCTACCTGCAGACTTCCTTTCTAAACTCTGCCAGCATGCCATCCTACAAAGCAGTGATCCACACCCCAGCAATTCCAGTTCTGGGTGTCTCTTAAGCAAATAAAGTGAATCATGACAGTGCTGGGATTGCCACATCTTATAAAGTATATTCCTGGGTAAATAACCATGATATCTTCTCATGATTCAATGTCAACATCTTAGTGTCACTGTCAAAACTCTATCTTCTCCAACCCCTTTTGATGAGTGATCTTGGGGTTTGGAGGCTAGATTTTTTTTTAAAGAAAAACTAGGACAATTAATTTTTTTTGTCTCATGTAGTTTTCATTTATGATTTCTTGAAATGTAGCTCTGGAAAACCAGGCCTTGATAAAGCCCATTATGATTCAAATGAAGCTAATTGACTTTGCCATCAAACCCAGATCACTCTGGCTTTCATTGATTGGCCAATAATAGGGGCCAGCTCAAGCCTCACTTGCTCATTGGTTGGGTTTTGATGGCTCAAGGTGAGTATAACTGGCAATTTTTTCTGTTTTGACCAGAAACAGAGGGTCTTCCCTCCCAGATTGAGTCTTTTGTGAAGACCAACAAGGCCAGTTTTTGACTCAATTCTCATCTAGTCTTTAAACAAACTGAGACCTGGGAAAGACCTTAGCTTAAAAAAGCCAAGGTCTCCCACTGCATCAGAGGCCATCTCTAGGTTCCTCAGCCCATGTCTTGCCATTGGACTCTGACGACTCTGGGGGAGAGAGTGAGGGTCTTGCTAGCACAGCTCTGCTTCACTTAAATCCAATTCACTTGCAAGTCAAGACGTCATCACCGTCTTCTTCGAGAATGAAGGACAGCAGGGGCAGCTAGGTGGCACAGTGGATAGAGCTCTAGCCTTGGAGCCAGAGGACCTGAGTTCAAATCTGGCCTCAGATACATGATACTCACTAACTGTGAGACCATGGGCAAGTCACTTAATCTTGATTGCCTCAAAAAAAGAAAAAAGAAAAAGAAAAAGAAAAAAAAAAGAGAATGAAGGACAACAAGATCAAATTGCTTGGACCACATAGGGAATACACTTTGAACAAGCATTTAACAAAGCATTATTTATTAAATGCCTGATATATGCCAGGTAGCGTGCTAAGCATTGGGGATACAAATAGGAACAACAAGAAATCCCTGCCCTCAATGAACTTACATTCTAATAGGAGGAAAACAACACCTAAAAAGATGGGGCCTGTCTAGGCCCATCACCAAAATAAGGGCTCCAAAAAGAACTCACCAATGGAAGAAAGGGGCTAGTATGACAGAATAATATTGTGGAGTGAAAAGATTCCTGGCACTGAGAGAAGTTAGGTGAGAGGACAGCTGTATATTATAACTATCTTATTTTCTAATTGTTTCTAGGGCACACTTTGGCATTTTGTTATCAATTGGCTGGTTCTGATTGTTCTGTGCATGTCTTATACCATCAACAGGACTGCTAGAAGTTGGTGGTGTCCAGAGACTGTGTCTCATGTGGCTTTGGTGACCTAGGAGCTCAGGAAATACTTACAGATCAGTGGAGGTTCTGATTGTACTGCTTTGCATAAGAGAAGCATTGATCTGAAAATCAAACTCCTAAACTTATATGCTTCCCATCCCATCTGATTTCCTACTTGGTCATCTCCTTTGCATCTCCTCTACGGCCATGCAGGGCACCCCTGCTCTCCCAACCTTTCCACCTCGTGCTCTGAAAACTGCAATCGGATCAATACTACCATTTCTTCTGGAAAGGGTATGTCGATTGACTACCTTATGGCTACATGCACTATCTCTGTGACTTTGACTTCATAAATGAAAATACTCTGCCCTGGCCACCACTACCTTGTATGTGTTGTCTTTCCCTACTAGAATATAAATTTCTTGAGGGTAAATGATGTGTTGCTTTTGTTTTTGTATCTTTATCATTTGGCACATAGTAAGTACTTGATAGTTAGGCAGCTAGATGATGAAGTTTGGGACCTAGAGTCAAGAAAACCTAAGTTCAAATCCACTCTCAGACATTTACTAGCTGTGTGATGCTGGGCAAGTCACTTAACTTCTGTCTGTCGGAGTTTCCTCTTCCGTAAAAGGAGTTGGAGAAGGAAATGGCAAACCACTTTTGTATCTTTGCCAAGAAAACCCCGAAGGGAGTCACAGAGTGGGACATGCCTGAAAAACAAGTGAACAAACAAAAATTCTAGATTAGCCCATTGAATATAGCCTGTAAAATGGCAATAATAATACTACAGTTATTGAGGGAATCATATGAAATCATAGATATAAAGCATTTTTGCAAACCTGAAAGTGCTATGTAAATGCTAACTATTTTTATTAAAATGTTTTAAAAATGAATTATTGTCATTATTTTGTTTCTTTATTAAAAAATAACCTTTTTAAAAAAGCATGCTACATTGGAAAGAACACAGGTTTTAGAGTCCAAGAGCCTTGGTTCCAAAGCCTCTCTCTGACACTTTCTGCCTGTGTGACCTCTGGGAAGTTAATTAACCCCTCTGGGCTTTAATTTCTTTATATGTACAATAAGGGGTTGAAGTAGATGGCCTCTAAAATCAGTTCTAGCTTTAGATTTATGACCCAAGGAATGTTCATGCAAAGGGTATAAGAGACACCTGAGAGACTGTGCCAAATATTAGGCAGCCTGGTAGTGTGAAAAGCAATGCTCTTGGAGTCAGAAAACTGTGTTCAAGGCCCAACTCTGTCCTGTGACCAGGTCACCTAACCTGCCCGAGCAAGTTTTCCCAGGTTCTTTGTAGATCTAAGTCTATGCTCCTATGACATCTCTTTACCCAGGCAGACATTTTAAAAAAAAAATTTATGTAAGAAAATTTATGGAATAAATTTATGGAATAAAACAAGCATGATACAGTATAATTAAATAATATTAGTAGATATTATAATTATATAGTATAATTAATACTATAATTAGTATAATTATATATAGTATAATTAAATATAGTATAATATAGTATAATATAATTAACATAGTATAATTTAAAAAAGATGATTGTGCATGAAACTGTACATCTATTATGTACAACTTGCTATTCTTTTTAAATATGTAATGAAGTTATCATGTAAATTTCTCCCCTGCCTTTTTTCTTACCTCCCCCCCTCAAGGTATACATGTTTTCGATGATGTCATTTCCTATGGGCAAATGATCATTGTATTAAGCTATTGTCTACCTACCTTTGGGTTACCTGCAATTTGAATTGCTTCTGAAATTTTGGTGTTCCATGATTCACATTCAGAGGTCATCACTAGAAGAATATTGATGTAAGACAATAAAATTAGCCTCTGAATTAGGGAACCACTGGGGCTCGTTGACACTGCTGCACAATTTCCCAAATGGTCATCATGACTGTTCCAGAAGCAGGTTCTCCAATCTCTTCCACATGGGGAATTTACATCAGTCAAGCAGTCGAATATACTCTATACATTCACTGGGCCCCGAGGGTGGCTTGCTCCTGCCTCCCAAGACACTCCAAGGATGCTTTGCTTTCTTCTTTAAATCCTCAGTGCTTAACATGGTACCTGAAACATATTAAATGCTTAATAAAAGCTACTGATTGATTTGATTGGGTTGACTATTTTGCTCTTGATTAATTGCCGTGTGGTCAGGGCATGCAAACTTGTTTTACAATTTACATGCAAACTGCTCCCTCCCCCTAAAAAAAATAGCCAGAATTTGGGTGACAAATTTGCTGTTTCCAAATCATTCTTTTAGTTGTTATTATTGTTGTGACCATTATTACCATTTTAACGGATTTCCTACCCTCTGACTCACTTTCATTATCAGGGACAACTAAGAGTTGACTGAATAGCTGTCCTTTGTTAACTCTGTGTCGTCCTGTGGAAAGACTAATAACAATAACTGTGCAACACATTTCAAATGAAAGTACTTACTCACACCCAGGAATGTGTGTCATATAGAAACATTAACAGCTATTCCTTTCTTTAAAGCCACACAGGAAACAACCATTCATCAGTTGTGATTAATTGGAAAAAATTATATCCTTAGTCTCTAAAATATGAATGATGAAACTACTCATTTTCCTTTCATTGCACTTACTTCCCATACTAGGTAAATCAACCATAATCTATATCAGTGGTTCTCAAAGTGTGGGGTCTCCAAGACTATTTTCGTAATAATACTAAGATGTTTTAATTTCTAATATGGCAAATGTTAATAGATATAATAGATATAACCACATAAACAAAAGCTCCTTGGGGCCCTCAATAATTTTTTAAAATGTAAAGGAGTTCTATGACCAAAAGTTTGAAATCTACACAGAAATTTCCCTTATATAGGAATATGAAACATTCCTAAATCATAGAATAGAAATGAGTAGAGGCATTTTAAAAAATTCATTCTTTAAACCTTTAGTTCAATGAATATTTATTGAGCTATTCTCTCTTCCACTTGATTCTTGCACTGTAGGCACTGTGGGTAGATAAAAATAATAATATCCAGTCCTGGTTCTCAAGGAACTTGCCTTATAGTAGGACAGATAAAACACGACCATGTATTCTGGATGTCAATTTCGTCCTGTGTAAAATGGGCGACCTTAAAAGTTCTTTGAAGTTTCTTCCAGTCCTTACGGTCTATGATAGTCTTTTGAGATATCTATAGCATGTGCTGGAATGTACTAAGTACAGTATGAACGTACAGGATACTCCAGCAGTTTAACTTTGGGAACAACCATGGTGTCGTGGAGTTGTCAGAATCACAACATCTCAGAGTTGGGAGGGTCCTTTCGAGGCCATTTAGTTCAACCTCTGTCTGAACAATGATGCCCTCTATAACTTCCCCAACAGATCATCATCCACACATACATATAAGTATATAGACATGTGTATATATATGTATTACGTATAACATATATACACATATGTCTATGTACATATATATTGGTATATAGCCAATAAAGGAATTTGTTTTGCTTGTCCATATTTGTGAAAAAGAATTTATTTTAATTTTCTCTTTTTTCCCCCCAATGGTATATGAAGTGGAAAGGAGACAAAACAGATTTCTCTTCATTAAAACAAAACAAAACAAAACAAAACAAACAATTAAAATAGAGAGGTGGGGTGCTGATGTGGTATGTCGCTTTACTTTCAGAGTAGGTCACTGTGTTAATTGTTTTACTTAATCATTTTGCTTTCTACAAGGGATCTTTCACAGAGTGAAAGTAATTATAAATTTTTCTAATGTAAAAACAAAGCACATCAATATTTTTTTTAAAGAAGAAATTTAATAGACATAAATGTAAAGTTAAAAAGATTGGCTTCACAATTACAAGATGGTGGAGGCTTGGCTAGATTGCAGTTCGTGTGAAAAAGCTCCAGGGACTTTGGTGGACCTCAAGTCCAATATGAGTCAACAGTATGTTATGGCTGCCAAAAAAGCTATTACCATTGTAGGCTATGTTAAGAAAGGCATAGTGCCAAGAACACAGGAGGTGATAGTTCCTCTGTACTCTGCCCTAGTCTGATGACATGAGATTGAATACATTAGTTTCTTTAGGTGCAGCTTCAAAGTAAGGTAGATAGAGCACTGTGCCCAGAGTAAGAAAGACCTGAGTTCAAACCTTCCCTCTGACAATTACTAGCTGTGTGACCCTAGGTAAGTCACTTAACCTCTATCTGCCTCAGTTTCCTCAGCTGTAAAATGAGGATGATAATAGCACTTACCTCCCAGAGTTGTTGTGAGGATCAAATGAGATGATATTAGTAAAGCACTTATTATTATTTGCTATAATTTACTAAAATTGATTACTAAAAAAACACAAATTAAAAATAAAGGACATATAAAGAAAGATGTTATCTGCATCCAGAGAAAGAACTGATAAATAGAAGTATATATAGAATCATTTTACCTATATATAACTATTTGTACTTAATGGTAGCCATCTCTAGAGCAGGGTGAGGAGGGGGAGGGAAGAAAAAAGGGAAAAATTTACATGATAACTTGTATATTTGGGGGGAATAGCAAGTTGTACATGGGGCTTTGTAGTTTCATGGGCAATCATCATTTTTATTCTACTGTGTTATGGAAAGGCTTGTTTTGTTCTGTGAATTGAAAATAAAATTTTAAATAGATAGATAGATAGGTAGATAGATAGATCATTGTTTACTGCCTTTACTTCTGGTACTACATTTTAAGATTGACATTAGCAAGGAGGAGAGCACCCAGAAGAATGTCATGCTTTATGAGGATCAATTGAAGAAACTGGGGGGGGGGGCAGCTAGGCGGCGCAGTGGATAGAGCACTGGCCTTGAAGTCAGGAGGACCTGAGCTCAAATCTGTCCTCAGACCAAACACTTGACACTTACTAGCTGTGTGACCCTGGGCAAGTCACTTAACCCCAACTTCCTTAAAAAAAAAAAAAGGAAGAAACTGGGAATGTTTAACCTGGAAAGGAAAGATCTTCTTGGAGGCATGATACTTGTCTTAAGGCATTTGAAGGGCTATCATTTTGTAGAAAAGGAAATAAATGGGGGGCGGGGAGGAGGGTGTTGTTTGTTGATTTGGGGTTTTTTTCCTGCTTGGCCCTAGAGAAGCAAAAGGTGGATTACACAGAGCTGGGTTTAATGTAAGGGAAAATTTGACATTTAGAGCTGTCCCAAAGTAGAATGGGATGCCACAGGCAATTGTGCATTCTATCTCCCTAGAGGACTTCAAGAAAAACCTGGATGATGTGTGTATATACACACACATATATGTTGTTAATGTTGCTTTTTCAGTTGTGTCCAGATCTTTGTGATTCCATTTGGGGGTTTCTCGGCAGATACTGAAATGGTTTTCAATTTCCTTCTCTAGCTCATTTTACTGATGAGGAAACTGAGCCAAATAGAATTAAGTGACTTTCCCAGGGTCACACAGGTAGTAAGTCTCAGAGGCCAGATTTGAACTCAGGACAGTGAGTTTTCCTGACTTCAGGCCTGGCACTCTATCAACTGTGCCACCTAGTTGTATCTCTCTCTCTCTCTCTCTCTCTCTCTCTCTCTCTCTCTCTCTCTCTTTCTCTCTCTCTCTCCTCAATATAGATAGATTTAGCTATACATATAGATATAATCTCATTCTGAACCCTTCTCTTGTTGAGTAGGATAGGACTTAGGACAGGGCCATGTGGCAAAACAGTGTAGACATCCCTCTAGGCTGATAATGTTCTATGAATTCAACTAGTTACAAATTCAATTAGTTCTTTGAACATTAAGCTCCCATTTCTTGACACTGGCCACAAAGGTTTAAATGATCTTGTCAAATGCTTTGCTTCGAAAAACCCAGCTATACTCCATCTACTACATATCCCTGATTGAGTAAACCTGTAGAGAGGCAGTGAGGAGTTAGGGATAGAGATCCATCCTCAGAAGTGGAAAGACCTGTGTTAAGACTCGCTGTTGACATATTGTGTGATCCTGCTAAGCCATGAGCTGTAGATGATGAAATGTAATGGTAGCGAGAGTTTCCTATGCCAGCAAAATTACAGGCCTAGTTAAAAAAAAAAAAAGTAACTCTATTAAAAGGATAGAGTTGCAGAAATGGCGTAGTGGATGGAGAGCTGGCTTTGAAGCCAAAGAAGCCCTAGATTCAAGTCTTGTCTCTGATGCGTACTAGTTGTGGGACCTGGGGAAGTCCCAACTTTTCAGTGGCCCCAGGCAACTCTGTTGCAGATCATGAGTTGACCTATATTGGTAAAAGGAGTTCTCTGTATCCATGAAAAGAATAGGTCTATTTCCTTCCTGTGTGTCCCCACCCCCTCCTCCACCATGAGAGTGGGTTAGTATATTATTAGTTATAATTTTGTATTATAGGTATCTATGTTACATCTTCCTACTAGGTTGTAAAGGCAGAGGAGACTGTGCTTGCTTTGCTCAGAAGTAAACATCAATCTCACTGGTCTATAGTTTCTGAAATCTCCATTCTTTCCCTCTTTGAAAACCAGGATAATATTTCTCTGTCTTTATTTTTCAAGCACTTTCTCTTATCTCCATTATTTTTCAAAAATCAATGACAATGGTTTGATGATATCATTGATAAGTTCTTTAAATGTTCTGGGTTGTACTTTGTCTAGGTTAGAGACTTAAATTCATTAAAAGGAACTAGGTTTTCTCTTACTACCTCTGGCTTCTGTATCTGGGGCTTCAGTTCCATATTAACTAATTTTGTTATACTTTTTCTACTTTGAAGATTATTCTTTTTGAGACATTTTAAGGGCAAAATCAGAAATTCAATTCTGCTTCCTATCAGTTTTATCTTGTTCCAAATATGCCTCAAAAATTCCTCAATTCTTTAAGGATTTCTCATCTCATTAGTGTGAATACTCCTTTTGCTGACATAGAACTTTTTAGATCACTTTTAAGAGTTGTTGTAGCCAAAAATTTCACTACTCCTTGGCCAACCTGAAAATGAGTTTCTCTAAAATCAGTTAGGCTGGTCATGAGACAGCAGGCATCATTAGGTCCACATCCATTTCCAATTTGGCAGGACCAGCCAAATCTTGCCTTTGAGAGCTTGGGGTCGGTCACCTTTGGTATCTTAGTGAGGCACCAGAATGGGACATTAGTAGAGAAAATTGTAGAAGTCCTTATTTTCCTTAGCCATTTTTGTAAATTTCTGTTCATAAGTGGGATGTATGGAGTGTGTGGGATATTCAAGGAGGCTTAGCACCTCTGGTGTGAGGGTTTGCTGAGCCCTCTTCAGTGCTGCTCATCTACCTTTGGTGTCTACCTGGCACTCAGTTCTCACCTGTGATTCCAAGAAGCTGTAGCATGCACAGTGGCTACACTCTGGTAAACTGTCTGAGCTGAAGGGCTAAATGAGGTTGAGGGTAAATAGGTCCCAAACCTGTTGGTGAAATAATTGTCTACTCCATAGCCATGAAGGTGGCTGAAGAGTTGCTGTGAGGATCTTAGAGCTTGATCGGATATCAAAGAAGCCAAGGTTATCCACTGCACCCTGGGTCATCGCCAGTCATCCTGACTTTTGTCTTGCCACTAGACTTTGATGACTCTGGAAGAGTGAGTGAAGCTGATGACTTTGTGCAACTCTGTCTCACTTAAATCCAATTCACCCATGAGTTAAGATAACACTTGTGATAGCATTGATCCTCTTCAAAAAGGAAGGACAAAAAAAACCCAACAACAATATCTTAGATCATTCTAGACTTTATCCTTTCTTATACTGTTCTTACATTTCAGGGTCAATATTTCAGATTGCTAGGTGGCCTTCTTCCCCTTTTCATACATGACCCCTTTCAATCCAAGCTCAGAAGAAAGCTCCCTTTGTAGCCTTATCAGTCTCTTTGGCTGCCTCCCCACTTTCTTATTATTATCATTAGTTATTGCATTGCTAGAATTTTGTTTTTGAGTCACGCACGTCCCTTTTGAGTTGTCTTACATTATGGAGTTTCTAACTATGGTTTTCTTATCTGTTTTCTTATTAAATCTTTGGCGTCTTCTTTAATAAAAGCCTAAGAAATCCAGATATTTCATAGTAACTTCTGTTCTCATCCTTAGAACACAGGAACTTTAAATGATATGTTCTATTTTTTTTTTTTACTATGTCATCAAATAGTTCTTCCTTGTTGATCAAAATTTAATCCAAACCAGTAGTTTCTCTGAATGCTTACTCAATATTTTAAGAGATGAAATTATCACCAAGGCAAAACAAGGTTAATAGGGAGTAGATATCTAAAACAAATAGGGCAGCTAGATGGTGCAGTGGATAGAATGCTGGCTGTAGAGTCAGGAGGACCTAAGTTCAAATCTTGTCTTTGTCACTCACTAGCTCTATGATCCTGGGCAAGTCATATAACCCTGTTTGCCTCGGTTTCCTCATCTGTAAAATGAGCTGGAGAAATACATGGCAAACCGCTCCGATATCTTTGCCAAGAAAACCCCAAATGGGATCACAAAGAGTCAGACACGACTGAAACAACTCAACAACAACAACACCTAAGATAAATAAGGAGATAGTAAGAGAGCATCCAGCTGCCCTTGACAAATCCAAGTCCCTTGAGCCATATCCTTGGATACTGAAAGAATCGGCAGATGTGATTGCTGATTTATTGTTGGTGATATCCACAATAATGTGGTGAATGAGTAATGTATCACAGGACTGAAGAAGAAGAAATGTCTCAATCACAAAAACAAAACAAAACAACAGGAGTTTTCATGCCTGAAAACTAAGAGAGAGCAAACAAGCCCTAGATTCCCAGGAAAAGCCTAGGGTAGATTATTAAAGCATAATAGTAGCTAGCTAACATTTACATGGCGCTTACTATGTGTCAGGCACCATGCTAAGCACTTGACAACCCTGGGAGGTAGGTACTATTGTTATCTCCATTTTAGTGATGAGGAAATGAAAGCAAATAGAGGTGAAACAACCTGCCTGGGATCATTCAGCCAGTAAGACTCTGGGGCTAGATTTGAATTCCTGTCTTTCTGACTCCAGGCCCAATACTCTATCTACTATGCCACCTAGCTGCCCTAAATGAAAGAGATAGCTAGTAAACATTTTGGTTTCTTTCTTTTCTTCTTCTTCTTCTTTTTTGGTGAGGCAATTGTGGTTAAGTGACTTGTCCAGGGTCACACAGCTAGTAAGTGTCAAGAGTCTGAGGTTGGATTTGAATTCAGGTTCTCATAACTCCAAGGCCAAAGCTCTATCCACTGTGTCACCTAGCTACCCTGCTAGTGAACATTTTGAAAAGGGCATAGTGATTTCAAAGAGTCGGGGTAGCTTCATAAGAAATAGATCATGCCAGACTAACCTTATTTCCTTTTTTGATAAGGTTACTCAACTAGTAGCTGAAGGGAAGGATGTCGATAGATTTTAACAAAGAATTGTATAAATTATATCATACTATTGTTCTTCCTTTTCTAAAAGAAAATAAATGGGTTTGAATGATTGTTTCAATTTAATAAAATGATATTTAATTAAGATAAATGTAACCTGGTTAATAAAAAATAATTGCACCATCACAGGATAGGAGAGGGAAGACTAGATAGCAGTTTATGTGGAAAAGTTGTTAGTCATTTTAGTCATGCCCCACTCTTCATGAACTCATTTTACAGATGAGGAAACTGAGGCAAACAGGGTTAAGTGACTTGCCTAGGGTCCCATGGGTAGTAAGTGTCTGAGTCTGGATTTGAACTCAAGTCTTCCTGACTTCAGACCCAGTGCGCTATCCACTGGGCCTCCTAGCCATCCTATTATGTGGAAAAGATCTAGGGGTATTAATGTATCATAAGCTCATTGTAAATGACAGTGTGATATGATCACCAAAAAAGCTAATGTGACCTTTTATTTTGTATTAATACAACACCAGAATCCAAAACAAGGGTAATAATTACCCTACTTTATTCTGCTCTGGTCAGATCACATCTGAATATCAGCTCCTATCATTCAGGAAGGAGCAAATGAGATCAAATGAGGTAATGTAAAGTTATTTGTCAAAGTTAGACTTCACAAACCTTAAAGCACCATAGAAATGGTAGTGATGATGTTGACGATGATGCTTATGGTGTTGGTGGTGATGATGAGGATGAGGATGTGGAGGGTGGCAAAGCTGTTGGGAGGCCTTGAAAACCTATCATGGATTAGTCAAGAGAACTGAAAAAGAGAAGAGCTGCTCTCTTTAAGTATTTGAAAAGATGTCATGTCGAAGAGTGATTAGATGTATTTTGCTTGACCCCAGACCATTTGCTTAACAAATGTTAAGATCTATTGGTCTTGGCTGGAGTTAGAGGAGGGCTATATTTTGGCTCAACAGAAAGGGAATTTTCCTAACCCTGAGAGCTGTCCAAAACTGGAATAGGCTTCCTCAGGAGGCAATGAATTTCCTCATCAATGGAAGTTTTCAGGGGAAGTTAGATGGTTATTTGTAGAACATTTAAAAGGGGATTCATGCTTCAGGTATGGATTAGACTAGCTGACCTTGGAAGTCAATGCCAACTTTATGGTTTTGCATCTTAAAGACAGAAGACAGCTAGGTGGCTCAGTGGATTGAGTGCTGGGCCTGGAGTCAGGAAGACCTGAGTTCAAATTTGACCTCAGACACTTACTAGATGTATGCAAGTCTCTTAGCCTCTGTTTGCCTTAATCCACTGGAGAAGGAAATGGCAAACCACTCCAGTATCTTGCCTAGAAAACCCCATGGATGGTATGTTTAGCCCGACATGACTGAACAACAAGAGTCTTAAAGACACAGAATATAGACAAGGCCATGAGCATTGTTATCAACCTTCTTCCCCAATAAATTCATAGGTCATAGGATCATAAATTTAGGGCTGTAAGGGACCTTGGAGGTCATCTAGTCCACTTCCCTCAATTTAAGGAGGAGGAAACTGAAGACCACAGAGTTTAAATTCCTTGCTCAAGATCCCACATGTAATGAGAGAGGTTTCCCCTGTGAACACCTTCCTTTGTCATGCTCTTGGATTTACCAGCTTCTCCACACTGGCTTAAATTCCCTTTCTATGCCTTTGTAGGATATTTTTGTCCTTTCTGGCTTTCTTCATGTGTTATTCTTTCTTTCCTGATTAGGAATTCTTAATCACAGGGCTGGATGCAAGTCTTCATGACTTTTTATTTCCTAGCACTTTTGTTTCCTAGCATCTTTGATGGATAAGGATCTATATCTGGTTCTGCAATGAAACAAATCTCACAGTTCATCTCTGGTGTTAACTTCTACTTTATGAAAAAAAAAGATTGACATTGGTATGACTGCCTCTGTATATACATTGGTTTTGCTCTCTATTGTACAAATAATATATTACATACATAGAAAGACACCTCTCTCTCTCTCTCTCTCTCTCTCTCTCTCTCTCTCCTCTTCCTCCTCCTCCTTCTCCTTCTTCTTCTCCTCTTTCTTCTTCTTCTTCTTCTTCTTCTTCTTCTTCTTCTTCTTCTTCTTCT
>NW_020955033.1:24917783-24964583 GCF_900497805.2 Vombatus ursinus | reverse complement strand
CTTCTTCTTCTTCTTCTTCTTCTTCTTCTTCTTCTTCTTCTTCTTCTACTTCTCTCTCATTCTCTCTCTGCATAGAGATCTCTATTACAGTTTTATCATACAAGAAAAAATTTCTATTACAGTTTTATCATACAAGAAAAACTTCCCAATATTATTTCTTTTGTAGGCTCTACAACAGCTTTGTAGGCAGGGCCTTTAGTTTCCATAAGATTTAGACATAGGACCTATATGCTTAGTGAATTAAAAATTTTTTTTGTGGTTGGACCTGTGATTTCATTGATGCTGGGAACTTCCAGTGAGGAAATTCTCTCTACTAATGTAAATCAATATTTACTTTGCAACTTACAGTCTTAGTGAGTTGCTGAGGGGACCTGAAATGTTGAGCAATTTGCCCAGGGTTACAAAGTCAGTAAGTGTCAGAGGAAGAATTTGAACCCAGGTCTTCCTGACTCTGAGGCTGTCTATCTATTATGTTGCTTCTCGGTGGAGAAAATCTCTTCATCTCTTTGAGCCTCAGTTCCCTCATCTTTAAAACGAGTGGATTAAAATAAACAATCTTTTTTTTTTTTTTGCTTTTTTTGGTGAGGCAATTGGGGTTAAGTGACTTGCCCAGGGTCACACAGCTAGTAAATTTCAAGTGTCTAAGCTGAAAATAGACAATCTTTAAGTTTTCTTCTAGATCTAAATCCTACAATTAGTACCTCCCTCAAATCCTGGCTCTGCCATTATTTATTCCCACTAGAGTTTATTGTATAAGGCAATGACACATTCTTAGGGAAAATCAATTTGGCAGGTGGATTGGAATAGGGAGAGACTTAGAGCAGGAAGACTAACTGGAAGGCTAGTTTAGGCTAGAAGTGATAGGTGATAGTTGCATGGGTAAAGTGAAAGGGCTGGATGTGAAAGATGGTCGTAGAGGTAAAAATGTCAAGATTCTGCAATTGATTAGATATGTGGGGTGAGAGAAGATTGTGGAGTAAAAAAAAATCCTGTGGTTATAAATGTAACAGACTGAAAGAATGGTTATGTCTTCCATAGAAATAGGAAAGCCTAGAAGAAGGCAAGAGAGGCAGCTATGTGGATAATGCTGTTAAAAAAAAAATCTGGAAGATTTGAGTTAAAATCCTTCCTCAGACTTCTGTAAGTTGTGTGACCCTGGTGAGAAACCTCTCAGTTTCTCCATCTTCAAAATGGAGATAATAATAGTATCTACCCCACAGGGTTGTTGTTAGGATAAAATGAAATAATTTTTGTTAAAGTGCTATGGAAATGCTAGTCACTATAACAACAACTACTACTACCATTAGGAGTGGGTTTGGGGATGGGGAGATGAAAGATAATACTATTTTTTGTTTTGGACATGTTGCATTAGAGATGACTGCAATATCCAGATTGAAAATACCCAGTAGGTAAGGAGTGATGTTTTAAGTCTCTTAGAGCAGAGACTAAGGGTGGATACACAAATCTGAGGGGCATCTGAATAGAGGTAATAATTAAACCTATGGCAGTTGATGCGCACACCAAGAAAAAGAATGTAGAGAGAGAATGTAACATCCTGAGATAACAAAAATTTCAGTCAATTTAAAATGTGGTGTGTGTGTGTGTGTGTGTGTGTGTGTGTGTGTGTGTCCAGACTTATGATTTAATTGTTAATAAAGAACTTCTGGTGTTGAAATTCATTCTGTTGATACAGATTGGCAACTTGCCTGTAACTTGTAGTCTTAGTGACTTGTCTGGGGCATTGAGATATTGATTGATTTGTCTATGATCACACAGTTATGTGTCAGAATCAGGACTTATATCAAGATCTTCCTACCTCCAAGGCCAAACCATTTTGCTTCTAAATCTATAATGCAGTCAATGAAAAATAATCAGTAAATTTGCAAACAATGTTATATCAAGAATTGCCAACAGCAGAGAGATTTTCTCATGGGGTTGAGAAAAATAAGAATGGGAAAGTCTGCATTTGTCAGTGCTTCTTTCCTCAAACCCTTAAACAGATGTGTGATCTCATCAGTTTGGATATTCCCTTCAACCATGCAGAGTCCAAACTACTCTTGATTGTCCATCTGGCATGCATCTTCTCCTTGCTTTCTCAGAAGTTTATCATGGGACTATATCTACCCAGTGTTCTGGCAGTCTTTCTCACTTTCTCCTGACACCATGAAGACACCAACAGAACAGTCCAGCTGCCCACTACTGTCAACCCTTCCCCCCTTCATATGCCCAATCCATTTTCTCTTCCTATCATACTTTTTCTTGACCATATATTTTACTCCTGCACTTTTTTTTTGTTTACATGATGCAGCCTGTCCAGCCCTATCATGTATCTCCCCATTGCCCTCTATTTTTCAGAGACTGAGTTCCATGTCTCTTAGACATGCAACAATACTGGTAGGATGTTGGTATTAAAAAATGGGCTGGAAACTGAATACTTTGAAAGTAGAATGACCAAGCTTGGTCCCAATGAAGATATCTGAGAATACACTTCTTTTTGCTTCTTCACAGAGGTAGAAGACTATGTGTATGGAACATTGCATATAAATCATTCAAACTGCTTTCCCCTTTCTTTTTTATTCTTTGCATTAATGGATTTCTTTGTGGGATGGAAGGAAGAGGAGGCACAAACTGGGAAATGTTGGTGATAAAAAAAAAGAAAATTATCAATAAAAAGTTACTTTTAAGAAAATGGGTCTCTATTTCTAGGAGATATTTGGAGTCATCTCAGAGGTTTTGACATTTCCTGATGGCAAACCAGCCTACCTTACTCCTCTGCATTGGAAAAAAAAAGTCCATCAAAGGCCTTCTCCCAAACCTCATCAGGTCATGGAGTATAAGTTTGGTTTCTCAGATGCTCGTCTTCCAGGGAACAGAAGCTCTGGCAGGGTTCTACAAAGCTGGACTGACTTTAGCAATTTACATGCTGTCCTCCCTAAATGGCCCCCCTCCCCTCTGAGCTGGGAAAGTGAGCTCTTTTGGGGTAGGGATTGCTTTTGCCTTTCTTTAAAATGAGTTCTTTTGTTTTTCTTCCTAATCCCTGCTTGCAATTGCTCATAGTTCCCTTTTTAAGAACCACTTAGTGGATGTTTTTGGTTTTCCTTCTCTTGGAAGAATGTTTAACTTACTCATTTTTCAATCACTCCTCCATAGTGATTCACCTGAAGATATTGTCTGTCCACAGCTTAGAACCCAGTACAGTGTACTTCCTTTACTTCTTGGTTCTGAAAAGGAACCATCTACCAGATACCCAAAACTTAACTCTGCTTTCTCCCTAAGGAGTCATCTGTCACTTTAACTGAAGCTATCAGTCCCAATTCTTTAGCTTTCCCAGTTGTTTTCATTCTGTCTATTTAAATCTTATATGTAGTGTCTCAAAAGTCTTAGTGCAGTTTTAAGTTTTAATAGCTTAAATCCATTTTAATCTTTCAATATTAAAAAATCTTTGAATACATCTATCTTTAATAGCTTTAAAAATCACAAGGCTGTATATTCCAGCTCAAGTAGTCCATGATAGGTTTCCAGTACTACATTTCTTAGAAAGAAATTTTATTGATAACATATGTTATACATTAACATACATCTTTAACATATATGTTATATGTACATTTCCCAATATGTCTATTTCTATCTCATCTCCTTCTTCCAGAGAACAATCTTCTATAGAAAAGAATAGAAAAAAAGAAAAAAAATTAGCCAAACTAAGCAATGTATAAAAAAAATAGTCTGACATTGTGGGCAGTGTCCCACATCCGTAGTTCCTCACCTCTGCAAAGAAATAGGGGAGATGCTTTTTCATATTTCTTCTTTGGGGCAAAACTTGGTCATTGTAATTTCACAGAGTTCGGTTTTGATTGTTTTATCTTTGTTATTTCCTTTTATAGGGTTGTATTATTGTGCACACTGGGCTCCTGACTCCTGGACTCCTTTCTTCACTTTGCTATCAGTTGATCTAAGTCTTTCCATGCTTCTTTGAATTCATCATATTCATTGTTTCTTACAGCCTGGCAATGTTCCATTATAACAATTCATTCACCACAACTTGTTTAACCTTTCCTCTGTCAAGAGGCATCTACTTTGTTTCCATTTCTTTGCTATGGCTACAGGTACTACTATATTTTTGTGTATATGGTGCCTTTTTTTTTTTTAATAATCGCTGACTTCTTGGGGGTATGTGCCTAATAGTGGGCTATCTAGTCAAAGAGTCTGCCACTATTACATTTTGATTGTCTAAATGATGAATTGGCATATTGCTCAGACAGGTATTCATATAATTGCTGTTAGCATTGTTCCCACATACAGTGAAGCTAGGTGGTACAGTGGATAGAACATTGGACTTGGAATAAGAAAGACATGAGTTCAAATTTTGCCTCAGACACTTAGCTATGTGACCCTGGGCAAGTCACTTAACTATTCTCAGCCTCAGTTCCCAGATTTCCTGATCTATAAAATGAGGGTAATAATAGCACCTTACCTACCTTAAGGAGTTGTTGTTATAGAACTATTTAAATAATGTAACTTTATATAAATTATATATAAATAGATGATAAGTATATATTTATATATAAATAACACATGTAAAATGCTTTGCAAATCTTAAAGTGCTCTGTAAATGTTAGCTATTAAGCAGTACTAGGCCTACTTTTGGCACCAGTCTCTAGCCTTCAAATTGTGTATGTAGCCTGGGGGCAATAAAATCTCTTTCATCCATGGTAATTATATCAAGGTGCTCAATTATTGCAAAGTACTCTAATTACTTAATTAGAATTCTAATTAACCTATTTTAGTTTTAGACATCTAGAAAAGCACAAGAACATCTCTACACTGTAGATTGGTGTTTCAGTCACTTTCTACCACTTTCAATGACTGGATGAAGGCAACTGATTACCTTTCTGCCTCCATTTTCCTCATCTTACCCATAGGGGTCACTCTAGACCACTCCATCAAGGGTTTCCTCAACCAAGTCTCACCTTCTTAAAGACCACCACATTGATCAGTCTTTTCCCAGTTCTTGACTCAAAAAGGCATGCTGCCATTATTATTATTATTATTATTATTTGTTTTGAGCACCGGTAATCCAGTGTCATTTTGGTTTTGGAGTCAGTTGCTTCTTCCACTTGCTAGAAAAGATCCCCTAAGTTCCTGCTGAAGCTAGGTGGGGCAGTGTGCGGAGTGCTGGACTTGGGTTCAAGTCCTACTTCTGGGCATTTACTACTAGCTTTTACTACTAGCTACATGATTTACTATGTAAATCATGGACATTAAACATCTCTGTGCCTTACTTTTCTTATCTGTAAAATTCAGGGATGGTCTCCAAGGTCCTGAACAGCTCCAGACCTAGGATCCTATGATCTTTGCTCCATCGTGCTAGTTAACCATCTAGATTTTGAAGCTTCGTTCAACTCTAGGGTCTTGACTGAGACTCTGGGCAAGATTTCAGAGATTATCACCCTGGAGATAGATACCGAAATTAAACCCATTTGCCTAGCAATGGAACTTTCACCTCTACCTACAGTTCTATGAATCCAATGGTTCTTAACTTTTTTTTTTTTACATGGACTCCTGGAAGTCTGGTGCAGCCTATGGACTTTTTCTCAAAATAATATTTTTTTCATATTTTTAATTAATTAATTTTTGGTTTTCAACATTCACTTCCATAAGCTTTTATGTTTTAAATTTTCTTCCCCTTTCTCCCCACTTCCCTCCCCAAGACGGCATGCAATAAGATATAGGCTCTACATATACATTCCTATTAAACATATTTTCACATTAGTCATGTTGTAAAGAAGAATTAGAACCAATAGGAAGAACTGCAAGAAAGAAAAAACAAAACAAAACAGAAGAGAAAAAAAGAGCTAATAGTATGCTTTGATCTGCATTCCAACTTCATAGTTCTTTCTCTGGATGTGTTTTTCTATTTTCCATCAGGAGACTTTTGGAGATGTCTTAGATCTTTGCATTGCTGAGAAGAGCTAAGTCTATGAAAGTTAGTCATTGCACAACATGGCTGTTACTGTGTACAATGTTCTCCTGGTTCTGTTCACTTCATTCAGCATCAGTCCATACAAGTCTTCCTAGGTCAAAAATAATATTTTTTAAGTGCACAAAATAAAATATGTAGGATTACAAAGGAAACTAATTATATTGAAATAGTTACATATATATATACTTAAAAACAGCAATATTGTTTTAGGAACAACTTTGAGTGAATAAGTTATTTTGACTATTATAAATACCCAAATTAGCTCTAAAGGATGTATGAAGAGATGCTATCTGCATCCAGAGAAAGAACTCAGAAATAAAAGTATGTACAGAAAAATTGTATATATATCTATTTGTGTCTAATGGTAGCCATCTCTAGGGCAGAGGGAAGGGAGGGAAGAAAAAAAAGAAAAAAAAGAAATTTACATAATAATTTTGTTGTATATTTAAAAGGAATAGCAAATTGTGAATAGTATATTTGCGGTTTCATGTGCAATCATCTTTTTTATTGTTATGAAAATGCTTGTTTCATTCTATAAATTAAAAATAAAATTAAAGAACTCCCAAGTTCATGGACTCCAGGTTAACAACCCCTGTAATCCATATCACCTCAAAGTCCTTGCTTATTCTCATAAGCATCTTGAGAGCTTGACTCCCTTTGAATATGACTTCTGAAGATGGATTTTCCCAGTAAACTCAAAACTCTTTTATTTGAGAATAGTTGTCCTTCCTCTCTTTTAGATAATACAGGTTAAATTCATTCTGTTAAACCTTCCTTTTCTTTATTTCATGCTAACTCACAAGTTTCTAATTTTCAGTTCTTCATCTAATTTCTAGTAACTGTATCTTCTTTGCTTCTCTCAATTACGCCACTCATGGGTAGAGTAATTTCGCTCATTTATTTTTGCTTTTTCTAGTTTGTTCCCTGCCAATCTTTATTTTGACTTTCATTTCACTTAAAGAATTTTCTTTCTTTGTGACCTCAACAAGATTTCCCTTTCTCCTACTTTCTGACACCAATATGGCATCCACTTTACTCTGGAGCTGATGTCTATTTTGCTTTGGTTTGGAGATCAATAGCTCTGTGTCCACTTATGTAAAAAAATAACCTAAAATAAAGAATCAGTGAAAGATAGAATTTTTAATAAGTCAATCTTATATTAAGAAGCATTTATTAAGTGACTACTACATGCCAGTCACTGTGTTAGACACTGGGAATATAAATACAAAGAACGAAGTCATTCCTGGGTCAGGCTTAGCAGATCAATCACCTTTCCCTTTATGCCTTCATCTTCTTTTCTTCTCTTTTAATAAGGTAAGCTGTAGATATATTATTCATTAGGCCTGGAGTCAGGAAGACTCACCTTTTTGAGTTTAAATCTGGCCTCAGACTCTTACTAGCTGTGTGACCTTGGGCAAGTCACTAATCCTGTTTGCCTCAGTTTCCTCATTCGTAAAATGAGCTGGAGAAGGAAATGGCAAATATATGTGTATACATATATATATATATATATATATATATATAAAATCTATGTGTGTGTGTGTGTGCGCGCGCGTGTGTGTGTGTCTAATGGTAGCTATCTCTAGGGTGGGGGTAAGGGAGGGAAGAAAAAAAGGAAAAAAAAAGGAAATTTACATGATAATTTTGTTGTATATTTGAAAGGAATACTCCAGTGTCTGCCAAGAAAGCCCCAAATAGATTAATGAAGAGTCAGACATGACTGAACCAAAAACAATGTGCCTCCTAGCTAATATTTTGATGTACATATGTAAAACAACAATAGCCCTACATATCAAAAGCTATACAAGGCAAAACCTGAAAGAATATTTAACCATAACTTCAACCATGTGTTTTAGAATTAGCAGTTAAAAGACATACTTACTGTATGACCAGTTCAAGAATAAAGGGTGCAATATTTAATTATGAAAAATGTTTCATATGCTCCATAGATTCTCATGTCTGTCAATGGTATCACCAATCTTTTGGTCCTCAGAGTCCTGAGCCTGAAGTTATCTTCGGATTTGTGAAATGAAGAAGAAGCAGTCAATCAATCACCAACACTCGTTCTTCCTCTAATATCTCTTAGGTCTGTCCTTGCTTCCATGTTTTTCTTGCCACTGTCCTGGTCTAATCTTTCAACACTTTACATATAAATCACTCTTGCCTTCTTTCTAACTAGTATCCTTGTCCCCAGTGTCTCCCTTCTCCAATCCATCCTACACCATGCCATGAGATATATTTTCTTTTTTTTTAATGTGTGTAATGTATTATATACTTTATTTTAAAAATTTTGTTCATTTTGAACTTAAATACAAAAAGGCAATAAATCCCTCCCATTTCTATGTATACAGCACAACACAAAAGGAGGATTCAATATAAAATCATAATTTCCAATTCACACTGTTTATTTTTTTGAAAAATTATGTTATAAATATTATGCATAATTTTCAAAGCTACCCAGCTTTTCTGTTCTTCCTTTTGAGTTTTCTTTTGTTCTCTGCTGTATACTTTTTATTTGTTTTCTCCCTCCCTCCCCACTCTGCACTAGAGAAGGCTACCATTACATACATGTATATGTATATGTGTGTAAAGCCACTCTACATAAACTTCTATTTATCAGTTCTTTCTCTGGAGGTGGATAGCATCTCCTTCCATAGGTCCTTTGTATTTAATTTGAGTATTTATTCACAGTTGTTCTTTGAACAATGTTGCTATTACTGTATACAATGTTCTCTTGGTTCTGCTCATTTTACTCTTCGTTATTTCATGCAAGTCTTTCCATATTTTTCTGCAATCAACCAGTTCATCATTTCTTATAGTACAATAATATTCTATCACAATCATGTACCACAACTTGTTCAGCCATTCCCCAGTCGATGGGCATCCCCTCAATTTCTAGTTTTTTGGTACCACAAAAAGAGCTGCTATACATATTCTAGAACATGTGAGTTCTTTGCTTTTCCCTGATCACATTGGGAAACAGACCTAATAGTGGTATATCAGAGGGTACACACAGTTTTATAGTTCTTTGGTCATAATTCCAGATTGCTCTCCAAAATATTTGGATCAGTTCACAGTTCCACCAACAGTGTATTAGTGTCCCAATGTTTCCACACCCCTTCCAACATTTGTTACTTTCCCCTTCTATTATTTTAGCCAATCTGATAGGTATGAGAGGATATCTCAATGTTGTTTTAATCTGCATTTCTCTAATCAACAATACTTCAGAGCATTTTTTCAAATGACTATATATAGCTTTGATTTCTTCATCCAAAAACTGCCTATTCATATCTTTTGACAGTTTATCAATTGGGGAATGACTCATATTCTTGTAAATTTGACAAAGTTCTCTATATATTTGAGATAAGACCTTTATCTGAGAAACTGTCTATGATATTTTCCCTCCAGTTTTCTACTTTCCTTCCAATCTTTGCAACATTGATTTTATTCATACAAAACCTTTTAAATTTAATGTAATCACTATTATCCATATTACACTTTATAGTGATCTCTATATCTTGTTTCTTCATAAATTCTTCTCCTATCCCTAAGTATGTTCCATGTTATTCTAATTTTCTTATTATGATATCTCCCTTTATATCTAGGTCACGTATCCACTTTGAACTTATCTTGGTAAATGGTGTAAGATATTGGTTTATGACCAGCTTCTGCCAGACTGCTTTCCAATTTTCCAAACAATTTTTTAACCAAATAATGAATTCTTATCCACAAAGCTTGATTTTTAAAAATTTGTCAAACACAAGGTTGCTATAACAATTCACTACTGTGTGTTATATGTCTACTCTATTCCATGGATGTACTTTTCTGTTTCTTAGCCAGTACCAGATAGTTTTGATAATTACTGCCTTATAGTATAGTTTAAGATCTTACCTCCTTCATTTACATTTTTTCATTAATTCCTTTGATATTCTTGGCTTTTTATTTTTCCAAATGAATTTTAAGAGATACATTTTCCTATAATCCACTTTCATCATGCTTTTCTACTGATCAATAACTTATAATGACTCCCTGTTGCTTATCAGACGACGCTCATACACCTCAGCCTGGCAGTGCATTGTCAATAGGTCTAACCTTTCCTATCCAACCTGTTCCCCCACTATTTGCTCAGATTGATCTCTTCAATGTCTCTCTCACATATCTCATGCTTATTAGTGCCTTCATGTCTTTTCTGGGGGTGCTATTTTCTCCACTTGGACTGCTCTACCTTGGGAGAGGACTAAGTGGGTCTAAGAGTAGCATTTGCAGTGGTACCCCACTCATTCTAGCTCACTTTTCCTTATTCTCTAACTGGTCATCTTGCCAGATGTGATGGGGGAGGCACCTCCCCACTTCCCATCATTTCTGCTGTCACCACAACTGTTTCCTGGGTAGTACTATTTCTTCTATTTCACCTGATACCAAAGATAAGCTTTTTAGAAGGAACTTTACTCAGTAACTATAGAGAAAGCAAAATAACATGGAATGAGTTAATACAAAAGGTTGATAATAAAAGCTAACATTTACATAGTACTTTAAAATCTGCAAAAACTTACTACTTCACTTCTCTCTTGGATCTGCTCCCAACTCTCTCAACTTTTGTACCAGGCCCCTGTAGCCTTCCCACTCTGGAAGATCCCTTCCCTCCTGTGGCCCCCTCTTCTGATTGGTGAGTACTTCCAGAAACCTCCATGTTGAGGAAGTGTCTTGCCAATCATGTTCACTCCCTCACTCTTCTCTCTCCTCTCTCCTCCTAAGTTTCTGGACTTCTCTGCATGCCCTTATATGATTTATTACCTTCATTCCTCATTCTCTTGTTTTTCACCTTCTTTTTATGTTCTTTTTATGTTTTTATGTTTTATGTTTATGTTTATCTTCTCATTAGACTATAAACACCTTAAGGCCAGGGACTATCTTTATTATTGCTTGTATTCTTATTCCTAGTGTTTAGCACAATGCTTGGCACATAGTAAACATTTCATAAATGCTTATTAACTTGACATATGTCTCATTTGGTCCTCCCATCAACCTTGTGAAGTTAGTATTATTTTTAGTCTCATTAAGAGGCTCACATGAGGAAACTGAAGCTAAGAGGATTAGTTACTTGCATAGGGTCACACAGTTATTAAGGGGCTGAGGCAGGATTTGAATTCAGGTCTTCTTTACTCTAAGTTCAGCACTCTATCCACTTCCATTTAGCTGCATCTGGTTGATGAGCCAGATGATAAAAATATTATCACAGGCTAACTATGGTCTAACCAAACATTAGAACAATTTTTAAAGCAACAACTTGTCCTTGCTTCAGATTTTAACCTAGACTTCATCTCAGCCCCTCTCCAGTTTGTCTTGCCCACTTCTGGGGCCAGGTCAGTTATCTAGGCACACCCATTAGATATTGGTTGACTGGTTTTCAACGGTAGAGGTAAAGTTCACTTTTTTCAAATCTTATTGTAACTAATGTCTAGATACTAGGCCCTCTCAATATGGCCCTTCATTTTTCTTGCAAATAGACCACACTGACATGTTGAACGTTTCTGTTTTACCTTATCAAACCATTATTTGGGGCTCTCTTGCTTTTATTCATGAAATTCCAAAATAACTTTTAGAAATTGTACTGTTCATTTATTGTATTTAATATAACAAAACTTCTGTTAACAACTTATTTTGTTAATTACTAATTCTAATTCATATTTTAATATTCTAATTAATTCTATCAATTACTTAAGAGGTAAATTTTCATGCAGATAAATAATCCAAAACTTAAATTTAAGAAAGTGACCAAGATTAAAATGAGAATAGCTTCTTGAGAGACAGTAGGAATACACTGGAAAAAACAGAACAAAACAAATTTACTTGGAATCAGAAGATCTGAGTTCAAATTCTGATCATACTACTATCTATATGACCCTTGAGCATACCACTCAAATCCTTTAGGTCTCAATTTACTCACAGATAAAATGAAAGGGGGAGGGGGTGAAGTAGATGACCTCTAAAGTTGCTGTAACTCCTTTGGACTTGAGTTCTCTTGTTCTTTGTTTTGTCTTCTGTTGAATCCAAACCTTTCTTTTCCCATTTCAAAGCTCTTGGTTCCTCTATTGCACGTCTCATCATGTTCAAACCTCAAGCCTGAGGGGCCTTTTATCCATCATTGATTGGCTGAGTCAGTTACAAGGGACTCCTGAACAATGAACATTTGTACATGTTCTCCATCCAAGATATCTGTTCCACCATTCAGGTTCTCTCTAGAGAAACCTTTCCGAAATCTTGGGATACCACAAATACTTGAAATTTATGATGATGATGATGGCAACAATAACAACAGCATATCATTTCTACTAATAGTAATGGAGTATTATTTCATTATATATCCTTCCCTTCTCCCCCAATCTGAATTCTAGACTTTCAACACCCAGGTGAAAATTGACTTCTTCCTCAAAGCTTTTCTAGGCACATCCCAGCCCACCACAATCTGTCTGTTAACATCAATTCTCAAAATTCTTTTTGAGCTCTTCCATGGCCTGGTACCAATTCATATTTTTCTTGGAGGCTTTGGATGTAGGAACTTTGACTTTGTTGTCTTCTTCTGGTTGTATGTTTTGATCTTCTTTGTCACCAAAGTAAGATTCTACGGTCTGACTCTTTTTGCACTGCTTGCTCATGATCCCAGCCAGTTACTTGAGTTACAAATGCTTTGTTAAGGTAGGGGTCTGCTTCCAGTGTGGAGAATGTACTGTCCCAAGCTTTGGGGATTTTGTGCAGCTGTTTTCAGAGATATTTCTAGGGACCTGTAAATTTTCAGTTCTTCTAAGGTGCTATGATCAAAGGCAAGGTGTTTACTCCTTTCCTGGCCTGTATTCTGGTCTATAAGTGATCACAAGCATTCTTTTCTGTCTTGGAATTCTAAGGAGGATTCTCTCTCCATAGCCACTACAAACTCCACCACACTACGCTCCTCCTCGCCCCAGGACAGCCACCCAGAAACGAGACCCAGATCCAAGAAGGGGCAAAGTAAGAGAATCCTGCACCAGCAAAGAGATCCCTGCAATCCCCCTCTGATCAGCCATTCGATTCCCTCTCAGTCTGTGAGCCAGAAGCTCCAGAGGCAGCTGCCGCCCCAGGGACATGCTCAGGGACTGGGGCTGGGACCCGGTGCTTCTCTCTCACCACTGTAGAAATGGGTTGAGAAGTCTGGAAACCACCAAAGTTGCCTGTCATTCAGTCCTCTGAGGCCTGCTCCAGGTTCACTGAGGCTTGGTCTTTCCCTGTGTGCCCACGCCAAACTGTGTTCCTCTCCCAGACCTATCTGATCAACCATCTAGGTTGTCTTGGGCTGGAAATTTGTTTCACTCTATCTTTTTGTGGGTTCTGCTGCTTTAAAATTTATTTAGAGCCATTTTTATAGTATTTGGAGGGGTTTGGGGGAGAGCTCAAGCAAGTCACTGCTTTTACTCTGCCATCTTGGCTCTGCCCCCCTGTTAACATCAATTCTCATGGCACTCATGTGAAGCAGAATTATTCAGCTCACATCTTTGTTTTATCTTTTCTTCAAACTGGAAAAGGTTGAAAGGATAGAGGGAACTGAATATATAGTAAGAATGTGCCTAGTTTATTTTAGTAAGTTCAGGTGTCCTGGCTCAGAATAATTGCATCTTTAGGTATTGAAAGAACTTGTAGATAAAAGTTTCTTAACCACCATCACTAATCTCAGAGGAATTGTGGAAAATGGGAGACATGACAGAAAAGTAGAAATAGACTCATGGTGTTCCAGATTTCAAAAATAAAGTAAAAATATTGATTATGGAACTATAGACTCACAGTCTTGATTCTGGTCTCCAAGGTGGTGGTATCATTTAAGATAGAGATGGACAATGGAGGTATCCTTAAGCTCCTGGGGATGACTTCTTGCCACATGGACTGGAAGATTTCAGTCAGCTTCTGTATAAGCAACAGACACCTTGCCTTGTAGATCTCTGCTGGGATGGGATCAACACCAGGTACTTTGCCTCCAATGTCCATTACTATAAAGGAAAAGGAAATAGGCTGCCCTGTGACAACCACAGGGGGAATCTCTCTCCCAGTCATTGCTGGCAAGATCCTTTCCAGACTCCTCCTTAATCAGCTGATTAATCATCTTGAAGATAGTCACCTGCCCAAGAATCAGTGTGGCTTTAGAAAGGGCAGTGGAATGGTCAACATAGCATTTGCTGCCTGACATCTCCAAGAGAAATGCCAGGAGCAGAATAGAGGTCTGTATACAATATTTGTTGACCTGTCCAGAGAAGTTCATCAGCATTATATACCAGTTTGATGATGGCATGATCACATGGATTCTGGATAATGGATGATGCTCTCATACTTTCCCAGTCACCAATAGAGTGAAGTAGGTAGTGTGCTTGCTCTTTAGCTTGATATTGTCAGATGTCTTCAACAAGGATGCAAATGGTATCAAGATCAGCTTCTGCACTGATGGCAAACTATTTGTCTTGTAAAGGCCACAAGCATTATGATCAGGATTTATACCAGGAATGTAGGGATGTAACATAAAGAAAACTATTAACATTATTGATTATATCAAAAATAAAAGTTAAAAATCATATGATTATATCAATAGATGCAGAAAAAAACTTTTGATAAAATTCTACCCTCATTTCTATTAAGAAACACTTGAAAGTATTGGTATAAATGGATTTTTCCTTTAATTGATTTTTTTTGCAAGGCAGTTAGTGTTAAATGACTTGCCCAGAGTCACACAGCTAGTGAGTGTTATGTATCTGAGGTCAGATTTGGACTCAGATCCTCCTGACTCCAGGGCTGGTGCTCTATCCACTGCACCACCTAGCTGCTCCCTTGTATTGATTTAAAAAAAAAGTATTTATCTAAAGCCATCAGCAAGAATTATTTGTAATGGGGATAAGTTAGAAGCCTTCTCAGTAAGATCAGGTGTGAAACAAGGATGCCTACTATCACCAATATTACTCGATATTGTATTGGAAATCCTAGCAACAGCAATAAGAGAAGAAAAAGAAATAGAAGAAACCAGAATAGGGAATGAGGTAATAAAACTATCTCTTTTGGCAGATGACATTATGATATTCTTGGAAAATCCCAAAGACTCAACTAAAAAGTTAGTTGAAACAATAATTTTAGCAAAGTAGCAGGATATAAAGTAAATCCATATAAATCATTAGCATTCCTATATATCACAAATAAAACTCTCCAAGAAGATATAGCAAAAGATATCCCATTTAAAATAGATATTTTAAAATAAATACTAGACAGCATAAGATATGTGGGAGTATGCCTGCTAAAACAAACCCAGGAACTGTATAAACAAAATTATAAAAAATATACAAATAAAATCAGATTTAAATAATTGGAGAAATGTTAATTTTCATGGGTAGGTAAGACCAATGGAACAAAAATGACCATTTTACTCAAACTAATTTACGTACTCAACACCATCCCAATTAAAGTACCAAAAAATTATTTTACTGAATTAGAAAAAAAATTAACAAAATTCATTTGGAATAACAAAAAGTTAAGAATACCAAGGGAAAAATGAAAAAAAATAAATGAAGGAAGGTTAGCAGTACCAGATCTTAAGCTATATTATAAGGCAGTAATTATCAAAACTATCTGGTACTGGCTAAGAAATAGAAAGGTACATCAATGGAGCAGAATAGACATACAATTTACAGCAATGAAAATATAAAAATCTTGTATTTGACAAGTGCAAACACTTAAGATTTTGGGATAAGAATTCATTTATTTGGTAAAAAATTCTTGGGAAAACTAGAAAGCAGTATGGCAGAAACTGAGATAGACCAATATCTTACATCATTTAACAAGATAAGGTCAAAACAGATGTAAAGAGAGATATTACAAGAAAATTAGAAGAACATGGAAAATATCACTTATCAGACTTATGGATAGGTGAACAATTTCTGAATAGAGATAGAGCACAAAGTTAGGTGTAAAATGGATAATTTAGATTACATTAAATTAAAAAGGTTTTGTACAAATAAAACCAATGTAACCAAGATCAGAAGGAAAGCAGAGAATTGAGGGAAAATTTTTGAAGACAGTTTCTCAGATAAAAGTCTCATATCTCAAATATATAAATAGCTTTGTCAAATCTATAAGAATATGAGTCCTTTCCCAATCCACAAATGGTCAAAGGATATGAACAGGCAGTTTTCCAATGAGGAAAATAAAAACAATTTATAGTCACATGAAAAAATGTTCTAAATCACTATTGATTAGAGAAATGCAAATTAAAACAACCTTGAGATATCGTTTTACACCTACCATATTGGCTATAGTGGTTGAAGGGGAAAGTGTCCAATGTTGGAGGGGGTGTAGAAAAATTGGGACACATTCATTGTTGGTGGAATTGTGAACTGATCCAACCATTCTGGAAAGCAATCTGGAATTATGCTCAAAGAGTTATTAAACTGCCTATACTCTTTGACCCACCAATACCACTACTAGGTCTATTTCTAAAGATGAATAGGGAGAAAGAACCTATATGGTTTAAAATGTTTATAGCAGTTCTCTTTGTGGTGGCAAAGAACTGGAAATTGCCTGGATGCCCATCAAATGGGGAATGGCTGAACAAGTTGTGGCATATGATTGTGATGAATTACTACTGTGCTGTAAGACATGATGAGCTCAATGATCTTAGAAAAACATAGAAAGACTTGCATGAAATAATGAAGAGTGAAATGAGCAGAAACAACAGAATATTGTATATAGTACTAGCAATATTTTTTTAAGAATGACTTTGAGCTAATAAATCATTCTATTTTAAATACTCAAATTAACTGTAAAGGACCTATGAAGGAAGATGCTATCTGCCTCCAGAGAAAGAACTGATAAATAGTAGTATGTATAGAATAATTTTACAGACACACATATGTATGATATCTATGTGTGCATATATGTATATGTGTGTATGTGTATATATATATATATATATGTATGTGTATATATATACCTATTTGTGTCTAATGGTGACCACCTCTGGGGGGAGGGAAGAAAAAAAGGAAAAGAAAGAAATTTACATAACTTTGTTGTATATTTAGAAGGAACAGCACATTGGACATAGTAGATTTGCAGTTTCATGTGCAATCATCTTTTTTTAAATTATGCTATGTTATGGAAATGCTTGTTTTATTCCATAAATAAAAAATAAAATAACATTTTTTTAAAAAGGGAAAAGGCTATAAGCCAAGAACAAAATGGAGACATAGTTGGTGCATGACTTTTTGTTCAAAGATGATTGTGCACTCAATGTAGCCTCTGAGGCCAAGATGCAACAAAGTATGGATCAATTCTCTGAAGCCTGTGCTAATTTTGGCCTGATAATCAACACCAAGAAAATAGGAATCCTCCACCAGCCAGCACCACACCATGCATGTATGGAACCATTGGTCATAGTAAATGGAGAAATTTTGAATATTGTGGATAAGTTCACTTACCTTGACAGTATATTTTCCAGGGATATACACATAGATGATGAGGTTGATGCACTTATTGCCAGAGTTAACTCAATGTTTGGGAGGCTCTGTAAGAAAGTGTGGGAAAGAAGAGGAATCAGGCTGCATAGCAAACTGAAGGTCTACCGAGCCATCATGCTGACTGTGAAACCTGGCCATGCTAGAATACTGAACTGCTTCCACTTGAATTGTCTCAGGAAGATCCTGAGGATTTCCTTGCATGATAAGGTACCAGACCCAGAGGTCCTCTGTAGAGCTGAACTGCCAAGCATTCAAATTCTACTACAGAGTGCACAACTTCAATGGGCTGGCCTTGTAGTTTGAATGCCAAACACACTCTTATCCAAAAGACTATTTTACAGAGAACTTATACAGGGCAAACACTCACGTGATGGTAAGAAAAAGCAGTAAGAGGACACTCTCAAGACATCTCTGAAGAACTTTAGTATTGACTATGAGACATGGGAAATGCTGGCAGAAGACGGTCCAGCATGGCATGCCTGGATCAAAAAGGAACTGTACTCCAAGAGTGAAGCAGAATGATAGAAGCAGGAAGGAAATGTGAGCTGCACAAATCCAGAGCTGCTTCCATTATAAATGTTGTAATGGATCACTTGTGTCTGATCTTTGGTAGTGCCTTCTGAACTTGTATTGGTTTAATCAGCCACAGCTGAACACACCACGCTCTGACTCCAACATTGTGATGTCATTGGTCTTCTGAAAATGATGGATAAACAACAACAACAACAACATTTAAGATATCATCATCTTTGTGGGTGACTAAAGATTTATTAATTTTGTTAGTCTTTTAAAAATAGCTTTTTCTTTTGTTTATAATTTCTAATAGTCTTTTTGGTTTCTAGTTTATCTACTCTAATTTTCAATATCTCCTCTTTTGTGATTATTTGGAATTTGTTTAGTTGTGTTGTTGGCTTTCTATTTTTAAAAATGCATATTCAGTTCATTAATCCAATCCTTTTCTAGTTTGTTAAGGATGTTTTTAGAGGTAGAATTGTTTCCCTGAGGATTGCTTTAGCAGCATCCCAAGGATTTTGAAGTTGTTTCATCAGTTTCATTTTCTTTCATGTAATTATTATTTCCATGATTTGTCTTTTGACCCTATCATTGTATTTGTTGTTAAATATTCATTTGGGTCTGTGGTTTTTGTTGTTGTTGTTGTTGTTTAAGTTCCTTGAACTGATTACTAATTTTCATTTGTATTATTTTTATTGTATTATGACTTGTAAAGGATGTGTTTACAATTTCTGCATTTTAACATTTATTTGCAATATTTCTGTGTCCTAATTTATGGTTTGTTTTTGTAAAAGTCCCATTCTGAGAAATATGTATATTTTTTAGTGATCCCATTTAGAATATTCCTTCTAGCTTTTGTTTCTCTAGCAATTTGCCTAAGTTTATGTTTCCCTTTCATTTATCTTAATGTTAATTTTGTCCAAAACTGAGAGAGGGACATTAAGATTTCTTGTTATTATTGAATCACTATGATTGAATTTCTATGTCTTTTTTTAATTCAGTTTTTTTCTTTATGAATTTAGATACAAAAGTATTTAGAACATATAAATTTAGTATAGATATTGGTTTGTTATGATGACTTTGCACAGTCGTCCCTCACTTAAATCTAATTCACTTGCCTATCATGGCATCACCTTCTTGATGTCATGATCCAATTCAAGACCGAAGGACAAACAACAACTTCTGTGAGTAGTAGTAGATGCTGCCCCACTGGGGACCCAACTGGAACTGGTCAGTTGGCAACACAGCTCCTCTCTCTCTCTCTCTTTCTACTTCCTTTCTTCCTCTCTCCCTTCCTCCCTCAATCCCTTCTTTCTTTTTTCTTTCATTATTCCTTCCTTCCTTCCTTCCTTCCTTCCTTCCTCCCTTTCTTTCTTCTCCCCTTTCTTTTTTTTTCTTTCTCTTCCCTTCCCTTGGTCCACATATGATACCCTTACCTGCAGGTGCTCTGCCCAAAGGAATGTAAATTTTGATTACTGAAACCTCACAAGATATCTTGGGATTTATGAGCTAGATTTTTTTACTTAAGGACCATGCCTTAAACTCAAATCACTCTGACTCTCTTGGATTGCCCAACAATAGGTCCTAGGCCAAATCCCACTTGGTTATTGTTTGGGCTCTGATTGGCTCAGAGTGAATGTCAATAGCAATTGTTTCTGTTTTGACCAGAAACCCTGAGGGTCTTCCCCTTACAGATTGATTTTTTTTTGTTTTGACTAGGTAAAAGAAGCTATCCTCTGCCTCATTTCTTACCTAGCCTTAATTACTGAATAGGCATTGCCTCATTCAAACTAAGAACTGTTAAAGACCTTAGTTTTATAAGTCCGAGGTCTCTCACTACATCTAGGGCCATCTCCAATCATCCTAGTCTATATCTTGCCACTGGACCCAGATGGCTCCTGAGGAGAAAGTGAGGCTGATGCCTTCACATAGCTCTTCCTCACTTAAATCCAATTCACTTGCATGTCATGGCATTACCTCCCTATGCCATAAGCCTCTTTGGGAGTAAAGTACAAACAACAACAACAATGGTTCCTTTCAGTATAATATGGCTTATCTCTTTTATATTGTGAATTTTTGTTTTACTTTGCCTGATAGCATGATTGCAACTACTCCTTTTTTGGGGGTTCACTTGATTCACAGTAAATTTCTTTCTACCCCTCATTTTTATTCTGTTTATGTCTTTGCTTTTTAGGTATGTTTCTTTTTTTAAAATTTTAAAAAATTTTTAGGCAATTTGGGGCTAAGTGACTTGCCCAGGGTCACATAGCTAGTAAGTGGCAAGTGTTTGGTATGAGGCCGGATTTGAACTCAGGTCCTTCTGACTTCAGGGCTGGTGCTCTATCCACCTCACCACCTACCTGCCCCTAGGTATGTTTCTTATAAACATAAAATTTAGAGGTTTTGTTTTCTTAATAAATCTATCACTCTTTCATTTTTATTGTATTGTTTAATCCACTCACATTTAAAATTATAAGAATTTAGTCCATTCACATTTAAAGTTATGAGTTAGGTTTTTTTTAATATTTGTATGTACTTTTATTTCTGCATTAGGATTTCGTTGTTGTTGCTATTCCTCTTCCTCTATAAAGACAGTTCATTGTCTCTTCACTTATTTTAGATTAATCTACCTTAAGGTAACTCTACCTGTTCCCATTAGTTTTCGTTTCTTCACCATCATGACACCACCCCTCCCTATTTGTGAACCCTTTCCTTATATTTAGAGTGCTGGATTTGGAGGGAAGATTTTGGATTCAGATACTTCCTTAGATACCTATAAGCCATGATACTCTGGGCAAGTCACTTAATCTTTGTTTCCTCATCTGCAAAATGGGGATAACAATAAAACCTACTTCACAAAGTTGTTGTGAGATCAAATGAGTTAATAATATGTAAAGAGTTTTGCATATAAGTTTTAAAGGGCTGTAAGATTACTAGTCATTATTATTACTAAGCATTTTTACTTGATTAGGTAAATACGTAGGAGATGTCTTTATCAAGTGTGTGCATTAAAAAAAGTAGGAGTCAATATTTTTTAAAAGACCTCACTGGGTTAGGGCATGGACTGAATCTAACAACCTCAACTTGAATCCTATACTTCAGAAATTCAACTTCATTAGAATATAGTCAGGTAATTCTAGCTTCAGAGTTGCTCATGTGAAATAGACAAAGGAGTTGTGATGGACTGAAAGCTCAATATAAAGCAATGTGAGTCAACATTGTGACCTGACAGTCTTGGGATTGGGGGATGGAAAGAAGGAGCACCTTTCTTAAAATTTTATTCTTTAAATTCTGTATTGGCTCTCATAAAACTCACCATTCATTCCTTGCATTTTATATAATAGTTTGATAAAATAACAACAGAAAACTTCTAATGATTCCTTGAGAAATATGAAATTACATACAGATATAGGAAGGAAACCATATATTAAATCTCCTGAGACTCGTGGCTACTCTTTGAAAAAAAGTTTTATTAACACCTTTTGTCTATACATTACACTCATTTCAGTCCCTGATTCCAGATTGAATCTGACAAAGAAAAACAATTAAGCAAAAACATTTACTACAATAGTCACACTGACAATGCATACGATGTTATACCCTACAAGTCCTCTGCCTTACTTCTTGAGAAGGGGAAATATACTTCATTATCTATTCTGCAGGACTTTCATTGTATTTTTAGTTACTTGGAGTTCAACTTCTTTTCATTTATCATTTCATTTATGTTATTTAATTTGTACTGTACATAATTCTCCTGGTTCTTATTTCATATTGTGTCAGTTCATATAAATCTTCCCATGTTTCTTTTAATCCCTTGTTATTTTTTACTATACAGTAGTATTCCATTATATTCCTACACCAGAATTTTTTTCTGTCATTACTCAGTTGATAAGTATCTACTTTCTCTCCTAATTCTCTGATACCACAAAGTATGGCAATGACTACTTTGGTATATATTGGAATTTTGTTCCTGTCTTTGACTTCCTTAGGAGTATGTGCCCAGTAGTAGGATTGCTGGGTCAAAGGGTATGGACAACTAAATCACTTTCATTGCAAATATTTATAAATTGATACCTAGGACAGTTAGACTATACCACAGCTGCATCAACAGTGTATCAGTGTGGTGGTTTTCTCCCATCCTCTCTAACATTGATTATTCCCAGTTTTTTGTCATCTTGCCTATTTTCATTGTATGCTATATATCCATCATGAGCTTATTGTGTTATACTGTATAAGGACTTGATCTAATACCGGTTCTTGCCAAACAGCTTTCCAGTTTTCAAAGCAGTTCTTGGAAAAAGGGATTTCTTCCCCAGTCACTGAGTTTCTTGGAGTTATCAATCGAAATTGCTTCTGATTCTTGATCATCTAACCTATTCCATGGATCTGTTTCTGTTTTGTAGATAGGAACAGATAGCTTTGATGATGACCCTTTACAATACAGCTTGAGGTCTGAAAATGCTACAGATTCCTTCATTTTTACTTTTTCTCTTAAGTTCCTAGGCCTTTTTTTCCCTTCAAAATGAATTTTCTTATTTTTGACTCATTTCATAAAGTATCCTCTTAGTAGTTTAATTTTCATAATATAATCGTAAATCTGAAAATTAATTCAGATAGTATTGTTATATGACTCAACCATGATTAGTGGGTATCTCTAATTATTTTTCCCCTTTTGTTTCTGTAAAGAATGCCTTGTGCTATTTATATAACTTGTTTTTCTTAGTCATGACAACTCTTCATAAGCTAGACTTTGAATTAGGAGATCTGGGTTCAAATCCTGCCATAGGCACTAGTTGCATGTTAATGAGCTGAATAAAGTGAAATGGAAATGGAGTGAAAATGAATCCATCATTTGGGGGAATGGCTAAACAAACATGAATGGAATGGAATATTGTTGTGCCATAAGAAATGTTGAATATGGATCATTCAAAGAAACATGGGAAAACTTGTATAAATTGATTAAGGGTGAAATCAGTAAAACCAGGAAAACAATGCATATTACATGTCTTGGTGTGATCTCCACTCTTCTCTTCTTTTCTATCTCTCTCTCTGGGCTGGTTTGTTCTATTAGCCTGCACTGATGATGGCTGGTTGGGGGATGGAGGTGGAGGCCATGCTCCTACAACTCATTTTCTCAGAATCTTAGGGGTAACCCTAGTGGGGGGTTTGAGTAGTAGGAATATATTCCTAATATTCAAAACTTTAGCTCCTGAGCCCCCACAGATGCCCCCATTTAAAAAAGCTGGTTGAACTATGGGCCTTTCAGGAACAGTTTGCACAATTCACTGATGTGTGGGCTGCTCTTCTTTAGGCGGATCACCCCCTCCCTTATCCCCCCCCCCGCCTCGTTCTGGGCTGCTTCTTCAGGTCTTAGTACCCTCATGATGCCCTCTGGATGTGGAATATTCCCTACCATGCTTTCTTATTCCACACAACTCTCCATGCTTCACAATCACCCCTCTGCCCTCTTCTATCCTCCCTCAAAGTTTCCATTCTCGGGGCAGCTAGGTGGTGCGGTGGATAGAATACCGGCCCTAGAGTCAGAAGGACCTGAGTTCAAATCTAGCCTCAGACACATAACACTCACTAGCTGTGTGACCCTGGCAAGTCACTTAACCCCAAGTGCCTCACCAAAACAAACAAACAAACAAAAAACCAAAACAAAAAAACCCTCCATTCTCTCAGCAGTACTTGCCTCATCTGGTTACTAGGAGAAAATTTTCTGATTAAACAAATTCACAGAAATATGTGAGTGATTAATGACAAGCTGTGTATATTTCCCTTACCAGGTATATACTTCATTTTAAATTAAGAACTTATTAACCGAAGTAAGGTATAGTGGATATAGGACAGGATAAAGAGCTTGCCTCAGAACATGGAAGACCTACATCTAAGTGATACCTCTGTCATGCTGACTGTGTGAACCTGGGCAAATCTCTTAGTCTTTCGATGCTGTAAGAAACTCTCTAAGCCTATGGAATATAGAGAAGGATCTGATCTGTGTGGGTAGAAGGATTTTTCTCATTTGGGAGTTCTCTATTCCAATGAAATCATGGATCTTGTCTCATTCTTATTCATCCAAAAAAATGAATCCATGGATTCTTGTATATTTTCCTTCTTGGTACTCTTTAGACTACATTGTACAGGTGAGCCCCAAATCTGCCTACGATAAAATCTAGCCTCTGTGTATATGTATATTCATGTATATGTGCACACATGTGAAGGCTCACATAAGCACATGCACAATCGAGCAGGCTGGAAATCTTCCTAACATTCTCTTGAGCCACAGCAGTTTTTTTTTTAAATCTCCAGGTGGATGCTCCATTTTTCTTCCTGATAACCTTTTACTAATGAAGCACCAGGGCTGAGAAGACCATTTACAAATGGTGAATCATTAGAAACAGATTTGTGGGCGGGATGGATTTTCCAGCAAAGCATCACTTCTGAGGTATGCTGGTTGGTTTCCTGAACAAATGGGTATTTTGTGAAGATCCATCCAGGGAAGACAACTCATTACCCATGTCCACTCCCACACCACTACTTCTCAACCAGAGATCTGCATCTAAAAGCCGAAGGGCAAAAGGACAAGTGCTGTTTGGAGAGATTCTCCAGTGCTTGGCCCTGCCTCTCACCTGTGTCTCATTACTTTATTCGGAGTTTTTCTGCAAGCTGTGGATTTGCCTTTTTCCATGTGATTTCTATTTTCTTTACTGAAAGTCATTGTGAATTTAACTTTCCTACTATGTAGATTTTTCCACCCTCAGTAGGACTGGAACCGCACATTTCCTTTTAGTCTCTCTGAAGACAACAATCCTGGGCCATTGTCTTGCATTTTCAAAGCTTACTTTGTCCCCTCTTCGGTTGGGGCACAGCCTGCTAACGCCATCTATTTCCCTGAGTCTCTGGATAGAAAATGAAGGGCCCAAGTACTTCAAAACTCTTAGTAATTACAATGAAAGGCAATGCAGACCAGTGACATCTTTTTTCAAATAGCTCTTGGCATCCTCAGTCAGTCAATCAAAATTTATTAAGTGCCAAGTATGTGCCAGGCATTGTGCTAAGCATGGGGATACAAAGAAAGTCAAAAGATGTTCCCTGCTTCCAAGGAGCTGACAGTCTAATGGGGGAGTCAATACACAAGCAAATACGATCAAATGATGTACAGTTTTAGTTGGAGACAACAGAAGGAAGGCATTAAAATGAAGGGATATTGGGAAAAGCTTCCTGTGGAAAGTAGGATTTGAGATGAAACTTGAAGGAAGCCAGGAGGTGGAGATAAGGAAGGAAAGCATTCCAGGCATGGGGGACAGCCTGAGAAAATGCCTGGAGGTGGGAGATTGGGTGTTTTGTATGAGGAACAGCAAAGAGGCCAGTGTCACTGCAATGCAGACTATACAGGTAGGCTATAAGGTATAAGAAGACTGGAAAGTTTGGTGGAGGGGAGGCTAGGAAGGCTTTGACCTTAAGAGCCAAACAGAGGATTTTCTATTTGGTTCTGGAGGGGATAGACAGCTGCTTCCTCTGTCTCACTCTACTTAGCTTTTCTTTCTCATTATAAAGATGATGACGATGATGATAAAGTAACATTTATATAGAGCATTCAGGTTTGCAAAACATTTTACATAAACCATCTCATTTGATCCACATAGCACCCTGTGAGGTAGGTGCTTAGTTGATTAATCCTCATTTTGATAAATGAGGGAACTCTCCCTAAGTGACTTACCAAGGATCATATAGCTAATAAGTGTTTGAGGCAGGATTTGAACTCAGGTCCAGCACTCTATCCACTGCACCTCCTAGCTGCCTTTCTTAAAATGTCATCAACTTGGCATCTCTCCCCACAACCTCCCATCTACTCCACTGCTTGTGTATAATGATGATGTAGCAAGTATTCTATTCTTTAATCTACATTCTTGTTCTGTGTTGTTTCTACATCTCTCATGCTTGTTTTTATGAACTGACTTTATTCGGCCCTTGTGGGAGGCATATACAGATAGACTGGTTTTTTTTTTGTTTGTTTTTGTTTGTTTTTGCAGTCTCAGAGCCTCACATAGTGCCTTGCACAATTTTTCTTTTTGCATTGGACCTGCAATTTTATGGAACTCCTTAATGAGAAAACTTTGTCTATTAATGCATATCTCTACCATCTTTGCAATTTATGGTCTTAGAGTTGCCTGGGGCCCCATGAAGTTAAATGATTTGTCCAGGGTCACACAACCACTGTGTGTAGCAGTGAAGAATTGAAACCAGGTCTTCATGATCCAAGGCCTACCCTCTCTCCATAATACCCCTCTGCCTATAACGTATACATCATAGGTGTCTAATGCATACTTGCTGAATTGAAATTGGTTGTACTTGGGGCTTATGTAGGTCATCTTTTTTTCTCTTGCTGATACAGGCCAAACTGGCCTCCTTACTTTTTTTGGAACCTGACCTAAATATCCTTCCACCTCTCCTCTGCCCCATAGCATTCCTAGCTTCTTTCAAGTCTTAGCTCATAGGCTGTCTCCTTCCAGAAGCCTCCTGGTTTACGTGTTCTCATCTTCCTCATGTTGGATAGCTATGGATCTTCTTCTATGTTGTGTCCCTTGAGGAGAGCATAAACTCCTTGAGAACAAGAACTAATTTTTTTTTTGTCTTGGTATCCCAGCATTTAGTAGTGCCTAGAATATTGTAGGTGCTTAAATGTTTGTTGGATTGGTTTGGATTGAAATCGGTACTTATGGTGGTAATGCTTTTGTGACTGATTTATGGATATTCAGTGACTTATTCTAGTTTATATGTGAATATGTCAAATGGCTAAATGGACTCTTCTGAGCTTTAATTTAAGGCTGTTAGGTAGTTTAGTATATAGGGTGCTTAGTATATAGGCCTGGAGACAGGAAGGCTCATCTTTTTGGGTTCAAATCTGCCCTTTGACACTTAGTAGATGTGTGAACCTGGGCAAGTCACTTAACCCTGTTTGCCTCAGTTTCCCCATCTGTAAAATGAGCCAGAGAAGGAAATGGCAAACCACTCCAGTCTCTTTGCCAAGAAAACCCCAAATGGGGTCACACAGAGTCAAACATGACTGATCAACAACAACAAATAATTTAAATGTTTATGGGGGAGTAATGCACTCTTTGCATTAATATATTCTGAGACTTATGCTGGCATTTCTTCTCTCTCTTACAGAACACTCTCCTCTGCTAAAAGGTGAGTTTTATAAAGGTAGGTACTTGGCCTTATTTATTTTTAGAAGAGGCACCAAATACTGGAGAGGCATAAAATGGAGTAGTTGAAAAAGCACTTGCCTAAACTTCAAAAGATCTGAGTTTGAGTCTTGCTTCCACCACTAACCTAACCATGTAACCTGGAGAGGACAAGTCCCTTTATTTTTTTCTTTTTTCTTTTTTTTAAAATTAATTTATTTTGAATTATCAGTAATCACTTCCATAAACTTTTGAGTTTTAAATTTTTCTTCCCCTCCCTTCCCACCTCCCTCCCCAAGATGGTGTGCAATCTGATATAGGCTATACATATACATTCCTATTAAACACATTTTCACATTAGTGGTGTTGTAAGTAAGAATTAGAACCAATAGGAGGAACCACAAGAAAGAAAACAAAACACAACTGAAGAAAAAAAATAGCAAATAGTATGTTTCGATCTGCATTCAAACTCCATAGTTCTTTCTTCTTTGTGGATAGCATTCCATTATGAGGCCTTTGGAGATGTCTTAGATCCTTGTATTGCTGAGAAGGGTTAAGTCTATCAATATTAGTCATCACACAATGTGGCTGTTACTGTGTATAACATTCTCTGGTTCTGCTCACTTCACTCAGCATCAGACCATACAAGTCTTTCTAGGTTTTTCTGAAGTCATCCTGTTCATCATTTCTTATAGCATAATAGTATTACATTACATTCATATACCACAACTTGTTCAATCATTCCCCAATTGATGGGCATCCCCTCAATTTCCAATTCCTTGCCACCACAAAAAGAGCTCCTATAAATATTTTTGTACATGTGGGTCCTTTTCCCATTTGTATGATCTCTCTGGGGCATAGCCCTAGAAGTCAAAGGGTATGTACATTTTTATAGCCATTTAGGCATAGTTTCAAATTGCTCTCCAAAATGGTTGGATCATTTCACAACTCCACCAACAATGCATTAGTGTTCCAATTTTCCCACATCTTCTCCAGCATTTATCATTTTCCTGTTGTGTCATGTTGGCCAATCTGATAGGTATGATGTGGTACCTCAGAATTGTTTTGATTTGCATTTTTCTAATCAATAGTGATTTAGAGCATTTTTTCATATGACTATAGATGGCTTTAATTTCTTCATCTGAGAACTGCCTGTTCATATCCTTTGACCATTTATCAATTGGGGAATGACTTGTATTCTTATAAATTTGACTTAATTCTCTATGTATTTTAGAAATGAGGCCCTTATCAGAGACACTGGTTGTAAAAATTCTTTCCCAATTTTCTACTTTCCTTCTAATCTTGGTTGCATTGGCTTTGTTTTTGTAAAAACTTTTCAATTTAATGTAATCAAAATTATCCATTTTGCTTTTCATAATGTTCTCTATCTCCTGTTTGGTCATGAATTCTTCTGTTCTCCATAAATCTGACAGATAAACCATTCCTTGCTCTCCCAGTTTGCTTATAGCATCAGCCTTTATATCTAAATCATGAACCCATCTCGACTTTATTTTGGTATATGATGTGAGATTTTGTTCAATACCTAGTTTCTGCCATACTCATTTCCAGTTTTCCCAGTAGTTTTTGTCACAGAGTGAGTTCTTATCCCAGAAGCTGCAGTCTTTGGATTTGTCAAATAAGAGATTACTATAGTCATTGGCTACTGTGCCTTGCATACTTAACTTATTCCACTGATCCACCACTCTATTTCTTAGCCAGTACCAAGCAGTTTTGATGATTGCTGCTTTATAATACAATTTAAGATCTCAAACAGCTAGGCCACATTCCCCTGCATTTCTTTTCATTAATTCCCTTGATATTCTGGACCTTTTGTTATTCCAAATGAATCTTGTTATTATTTTTTCTAGCTCTATAAAATAATTTTTTGGTGGTTTGATTGGTATGGCACTGAATAAGTAAATTAGCTTAGGTAGAATTGTCTTTTTTATTATATTAGCTCAGCCTACCCATGAGCAATTCCTGTTTTTCTAATTATTTAGATCTGACTTTATTTGTGTGAAAAGTGTTTTGTAATTGTGTTCATATAGTTCTTGGGTTTGTTTCGGTAGGTAGGCTCCTAAATATTTTATAATGTCTATAGTAACTTTAAATGGAATTTCTCTTTCTATCTCTTGCTGTTGGGCTTTGATGGTAATATATAGAAATGCCAATGATTTATGTGGGTTGACAAGTGCCTTTAACCATTCAGTTTACTTCCAAAAGATGGGAGAAAATCATGCTTGTGCTGAGGCTATGTGGTACAGTGAGAAGAGAACTGAACAGGAGCATGGAACCCTAGCTTTCAATCTTGGTTCTGTCTCAAGCTCACTGTGCAACCTTGGCATCATTGATCCTCTCCAGGACTCAGTTTTTTCTTTGTAAAATGTGGGAGAGTTGGAGTAGATGTCTAAGATTTCCTTCAGTTCCTGGGATTGATTTCTCTTCTTCATGGGATTGTGAGGATCAGATGAAATTTGTTGTTCCATCATTTTCAGTTGTCTGACCCTTCATGACCCTATTTGGGGTTTTCTTGGCAAAAATACTGGAGTGGTTTGCCATTTCCTTCTCCCTCTCATTTTAAACGGAAGCAAACAGGGTTAAGTGACTTGCCCAGGGTCACACAGCTAGTAAATGTCTGAGGCCTGATATAACTCAGGAAGAGGAGTCTTCTTGACTCCAGTCCCCTTGCTCTATTCACTGTGCTCCTCAGGTGAAGTAGTAGTAGATGTGAAAATGTTTTGCAAACAATAATATACTCTTCAAATACAGGGCATAATTATTATTTTATATTCCCCACATTCCCTAGCACATTTTTGGTTGTTGTTCAGTCATTTCAGTCATTTGACTCTTTGTGACCCCATTTGGGTTTTTTTTGGCAGAGAAACTGGAGTGGTTTGTCATTTCCTTTTCTGTCTCATTTTACAGATGAGGAAACTGAGGAAAACAGGGTTAAGTGATTTGCCCAGGGTCACACAGCTAGTAAGTGTCTGAGGCCTGATATGAACTCAGGAAGATGAATCTTTCTGGTTCTAAGCCTAGTGCTCTATCTGCTGTTCTACCTAGCTAACCATAGCACATAGTAGGTACCTACTAATCTTTGTTTTATGAATGAATGAATGAATGAATGAATGATTTCTTTGCCATCTAAAGCCCTTCACAGCATGGTTTCAGCTTACCTTTTCTGGACTTATTACACATTGCTCTACTTCATAAACTTGAAGATCCAACCCATCTGGTGTACTTGCTGTCCCTCACGCATGACATCCTTTTTCCTGTCTATTCCCCATACCTGGAACAAACTCCTTCCTCACCTCTGCCCATCTTGAGCTTCCTTGAAAGCTCAGCTCAGTTAGGACTTTCTACAAAAGGCCTTTCCCGTCCACAACCTCACCCAGCATTATCTTCTTTTCCCCTAGAAATTACTTTGTATTCATTTACCTAACATATATTTTGTATCTTCTTATATATGCTGTTTCCCCTTCTTATATGTGTATATGCTGTATTCCCAATGCCTGGCACACAAATCATTGCTTAAGAAAATGCTTGCCAAGTGACTGATTAACAACGTCCATTTCACTCTTTCCTATTACAAGTCTATGAACCGGTATTTTGCCAGCCTGGAATCCCTAATTCAATTTGCCTCAAATTTCACTCTTCCTTTTGGTGGAGTTTCATTTTCTAATAATGAAAGAAAAATTCTTCCTTAATTAATTAATCTGTAAGTAAACACCAAACATATTTAGAGTCCTTGTGGGATTTCCTATGAAATATTAGCACTTCTGGCTCACCAACATATAGCTGTTTTTGGTCATCATTATTTGTATTGCTGTGCTTGGCAGTGATCCTGGAAATACAATTTACTTTATGCTAAAACCACGTCTGAGGAAAAACTGTGACTCCACCATGGAGTGAAGTATGGCACAGACTCCCATGCATTGTGTTCTTGATTTTGGATAGACATCAGACTACAAATGAGATATTCTTTAAAACTTTGAAACATGAGTGTGGGAGGCAGGGCAGGGTGCTTTCAGGGTGCCGCAAACACATTTTGAGAAGCAACTCAAAACATGTCTTCTTTCCAGAAGGAGAAAGGGAACGAGAGCTTCCACGTGGAGAAAAAAGCAGAAGAAAGCCATGTTATGATACAAATGTTTTGGGGGAGGGGAAGGGAGAGAGAAGACTACTAACCCCATTGAAGACTTACCTCCATCTAGTGAGAGTTACTTTATACATCATTAGGACATACTGAGTAAGTGAGTCCTCGGTATAGGCAGATACTTTGTCAAATGAGATATATATGTAAAGTGCTTTGAAATATACATATATGTGCAAATATATACATGTATTGTACATATAAATACATAGTGTCTATGTGTAGAGAGAATATATATTTATCTATCTAACTTTATCTCATATAGATGATTGTTCTTCAATCATGTCTGATTCTGTGTCCCCATTTGGCCACAGTATCTTTGCCAGTATCTTGGCAAAGATACTGGAGTGGTTTGCCATTTCCTTCTCCAGTTCATTTTACAGATGAGAAAACTGAGGCAAGTAAGGTTAAGTGACTTACCCAGGGTCACACACCTACTAAGTGTCTGAGGCTGGATTATGAACTGAGGTCTTCCTGACTCTAGGCTAGGCTCTCTATCCACTGCACCACCTAGCTAGAATTCTGGAAAGCTCTCACAATCCAAATACTGCACTATGTGATTTTAGATGTTAATATTGTATGCCATATCCCACTATCACTTAAAACTAGAGGGAATGAGGCTGTGTGGAGAGATGGGCTGATGACTTGTTTGCAGGTTGGTTGTTGAGCAATCATTTGGATTGCTACATCTTTCATCTGGTTGTCTTCTTAAGGGAAATGGGACTGCAGACTGTGATCTACTTAACTTTAGCTATCTTAACCATTGATTGGCTGAGGTCATGCTATCTGTGGTCTTGTGGTTTGCTTAGCTGACAGGCACCAGGGGCTACCCAAACCTGAATTGACTCAATTGGTGGCTGATGTCATTGAGTCATAGACCCAGTTTTAGATTCTGATAGATTCAATGATAGCATTGAATAAGGAAAGAGAAGGGAATTATTATTTACATAGCACCTATTATGTCCTAGGCACTGTGTGAAGCTCTTTTCAAAATATTATCTCATTTGATCCTCAAAATAACCCTGTGAGGTCGGTGCTACTATTATCTCCATTTTACAATTGGGGAAACTGGGGCAAAGAGAGATTAAGTGACTTGCAGCTACTAATTATCTAAGGCTGTATTCGAACTCAAGCCTTTCTGTCTCCAGGCCCCTTGCTCTATCCACTTCACTACCTCTACCAGTTGTAGGACGACTCCATTCTGGGGCTTCTAGCATTCAGGTGGAATTTGACAACTCTGAGCTAATCGAGTAATAATTTATAACCATTGTGAAATTCTTAGGTTATATAAACAAGCGATCTGATCCGAAATGGCAGGTTTGAAGGTCAGCACTGCTAAAAGGCCTGAAACAGTAGCCCACTGTGATTCCTAGGTCATGTCCTCCTTTCTTAACAGGACAAAATCACATTCTGCTAGGCAAACACTCCACACTTTCATTCAAAGCAGAAAGTATTGATGAAGTAGCCTTTGGGCTTCTTGTTTGTTTTTTAAATTTATTTAAATTTATTTTTTATTGAAGATAACAGACAAGTATTTGATCTCTCTTTCCCACAGTCTGCAGAACTATCTGTTTGAATACCATAAATTAAAAGTTTTGTCCTTTCCCATATTGGTATTTCTTATGTGTCTGATTTTCTGAGTGTAGGCATTAATTGTGCCTTTTTATGGCCAGAGGGACAGCCTTAAAAATTGCACTTGGATTTCCAAATTCAAGTCCCAGAAGGACTGATTTAGGGCCATTTTTTCAAATAGAGCCATGGCCAAATTGTAAAGATGGCAAAGCTCGTCTTCAGCCTCCTCTTTCTGGGCATTTTATCCTGGTAAGGCACCTTCCTCATACCCTGTCCTGCCCCTTACCCAGCAGTTGGGTGCTTTCTTCAGCCTTTCCACTAAAAAATTGATATATGTCTCAGGAGGAAAAAAAATTCCATCAATCCTATGACTGTTCCGTCTTAATTTGTCAGGAGGCAAAGAGCAAATTAACCCTAAATTGGGGAATTCCAGGCATTGGGGAGTCAGGTGGAAGAGAGATTTTGGTGGTAGGGCTCTTTCTTTGCCCCTGATGTCACATAGGACTTCCTTGAAGGAGCTGCCCTGTTTCTAAGGTAGATGAACTGCCTGACATGTGAGGCCCATCTGTTGTGGGTGGGAATGAGTGATCCTATGTTTGAGGCCCTGGCCTTCCTCCACTTGTAGTGGTAGAACTTCTGGGACACCAAACGAAAGTCTTGAGCAAGACTCCTGCACATGATCCCAGCGGAGCCTTTGGAGCGTATCACAACTGTAGTAAATTTTGGTTTGGTTTCTTGCTCTGTTTTTCTCAGCTAGTTCAATGCAGACACCTCTGGCTTGTTTAAACTGCCCCCCTTAACCCTAATGAAATATCCACTCTTCTCTCATGTGGATTGGTTCTTGCTGACAAAATACTTTCATTTTATTTTTTTCAGACCTCAGCTTGTCTAAATCAGAAGTGTTTTCAATATTCAAATGCTGACCTCTGGGACTCACTCAGTAAATGAAAAACTGTTAAATTACAGTGAAATTCCTTAGGGCTTGCAGCACATATTCATAAGCACATCACTGCTGAATGAGATCACTATGATTGATGTCAATGCTGTGAACACAAGCCCACGTCCAAAAGCATCCACTTCCCATAGATTTCTCTTAGTGTATTTGTGAGCCAATCCTGTATATATGGGAAATGTGGCATCTCCAGAAACAACAAGTCTCATGTCACCAGACCATGAAGGAATATTTATAGTATACTAGTCATGGAAGATTTTTTTTTCTTAAAGACATTCAATTTTAGAAACTTGCTTTGATGGTTCTATTGTCCAATCAAAAGTGTGGGGCTCCCTCCATTTAAGGAAATCATAACTTTTTCATGTCTTCCTGTTTTATGCGGTTTTGTCATGTCCTTCCATAAAGCCTCCGTAAAAGTGTTACCTACGTTTTAGACCAGAAACTTCCTCATATTCTGCCTTTTTAATAACTAGTTTTAAAAAAATGAAAAAAAAATTATTCATACATTTTGTCGTTACATCACGGTTATTTCTAGGACAAAAATGGAACAACTTTTCACCTCTTGGGACCTAATCCTTCCTTGTGACAAAGAGTAACAATTAAAAAGCAAATGATACAGTGTTCTTATGTGATGAGGCATACACATTTTGTACCAGTAGTGCCCCTCTTCACTCTCTTCCAGCCACCCTGATTCTTTGCCGTGAGGTGGGAGGTGTGTTTCATTGTCTGTTATCCAGAGAATCATTGTTCACGTTACTTAGTTCGGCTTCTTTTTAGTGATCTTTTTATTTACACTGCTGTAATTGGGTGTGGTCTTCATTTGGTTCTGCTCATTTTACTCTGTATTACTTCTCAGAAATCTTCAGATATGTTTCTGAATTCCTCATATCATTTTAAACTATCAAATACTATTCCATTGTATCTATATACCATGGTTTTTCAGTCATTCTCTAGCTCACAGGTACCCATTTCCCCCCAGTTTTTTGCTACCACAAAGAGTGCTGGTAGGAACATTTTGTCATATATTGAACCTTTGTTTCTGTCTTGAATGTCCTTGGGGGTGTAAGCCCACTAGTACGATGACTAGATCTTCTTGTTCTTATAGCCTCTTAAGTGGATCAACATCTGTCTATTGTCTCTGATTTTTGCTGCATGACTAGACCACTTACTTTTTTGTCAATGCATATTCTTGATAATGTCAGTCATGCCAGGCAAGACATTTTGGGAAAGGTGCTTACTGTGGCCTGCTTATACTTACCATGTATCTTTATTTCCCATTTTATATTATCCTCCTGAAATAAAATTTACCTTTAATGATGTGAATGCGGACCAGAAGAACAAAAAAACCCATCTTATTTACCTCGAAAAAGTTAATTAAAAGTAGGAGCTTTTTTCTCAAAGTATTTTTAATAGACCCATTTTTACACATAGTAATTCTTAGTTTCCATATCTCTTTCATCTAAAGAAGTCTGTATCTATGCAAATATTGATAGAATTATTTTTCTTTTGCATAAATGTATCTCCAGAAATTTTCTGCATAGTCAGGTGTACTACTAATTATACTTGTGAACTGTTTGTGGCTTTAGGTGGGAGTGAAAAAAAAATGTGATGCTTGACAGCTTTACAGATACCATTTGTTTTTAAAGATAAATCAGTATCAGAATAGAACCATAGAATCTCAGGGTTGAAAGAGACTTCAAACATTATGAAATATAACCTGTACCTGAAGCAGAAATCCACTCTAATAGTATCTCTAGTTGCAGCCTCTTCCTGAAGGACTCCAGGGATGGGTTACTCAATGTTAACTGAGTAGGTAGTTTATTCCTTTTAGATGATTCTAAGTATTAGAAAACACTTTCATTACATTGATTTCAATCTACCTTTCTTTAAATTCTACCTATTGTTTCTGGTTCTTTGAGATAAGTATAACAGTTTAGTCTCTCTTCAAATATTTCAAGTCAGCTCTCATATCCTAACCCCACAAATTCTCTTTTTTTCCAGGCTAACTATTCACACAGAATGATTTCAACAGAACCTTACCTAGAATAGTTGTTTTTTTTTTTTTTTAGCACCTTCACTATGTTGGTCACCTTCCACTCAATGAACTCCAGCTTGTAAACTTCCTTCCTAAAATCTGGATCCTAGAACTGAACAAATTACACAAAATACAACCTATGCAGGGAAAAATACAGTTAGATGAACTGCCCCCCCCATCCCCATCCCCCGGCCTTGATCTGAAGACTATACTTTTTGTTTTGGTTGCCAAAAACAGTTAAGCTTTTCTTTCCTAGAAGCTGATGAATATTTCATTCAATTTAGCAAATATTTTTCAATCACCTCATCTATTTGTGATGAGAGCTTGTTAGAAAAGAAGGATAAGCCATGGACACATGCCTCAAAGAGTTAATTGGAGGAAATGAGAAATGAGTGAAATAGATCAAGTTAGACAGACTATGGCAATGCAGAAGTGAATTGGACAGATATGTGTTATAAGACTTCAAAAGAACAACAACAACAACAATAATAGCTAACATTTTTCTAGTGTTTACTATATGCCAGGCATTGTGCTAAGTACCTTTATAATTATTATTTCATTTGGTCCTTACAACAACCCAGGGAGATAGGTGGTACCATTATCCCATTTTACAGATGAGGGAATTGAAACAAACAGAGGTCAAATTGAGTTGTCTAGGGTCACACAACGAGCAAATATCTGAGACCAGATTTGAACTCAGATCTTTCTGACTCTAGTCCCAGCACTCTATATATTGTGCTACCTGGCTGTTCCCCAGTAAATCAGGTATCCCTGATTTTACCTGATACATTATTATCCTTAAGAAATTATGATGTATGAAATAGGATATATGAAATACCTTATATATTATTATCCTTAAGACATTATTTCAAGGACCTAGGTTTGAATCCCTGCTTTGCCACATACTAGCCATCTTTTTCTAGAGAAGCTACTTTGCCTCTCTGGACCTCAGTTTCTTTTTCTGTAAAATGGGGATTAAAATATTTACCTTCTCCAACTCACAGGGTTGTTGGGGGGAAATCATTATGTAACTTTAAATTGTAATAGAACTAGCAGTTGTTATAATTATTTCATTTCTTTGATGGATCTATATGATCTCTTTATTGCTGCTGCTGTTGTTGTCATATATGTTATATATGTTTAGTTGTTTCAATTGTGTCAAACTCTTAATGACAGCATTTGGAATTTTCTTGACAAATATACTGGGATGGTTTGCCATTTCCTTCTCTAGCTCATTTTATGGATGAGAAACTGAGGCAAATAGGGTAAGTGATTTGTCTAGGGTCCCACAGCTAGTGTCTGAGGCCAGACTTGAACTCAGAAAAATAAGTCTTCCTGACTTCAGATCCAGCACTCTCTCCACTGTGCCAGTATGTAATCCCTCCAACGGTGAAAATTGTAATCTATCCATGCCTGCTCATCTTGGGTGACTTTTGTCCCTGTCCCCCATAAAGGGTTCATCTAATATGCTAGGACCTCCCTCTTTATCTCTTGATATTGTGTGGATGCCAATGAAGTATGTGGGTTCTGCCTTGCTTATCCCCAACTTTTGCTATATGATTGGCCAGTTCCTTTTCTGGTCATAAGAGAGATGATACCCATTTTCATGCTTCTCCTACACAATTCTTATTTTTGTAATATGCTGCTACCTATTCATGTCCACCATGTATCTCTTTATAGGTCTTTGAGTGACCCACAATTTTAATTCTTTGGAGACAATGGTGCTTCATGACTCACAAACATAGCATCATCAGATAAATATTGATAATGGTCATCTTACTATCAAGCAAGGCATGGAACAGAGAGATACATGATTTTCATAAATGTTTTCCACCATTATGAAGCATGTCCAATGCAGAGTCCAAATCAAAATGGGACTCTGTCCAGAGGATAAGGACTTCTGGATATTCCTGTTTGTAGGTGGTATTGGGTTGATACATGTCAAGCCCTGCAAAATTGGCCAGTCTTTCTAAATGAGATCCATAATTACTCAGAAGAGTTCAGTCTAACTATCCACACAGGAGAACCAAAAGGATAAAGAATGCCCATTGTCTAGAACGTCAGTGTCAAGTACAATGTCTACAAGCCACATTAGAGTCTGCAACATTCCTGAATGCTGGTAGAACCAGATTAAAATATTTAATAATAAATAGAAATAAAATAAAGCCTAGATAATGTAAATATGTGCTTCCTCCCCCCCAAATCAATATGTGACCCACAGGGATCCTTATATAGTTTAGTGCCCCCTCCCCATTTCTATTTGTATTTGAAACCACTGGTCTAGACTATGATTTCCAGTTGAATGGACAACACATAGATAGAACTAGTGTATCAGCTTCACTCCCTAGTCATGTCCTGGCCAGCTGCCATATGGCCTAGACCAGAAAGGACTTAACCCTTTCATCCCTGGACCTCCCACCCAGGGTCCCCACTGTCCTGATTGATTATTGCTTCAATCACCTACTACTATATTTAGGCTTGACTTTAACTTCATACTCTTCAGCCTTCTCTGTCCCCTCCCTCCCTTCTAGTTCTGGAACCATAATCAAACTGATTTTGTCATTGTTCCTAGAAAGGGTATGCCAGTATACTTCACTATGGCACCCCTCGTCATCTGTATAACTTTCTAAAGCAAAATATCCCTCCCTGGCCATAACTACCCTATGCAATCTTATAATTCACTCCAGGGTCCCCTGGCTCTAATAGAGGAGTTTTTTTCTTATTTTACTGTGACCCAGATCTCCATGCCATTTCCTAATTGTCTCCTTACCATGTCACATGTGTCCTCTTTCTACCCCTCCCCCTTTTCAGTATTCTTTTATGTGGTGTCTTCCCCCTTGGAATGTAAACCCCTTGAGGTAAGATATTGCCTTGCTTGCTTATATTTGTATATTTGGTGCTTAGCACAATACTTGGCACACAGTAGGCATGTAATAAATGTGCTGGTAGTTAATATTTATGTACTATCTACTATGTACCAGGAATTGTGCTGAGCACTTTATAGTTATGATCTCATTTGATCCTCACAACAACCCTGGGAGGTAGGTGCTGTTATTATCTTCATTTTACAAATTAAGAAACTGAGGCAAATCAGGGTTAAGTGACTTGCCCATGGTCATACACTCAAGTCTTCCTGACTTTAGGCCTGGTGCTCTATTCATTGTGTCACATAGCTGTCTTTATCTCTCTGTCTCTCTGTCTCTCTCTGTATCTATATATCTATGTATCTATCTGTCTGTCTAATTTATCTTTGTTGTCTCCCCCTTAGAATGTAAGTTTTTTAAGTTCAGTGACTGTCTCTGCTTTTTTTATTCATCTTCATAAGCACAGTACCAAGCACGTAGTAAATACTTAATGCCGTTTCCGTCCTTCCTTCCTTCCTACCTTCCTTCCTTCCTTCCTTCCTTCCTTCATCTTGGACAGACATTGCAAGTTTACAATGAACTGGATCTAAAAGGTATGGAGGGGGTTAGGTTGCCTTTGGGAAACTGCAAAGTGGTTTTACTGTTTCCAAAATTTCCCCTGAAACAAAGATCCATTTTCTTCAACCATCTATATTATTAGCTGCTTTTTGTTTGTTTGAACTTGTGCAGGGGACTGGTAGTGAGCAAACTCCCTCTACCAATGTAGATGAATAGCTGTTCTGCAATTTATAGTCATAGAGAATTGTTAATGATATAGAAATATGTGTTCTTGGCCTCCAATCTCATCTGGATCCCTTAATTTCTACAAGTATGACATAAGAGTACATCTCATGTACTTCTTGTGTCTTGGTTAATAGAGCACTTTCCTTATAGCTCTGTGAAGAGGATATTGTGAGTAGTAATTATCTGCCTTTTCTAGGTGAGGAAGTTGAAATGCTGAGAAGTTAAGGGATTTGCTCAAACTCCCGGAGGTGATTGGTCTTAGAGAGGTTACTAAATAGAGGCTTTAGGCTTGCTGGGATGCTTCCCTTCCTGGGCTGTGCTCCTCTTTCACCCAAGTAAGACAGACCTCTCTTGCTGATCCTTGAAGTTTCTTGGGCTAAAAGATTATTTCACCCTCTCTTTTTGCTGGTTCTACTGTTCCAGGATTTGTTTTGAGGCTCTATTTTATGGTTGTTTGGAGGTGAGTAGGGGAGAGTTGCAGCAGATTACTGCTTACTCAGCCGACTTGGCTCCCAGAAGCTACTGAACAGAGGCTTTAGGGAAGAGAGGACAGAATGATGGGAAGAAGACACAGCAGATGTAGGAGGAAGGTTTTCTGGTTGTTTGTGGCAAAAGAAAGATAAACGAGTAATCTTCAGGGGCAAATGAATCAAAGATTTTGACTGCAAGGGTATGTTGACATATTACCCTGGGTAAGTCTCTTGGTTTCAGTGTCCTCGCCTGCAAAGGTTGGACCAGATCATTTCTCAAATTTCTTCTTGCTTGAAGTCATGGTATTAAATGACTTGCTGAAGGTCATCGAGGTAATAGGCAGGAGGTCTTTTGGCTCCAAGGCCCAGGTTCTTTGTACTATACATCATTCATTCTCTAATATAAATTTAATAAAAAGGTATGACTCTTTTAAAAATTTAATAGTATTTTATTTTTTCTAATTACATGCAAAGACAATTTTCAACATTCATTTTTTGAAAGATTTTGAGTCCCAAATTTTTCTACCTTCTTCCCCCCCTTTCCCCCATCCCAAGATGGTAAGAAGTCTATTATAGGTATGCAATCATGTGAAACATGTTTCCACATTAATCATGTTGTGAAAGAAGAAACAGAAGAAAAAAAAACATGAAAAAACAAACAAACAAAAAAGTGAAAATAGTATGCTTTGATCTGCATTCAGACTCTATCAGTTCTTTCTTTGGATGTGGATAACATTTTTCCGTTATCGAGTCTTCTGGAATTATCCTGTGTCATTGTAGTGCTGAGAAGAGCTAAGTCAATCATCGTTGATCATTGCACAATGTTATTGTTACTGTGTACAATGTTTTCTTGGTTCTGCTCACTTCACTCAGTATCAGTTCATGCAAGTCTTTCCAGGTTTTTCTGAAATCCACTTGCTCAAAAAGATATGATTCTTTAAAAGATGTTTTATTACTTTCTTTTGTTTTTATATCACATTTATTTCCAAATCTATCTCTCCTCCCTCTTCTACTCACTGAGTCATCTCTTGTAGCAAAGATTTAAAAGAAAAAAAAGTTTAGCAAAACTAATCAACATATCAACTGTGCCTGAGAGTCCTGACAATATCACACAAGGGGGGGGGAGGGGAAGGGAAGGATATAAGCATTTGTATATTACCTACTAGCAGGCGCTATTATGCTAAATGCTTTATAGATACTATTATCTCATTTCATCCTCACAACAACTCTAAGAGAGAGTGCTGTTATTATGACCATTTTACAGTTGAGGAAACTGAGGCAAACAATGTTAAGTGAGTGTCCAGGGTCACTCAGCTAATAAATGTCTGAATCTGCATTTGAACTCAGATCTTCTTGACTCCAGGCCCAGCCTAGCTGCCTCCCTAAGTTCAACAAAACTAACCCATCAGCTAAGTCTGACAATAGATGAAATGTTCTACACTCACAGTGGAGCAGCTAGATGGTGCAGTAAATAGAATGCCAGGCTTGAAGTCAGGAAGACTCATCTTCCTGGGTTCAAATCTGGCCTCAGACACTTACTAGCTGTGTGTCCCTGGGCAAATTACTTAACCCTGTTTGCCTCAATTTCCTCAACTGTAAAATGAGCTAGAGAAGAAAATGACAAACCACTCCAGTATCTTTGCCAAGAAAACCCTAAATGGGGTCATGAAGAGTTGGACACAACTGAAAAATGACTGAAAAACATGCCTCACCTCTGCAAAGAAGTGTGGGAGGTGCATTCTCATATCTCATCTTAAGGGTCAAGCTTAGTCATTATAATTCATGATAATTACAAGAGTCTTTCAGCAGTAGCCAGTGGAGAGAAAGGCATTGAGAGTTAGGGAGGGAACTGAAAAGAAAAGAATGGTACAGAAATGGAGGTGATTAAATCATCAAAAATGTAGGCTGCATTAGGTAGCTGGGAAAAAATCCCATGAGTAAAATTCATTCAAAGACATTTATGGACTTTGAACAGAAATTATGCTTGCTATGCTCACTAGCTACAAAACAAAAAAGGGGAAATGATATTGGGTAAGGAGTCATACTATCTTGGCCTGGGGTGGAATGAGTGAAGAATGACCCAGTGTAGAGCTTTGTTCCATATCCAGTGTCTATGCTTCTGTGACCAGCCAGAAATATGATTACAACATCCTTCTGTCTGTCTGCTGGTAGTTAAGGAGAGAAGAATTAGCTGGTCTCACCAATCAGAGAAAGGGGCACAAGAAGCAATGAGAGTAAGTTGCGCCAGAGAAAATGTAGGTTAAATTCTAAGAAATACTCTGCCTGGGTGCCACATTGATTTCTAGTGTAACTCTATGGAAATTTCAAGATCTCCCTTGACAATTTTTTTTCTATTGCCTAAGTGTTCTGAATGGGCTAGATGGACTCCCGGGGTAAGCCAAAAGGTTGCCAGATGTACTGATCCAGAATTAATGCGATGTATTTTAGGAGGCAGAGATTGTCACAGACAGGCCTGTTCAGCTACCCAGCCTGAGCTAGTAGGACAACATTGCAACATCTTTTCAAACACAGCTAATATTCTGAATCCTGGCCATGGCATGTGAATTAAGGGTATGTTACTGGAATGCAAGTACAGTACTATGATTCAGCCTCATGCTGGGGGAAACCGGAGCATTTGATACATAGCAGCCTCATGTTTGGGCTTTGGAAAAAGTGTGTGGGTGCTGTTGAAGCTGCCAACTGTTTCATAACATGAAAAGCCAGGTGAACTGAGACCTGCTTTCAGATACATGATTCACATCACCAAGTCCCCCCTCCCCCTCTTATGAGAAATGGCTATATTTGTTAGCCAAGAACACGAAGGACTGTCTACGGGCATGACACAGGGGAAAGAATGTAAGCTGCTCTTTGGAAGCTGTCTGGGGTCAGAACACCAAGAGCAGTGTTATCTTTCCCACTGTGCCTGAATGGAAGTTTCTGGAGCTCCAAGAAGCATACGTGGGTGCAAGTCAGAGTTCTAACAGCAAGGTTAGAACACTGATAATGTGAGGCAATGATATGACATCATATTGCAGCATCATTGAATCCAGGATGGGCCTCTGGGTGTGCTAATAATTTTGTCACCATTATCATTCTGTTGTTGGTCCATCTGTATACAAGAGGGGATACAACATGTATGTAGATAATTATAATAATATTAACAATTAGGTAGCATTTATATGGCACTCAGGTGCCAGGTTCTATGCTAAGCACTTCATAAATATTATTTCATTTGATCTTCACAATCACCTTGGGAGGTAGGTGATGTTATAGTTGAGGAAACTGAGGCAGACGGAAGTTAACTGACTTGCCTTAACTGGCTTGTTGAGGTTTAGAGGTTTAGGGGTGCTGGGACCCTAAAATCATGACACACAGATCCTGCATGAATGAATTCAATCCAAGCCTTCTTTCAGTCAAAGACAAGGTTTATTAAAGATCTGCCATATTGGCTAGACTCTTAAGGAATCTAGGCATTTGTATTGTTAATGCAAATGGGCCAGATCTTAGGAAGCTGAGCCCTTGGCTAGAATCTTAATGAATCTGAGTCCCTTAATGGAGATAAGATGAAACTTATATACAGAAAGACTGTGGGAGGGATCCAGGAGTGGCCAAATAGTCTGGGGTGACTGGAAGAGAGGTCCAAAGAGGATCTGGATGGGAGTGGCCAGAAAGCTGGGATGAACAGAACACTAGAGATCTGGGTGGCCAAGGGTGAATGGAGTCTAGATAGGATTTTGGGAGATTGGGCATAGACACAATGAAAGGCCAGCTGAGTGGATTATAGCCTTAGGCAAATGCCAGAGATTTGGGATAGTTTGGGATTTTTTTGGGGGGGATTTAGATCCCAAAGACATGGTCTTGTCCTTTAAGGGGTTCAGATCCCATCCCCATCAGACTGACTTAACAGCTAGTAAGTATCTGAGTCTAGATTTGAACTCAGGTCTTTCTGGCTGCAGGCCACTGAGCTGGGAGTGATAGGTAGGGAGTAAAGAGAGACAAAGGACACATAAAGACAAAGTACTCAAAGACATTTGAAAGAGAAATAGAATGCTTTTGTCTGGAAATCAGGATGTCCTCATCAGAGGTTTAAGATATGGTCCTAGTCTTCAGGGAGGGCCCTACTTAGTGACTTTTCATGGAAAGTGTTATGGAGACCTGCTTTCAAATTCTGGCTCTGACCTTTATTAGCTGGGTTATCATGGGCAAGTTACTTCCCATTTTTTTGAGCCTCTATTTCTTTGTCTGTAAAATGGGGATAATACTACTTGTGCCTATGGAATACAGTGGGCTGGTAGGTGGTACAGTGGATAGAGTGCCGGGCCTAAGTTCAAATTTGGCCTCAGATACTTACTAGCTATGGGACCCTGGGCATGTCACTTAACCCTATTTGTTGCCTCAGTTTCCTCATCTTTAAAATGAGCTGGAGAAGGAAATGGCAAACTACTTCAGTATCTTTGACAAGAGAACCTCAAATGGGGTCATGAAAAGTTGGACACAACTGAAATGACTGAACAACAATAACAATAATGACAAGAGGTATTTTTGGAAGGTGGAGAGAAAAAATTTGGCAAAAAGGGGGAAAATCAATCCACATAGGAAGAATAATAAGTGGGAATACTTGAAGGAGGGATTAAACAAGACAGGTAGAGACCTTGCTTGGCCAGAGACTGGATCAGGTGTAAATGAAGTTTGATGTAGGTGAGAGGTTCATAGAAACTGATAGAGGATTTGGAAGTTGACTAAGAACTTGGATTTTATCTCAGAGGTCACTGGAAACCTTTCTGAAGAAAGTGACTTAAAATAGCACTGTATATAGGAGGTCAGTGTATACAAGGTTAAAATTCCAGAAGCAGCCTCAAAAGTTGGCTGTGCTCATTTGGTTGAGTGCAAGCTAAGATTTGCCCATTACAAAAAGATACTCAAAAAAAGTACTTGGGGTTTGGTTGATGACACCACACTTGATTGCTCATGCAAATACAGTAATTTCATCTGAAAAAATTAGAGGTCAGACCAAGGCCAGTTGAAGATTTGGACTCTCTGTTTTTCAGATTTTGAAATAGCAGATTACATACAACTCCCTGTCTTCTGTCAAGACACTTCTTGTACATGTATTCCAGAATCTCTTTTTATAACTCCCTCCTTTTAGAAAGAAAACCTTCATGTCTTATGGCAATGATAGCCAACTAAGTACTTTTATTCAGAGTACAAATTGTAGGAGTAATAATAATTAGAGGAAGGAGAGGAAGAACAGGAAGAAGAGAAGAAAGAAGATGAGGAAGAAGAGAGGGAAGAAGATGAAGAAAATGAAGGGAAGAAAGAGAATGAAGAAGAAGAAGAAGAGGGAGGGGAAGAGGGAGAGGGAGAAGAAGGAGAAGGAGGAGGAGGAGAAGGAGGAAGAGGAGGAAGAAGAGAAGGAGAAGAACCACTAACATCATTTTGTCCTTGTACCTGTCTACAGTTATGACCCTATGATCTTATGGACCACAACGGATAAATGGTCACAGAGGATAATGCTTATAACAAACATCATTTGGATTTTCTCAGAAAAAATGCTGTGGTTGAGGAGGATGTAGTAATAGCCCTGAATATAATATGGCACAACAATCTTAAATATTCCAGACAGGAAAAGTTTTTTGTCAAAAGCCCTGACAGTTTAAACTTTAAAGCTTCAGCAAAACTTTTAAACTTTTAAACTTTGAACCTGTTTGAACCTCCCTTGATTTATGAATTATTAAATGTACCACTGAAAACCACTGACTTTCTTTTCAACTAGTAAAGCTTTCTGTTTAAAAGCAACTGGTGAATGGTGTGGCCTGGGGGAATGTAAGGGAGGAGGCACCAGCCCCATTTTATCAGAGTGGCATTCCTTCTGGCTGTGTAAAATCCCAATCCAGAAAATATTTAGAACAGTGAAGAGATAAAGGGGCCCGAACCAGTGTATATAATATGAAAAAGGGAGTGTGAGGATGAAAAACAAGACTGGAAGTTGTTTTAAAATTAGTCATGTGTGTATGCTCATATGAGACAAATTCTTTTCTTAATAAAAGTATGTCTTACTGGGTTTACAGAATCCTAGCAGGCAGGCAGAACGAGAAAGTGCTGCTGAGGGAAAACCAGAGGTCTTCGATGACAATCAATCCGTTGGAAAGGTGAGTCAAAAGATGGAGAAGAAGGAAAGAGTACGGTTGCATTTTAAGCTTTCTAGAACTAAAATTAGTTAAGTTAACTTAGGGGCCCTTCCAGCTCTAAAATTATTATTCCATAATGAGAATTGGATAGATCTTAAGACGTTGTAGCTGAAATGAAAGACTAAGCAGCAGATAGATGATTCTTAAGAAATCTGGAGGATTGCACATAATCTCCAGTTTTGCTGACAAGGAAATTGGGGGACAGGAAACTAGAGTGAATTGCAATCCTCACACAGCAAGTTCATGAATGATCAGAGAGAATGAAACTCTTAACCTCTGACTCTCTTGCCTTGGTGTATTTAGCATGAGATCACTGATCCTTGACCAGCAGTCACAAGATGTCCTTGCTCTCGGCTGTCTGTTATTCTGTTTCTAAAGACCAGCCTATATGGAATAATCCCATCATGCCTTTGAATCAATTTCAATAGATAGAAGTTTGATGTGCCCTTCCCTTATGGTTGATCTGCTAGTAGTCAGAGTAAATGGATGATTAGTAGAGTGATTTGAAGGACCAGGGAAGGCTAGTACTTCACACTCACACACACACACACACACACACACACACACACACACACACACACAC
>NW_020955033.1:24828052-24917773 GCF_900497805.2 Vombatus ursinus | reverse complement strand
ACACACACACACACACACACACACACACACACACACACACACACACAGTTTCTGCTGTTCCCAGCAGTAGTCATTTTTAAAAACAAATTTTAATTGAGTTCACTTATTCAGCATCCATTTTTGTGCTTGCTATGTATGCATTGTGCCAAGCCCCTAGTGTGATAGGAAGATAAGGAAGTCTTCCCTTCAGTGACCTTACACGCTAGTAAGGGAGGGGAGATAGACACAGAAATAATTCTAATACAAATTAGAGTATGATAAATGAAAAGATTGCATTGTGTAATGGAAAGACTGCTGGACTTAAAACCAAAGAAGACGAGTTTTAATCTTGCCCTGCTTTGGACCCTCACTGGCTGTGTGATCATTGGCTTCATCCGTAAAATTGGAGAATTGGAAAGAATCTCAGTTGCCCTCTAATCCACTCATATCACCAGACAAGTGGTCATCCAAGAGTGTGATCCAAGACTGTGCTTGAACACCTCCAAGAAGGGGGCAACCCACCACCTCTGGAAGTTGTTCATTCCACTTTTGGACAGCTCTCCTTATTAGGACACTTTTCCTTTTATCAAGCTTAATTTACTTCTTGTCAATTTCCACCCATTGCTCCTGGTTCTGCCTTCTGGAGCCAGGGCTATCTCCAGTTGTCTTGATCTGTATCTGGCCACTGGACCCAGATGACTCTGGAGGAGAAATGAGGCTGGTGACTTTGCACAGCCCTCCCTCCCTCACATCCAATTCACTTGCAAGTCGCGGCATCACCTTTCTGAGGTCATGGTCCTCTTCAAGAATGAAGGACAAACCACACAACCACAAAACCACAACCACAACAACAGCCTTCTGGAAACAAATAGAACAAGCAGAATCTCTCCTCCACATTACAGCTCTTAAAATCCTTGAAAACAATAATCACATACCTCTGAGTCTCAGCTTCTCCAGGTTAAACATGCCCAGTTTTTTCAACTGATCCTTGTAAGACATAGACTCAAGTCCCTTCACTATCCTGACTGCCTTCTTCTGGACACTGTCCAGCTTAACAATATCCTTTTTAAACTGTGATGCCCAGAACTGAACACAATATTCCAGATAAGCTCTGACAAGGGCTGCATTTTAGGTGCTGGATGTGGGATGAGAAGGAGTAGCACAAAGTATAGGGAAGCACAAAAGAAAGGTTGGAGTGGAAATGAAGGCCAACTTTGCCTATCTATGGCTTCCTTTCCCTCCTGATAAGACTCTCATCCATGGTACTGTCTAGGGCACCATGGTGGTATTGAAGTTGGTTTTTTTTTTTTTTTTGGTAGTATAATGGAAAGACCATTGGTTTTAGAGTCAAAAGCCTGAGTTGAAGACCTAACTCTAATACTTATTAATTGTTTGAACTTGGGCAAGTCTATCACTTTAGTCTCCTCATTTGTAAAATGGAGGAGTTATTAATACTTGGGTAAGTGCATGCGTAGACACCATTAGCTTGCTGGGCTGATACAACCACTCCGTCTGAAGGACACTAAAGAATTGCTTCCTGGAATTATAATGATGTGGAGAAGCTGTAGAATATGTGTAGACATAGTGTAACTGCTTCTGGTTAGTCAACCATGTGGTTGTGAGGAATTTTTTTCCATTGACTGTGGAGCTGGAATTGTCAATGTCTTCAAAAAGGCCTGAGTCAACTTTGTTTTATTTGGTGAATCCTTCACTTAAGCATCTGGTAAAAGACTATGCTATAAGGGGAGAGATCTTAGGGCCTCCTCCACCATGGAGACCACGTGACCCTGAGAAATAGGCTTTGATTCTTTTTCTTTCTAGGTGAAGGGACTGGGGTCTCCAGCTTAGGGAGTTTCAAAGATTGGGAGACCCACAGGAAACTGGGAATCAGAATTTAGGTCAGGTTTTATAGTCAGAGCACTCTTTACCCCATGTGCCAGATTCCCCATTACATTAGGCAGCTAGATGGCATAGTGGTTATAAAGTACCCATGGTTTGTGACACTTACTAGCTATGTGACCCTCTCTGACTCATTTTCCTCATCTGTAAAATTGGGATAATAATAACACCCACCTCCCAGGTTGTTGTGAAAATGAAGAGATAATGCTTATAAAGTGCTTGGTACAGTATCTGGCACATATAAATGTAAGCACTATAAAAATGTTAGTTGCTATTATTATTATTAGACTGACCTATCTTGCTGGGTTGTGGTGAGGACTTAGTAAACTTAAAGCCTTTCATAAATGTGAATGCTTATTTAAACTTTTCACTTTTTACTAATGTTGTGGCTATATACTGCTACTATATATGTAGTATGGTGCAGATTATAGTGGGGAGGGAGGAAGGAAAGGGAAAAAGATTAAGAATTTATATAGTTCATATTGTTTGCTAGGCACTGTGTTAAGTGCTTTTTAAATATCCCATTTAATCCTCACAGTAATCCTGGGAGGTGGGTGCTATTATGATCCCATTTTACAGTTAAGAAAACTGAGTCAGACAGTGATTAAGTGACTTGCCCAGGGTCACACATCTAGTAAGTATCCAAAGTGGCATTTGAACTCAGGTCTTCCTGATTCTAGGCCCAGTGCCTTATCCACTGCAGCACCAGCTATTTCTATGTACATTTTTAGTTATCATATTAACACTTAATAAGAATCATAGGATTTCAGAGAGGGAAGAGACTTTATTCTAAACTTCTTATTTTACACAAGGGGAAACATACCCAGAGATATCAAGTAATTTGCTCCATAGTCCCACCAAATGTGTTAGGTAAATTATGTGGCAATCTGAATAGGCTATCAAAATAGCCAAAATAACCAGGCCAAAGACATTCAGGTTGAGTTATTTGGCAAAAGTTGCATTCCATCATATTTGCAGGGCACTTTGTAGCATTCAAAGAGCTTTTTAATTCTGTTGTCTTATTTGATAATTACAGCACTCACTAATCCTATGAGGTAGGTAGAATATATGCTATAATTTCCATTTTACAGATAAGGAAACTGAGGCCCAGAGAAATGATGTAATTTGTTAAGCTTAGGTAGCTAGTCAGCGGAAGAGCTAGGTCTTAGGATCAGGACTCCTGCCATCAAGTCCAGTGTTATTTCCAAAACATACCTCAGATTGGCTCTGCCTGGGAGTCTCTCTATATCCTTCCTGCTTTCCCTAGCTTCTCCTTTCCCTCCTCTTCTATTCTATAGATTCTCTGAAAATTCCACTATTTTCTTTCTCGCAGAATAACTTTGGAGCAGTGGCTGTGGCACAGGCAGTAGAAGGTGGATAGTAGAGTACAGAGAAAGTAGTGAAGAGTTTAAGAGTCTTGGGAAATGAGGTGTTTGTCAGTTGAAGAAGGAAGGAAGGAAGGAAGGAAGGAGGGAAAGAACAATTATTGTGTTTACTATGTCCCCCAGCACTGTGATTAGTGCAAAAGAAAGCAAAAGAAAGATAGCTCTTGCCCTCAAGGGCTTACATTCTAATAGGAGAAGATGGTGCACAAAAGGGAGCCGGAAAGGGAATGGGGGCGGGGGGCGGGGGGAGGGGAGATAAAGGCATAAGAAGCATGATTTTGAAGTCTAGAAGATCAGGAATAGGGTTGGGAGGGGAATGAAGGCCCTTCACAAAATGGAGGTTCCATTATTAATGGAACTTACAAAAGAGAGAAGGGGAGTGGGCTTGGTGGAGGTGATCAGGCCACAAGGCTGGTAGGCTCTTCTGGCGTAAGGAGGCCTCAGGTGCTGAGCACAGTTCCAGGATCAGACAGCAGTAAAAGTATGATTTTGAAGTTCAGAAAGTCTGGAACAAAACTGGGAGGGGAAAGTTGAGGACTTCTTATATATTGTCACAAGGTAGGCTTTGAGGAGATAAAATAATAGACAAGGTTGTTTTGATTGTTCAGTCATTTCCCCATTTGGGGTTTTCTTGGCAAAGATACTAGAGTTGTTCTGTCATTCCCTTTTCCAGTTCACCTTATGGATGAGAAAACTGAGGCAAAGAGGGTTAAGTGACACCAGGGTCACAAAGCTAGTATGTTTAAGGCTGGATTTGAACTCAGGTCTTCCTGACTCCAGGCCTGGAGCTCCATCCACTGCACCACCTAGTTGCCCCAATAGACAAGGTAGGAAAAGGTATCTCACTTTCTGCTTAACGTAACATCAATAAATCTAAACTGATCATATAGTTTCATGCTGCTTGTGAGGAAAGTGCTTTGTTAACCTTAAAGTGCTCTCTCCATCTGGGTGAATCAGCATGTGGGAAGCAGTGTGGTCAGTGGAAAGAACTCTGGGCTTACAAGACCGAGATCACAGGATCATCGATTTAGAACTGAAAGGGACTTAAGAGGCCTTCAAGTCTACCTCCCTCCTCCATTCTGCACAGAGACTTGAAATGACTTGTCCAGGAAACTGAGGCATATAGAGTTTAAGAGACTTGTCCAAGATCACACAATTAGTGTCTGAGGCAGGATTTGAACCCAAGTCCTCCTTACTCCAATTCTCTGTACCCACTAGAGTATAGTCCCTACCTACTTCATGGTGCAATGCCACCTCTTAAACCTCAACTTAAGTCTAGGCTCTTACTAGAAGTAAGTTACTTCAGTTCCCTAGGCTTCAGTTTCCTCATCCAAAAAAGAGTGAAAATAATGCTTGCATTGTCTATGATGCAGGGTTGTTGTGTGGATAGTAATTTGTAAACCTTCAGGTACCATAGGAAGGGAGGTTATGATGATGGCTCCCCGATTTTTGTTGTTAATTTTAAAAAATTGAAGGCAATTGAGGTTAAGGGATTTGTCCAGGGTCACATAGCTAGTAAGTGTCTGAATCCACATTTGAACTCAGGTCCTCCTGACTCCAGGCCCGACACTCTATCCACTGTGCCACCTGGCTGCCCCTTTGTTATTCATTAAAAAAAATATTTTCAATTCAAAATTCCACCGCCTTTCCTCTCCATTGAAAAGACAAGAAATATGATCTATGACGGGCCCTTTTAAGAACTTTCTTATGCCAAGGAAGGAATTAACTGACATCCTGGTGCAGTAGAATTGAGAACTGTTATTTGCAGGCAGACGACCCCTATTCAAACCCCACCCCTTTCACTGTAACCTGCGACGGGGAAGGGGCTGGACTAAAACCTCCCAAGTCGTTTCCAGCTCTACCTCTATGCATCTGAGTTATCAGGAATGGACGATGACCGGTGGTGGTAAGAAAAACACGTCGTTTAGTTCTTAGAGACCTCCTTCCCACCCTGCAGTTTAGCTCGGCCCTCACTGAGCACTCAGACCTTGGCTGAGTGCAGTCAGCAACCCAACCACAGAGAGAAGCCGCGGTGGCTTGTCTCTGCCCTCCTGGATCTGTTCCAACAAACATTGTCACGGGACAATCCAATGCATAAGAACCAAGATAAAAAGGGATAGAATACACAAGGGAAACTGAAGGAAACTCGAGCTGACTGAACATTTCAATACCAAAACTTGGCCCACGCTTAATGTCAACATGGCTGACAGCTAAGCTTCTGAGCTAAGGAAGAGGAAAGGCAACAAGGGAAATTTGGGGAGGGGGAAGGGGAGGGGGAGGGGGGAGGGGGAAGGCCAAATGTCCAATCCTTTGGGTGACCAGGCCCAAGTAAACTCTACCTCTTAGATAGTTCCTGCAGCCTCCATGATCAACTACCTTTTTGCTGGCGAAGGGCTATTCATCCATAAACAAGGAGTCCTTATATTGATACAGACCAAGTTGCCGGACAACCTACTGGTTTCTGAAGAAGTCACTTTCAGTTATGTGATCCTAACATTTAGAGTTGGAAGGAAATTTAAAGATCACTTAATCGCTCTAACCCCTCCTCATTTTTTCCTATAAGGAAACTGAGGCCCAGAGAGGCTAAGTAGTTTGCCCAAGGTTATGAATCTAGCACCTCCAATTCCACAACCAGTGTTCTTTGCATGGTGCAATGCTGCCTCTCTCCCTCCCATTCCTATCAGATGAAAATCTGCCTCTTTGTAACTTCCACCTGTTCTTCCCAGTTCTGCCCTCTAAGGCCAAGCAGAATGAATATAATCTTTTTCATACATTTAGCATTGAAGGCAGCTATTATTATTTTGTACTTGTCAAATTGATTTTTTAAAATTGAGTTGTAGAGTTTAACATTGTCCCTATTATATTTCCTCTCATTCTATTTGCTTGTTGTTTCAGGTTTTTGAGAACTTTTTGGATATTTACTGTATCATTCAATATGTTCCATATTCCCCCCCAGGCCTTTTATCATCTGATAATTTATCAAGTCATATTATCTATGGTTTCACTCATTGATATGTTGAATAGAACAGGACCAAGGACTGATCCTTGGGGCACTCCCCTGCAGATGTCCCTATAAATTGAAATCAACCAACTTGTTTTTTTGTTTTTGCTTTGGCAATTGGGGTTGAGTGACCTGCTCAGGGTCACACAGCTAGTAAGTGTCAAGTGTCTGAGGTCGCATTTGAACTCAGGTCTTCCTGACTCCAAGGCTGGAGCTCTATCCACTGCGCCACCTAACTGCCCCTTGGATTCAAATAATGGATCAACTTTCAATAGGCGCAAATGTGTAAGAGAACGAACAAATATATGTATGGAGGTGGGAAAGGGCGAGATGTGTTTGGAAAATTGTGAAAAAACTAATTTGGCTGGAGGATAAGGCATGTGGAGAGAAAGAATGGGAAACAAGGTTAGAAAGATGGGTTGGGAGTACATTTTGTAAGACACAGAATGTTAGGCTCAGTAAAGAATTTATATTTCATTTGGCAAACTACCAGGAGACATTAAAAGTTTTTTAATTGAGAAAATCATGTGATTGAAGTATGTTAGAATGACTAGAGTATATTAGAAGGGAGTAGGATAAAGATAGGAAGCTGATTAGGAAATAATGGGAATGGAAAGGAAGGGGGCAGATAGTAGAAGTATTTTGAAGGAAGAATTGACATGATTTGGCGACTGATTGGAAATACAAGGATAAAGATATGGATAGAAATTTAGCCTGGGAATGTATCTTTGGGGGTCATCTAAGTATAAAAGAGGATATATCATCTATGTTCAGAGAGATAAAGAGAGAACAGAAAAAGGAAAGAATTAAGAATAGGACTTTAGGGAATTCCTTGATAAGGATGAGTGAGAGAAACTGAGAATTGACTGGAACAGAGGGCTAGCCTTGGAATCAGGAAAACCTGTGTTCAAGTTTTACTATAGACATGTGCTGGAGGTGTGACCCTGGGCAGGTCCCTTAACCTTTTAACTTAGGCAATTCATAATTGCTAAGACTATGAGTTGCAGAGCAGTTCTCATCTGCATAGGACTGGCTAAAGAGAAATTAGCAAAAAAGAATAGGGATCATAAAATCTTAAAGTTGGAAGGACCTCAGACATCATCGTGTTCAGTGGTGTCAAACTCAAATAGAAACAGATCCCTTTGGCTGCATGTTGACTTAGAACACCACAAATCAGCATTATTTATGTTGTATTGTATACTTTATTTATTTTAAGCATTTTCAAGTTAAATTTCATATATATATATATACACATATATTTTAATCTAGTTCTGGAAAATTTGACACTTCTGATCTTGTTCAGCTCACATGTGAGAGGTTACTTTCTCTCCAACATCCCTGACAAGTGGACATCTAACTTTTCCTTGAAGACCTCCAGTATGCACAGTGTTGGCACACAATAGACATTTAATACATTTTTGTTGATTGATTGACTAAGAACTTATCATCCTTTCCACTTTTGGACAACTCTAATTTTTAGGAAAGTTTTCTTTATATAGAGACAAAAATCTACTTTTTTTTGGTCAACTTTCATACATTTCTCTCTATTTTATATAAAAACAAGTCTAATCTTTGTTCTATATAACAGTACTTCAATTTATTGGAAGGAACTCATCATGCCTCGCTTTTCTCAGCATTTTTTTCCCAGGCTAAATATCTCTTGTGACTTTCCATTTATTTTCAATAGCATGGTTTTGAGTTCCCTCACTATCTTTGTCACTCTCTGAATATGGCCCAGCAAGTCGATATATCCCAAATGTGAGACACAGAACTGAACACAGTGGTCCAGATAGGATGTCACCAGAGCAGATTTGCCAAGTCTGTAACCTTCCTCATTCCAAGTAGTATGTTTATCAATGCCATTTGAGATCTCACTAGTTTTTCGGGTTCTTTGATCACCATATGTTGACTCATATTGAGGCTGCAGTCCACAGAAACTCCCAAGTTTTTCTGCACGTGAGCCGTTTTCTAGTCATGCCTCCCATCTCCCTTGTACAATTTTTAAAAATCCTGTGTCAGACTTTGATATATATGCATACATGTGTGAATTATATTGTATTATATATATATATATACACATATATATGATGCTTGTTAGAAACTAGCATGGGTTCATAAAGAATGGCTTATTCTTGAGTAACCTCGCTTCCTTTTTGAAAAGGATTACTCTAGTAAATTTCATCTTATTAGATTCATCTCATTGTTTTAGGCTTTTAAGAACTTTTTCAGTCCTGATTATGTCATCCCATGTGTTGGCTATCTTTCTTAGCTTTTCGTAGTGTATGCCTTCAGGACTTTTTCAAATTCCTGATTAAAATGTTGAGCAGAACAGGGCCAAGAACAAAGCCCTGTGACACTCCACTAAAGACTTTCCTCAAAGCTTCCTGTCTATTAATTAGTGTTTTTTTGGATCTACTCATTCAAACAATTCCAAATCTACTTATCAGTACTATTGTCCAGTCCACAGCTCTTCCGGTTGTCCATAATGATATCATTCAATCAAGAAATATTCATTAAGTACAAGCTCTGTGCAAGGACTGAGGAATATGCAGAGTTTGAATAAGGCATGGTCTTTGACCTTCTGAAGTTGGCAGTTTAGTAGGGGGACAAGACACTCAGGTAACCAAACACACAAAATCATAAAAGTGGAGTGCAGAGTATCAAAACATAGTACTGTGTTCAATCTTAGAGAGAAGGTCATTACCAATTTTGTCAAATGCCTTCCTAAAATCCAAGTATTCTGTGTCTATGGGACCCCTTCCCCCAATATCATTCTAATAATCCTTTAAGAAAAGAAGTGAGTTTATAAATGAGCCACAGTATAAACCCATACTGGCTTCTAGCAAGCATCACAAATAACAAACAAACGTATACATACATAATGCATGTATATGTATATTTACACAATGTATTATTATATATATCTAGACAGATCTACAATTATGTACACATGTGCACAAATACATATGTGTGCATGTAGAGATACATATATGTATGCTTGTATATATCTTTAAGGTCCCTTCCAGCAATAACATTATACATGTTTATATATGTGTATATATATATATATACACACACATGTGTATATATGCATGTGTGTGCACACACATATACACACCTATACACACACATAGTTGGTGGTGAGGTTTTTTTGCCTTGACTTTGGACCTGTCCAGAATGGATCTACCAATTTGCTAATTTATGAGCAGAACTTTTTGGAGGTTAACATAAGTTGTATATCCTATATCTGAGTAGGAGCTATCAGTAAGAAGAAGCAAGTACACAGGTGAATGGAAACATACTTTTAGATCAGGGTCAGGTCCAGAAGTTAATTCCAGGCAACATAATAAAGTTAGTTCTAAGAGTCTGCTAGTGCTGGCGATTGCTTTGACTAGCCACAATAGTTCTGCAGTAGAATACATGGCATGTGTCACTCCTGTGCTGTTTGGGAATGGTGAGATGGTAACTGGTTCAAGGTTTGTATTGGTGACCAAAGCCTAAAGGAATGTTAGGCTTCACAAAGCCAATATTGTAGAAAGCATGCTGGATTTTGAGTCAGAAGACCTAGGTTCAAATCTTGACTCTGTTTCTTACTACCAGTGTGACCTTGGTCAAGTCCCTTAGCTTCTATAGATCTCAGTTTCTCATCTGTAGGATGATAAGAGTGGCAGGGTAGGTGTTCAGGATGGCGTCTAAAATTCTTTCCATCTCCATCTATAAGCCTATGAGCCTATGAAGTCATGAGGATCAAATTGCTTCTCTGTTAAGTATATTGGGTGGGTGGTCAGTGGATAACCCCAGCATAAAAACTGGGGTCATAGGCAAGTCTGTGAGCATCTCAAATTGCCAGATTGACAGACTGCTCTATCCACAGCAATGCCTTAGGCCATTACTGCTATTTGTTTGTTATAGAGTTTAACTCTTCTTTGGCCCTCATAGCACACTTTCTGATTTGATACGAACCTAATTCTAGTCAAGCACCTGTAAATGACCAGTTTTGCTCTATGTCTATTCTGTCCTTGACTCCACCCCCATACTGGCTAAAGAGGGATACAGGATTGATCCTTTCTTTTCCATGAGGTGTCTAGTTCTGGGTGGGTTTTATCTGAGGAACTGGACTCACAGAAAGTCATTCTTTCTGTACATATGGCAGTTTTTTGACTGGATAAGAAATTAGAGTCAATTAAATCACTCAGGAAACAGCCTATGATGACAGGTTGATTCTGGTTTTGGTTGATTAATATGTATGAATATTGAAGTGTTTCCCTTCCATGTGGTTAGGGTACAGAGAAGACAGGGAGCCATACATGATGTACAAGGCACATGGCATTGGGCAAGTCAATTAATCCCTTTGGGCCTCAGTTTCCTCATCTGTAGAATGAGGAAAATGAACTATACAGTCTCTATTTTCCTGCTCTAAGATCTTTTGATCTGCTCCTAAACCTGTCTAATTTCAGGAAGCTTGTTGTTTCACCACATGGGGGTAAGATTGTGGGCAACGTAAGATCTGTTCATGCCACTTTTGAATGAGCACACTTGTGAGTCCTGATTGTAGTAACAATTTAAGTGGTGATGAGGTGAAAAGAGAACTGGATTTAGTGTAAGAAGACCTGAGTTTGAATCCTAGATCTGCTTCTTACTACAGAGGTGACTTTTGGATCAATTCTCTTGACCTCAGTTCCTTTCATCTGTAGAACATAAGCTGAAACAGATGACCTCTAAGTTCCCTCCCAGCTCTGAAGCCAGTGATGAAGATAATGCTACAAATAGTATCTTCTCCATGGGTAAATGACTGTCACCATTATACCTGATCTTCTAGGATCCCATCTGCTGGTGTTTCAGACACTCTCCTCCAGGTGCTTAAGGTGAAGGGGAACTTTAGTGGACAAAGGGTGTGAATGGTCAAGGCAATAACGGGATATCTGCCATGAGTATTAACAAGTGCCTGAAAGGTTGTTTGAAGGATTATGTGTCTTAGCCAAATCCATGTATTAGGTCATATGATAGGATCATTTAATTATCTAATAAGAAGCCATATTTGTGCAATCATCTAACTTCTCTTTGGAAACCAATGCAAACAAAGACTTAACCCTTGGAGTGCGTGCAAATTTAGCCTGTTTCAAGATCTCCTGAATACATTATAATTCTGCAACATATAGACCAATCTCTCTTGTTATCTAGAGTGTCCAGGCCTATTATGGGGAACAAAAGAACTGGTCACTTCTGAAGGGAAATTTGGAGATCCAAGTAGTGGCCTTTCTCTGCTAGCTGAATAGGGTTTAACTGATACTTACCTCACAAGATGATATTGAAGACAGGCAGGGAGGAGAGTGGGAAGCACTGGGCAAATTTCAAAGGAGCATACAGGATTGTATTTCTTTATGTAGAGGAGGTTGGAAAATTGTCCTTGTCTGATTAGCTGAAAGAAAAATCTAGTACTTTCTTCCTTACCACTTGCATCTTAGGACCAAAAGCAAAATCAGAGAAAGGATAGGAAACCTGTTCATAATAGCTTATGACAATGGGTGATAGTCAAAGGCTAAATTGCCCAACTTTTAATTTGGTTTTGTTTTCTCTTCCAAGGGGGATGATCTTTGGACTGGAAATTATAGAACAAGAATGGTTAATAGGGAATGGAAACCCAAGACTAGTGAGAAAACAGCTAGACATCATTTGTTGGTCCCCAGAGAGTTTAAATCACCAGGACCAGGTGAGCTACATCCTAGGGTATCAAAAGAACTGGCAGATGTATTGCTGAGCCACTGATGATGATGTTTGAATGCTCTTGGAGAATGGGAAAGATTTTGTGTAACTGGAAAAAGGAAAATCTTGCCCCCATTTTGAAAATTGGGGAAAAAGATAGGGTCTGAAAACTGTATGTCAATGATCTTGCCTTCTATTTTTGGCAACATTTTAGAACACATATTAAAGGGATGGTTTCTAAGCACTTAGAAAAGGAAGCAGTGATTATTAAAAGCCAGCTTAGCTTCATTAAGAACAAGTAATTCCAGGCTACCCTTTTTTCTTTCTTTCTCAAGTCCCTCCCCCTAATCCAATCATTCTGTGTAGCTTTGTGGCTGAGCTTGATCCTTCCCCTTTTTCTCCTGCCCCTCCCCCAAGGCACTGCTGACTTATGATTCAACTACTTTCTTTCTTTCTTTCTTTCTTTCTTTCTTTCTTTCTTTCTTTCTTTCTTTCCTTCCTTCTTTCTTTCCTTCTTTCTTTCTTTTTTTTGATAGTATTATTAGGTTGGTGAATTAGGGGAATACTAGGTGTATAGTTCACCTAGACCTTAGCCAAGCATTTGACAGAATCTCTCATTTTCTCCTTTTAGATAAGCTGGAGCAATGGGGGCTAGGTCATAGTGCATCTAGGTAGATTTGGAAGCGGTTGATGCCCAGACTTAAATAGTAGTTGTTAATGAATTGATTTAAATTTGTCTGGACATCTTCCTTCAGTGGAGTTGCCCAGGTTACTGTTGGCCCTGTTACATCTAGCATTTTTAGTAAATACTTAGATAGAGCCATAGACGGGTAGTTAACATGTTGAATGAAAAGAGTCTGGATTTAAAATGATCTGAAGAATCAAGACTGTGCTACATGTAAGGTTAAGCCATTTAAAAAACAATTTTAAATTTAATTTCATAAGTACAAGGTGGGGGATATATGCCTAGATAAGTTTCTTTGAAATTTTGGGGGGATTTTAATGGATTTCCTCTTCTTTCTCTACTCCTTCCTCTCCAGACTTTCCCACTATTGCTGTATAGCCTTCTCACCATTCTCATCCCTGTAGCTTCCTTCTCTAATTGGTGAGCTCCTCCCAGTCCTCTGTTTTGAAGACATTCCCAAAGCAGCCATGCTCACTCCTTCATTCCTCTCCCAGCTCTGCTCCTGACTCTCTGGACTTCTCTACTGTACTCCTGCATGGATACTTCCTCCCCCTCCTCCCCACTCTTTGCCTCTCACTTTTTAGCTCCCTTTTAGGTGTTTCCCATTAGAATGTAAGCTTCTTGAGGGCAGGGGTTCTACTTTTGTCTATATTTGTTTTCCCAAATGCTTGGCATAGTGCCTGCTACATAGTAAGCACTTAATAAATGCTTTTGATTTGACTAGATTGAAAGCTCAGTGTGAGTCAACAATACAACATGACATCCAACCAGAAAAGGATAACACTGTCCTAGGCTACTTTAAGGGAAGTATAGCATCCAGAACCAGGAAAGTAATGGTTTTGTTGTATTTCTCCATGATCACACCATATCTGGGGTTCACAGAGAGGTGGTAAAGTGGATCAAGTGTTGGACATAGAATCATGAAGACTTGATTTCAAATCCTGCCTCAGACACTAGCTATAGGCTCTTGGATGAGTCACTTAAATCTTCTCAGCCCTAGTGTTCTCATCTGCAAAAATTAGAGGCTAAGAGCCAATGGCTTCTAAGGTACTTTTCAACTTTACATTTGTGGTGCTGTAATATTATATTCAGATATGCATGCTGAATTTTATTTTACTTAATTAAACATATTAGTGATACTTTTTTTCTCTGTCATCATCATTTTCCAACATGCCCTGTGTTGTAATGAAGAAAAGTGATTTATTTGGGGGGCAGGGTGCAGGGAGAAGAATTAGGACCAAGGAGCAGAAGTTTTGGAAAGGCAAATGTAGGCTTGATACATGGAAAAATTTCTTGACAATTGGCATTAAATGGAATGACTCCCTCAAGAGCTAATGAGTTTATCCACCTCCTTTCCCCCACTGGAAATCAAGCAGGGGCTAGATGAACACTTGGGGACTTTACAGAGTAGATTCTTACCAGGTAGGGGTTGGAGTAGTTGACTCCTTCCTACTCTGAGTTTTCCAGTTGTCATGTGTGTGCATGTGTGTGTGCGTGCATGTGTGCATACGTGTGCTCATATGTGTATGTGAATGTGTGTGATGCTGATCCCACGTGTAGAAGAAGAAAAGGAAAGAAAGAGGAAAACACACTTCCAAGTAATTCCAGTAAGTTGTTCCTCCTGCCAAAGACTAACCGAGAGCCAGCATACTTCAAAGACAATATGTTGTCCTGTCAGCTGCTGAATTCCTCTTAGTCTGAACTAAAAGATTACAAGGGAACCTGAGGCAAAAGAGTTGGAAGGAGAAGATGCTGATGATAAGGTGAAGAAACAAAAGGAGTCAGGGAATGATACTCCATCTGGGACATAGTCCGAGAGCAGAGAAAGCATTTTGGCCTTATTGCAGGAAATGAAAATGTAAGAATGGGCAAGCAGATGCATCCTGCCACTTGATCCAAGCCATTATAGTAGGAATTTTGTCATGATGATTTCCTATGCACAACTGACTTACAAATGGACACAGAGTGACCACTTTGCATGCTCGTAAATAATGCTCAGCCATATCACCATGTCCTCTGCATATGACGCTGTAGCAAGGTCAAGAATGAAGCCCTCCTCGATGCTGGCATGCATTATTTTTATAATTATTTAATGATAAATTGAAAGGGAGAGACGTATTTTGACCCTATCCTTCTCTGCCATGAGTGCTTGAGTACATTGCCTGAAGATAGAAGCAACTAGGGATTCTACTAAAAAGGTAGCCAGCAAGATGGTTTATTAAGCATAGATGAATCACATTGTGTGGGAATGTGTTCTTTTATATCTGGGAAGCAATTCAAAGCAATCAAGGTCAGGGAGCCAGCAAAACTCTCCAGCTGTCCAAGGCCTTGAACATTAACAAGCCAAAACAGAAAGGAAAAAATCGGACCATTTACAACCTGTACAATGTCTGTTGATAAGACTCCTCAAGCAGGAAGAGAGGAGCAAAACGTTATGACCCATGCGCTCAGGGTGTCATTGCCATGGGAAGCTGATGGTGGCAGTTTATAAGGATTTGGATATCCTGAGTACTCCTTGGAAACAATGGGATGACAATGGAATTCAGAATTACTGAGCCATGTTATATCATATGGTTATCAGTGAGCTTTCTAATTTAGTTAGGCCAATGACATTTAGTTTGGCCTGTGCCATTGAAAACTGTGCCATTCCAGGAAGCCAAAGGTCTCTCCTTGCTCTGGCGTTTCATCTTATAGAAAGTGATCAGTGGAATGACTAATGGCTGAGATCAATGAATACATCTTTGAATTCAGGGAGAAGAGCATATTTGTTGTCATTAGCATAAAGAACTGTTGAGAGTTAGAACTTGCATAATTTTTTCTCAGGTTGTTTGTTGTTGAGTCATTTCAGCTGTGTTCCAACTCTGTGATCCTATTTGAGGTTTTATTGGCAAAGATATTGGAGTGGTTTGCCATTCCTTCTCCAACTTATTTTACAAATGAGGAAACTGAGGCAAACAGGGTTAGGTGACTTGCCCAGGATCACACAGCTCATAAGTGTCTGAAGTTAGATTTGAACTCAGGAAGATGTTTTCCTGATGTTAGCCCTGGTGCTTTATCCATGGCACCACCTAGCTGCTCCTACTCATTAAATAATTGCACTTGGAAAATAATAAATGGGAGAAAATAAAATAATCAGTTTTGGTGTTTGGTAAATTCATTCTCTTAAGGTTTGGAGTGAAAATAAATTCAAATGGAATAGAGTTGGTCAATAAATAAGCATTTATTAAATACCTACTATATGACAGAATGTGATCAAAATTTCAGGAAACATGATCCTGAGGGGGGGAAAAAAGAACTGGACTCCAAAGTGGGTATTTCAATTCTTTTAACACAGAATGTAAATTTCTTGAGGGCAGGACTGTTTCATTTTTGTTTTTGTATGCCTAGATTCTGGTATACTAAAAGGCACTTAGTCAATATTTAGTGATTGATAAAGCTCATCTCATTTTAAAGGTGCTGCTTATCTAGGGTAAGCACTCTTCCCCACAAAAAATGATGAATTTGGGGTTATTAATTCTGATTGGAACCAGAGAAGTTGAACTAAGGTTAAATCCAGATGTGTTTGATTGAAGCTTCCTTAACATGCCATTCTTGTGTCTGGTAAGACATAAGAAACGCATCTGGTAAGGGGTGTAACTTCTATTCAGTAGATAAGACTATTGGGCCAGGCCAGTTGGGTAGGTGATGCACCAGACAGTGATATTATGAAGAAGCAAAAGGAACTGGGGAGCTGTTTAGAAAAAGGATAAATTCTGAGACGGGAAAGGAAACCCAGGATGGGGTGATTAAGATAGGAAGCTTAACTCGGGGAAATGAAGTGTCCATAACTAGCAAAAGACTAGTCACCTTTCCTACAGAAAGGACTCAGGGCATGCCCACCAAGACAGTGATGAGGTATGATGAAGATGCGTTGCCCTGAAGTCAAAGGGAGTGAACTTGGGCCCAGATGGAAAGAGACCCTATATCTACAGAGACCTAAGCAGATTGCCCAGGTCTGGTGGTGGTGGGAGTAGTGTTTGTGTGTGTGTGTGTGTGTGTGTGTGTGTGTGTGTGTGTGTGTGTATGAAAATTAGTCAGGGTCATGACCCAAGAGATGGAGCTAGAAGAAAGATCTCCTTACTGGAAAGGGAGTGACAACAGGGATATGCCGGAAGGGCTTGTTAATGCTTTTAACCCATGCCAGAATAATTGGGCAACATGTCACTGTGTGCTAGTGATTTGGTTCAGCTGTTTATAGTTTATACCTGAAGTTTCCTCATGCTGTTTTATAGATTAGTCGGGTACTTTAATGACCTCTGCAGTGGCCATAGTGGGGGTGGACACAAGGTAGGTAGGAAGATAGCACTGGAGAAGAGAAAATGGGGGAAAGTTATGAATCTCTGGGCAGGGGCTTTGGAAAAGACATATTTCTCCTTTCAGGTTTTAAGGATATGGCAGTAGCAAGTTACTCAAAGCAAGGAGTGATAGGAAGAGTCTTCTGTTTGGGGGTAGCTCTGGGCCAGGAATAAAGAGGAGGGAAAGGAGAAGTAAGGGAGGAGAAAAGTTAGAGGAAAAGGCAACTTGTTTCATAGAAGTTAGAGAACTATGGAAATTAGAGGAGCCTAGGTTGGGCTTGCAGCTAACCATGGATGGAAGGCCGAGTTTGCTCAGTATCACTAACCCTCCAAGAGAAGATTCAATTAAGAAAGCCCTAGGGTCTATAGGGGGCTTCAGTCCCTGGCAAGACACTCCTGAATCTTAAATTTGAAATGGAATCAGTGCCCTGGTCATGCTAAGTAAGGTTTCAAAGTGCTGACAAAGAAGAGACAAAAACCAGACGCCCAAATGGAAATGACGCTGATTATTAGAGGTAATTGAGCCTGTGCTGGTGCATGCTTGGCCTGTGTGTGCACATTACACTATTCAAGTAATTGCATGAGATCACCTTAGGACCAAGGAGATGAAAGCATTTACATATGTTATCTCATTGGCCATTATGGATTGTGTGGTACACCAGGGAAACTCATGAACACTAGACAGATGAAGATGGAGCTGATGGCTTGATACTGGTCCCAACCAGAGCTGCATGGGGATTTCTGATCTGAATTATATAGGATGCATCCAAAAGTTTGGGTTTTACTTTGCCTTATGAATATTTGAGGGCCCTTTGTGTGCTTTTAGACTGCTCTGAATTTTTGTATGGGAGTAGGGACTGGACCTGGAATTTCATCATTAAAAGGGACTTCTATATGAGGGAACTTCCTTTACCAATGAAGGTTGACACTGTCTTAGAGAGTTATCTACACTACAGTGATGTTAATGACTTGCTCAAGGTCACAGCCAATATAATCAGGAGCAAGATTTGAACCAAGGGCCTTCCTGACTTTGAGCCTGGCTCTTTATGTACTACACCATACTGCCTTTTTGAGTTTTTGTATATAGGTATATAAAGAAGTTAGTTGGAGCAGTAGTAGGGTACATCAGCCCCATATACCACCCTCTCATTGTTCCGCCAATCACAAACATTTGTGCTGAATTGATAGCTGGTGATGTAGGTCAAGTATCTTGCCTGTCTTGACATAGAAAGACAATGGCTGAGCTAGGAAAGGAGCCTTATTCTTCCAACTGCCCATGAGAACTGGCTGCCTCAGAGAGCTTCTAAATGGCCTCCTGGATTCCAGGGAGGGAAAGTACATTTCACGTGTGTAAACTGCTTCTTGTAAAAGAAGAACAAAATAATGTGTAAGAAAAAAAAAAGAACACAGCCCTCTATTGGCCATGCATCTTAACCTTCCCTTCCACTGCTCCATAATTAGTACAAACAAGGTAATTCTCCTCACTGTGCTCCCATCATACCATGTGCATTGTTGCCTCTATCCCTAGTGTGGTGCCTGACACACAGTAGGCACTTACTTAATGCTTGTTGATTTGAATTGTGTGTGTTTAAGTTTCATTTGTTTCTTCTGCCTGGAATGTGCTTGTTTCTTCTCTCCATCTATCCAAATCCTCCTCATGTTTAAAGAACCCCTTCTTCCATGAATTCTTCCCCAGTGATTCCCATCAATTTGGATTTTTCTATAGGATTTAATTTAAATTAATTTATAAGATCTTAGAATTGGAAGAGAATTCAGCATCCACATAGTCCAAGCCATACAAAATCTTTCTAAAATATCCTCAAGAAGTGGCCTTCTAACTTAGAGATTTCCCAGAATGGGTATGCCAGTTCTGGGCAGCAATCATTCAAAGAAAGTTTTCCTGTAAGTTAATTTCAATGGGTTCATAATCAGATCAATGTGAACACTTCTGTCATCAGGGCTCTTTTATCCTATATGATTCTTAGGCAGCATGGTGGCATAGAGGGCTGAGAACTGGACTTGAGGTAAGGAAGATCTGAGTTTGAATGCCCCTTCCGATATTTTACTTACTTGGCAACCTTGAGCTAGTTACTTAACTTCAATAAGTCTCAGTTCCTCCATCTGTAAAACAGGGATAATAACAGCACTCTCGTCAATTGTTGTGAGGATAAAATGAGATAATACATGTTAAAGTGTTCTGCAAATCTTACAGTGCTACATGTTAGTTATTATTCTTGTCTATGCTCTTCAACAGTCCTCTGTAAGGTAGTGACCTAATCCACTCCATGTCTTCCACTATGTCTCCTAACATTTCATAGAGATCAGTTCCAGACAAGGACTGTCCTACTGTTACCCCTTGTTCTTGCTACATACAGCTAATTTTCCACTTGGACTTGCTCTTGATGCCATATTTTGTGCAAATCGATCATTAGTGAAATGCTATAACCTTGATGCAACCACCATGCTTCTTTCCCTGGACTTTTGGGTTATCTATGGTTTTAGTAAGTTAGTTAGGTGCAATGGGACTTTGTGTTTTTTATGCTTCTCAGTCAATGGCATGACTATAAAGATTTATTCTGCTTCAGAAAATCACCCTCAAAAGTGTACCCATTCCTCTTCTTGTATTTTCATCTATTATATCATTTATATATGCCTAGATCATTCTTAGATAGACTTTATGGAGATGAGAATGCAGGCACATGGGTCAATAGTTGCAGATATCTTCGTATTCACTTTGGAGTAGCATTTTTATTATTCATTTTCTTTCCTGTTCTTTTGGACTGTGTTTGGAAATATCTTGGAAATTCATTTCAGAGCATTTATAACATTGTGTCACCCCTAGTTTGGATGTTCTCTGTTTGCCTTGATTAGGTTTGGTTCGTTTTCCTGCCCTCAGTTTTTTGAGTCCTCATACCCCACTTCCTTCTCTGGCACACTGAATTCTCAGGTGTCAGAATTCTACTGTAGGAGCTCTGCTTCCATCAATGACGACAATTGGCTGCCAGTGAAATGTTGGCAAGTCCTTTCCATTCCAAGGCTACTTGTTGTCCTCTTTTCAGTCTCATCTATAAATGCTCTCGGTATGATCTGGTTGACTTATTCTTCCTGCCAAGTCTTCTGCAGGCTCACTTTCCTCACTCCTACTTTTCATAGTTTTGGGAGGTATAATCTTCCATCTTCTTCCTCCATAATGCTCTGAGAATGAGCTTGTTCTCCAAACTGGTATTGACTTTGGCTGTGTTGTCTCTCCAACTGCCAAGGGACTTGTGGTAATTGCACTAAATGTATTCTCATCTTTAGCATTCTAATCCTTCCTAATCTTGTCCTTATGCCATCTTCTCACTTGGCATAAGCTTTGACTTTCACTTTAACTATGTGGTGGCCAGACTGCTTATAGGCAGCTTTTCCTGAAATGATTCCCACAACCAATCAATTCTTTTTGGTTAAGATAGGGTTAATTTTGTGCTTTTTGTGATTTCTTTTATTCCTTGCTATGTCTAGCACCTTCCAGATCCGTTCCTGAAAACAGCATTCATGGCATAGAGATGTAGAGTTTTTTTTTAACTTATCTTCATTTTTTTAAACATCTTTCATTGCTTTTCTTTTCTTTTTTCTTTTTTTTTTTTGGCTAGGCAATGGGGTTAAGTGACTTGCCCAAGGCCACACAGCTAATAAGTGTTATGTGTCTGAGGCTGGATTTGAACTCAGGTCCTCCTGAATTCAGCGCCGGTACTCTATCATCTTTCATTTCTTAACCCTACATCACACTTTCCAATACACTTTTTTGCCCTATGCCCATCTTTGCACTAGAGTTACCAATTAGAATCTTATCAGGTTCTTTGCAAATATTCCCTACTTCGTACCCTCCTCAGATGCTGACATGTAACTTGTGCTACTAAGAGAGACAACCAGATATACCATACATTGATTTTTCCTGTTGCCTTTGGGTGTCTGACGAACTTAACTCTTCATCGTTCTGATTCCCCTTCAGATACTCTGTGCTCCACCCCAACTAGATTACATTGGGAAAATAAGATAACTTCTGTGGGCCTTGGTTTCCTCAGGTTTTTAGATGTCAATTGAACTGGAAATGAACTTTTCTGAAGTCCAACTTTTCATTTGATAAGAATCTTCCAGGATTATATCAGTATTCACAATATAACACATTAGAGGAAAAAACTCATTTCTTTACATTCTCCAACAAGGGGGCCTTAGAGATCACCTAGTGTAATCTCCTAATGAGATCAGTTACAAAGTTATTGCAATAGCCCAGGCCAGAAGTATTGTCTAGTGGGGGAAGATAACACATAAAAGGTGGGGAACAGTGAGGATATTTGTGGAGGGAAGATGGAGAAGTGGTCTGGGTTTGAATCAAGCATGATGGCTGGCTTTCTAGTTTCCTCAAATGGAGGCTTGGAGAGGAACTCACCAATCAGAGGTCCTGAGTTCAAATCCTGTCCCTGTCATTTTCTACCTGTGAGTTTCATCAGTAAAATGGGAGGGGAAAGGGGAGAGGAGGACTGTACTGGTCCTTTTTAGCTCTATGATCTGAATTTCAGGTTGTCATTCAATTGTTTCAGTCATGTCCAATTCTTTGTAATTCTATTTGGACTTTTCTTGTCAAAGATACTAGAATGATTTGCCATCTCCTTCTCCAGTTCATTTTACAGATGAGGAACTGAAGCAAATAGGGGTTAAGTGAGTTGCCCAGGGTCATATAGCTAGGCAGTGTCTGGGGCTGCATTTGAATTCAGGTCTTCCTGACTCCAGGCCTGGCACTCCATCCACAGGGCCACCTAGTTGCCCTCTTACTTAAAAATATAAGCATTCTAAACAGATGGTCACTTAAAAGCATTTTTTGATAAAAGCTAGATTTGATAAAAGCTAGAAAAGTTATTATTCAAATATGTCTTTGTCACTGAGCCAAAAAAAACATTTAATTAAAAGACTAAAAATTAATTTTATATACCTTTAATGAGGCAAACAATTGCTTCTTATTTGTATTTTAGATAAATACAATTTTAAATACTTAAAACTAAAGTAGGGTTCGTAGAAAATAGAAGCAAAATAACTGCTGTGTATAAATTAATGGAATCAATAATTTGAAATAAATTAATGGAATGTTATATTAGTGAGGGAGCTTAGAGGTTTTCCAGTCCAATCCCCTCATTTGCAGAGGACGAAGCAGAGGCCTGCAAAGAGAAAGTGGCCCCAAGGTCACAGCTGGTTAATATGTTGTTAGCATTACAAAACTTTTCTTCTTTACACACAAACTTAAAAAAATTTTTTATCATTGAAAATACCTGAAAGAGAACTTTATTGCTAATGACCTTTTACAACTTCATTTTTTTCCCCTCACATACACACACCCACTCTAAACAATTTTTTTACTACTTCCAAGTATATTTTGCTATTTGGCAATACTCTTGGTTAAGTTTGAATCAAATCACATATAGTAAGTGCTGATTGCTCCCTGAAACGTTCCATCCAGAGACAAGATATTTTTCTTCAGCAAGAGCAATCATGACATGATGGTGATGCTCGCTCAAAATTAAATTAATTTCTTTCTGTTGGGTGAAGGAGAGTAGATAGGATTCTCTGCTGATGGTAAAACAACACATTAAAAGTGCCCAAAGTACTAACACCACCTTCTACCTCAATTTCCCTTATTAAGGCAAAGTGATTTATCACAAGCTGATTTTGATGGAAAACTCTCTATGTATATGTAGCTGGATTGAAAATATGAAAGAGTGTTATCTATTGTAGGAGGATTGCTTTTTACTGCTGACCATGAAATGAAGTACAGTTCAAGGTGACATTCACTTACTGTGACTCTCTGCTACTCTGTCATCTTTCTATAGCTCCTAAATTCCTTGCTTGGGTTAAAAGTAACAACAAAAGTTAGTTTGAATCAAAAATAGAAGAGGCTGCCTAGTCCTTCAAACTCTCTTTGCATTAAAAACAGAACAGAACAAATTCCTAGGATCGGAAGGAAATTTAAGTTGATATTTTGACTAGTTGTTTTTCCTATTTCCCTTAAAGGAAGCACCATAGGATCTGATTAGCAAGTAGTGATACTGGTGCTTGATTTTTTTTCCCCTCCAGACACTCAATTTAATTTTTTGTGTACTGTTTATTTTTAATAAAAAATCTTAACTTTCGTTTTGACATCATCTATAATTCCCTTTGTATCTCTCCCTTCCCTTGGTCCAGAGAACCTTTGCTTATAACAAAGAATTTGACATTCTTACTTATCATTAGCCCTCTATCTTAAGTGTCTCACCTTAAGTTTTTCTGTTTTTGTCTCTCTTTAGAGGAGCATCACTGTGCCATTGGTATTTGAGCAGATGGTTTAAAGAACAGAAGATATCCTGAATAATCTATGGTGTTAAGAGTCTGTGGGTGACTTCAATCCAGCCTTGTAATGAATAGTTCAAAGGAAAGTTTTCTTCCTCTCCATGCTTCAGAGGGAAGATCTACTGACATACTAAATATGCTATATAATAAATTAGCTGGATGGAGGTCATCCATAAAATCACAAAATCATAGATTTAGAGTTAGAAGACATTTTGGAGGCCATCTAGTATGATGCCCTCATTTGCCAATGAGGAAGTTGGCATATGAAGAAATTATTTCCCCAGGTAGTAAGTTGGCATATGGGAGATTTGAACCTGTGTTCTTTGACTCCAAATCTATATGTCAACGCTTTTAAAAGTAGCACTGGAGAATGAGAACAATGATCTAGTTAATTCTCACATCTGTTTGGCTATCTAGATATATGTTGCACTGTATTTATCTCCTTGGAGAAAGAAAGAACAAATCCGTGTCTTGTCTTAAAACCTTTCTTCTTTCTCTTCTAGCTGTGTTTTAGGCATGGCACTAGCCCTCACAGGCATTTCTACGTCATGTCGATGGCATCCAGGACCAAAAATAATGTTATTCTCAGCAACAAATAGGTTAGCCAGTGATGCTGGATTGAAGGTAGTGCAAGAGTGGGAGAGGGGGACAGTTAGGTGGCTCAGTGGAGAGAGCACTGGACCTGGAGTCAGGAAGACCTGAGTTCAAAGTCAGCCTCATAAACTTACTAGCTGTGTGACCCTGGGCAAATCACTTAGCCCTCTTTGCCTCAGTTCCTCATCTGTAAAATGAGCTGGAGAAGGAAATGGGAAACCACTCCAGTATCTTTGCTAAAAAAACCCAAAAGTGGGGTCATGAAGAGAGAGACACGACTGAACAACACAAAGGAAAGCATGGAAGAAGATAATGAGAGGAGAGGGGAATAGAGAAAATGAGACAAAGGTCCTCTCTGTCACTTACTGAAGGACATTTTCTCTTCATTTATTGGTGAAAAGGCCAAACTAAAATTCTGATGGAGGCCATAAAGGTAACCATAATAACAAATTACCTTTAAAATGTAAGCATATGGAAGAGGACTCTCAGATTGAGCCCCCAGAGCAGAGGTAAAGAAGCCCTCCAACAGAATAGCTGAGAAATAATCGCAGATTGGGTCTTTGCCAATCAGTTAACAACATGGCTGCTTTGAATTTTCCAAGCTATCAGAATTGTCAGTGATCACTATGAAAATGTGGTTTGCTTTTACTGCTTTAATTAAATTGAATTAATTGTAATAACTGGGGCTTCTGTTTGACTTATTTTCTGATTCAACAGAGACCCTTTTAGCTGTTGGGCATAATAAGATTGCCCTGAAAAATCTGTACTTTCTGCTTCAAGGGTAAGTTGATTTTTTAAACATTGAATTGCACACAGTAATGGAAATAGAAGTGAGTTACTTATGGGAACCTTGAGTATTGCACACTGGCCTGTTTGCATCAGGTGGGGCCATGAAGCCTTGGAATTCCCTTGGGCTCCTTCTTCTTCCCACTCCCATCACTGCCCAAGGTTCCACACTGACCTCAAAGGGGCTCTTAATCACTCATGTGGTTGGGTCACCAATGCTTCTGATTTTGGGGGACGACTTCTGTTACTTGCTCCATTGATTTTTTTCCCTTGTTCTTTTCATAAGTAATGATTTTGTCTTTTGGACTTGGCCTTTGATTTCATTGGCAAGGGGAACTACTCTCTCAATCATTGAAGACTGGCACCTGCTCAGCTGGGATTTGAAAGTTACTGAGGGCATTGATAAGTGAAGTGACTTGCCCAGAGTCTACAACCATGTATGTATCAGAAGCAGGTTTTGAACTCAGGTTTTCCTGACTCTGAGGCCAGCTCTCTGACTACTCTTGCACCATATCCCAACCCTGGGTAATGATTACTTCCTGTTATATGTACAAACTTGCTCTTTGTTCTTGAACTCAAACCTTTTGAATTCCTGTAAACTATTTTGATTGTTTCTATTATTGCTATTATTAATAATGATTAGACTTGAACATGGATGTAATAATGTAGTAGTGGGGAGAAGCCTTGGAGTCAGGAAAACCTGAGTTCAAATCCTGCTTCTGATACATACTGGCTGTGTGACCCGGGGTAAGTCACTTCCCCTCTATGGCCCAGACACCTAAGTTGCAGGCAAATCAGAGAGCTACATAAATGAAAGGAGCTTCCACACTGGAAATTCCCTAAACAGTTGAAACCATAGGGTCAGGAAATGGAAAGTTTCAAAAGGAAACTGTGAAAATTGGGATAAATTGATACGGGGTAAAGTGAGAAGAACTAGGAGAACAATTTATGCAATAATAACACATAGAACAATAACTTTTTTTTTTTACAGTAGCAACTTATGATCTTTTTTTTGTTTTTGTTTTTTATACATTCCTGTATACATTATATACATTCCTGTTAAACATATTTTCAAATTAAGAACAATAACTTTCAAAGGCTTTGAAACTCTAATCAATGTCATGACCAACCATAATTCCAGAGGATGAAGATGAAGCCTCCTCCCCATGTCTTGCCAGAGAGCTGATGGACTTTCAGTGCAGAATCATACACATAGTTGTGAGCACAAGCAATGTGAGAATTTGTTTTAGTGAACTCTGCATATCTGTTATGAGAATTTTATTTTTCTATTTCAATGCAGATGGGGGAATGGAAGGAAGAGAAAACAAATTCGTGTAAAAGAAGTGTAAAAAATAAAAATTCTAAAAAGAATAAATCACAAGGTCAGGACCAATTCCTTCACTCCCCTTTTCTGTCCAAATTGTTGAACATAAACACTCTTTTTTTTTGGCTAGGCAATGGGGTTAAGTGACTTGCCCAAGGTCACACAGCTAGTAAGTGTTATGTTACGAGCCTCCCGAATCCAGGACCTGTGCTCTATCTACTGCACCACCTAGCTGCCCTGACATAAACACTCTTAAAAATACTTCTCTGTTTCTTTTTATAGCATTTCTTAGCTACAAAGAAAAGCCCTCATCATTAAACAATAATATTCTATGACAACATTACAGATTGTTTAAAAAAAAGAACTTTAAAAAGTAATGTCTCTTCATTCTCAAGGAGCAGAGGAAATACATGATGCCCTCACTTTATGTAAGTGGACAATTCTACAGAACTCTACATAAAGTGATTTTCATGTAAGGTGAATTTGCCCACTGACATGGGGAAGGGAGACAGGGAGGCATGAAGGGGTTCAAAGGCCTGTGAAGGGAAGTGATAGAATATGGTCAAGGATACATTGGGACTGGGGACAGAGAAGCAGAAGTGGGACGGGAGGAGTCATAGGGGAGTGTTAGACAAGCTGAGGCCAGGACAAAACACAGAAAGGGGAGGGCAGGGAGCAGGGACAGACACTGTACCCTAGCTCTAACTGAGGAAAGACAGACAGGCCTGCCTATCTGAAGCTTTCAGCTCTGGACAGTCTAAATCTCTCAAGCCTCCATCCAGTGGTAGGGTAGAGGTCTCTCTGAGCATCTGTTCTGCTTTCACTTGGAGGGTTTCTTTGGGAGGGGGCAGGATGCAGAGCACCTAGTGAAGAACAGGAGTAGACACACACACACACACACACACAGACAGAGACAGAGAGAGAGAAGGGAGAGGAGAGACAGAGACAGAGACAGAAACAGAGAGACAGAAAGAGACAGACAGACAGATACAGAGAGAGACAGACAGACATACACACAGAGAGACAGAGAGACAGACAGATACAGAGACAGACAGATATACAAAGAGACAGAGAGAAAAACAGAGACAGAGACAGACACAGAGAGACATAGAGAGTGAGACAGAGAGAATGAGAGAGACAGAGAGAGAATAAGAGAGAGACAGAGAAACAGAGGCAGACAGTGAGACAGAGAGAGAGAGAGACATAGAGAGAGAAGAGAACACAATACTATGCAGTAAAAACAGAGATTTTTTTTGGAATGCAAATTTCATTCAGAATTCTTTACCTAAAGTTGAATTTGCATAATAGTAAAGCGAGAACTATCATCCATCAGATTAATTTTCTTTCAGGACATCTTTGTGACCTGTGGATTTGTACTGATTTTCATGGCTCTTCTTTGGGTGTCTTACCAAAATTAGAGCTCACAGAAGCACAGAATCTAACTTGCACCTGAACAAGAATCCTCTATGTAGCATCCCTGCCAAATGACAGACCATCTAGCCTTTCTTGAAGACCTCTAATCCTGTTACTTGTTTCATTATAAAAAATATACAACCCAACTCTGCTATGAAGCCTCTTATGATGTATTATGTAGATTTTATTGCCCTTTGGGTCAAATCACACCCTCCCTGCACGTGGTGTTATCTTGCATAACCCTTGCAGGAAAATATAAAGTTGCCACCTAAAATCATTTTTAGAAATAGGTGGGAAGTAAAGGAAAAAATAAATGAAACCTAAAAATGGAGCAAACCTATATCGGATGCTAGCCTTGTCTCCTGATACCAGTTTTTATACAGCCTTTTAGTGCATGAGTAATCAGTGTACTTCGTAAGTTTAAAACAAAATAATAATTAGAATGACAGGACATGATACTCAACATCTCGCTGCATTCATAACTTCAAAGGCAATTCATTTACCCTGCACCATTTTCCTTGCTAACAAAATATCTGCTCATTTTTCACCTTTCACTATAGTTTTGGGGGCTTTAAAGAATTAAACTTGCTAGAAGCAAACATTTATCCAGAGCTTTGAATAGCTCATACGTCCTTTTGGTGAATAGGAAAAAAAGAATTCTTTCGTTTTCAACCAGCAAAAGCAAAAATACGAAACCAAGAGAGCACCTTGGAGGACAGAAGCGCACAGAGAGAAGGGGAAAAGGTGAGGGGCAATAGAATTAGGGTCGATGGGGCTGCCTCTGATTTCTGTTTTCTCCGGAGCTCTCTGTGTGATGCTCTCTGCCTCCCCTGGATGGTGCCATTCCCAGAGTTTCTTTTCCCTCAGGCTGCTCAAAGGATTCTCTCTGGGTTTGCTAGGATGAGTTTGCCAGGAACAGATACCAAGAGGGCAGGCTCTCTTCAGCTATGGCTCAATGGAAATTCACCAGTGAATACTTTCTCCTAAAACATTTGAAGAAAACTTTGTAAATGGTCAGAAAAGGTAACCCCTGCCAATATTATTAATTACATAAGGATCCTCGTAGGTGAAAATATTAGTTTTCTGCTATGGATAGGCAGGTTCATGGGGACAAATTACTTCAATGTCACATTTTATACAAGTACAGCTCTCTTTACGAAGGCAGCTTGGTATATTAGATAGAGCTGACCTTGGAGTCAGGAAGACCTTCAAGTCCTATCTCTGACATATTATGGCTGTGATCATGAACAAATTATTTAACCACTCAATACTCTAGGCAACACTTTAAGAAAAGAAGGTATCAACCTGCATTGGCAGAGGGAATTTCTACCTCTGGGAGTTCCCTTTACTAATGAAAACACAGGTCATATGCCACTACTTTCTCTATAATTCAATATAAGAATACCTTTTATCAGAAAAGGAAGTTTATAATATTGTAGCCCAGACTCTTCTCCCTCCTTTACTCTGGTTCTCATGATTATCTTGGGTTCTAAGGAGGGGGTTTGTTCAGATAGGTAGTGTAGCAGACAGAGTGTTAGACTTGAAATCAGGAAGAGCTGAGTTTGCATCCTGCCTCAGACTTAAAACTTGTGACCTTAGATAAGTCACTTAACCTCAATTTTCTCATCTGTAAAATAGGGTTAATCATAGTACTTCACAGAATTGTGGGGATCCAATTATATATACACATCCAATATATATTATATATGTGTGTGTTTGTATATATAGTTTTTAATATATATATACATATACATATGTATTTATACATATATATGCATATATATATGCATATATATATACATGCACCTATCTCCTAGGGTTGTTACAATGATACAAATGAGATAATATTTGCAAAGCACCTAGCACAGTGCTTGGAACATAGTAGGTGCTATAGAAATGCTGGCTATTATAATTAGTATTATCATTAGTATACATAAATGTTTTCCAAACTTTAAACTTATATAAATATTAGTTATTTATCATGAAATTATAACCAGAGCTGCCAATAGAATGTCCATTATCTATTCATACACCATGATGGATCCACAAATCAAATAACAAGTATTTAATATAACTCACACAAGAAAATAATGGGCAATAGAATCATTCTCAGTTCCCCTCTATATACACAAAATGAGTGCAGCCTCTGGCCCTCCAGGCAGTAGTGAGGAAAGCAATAGTCCTGGGAAATTCATGGGGAAGCCAGGGGAAGAGCTGCTCCGTGTTTTCTCTCAGTTTGCTGTAGCAGGCAACATGAATGATGGATGCCTCTCACAGGTGGACAATAGAATTAGCCAGCATTTCTATAGCAATGTGCTTTCCATATATCCCATTTTATCGTCCTGACAATCCTGGAAGGGAGATAATGTTATTATTTCCATCTTGCAGGTGAGGAAATGGAGACAGATGGAAGTGAAGTGATATGTCTATGGTCACATGGCCAGATTTGAACTCAGGTCTTCCCAATTCCAGATCCAGTGCTCTATCTGCTGTGCCAGCTGGTTAGTGGCCTTATTTCATCAGTCTACTGTGCTTCAGTGTCATCAGTATTCAGTTGGGACTCTTGGGTGTGGGAATGCTGTAACTGATTCAAGGACAAGGCCCCTTTTCCTTCTGTTTGCTCAGGCCCTCACACCTACAACCTGCACCAGACCTGATATGACTCCAGCATGCAGCCATCAGGCTCATGGTATCCCTACATCCTGAGGATTCTGTCAGTGAAGGGATAGCTTTCTTGTCTCAGTCATTATGGGCAAGTAGGTCAAACTGGAATTGATCATTATGGGCCAATGACTTCCATGACCCAATTACACAGCATTTGTTCCATTTTCTCTTGACAATTATTTACCTCTAGAACACTAAGTGTTGAGCAGTAGGAAAACGCACAGAGGAAAAACCTGTTGTTCCCTGCCCTTGAAAAATTTAAAGTTTACTTGGGAAGAACAAACAAATACATGAAACTACAAGAAAGAAATTACAGAGTATCATATCAGTAAATCCATAAGACTATGGTGTAAACTGAATGTAGACAAACAACCTAAAAAAAGGTGGGGCAAAGCACAGATCAAAATGAGGTGAGTTAATCTGGGGAGGTTTTTGGAAGGTAAATTTTGAGTTGTTTTAAAGGATGTGGTTATGAATTGGCAAAAGACAAGAAGGGCATTCCAAATAAAAGATGTGACTTTAGCAAAGGCTTAGGGACAGGCATGAATAAGTTTTACACAGAAAAAGTAAACTGATTTGCTTTGTTGGAGAGTGAGGCTTATTTTGGGAAGCAGAATTCAGAGAGAAGACTAGAAAGCTATGGATTAGGAGGCAGAAGCCGAGCAGTGGGGAACAGTTAGTTGATGGGCCTTGAGTGCTAGACAAAACGGAGGTGTTTTGAAAACATTCCTTGGGGGAAACCCATCCTAGTGATTCTTTGTCACAGAAGCAGCTGCAGTTCCTTCTACTGCCTGCCCTTCTCATCACCCTCCCCCACTTCCTCTCTCTCCTTCCTGGAGCCACCTCACTCAGGCATCACACTGACAAATGAGGGCAGGAAAATCCAGTGACCGCACACAGTGTCCTCCTTTGGGGAGTGTTCTTGGGGTCATCACAAATGCACCCAACTGTGAGAAGGCACACTGAGGAAACTCTGGGTGTAGCTTCTTCATTCTCTCTTGACATTCTCCAGGCCCATGGCCAACTTGGAGCTCCCACTGACTGAAGAGGGGACTTCTGGTGATGAAAGAATGGGGCAGGAGCTACAGGGAGGGGAAGGAGACGGCAAGAGTAGGGAATGAGGCTGAAGAGTTGTTTGGGAAGGAATGACATCATAGGCATGTTATTTCAGTTTGGGGTTTTGCAACATGAAGACTTCAGGACTTTGAAAATCTTGAAATGGTTTTCAAATGACTTTATCTAAGTCCCTTCCCCAAGCCACACTCCCTACCACCCCTTCCCCCAGCCCCCACTTCATTTTTAAAACTATGAACATCTTAAGTGAAATTTAACCCATTTTAAGGGTGGGGGGGAAAGGAGATTAATTAGCAATTAAATCATTCAAATACTGCCACTTAAAACCTGATATTTAAGAAGCTTCTTGATAAGATCTTCAGTCTCTGTGTATGTCTGTCTCATTCTTTCTGTTTCTCACTCTCTGCTTCTTTCTTTTTCTGTCTCTCTATCTCTGTCTCTGTGTCTCTGCCTCTCTCTCTCTCTGTCTCCCTCCCTCCATGTCTTTTTTTCTCTCTCTCTCTCTCATTCAAGGCACAAAACGGGTTCCCTCTGTGTTGGTTAATTTTTTTTTTAAATTTAGCAATATAGCTTGATACCACTGATTTCAGGTGACAAGGACCATGGAGTTGAAGGAAGCAGGGAGGATGAGAGATTATTTCTAAGATTATTTTTAGAACCCCAGGAATCTTTGTTTTTGATGAGACAGAAGAAAATAGCGTTTCTTTTTAACGCAAAAGACCAGAGAATATTCAAACATTAGTTCCAATCCTGTTCCTCTACCAGAACAGCTTTGGTTCAAAGAGTTTTCATGTTTGGGGGGCGGGGGGAGGTGATTCACAGGTTCTTTTCCCCTCAGAACTAAAGAAAAAAATAAAGTTTTCTTTAGCATTTTAAGGGACTTTTCCATCAGGCTCCATCCTTGCTTCCTTGGTGGGGCTCACCAATCATTCATTCATTCCGCCAAATAGCGAGAACGAGTATTTCTCTCATCCCAGCTCATTTCTTCATCCCCCTTCTTTTCTTGCTACAGCATGAGTCCAAAACAAAATCTCCTTCCTCTTCCGCGAAATAAAAAAAAAAAAACAAAAAAAACCCCCAAAACTAGGCATTTGAAATATTTGCATCCTTGAAGCGGACTCGCTTCTTTCCACACTTGTAGTACTTGGCAAACAGAAGCAGTGGCAGCCTCAGCCTCAGAGGCATCCCGTACGTCCCGGTCAGCCCAGTTTACACCATGGAGCAGAGGGAAAATCCACCGAGGTTGTGATCCAAAAGGTGGGTCGTTTTCTCTTCCCCGATCCCTCCCCCACTGGCCGGCTCGCCAGCCCAGCACCGCCCCCACCTCCCAAGTATGTGATGGGTGGGTGTTTTCAAGAAGTGTGTTTTGGACGAGGGCGAGCATCAGCTGCCTGGTATCAGTGAGCTGGCTCCAGCGGGGCGGGATAGAGGCAGAGCACAGCCAGGCTCGGGAGGGTCAAGTACAGGTTGCGAAGCAGGAAGGGGCGGGGGGAAGGGAGGGCTGGGTCACTCCTCTCCCCACTTTTTTTTTTTTTTTTGGTACAGTGAAGGGAATTTTGGGACTATTCCATCAGTGTGGTATGTCTGTATAAACATCATTAGCCTCTAAGAGCTGACACACTGTAGAATTTCATTTTTTTCTTACAAATTGCCTCTCTCTCACAATTAAAAAAAATACCTTGTGTATTAGACCAGATCATGTTTGTGGAAAAGATGGTGATATTTGTTTTCTTGCTGCCTTTGGTCTCTAACATGGCAAAGAGCAGGGATCACAGGATCAGAGCCAGGGGGGACCTTAGAGGTCATCTAAAGTGGCCCTATCAAACTCAAATAGAAACCGGGTCACTAAACCATACATAGGACTGTAATTTTTTTTTTAAACTGGAAACAAGTGTCTAATAAGTAACTTTGAATATCAGCAAAATAAAACTCATTATTCTCTTTATAGCAAATATATATTAGGGCTTTGACCGTCTTTAGTTAAAGGCCCTTTATCATAAAATACATTTTTTTGTTTGTTTTTGGCTAGGCAATGGGGTTATGTGACTTGCCCAAGGTCACACAGCTAGTAAGTGTTATGTATCTGAGGCCACATTTGAACTCAGGTCCTCCTGAATCCAGGGTCAGTGCTCTATCCACTGTGCCACCTAGCTGCCCCTTAAAATATATGGTTTTAAAAATTTGCTTAAATTAAATTTATAATCCCTACCACCTCCCCACATATACATATGCAAAAAGTAAAGTTAGCAAATACTAAACTACATTGATAGTTTTATCATTCTTAGTTTGCAGTTTATAGAATGCTACATCACCTAACATATGTTGATTTTTTGGCTTGTAATTATACAGTGGAAGTGGCATCTTGGCTTAGAAAGCCACATATTAACATTATCTCTTCTCTATTGTATTTTTATTTTTTATTTAATATTTCCCAGTTATATTTTCATCTGGTTCGGCTGAGGATTTGGAAGTATTACATGTTTAAGAACTAGACGTTTTATAGATGAGGCCCAGAAGATAAGAGTGATTTTCCTCCCAGATCAACCGGGTATCAAGTGTTAGAAATGGATTCGGAACTCAGGCCTTCTTATTCTAGATGCAACATTCTTTCCACTACCTGTGATATTGCTAAAAAATATTACAAAAGAAAAAGACAAGACTATTTCCAGGTCCCTTTCTCTCCTGCTTTTCACCTCTATTCATTTGTAAGTGGTTTACGAGTTTAGTCACATAGGTTGAGTGTTGTAGGTACTTTGATTCAAGATGCTCCTCATACTTTAAGATCATAGGATTAGAAGGGACCTTAGAAGTCATGGGGAGTAGCTAGGTGGCACAGTGCATAGGGTGCTGCACCTGGAGTCAGGAAGACTGGAGTTCAAATGAAGCCTCAGACACTGTGTGACCCTGGACAAGTCACTTAACCCTGTTTGCCTCAGTTCCTCATCTGTAAAATGAGCTGGAAAAGAAAATGGCAAACCACTCCAGGATCTTTGCCAAGAAAACCCCAGATGGGGTCACGAAGAATCAGACACAACACACACAAAAAAGTCAAGGAGTCCAACCCTCTCACCTTACTGACGGAATGACTAAGGACAGTCGAAGTCTCTTGCCCAGGGTCACAAAAGTCTGAGGTGGGACTTGAACCCAAGTCTTCCTGGTTTTGAATCCAGTGCTCTATTTACAATACCATTCTCTCTCTCTCTCTCTCTCTCTCTCCGCCCCCCCCTCTCTCCATTAATCCAGAAGACTGAGAATCTTTCCCTTTAAAAGGGAGTTGGCAAATAGTATCATTTTCAGGTTAATTTTTAAGAGATAGATGTGTGTGTATGTGTGTGTGTGTGTGCATGTGAACATATGTGTACTCTTGCCTAAGCACAGGAATGACAGGGCCCCCAGGACCTTCTCTCATTCTTTTGTTTTTACACGTTTTGTTCTGTTTCGCCTGGAGCTGGTAGTTGTATTAGCATAAGCCTTCAATACTCTTCTCAGACTACACAACCTGGATTATACTTCTTTGCCTTTTCTCTGAGACTACCCTCAATTTATCTTGTATATATTTCTTGTTTGTACACAATGGTTTTCATGTTGTCTCCCTCATTAGATCATGAATTCCTTGGGAACAGGAATTGCCTCTTTTTTTTGCCTTTGTATCCTCGGCTCTTAGCATAGTACAGGACACACAGTAGGTGCTTAATAAATGTTAGTTGACTATGTATCTTTTCATAAGGAGCTCCTTAGGAAGTTCCTTTTTTTTTTCTTGACTGTCTCTAGGCTACATTTTCTAGGAACATCTGTTACTTATTGTTTTACTGTTTCCCAACCTTACTTATTCATTAGAAAAGCAAAGTTATTCTCAATCTCACTTCAAATACTCCTTCAAGTTAATGTTCTCCATACATGACATTCCATCTTATACCCTCATTCGTTTGCTCAGCCCCCATGCCTGGAATGTTCTACCTCTTCCCGATAGAATCCCTAGTTTTCTTCAAAGTCCAGATGTCACCTCTTCCAAGAAACCTGTCTTGATCCTTGTAATTATTAGCACTCTATCTTGTCCTTGCCCCAGCTCCACCTCCCCACTTACTTGGTGCTTATTCTGTGTGTACTTTATATAAAGCTAGTGGTACAGCATATAAGAGCGCTGGCCTCGGAGTTAAGAAAACCTGAGTTTAAATCCTGTTTCAGACACTTTGCAGTTTTGCGACCATTTGACTCTTCTCATTCTCGGTTTCCTTATCTGTAAAATGGGGATAAAGATAGTACCTACCTTAAAGGGATGTTGTTGTGGGGATGAGATGACATATGTACAATGCTTAGCAAACTTAAAACACTGTGTAAATACTAAATAATATTATTCTTATTACTACCAATAGGGCAATGTGGCATGGTGAATAGAGAGCTGGCCTTGAGGCTAGGAAGACCAGGGTTCGAGTCACATCTATGACACCTACTGGCTGAGTAGACTACAACAAATCACCCCCTTTAGAACTTGAGGTCACAGACTTTGGTTTTGCCTTTTTCTTTTCTTCCCTTTTTTTTTTGTTAATACCCACAGCATTTAGCACAGTACCTAGCACACTGTAAACACTTAAAAACTGTTTGTGGACTAATTGACTGTCAATAAATTGTAGAAAAGATGTCCACCTGCATTGATATAGGGAGTTTTTATCCCCAGTGCCTAGTATAATACCTGGCACATAGTAGGCGCTTAATGAAGGCTTGATTCATAAGCCATACAACTCTCCAGTTCTCCTTATGTCATATTATTTCTTTTCCTATGAGTTCAGAAAGTTCTATGCTGAAGAGACTAATGGTGATTTTAGGATTTATTTGGTTTATGTGTGGTAGATCCACAAAATATACAGGAATTAAAACTTTAGCCCTCAAGACTATTAGGATTTTAAATGTATAATGTGTTAATGAACAAATCAGTAACTCACCCAGCCCAAGGAAGGCTTACCACTCAATGGACTAGGATCAGAGCAATTTTCCAGATTTCCAGTTGCCAAATTGTTAGATTGCCTATATTTAATCCCACCATTCGCGCCCTCCCCCATCCCCTTTATGCATGAAAGTTATGTTAGTTCAGTTACTGCCAAGTTATTTTTGCAGTAACCTTGCTCCTCATTTTTAGATTCCCAGTTTTCCAAGTTCCTATTGCATGACTGCAGTAACACGCCCACTGTTCCTCCTGCTGAATCTCTAGTTGGTTCCCTTGTAGAAACTTTAACCCAAGCTGGCGTCAGAACATTCTGTTCGTCCATTCCCCCTACACATAAACCAAAGATAGATAGAGTGACTTGTCGGGTATTTGTGAACCAAAACATTGGGCTGACCGATGATGCACTGTGATGTTCTCTTCAGCCCTCAGCAGGGCAACTAGCTGTTGACCCTTGGTATTCTCTTTAAGAACAGACTATACTGTGCTTTACAACTCATGGAGTTCCAGTGAAAAAGGAGTCGAGTTTGTTATGGACAAACAAGAAAACTTAAGGCCCATTCTGGTAGCTGAATAAACATGGTCAGCAATAAGGATTGCACCATGGCGAAATGATAAGTAGATCTCTGTGATAAAATAATCATAACAATGCTTTCATCTTTATGTTTAACAGTTACTTTTCTTCAAATGTAATGGGCAAATTGCATCAGATTTATTACTACAAACCTTGTTTTTTGACAGGGCGCATGGGATGCTGCATCGGACACTATATTAGCTTTGCTTTGATGGAGGAGTTAAAAGGATACTATAATATTATTATACATACATTATGAGACGTTGTCCATTTTATACTTTCCAAGACACAGATTGTGAGTTCTTGAGAGAGAGGGACCATATATTTCTCTGATTCAATTGAATTTCATTCAATAAATGTACTGAATGCCTATTGTCTGCCAAGTATTATCCTTGGAGATAAAGAGATATAGACCACAAACCCTGGACCCAAGGTGCTCATAGTCCAGTAAGAGAGGGACCTGTACACAAATGACTGTGATACAAAGAAGAATGTGATAAGTATAAATGGAGAAGTCTAGACAAAGTACTATGAGAAATTTGAGGAGGAAGAAATCTCAGACAAATTGGGTAAATCTTTATTATGGATGGTAATATGTGATGGGGTGTATGCGGTGTCCAGGGAGGACTTGCACCTCTGGCATGAGGGCTTGTGTCCTTTTTCAGGCTGCTCCTCCACCATTATTCAACTCTCATCTGTGACTCCAAGAAATTGCAGCATGCATGGAGGCCACATGCCAGTTAGACAGATGGGCTAAATCAGGGTGAGGGTAACCGAGATTCCTTAAACCTTTTGATGAGTTAGGGTGATGTCTACCCCAAACATGTGAAAGCTTCCTTCTGCAGAATGGGTGGATGAGAACAATTTGTTCCAAAAGCCATGAAGGCAGCTAAAGCAGGTGCTTAGAGCTTGGTCAGATCCAAGATGCCAAGGTCATCTACTGCATTCTGGGCCATTAGCAGGGGTCTTGCCACTGGACTTTGATGACTCAGGAAGAGAGAGTGAGGCTGATTACTTTGTGCAACTCTGCCTCACCTAAATCCACTTCACGGGTAAGTCAAGACATTATCTGTAATGTCATTGGTCCTCTTCGAAAATGAAGGATTAGCAACAACATATTACATTAGGTAATAGAACCTATTATGTGTTTTATTGATAATATAATATAACATGTAGATAAGACAAAATAATACATTATGGATATATTGAATAATATAATTTTATTATATTATTGAATAATGTATTATTTTGTCTTATCTATATGTTATATTGCTCAGTGTAAGGAAGAACTTCCTGCCAATCTGAACTGTCCCTAAACAGAATGGACTGTTGTAGTAAGTTCACTCTCCCTGAAGGTCTTTGGAGTTGTGGCTGACAGGTTTCACGGTTTGTGTAAGAGCTAGACCAGATGAATTCTAAAGGCCTTTCCATTGATAATTCTCTAATATACAAATTTAAATATATCACTAAAATCAATGTTTCTGTGGAGCGAGTCAACAGGGATAAGTAAACCTTCCAATTTTCCAGATGGACCCTGCCTTATACAGGTGGTAGAGTCCTAAGAATGAAGTGTGAAGGGGCCTGAGCTTCATTTCAAGCTAAATTAGTGAAGTTAACAGATGTGTGGTAAGTGTTTGCTATTTGGGAGATGATGGAGAAAGAAGTCCAGAGAGTCAGAAGTCAAGTCCAGAGAGGAATCAAAAGAGTAAATATAGTTGGCCAGGGCACTTTCCTTGAAATGGAGGTTGGAGGAGGGGAACTGACCAATCAGAGGAAAAGGGATACTGGGGAAGAGTCTTCCAGGGTGACAATGTTGCTGGGGCTTGATGGAGAAAGAATTATAGAGAGTTCTATAGAGCCCAGGGAACAGTGAATCTCTGCCCTGTCTTGCTCTCTAGACTGATATCACAATATCTTTATATACTTCTGTCTGGTGGTCAGGGGCAACTAGGCGGTGCAGTTGATGGAGTGTTAGGCCTGGAGTTAGGAAGATCTGAGTTCGAATCTGACTTCAGACACTTATTAGCTATGTGACCCTGGGCAAGTCACTTACCCTGTTTGCCTCAGCTTCCTTATCTGTAAAATGAGCTGGAAAAGGAAATGGCAAAATACTCTAGGATCTTTGCCAAGAAAACTCCAAATGGGGTCATGAAGAGTCAAACATGACTGAATAAGACTTGATGGTCACACAAATACTCGTCTTTAGAGAGCTATCCAGACCAAAGCCTTGCAGTAACAGTGGGATTTTCCTAATAGCCAGTCCTTATTAACCAATAGTTCTTCCCAGGGAAGACAAGACAAGAAACAGGTTGATAGTTTTAAGAGTCTTGGAGCATCTGTTGCTTTACCTCTCTTGTATTATTAATCTGGGTGTCTAATCTCATGGGTCCCTATTGTGCTTATGAGTTTTCTCTAGCACACGTAAGAAATGAGGTCTTTGAGAAGTGACAATTATACTTTATCATGGTATTTTCCACTGGGGTTCTCATGACTTCCATAACTTCATCCATTTCCTCAGTTGCTGGTGCTCTTCTTGCCCCTCTCCCCACTTCCCCAATTATTTTATACTTCCTTTGTATATGTTTTCTATTTTTTTACATACATATTGTTCCCCTCTCCTCCCAATAGAATTTGAACTCCTAAAGGCAGAAGTTGTATTTGTTTTGTTTTAGTTTTATATTCCTGGTGATTGGCACATAGCAGGATACTTAATAAAGGCTTGCTGAATTGAGTATGCAAATAACCACAAAGCGAGGGTTAATGGGATTTGAGAAAAGAAGAGATCATGTTCTATCATGTATTCAGCATGGGCTGTGGGAGATCTGAAGAAATTCACTGCAATCTGAAGGTTCCACAGCAATGGGATTGGTTTGCTTGAGTGGTTTATAAGAATCAATCTCAGCATTTTTCTAGTTGTAACATACAAAATGTAACCCCTGTTCTTACCATGTTTTATAATCTCAAGGGGTAGAAGAGGCTAACACAGACAAAACAATGAGAGAACAATGAAGTGCTAAATTTGGTTGTACTGGCTTCAAATGATACAGAAAAAGGAAACAAGTTGGGAAGCCCAAGCATGAGGTTGAACAATCGAGTAGCCAGGAATCTAGAAACTTGTTATGCTAGTAGACCAGAAGTTTTTCTTCCTGGGCTAAATGGATTTTTTGTTTTACTGTTAACTCAGAAAGGAAAACAGTGTGGACTCTAATCATTAGAAAGGTTCTAGACTTGCTTGAATTCGAAGATTGTAGAACAGTTTTGTTCTTAAATAAATTGATTTGGTGATCAAAACCCAGCCCACCCACCCAAAACCAAAAACCAAAAACAAAAAAGAAAGGTTATGTGAATGAGGTGGGATTAAAGATAGTCCTTGAAAGATAGTTAAGATTGGAATAAGTAGAACAGAAAGCAAAGGATGTTTAGGATGGGAAGTAGGACATTCAACACCCTGAGAAGTGCTGAGAAGTTGAGTCAGCTAGTTAACAAGAATTTATTAGGTCTTGTTATAAGCCAAGCATTATGTGTGAGGGACTGTCTGATGTTGGCAGCTACCAGGTTGAGCGCTGTGGCAAGGGTAGGGTAGGATCTGGGTATTTTGGAAGTCGAGGCAGGGGCTGTGGTAGGCAGAGTCATGTGTACTGGGATGGGCTGGATCGGAGAAGCCCTGAGGCAATTGGGCAGTGCTATGAGATAAGCTGGGTGCAAGGAAGTAGCTGAGCTTGAGCTCCTGAGGCAAGGGGCGGTGCCACGTGGGAGTGGGATGGCAGAGGACTGAGTTCCCTCTGCTTAGTCCCCTCCCTATATGCAACGTCATCCCCAGACGCCTCTTGTGACCTTCCTGACTTCCTGGGTCCCTTTGTGCAGCACTGACCCAGACCCCTCCTCCCAGTGTCTGAGCCTGACTTCCTAGGTCACATACTCTTGTCTATGCGCCATTCCCAGATGCTTCCTTCCTATATCCGGTCCTGGCCTCCTACGTCACTCCCTCCCCCTTGGTGTGCTAAACTCAGACAGCCCCTTCCGGTATCTGACCCTACAATCATTGGCTAGTAAGCGGGCTGGGGAGGAGGGGCTAAGTAGGTTTTTAGGAACAAGCGTGGTCAGATCACACGCGCTCTCCCCTGGCTCCTGCCCTGTTGCTCTGGCCTTGCTGCTTGGGCTTGCTATGATGGCTTGCTGTGTTGGCCTCTGAATAAAGCTCTGGTGTTGGCGCCTCCCGATGGCTCGTCTCTGTGTGGTGATCCGGCTGAGGACCGAAGACCCGGGTGTGGGTAAGACTCTGGTAGTGTGCTCCTTATAGAAGGAGTGGGTACTGGCGTATGGCCGGCAGAAGGTCGGCGTGTGGCCAGTACAATTATGCCAAGTGCTGGGAATACAAAAACAAGTAAAAAGAAAGACAGCCTCTGCTTTCAAGGAGCTTACATTCTAATGTAGGAAGACAGTACATAAAAGGAAACTTGGGGTGGGGGCATAATGGAGAATTCCAGAGCGGTGATGCCTAGTGCGCAGTGAAAAGATGGCTGACCTGGGCATCCTCCTTAAATGAAGGTTCTGGGAGGGGCCCTCTGTCCGATCAGAAGATGGTGCTCCAGGGGCAGAGGGTACTTTTGAGACATTAGTTCTAGGGCAGAAGTGATCTTCTAAGGGTAAAGAGGTTTCTGAGGTGGTCAAATTCAATATTCAATTAAATAAATGTTTATTAAGTGCCTGTTATGTTCTAGACACTGTGCTAAGTGCTGGGGATATAACTGAGGAAAAGAGAGCCCTCAAAGAGTTTACCATCAAATGGGGAGAGAAAACACACAAAAGGTAGCAAGAGATAGAGGAGACTCCAGGGAGTACCTGGCTTAGGGTCACCTTGTTCAGAGGAGTTGAATCTTGGCAGAGCAGCAGATGCAAAGTGGAGTGAGCTGAAAGTCCAATTTCTGCCCTCTATGAAGGAAGGCATTGGGAGGAGTTTGGTCTTCCATCCTCCAGCCCTCCAATCAGAGGGAAGAGGAGACTGAGAGAGGTGGTGTCAATCAGGGCTTGAGTTGGCAGTGCGGTGATGACGCTAGAAGTGATGAACTTACCCTAAGAATGCTAGAAAGCAAAATGCAGCTTTTAGTCTATGACCATCATAAAATGATATTCCCTGCTGGGAGCTGAGTGAGCAGGCACACAAGGCAATGTGACAGACTGCATAAGAGTTGACGTAAATACCAGACAGTCTAACTCCTCCAGTTTTTCAACACTCACAGCTCATCAGTTTTCCTGCCTACTTCCCACTGACTTTCAGAAGCTCAAGATGGATTAATTTCCCCCTCCTCTTGTTTAGGTCCTTGAGGACTAGAGAGAGTGACTAGCAGAATTCCACATGCTGAATCGAGTTGTGAGGTGGCAGACAGGAAGTGGAAATGGGAAGCAGTTACGTATGAAATATTGACTCCTGAGGGGCAAGTTAATAGACTGAGTGGCTGCCTGAAACATGCCCAGGGGCTGGTGCTGAGCTACCAGCACTTACAATGGAAGAAAATTCCGAATGTCTTTTATTCTTCTAAACACTTATCAGCAAGTCTGAGAATTCTCAGTGATGTTGATGAGCTGAACCTTTCTAGAACCCATGTCTTAAGTGATGGTCAAATCCAAGTGGAGAAAATGGAGAACAAGATATTAAGGTTAATTCAATTTGACAAATAATAATTAGGTACATATGGATAGTACTATACTTAGCTCTAGGGAAACAGACAAGAGCACAACAGTCCTTGACCTCAAAGAGCTTCCATTTTTTTTAGGGGAAACAAAGTCTAGAGAAAGGATCCTTGAATTTATATACCTCAAGGTGCTTCCATTTTTTAGGGGGAACAAGGAGTTCAGACAAAGGACTTTTGACATTTATATACCTTATATTTGTTATACTAATCTGTTAATTAGCATTTATTAAACATTCACTATGTGCACAGTATGGATTCAAATAAAAACTGAGACAGCCTCTGCCTTCAAAGAATTAATATTGTAATAGGGGAAGATAACGGATAAGTAGAGATAGGATGTATAAAAAATACACAGTGATTTGAGAGGGTCACTAACAACTGAGTAGAGAGTAGATTGGTGGGAAGATCTGGAAAAGGTGTCTTGAAGAAAATATCCTTTGAGCTGGCCCTTGGTGCTTCTACGAGGCCAGTGAGAAGGAAGAACATTCTAGGAAGAGGGGACCACTAATGCAAAGGCACAGGAATGGGAAATGGAATGCTGTGAAATGGGAAGTGGCAAGCTGGCCAGTCTGACTGAAGCACTGAGTGTGTAAGGCAGAGTGTTGTATGATCAGCCTAGAAAAATAGGCTAGAGTCAGACTGCGAAGGGTTTTCAATGCCCAAAAGAATTTATACTTTAACCTAAGGTTAAGGGAGACCTACTGATGCATTTTGAGCAGAAGAGGAACACACAGTCAGACCTGTCCCTTAAAAGTACCACTTTGGGGGCTTTATGGAGCCTAGATTAGAGATGGAGGCAGGGAGACCCATTAGGAAGTTACTGCAATTGTGCAGTGAGAGATGATGAGGACCTTATCTTGAGTGACTGTGGTATGAATAGAGGGAGAACGGAACGGGTATAAGAGTTGTGAAGCAATAAAATAAAATAAAATAAAATAAACAAACAAACAAACAAAAAAAAGAGTTGTGAAGGATGCAGAATCAACAAGACATGGCAGCTGAGTGGATATGGTAGGATGAGTGAGAGTGAAGGGTCAATGAGAGACCTGATTGGCCAGAATCTGTATCACTTTATATCTTGCAAGTATTTTCTCATTATGCTGTTTTAGCCTATAACAACCTTATGAAACAGGCAGGACAGGTATTTTTATCTGCATTTTACAAATAAAGAATATGATAGGGCTATGCAAAGAAACAAGAATTTACTAAGCATCAGCACCTTACAACTGTATCATTTGATCTTCACGATAACCCTGAGAGGTAGATGCTGTCATTATTTCCATTTTACAACTAGAGAAACTGAGGCAGACAGAAGTTAAATGACTTGCCTGAGGTCACACAGTAGTATCTGAGGTTAGATTTGAACTCAGATCTTCCTGACTCTAGGCCCAGCATTCTATCCACCATACCATTTAGCTGCTCGGGAAAAGTAACTTGTTCAAGGGAACATGGCTAACAAATAACAGAGCCAGAATTGTAATGTAGGTCTCTGGCTTCAAGTTAGCTGTTGTTTCTATGATACTATCTTGTCTTTCTTTGGAAATAGTCACTGGTTAGTGACTAAGGTTGTCAAGAGCACTAAAGAGAAACAGGATGTCCATCATGGAAAGTTTGTTTATCTTAATGACTATTGAGTATTCCAACGTAGAGCATTATTGGATTTGTCAAGCTGGGGACAGGAACTGGTGACTTCATAAAGCAGTACTTTAGGAATGTACATTACCCTGTTGGTAGGCACAAGACTGGTTAAAGATCAGAGCCATTTATAGGCCCCTTTTGTCCTGGCAAAGCCAGCACAAATATGGGGAGACGAGTGTCTTTGAAAATTCTTTGGACAAAGGTTCATACAAAAGGAATTTCCTCAATATGAGGAAGTCAGTAAAACTTGCATTCCTGCCAGCTCTGGAAGAAATAACAATAACTTGTACTTTCTCTAATGATTGGCCTCAGTTTTACTGATCAAGAAATACAAACTCAGAAAAATGTTAACAAAACTACCGAAGGTCACAGAGATGGTTAGTGATGGATATAACACTGAGGGATCCTGAATCCTCTGCTGCAACGTACTAACCTTGTTGTCATTGCTTTTGATAGAATCAATCAGTTAATTCACAAGCATTTATTAAGTATTTACTGGACACCATGAACTGTATTAGTTGTGGGGAATTTTCCCCCCTGGTCTGGACCTATGATTTCCTTTATGTAGGGAACTCCCTGGTCATGAAATTTCTTCTGCCAGAACATATTTGTAATTATTTTGTAACCCATAGTCATAGAGAATTCATAGGCTCATCGAATTATAGGTGGAAGAGACCTCAGAAGCCATATAGTCCAATGCTCTCATCTCAAAGAGGCCAAGGTCATATACACGGTAAGCAAGAGAGCTAGGATTCAACCTCAGGGCTTTGGACTCCCAGTTTGGTTCTTGTCCCACTGTTCTGTACTGACCTTCCTTCGTTGCATGGGCAGACAAAGGAAAAAGTAGAGTAAATGCTAATGACACCAAGATGAAAGAATCCCTACCCTCAAAAAGCTTTTCATGATCTCAGGAGAAACACATACATGTATGTATATATAGTGTAGCTATAAAATCAAGATAGATAAAAAGTAATTATTGGGGGGGAGCATTAGCAGCTGGGGGATCAGAAAAAGTCTTCATGTAGAAAGTTGTATTTGAAGGGGCAGGTAGGTGGAGCAGTGGATAGAGCACAGGCCCTGAAGTCAGGAGGACCTGAGTTCAAATCTGGCCTCAGACCAAACACTTGACGCTTACTAGCTGTGCGACCCTGGGCAAGTCACTTAACCCCAACTGCCTAAAAAAAAGTAAAAAGAAAGTTATATTTGAGCTGAATTTTGAAGGAAGGAAACTAGAGATTCTAAGGTGGAGGTGACAAGGGATACTTTCCAGGCATGGGGAACAGCTTGTGCCAAGGTGGTGGTGTTGCTGTTTGTCCTTTGTTTTTGAAGAGGATCAAAGACATCACTTGACTTGTGCATGAGTTGAATTTAAGTGAGGTAGAGCTGCACAAAGGCATCAGCATCACTCTCTCTTCCAGAGTCATCCACCATCCCCTACACCTAGGGAGGGCCAAGGTGCCAAGATGGGAGATGAAGTGTCCTATAAGAAGGCCAGTTTGGATGGACCATATAGTGAAGGAGTAATGTGTGATAATCACGGAATTTCAGAATTGAAGGAGAATTCAGAGATCATCTCTGAAAGGACTAATGCAAGGACCTTCTTTTCTCCCCATCTCCCTCACCCAACTTTTTAGCTCCCTTTTTATGTGTTAGCTTCCCTTATTGGAATGTGAGCTCCTCGAGGGCAGGGAATGCCTTCTTGATTGTATTTGTATATCCAGCACTTAGTGCAGTGCCTGGTGCATAGAAAGGGCTTTATCTAACCTCTAATCAAGTCCAACCTATGTCTGAACAGAAATTTCTTCTACAACAGCCTTAATAAAGGACCTCCATTTGAAGACATCTAGTGCAACTAGGTTAACTCAGTGGAGAGAACATTGGGCTTAGAATCAGTCAGATTATTGAGGTACATGAGTTCAAATCCAGCCTCAGATACTTAGTAGCTGTGTGTGACCCTGGGCAAATCATCTAATTCTGTTTGTCTCCGTTTCTTTATCTGTAAAATTAGCTGGAAAAGAAAATGGCAAATCATTGTCAAGAAAACCCAAAATAAATAGAGTTGGACATGACTGAACAAGGGACAGACCTTTCCACTTTTGGGCTGCTGTAATTGTCAGCCTTAATTTTTTCTTTGCTGCAATGTATGTTTTAATTCAAAGTGAGTCTTGACAGTGATATGCCAGAAGTTCTTATTTTTGACACTCACCAAAAAAGTCACTTGAAAAGCCCTGCTTTTTGTGACAAAGTTCAGAAGGTTTGGTCACATTGAAATCACTGAGAACTAGAGAGAAATACTATCAGAAACTCTAAGACTTATTATAGTCATAAAAATTTCCCCCAGTCCTTATTGTAATATTGTACAGTGCAACTGCCACATGACAAACCAGTGTAGCATAGAAATAAGAGAAAACCGAACCAAAGTTTTTTCCTTTTTTAAAAGCGAAATATGCCTCTCTGAAACTTCTGCCCGTTAGAATTAGATTAGCCTCCTGCAGCAAGCTGAAAAATTCTAATCACTCTTCCGCATGACAGTCTTTCCAATACCTGACAGTTGTCATATCCCCTAAATCTTTTCTTTTTCATAATAAACCTTCCTAGTACTTTCAACTGATTTGATATGAGATTGATAATCTCTTCATAATCCTGGTATGGCCCCCTCCTCTCTCCTGTCCAACACACTCCAATTTCTCAAGTCTTTTTTTGGGAAAAAAAAGTGGCACCTTGAACCAAAGGGACGAGCACATCCTTCATGCCAAGTGCTACGCTTCCATTAATGCAGCCTGAAATTGCATTAGCCTTTTTTGGTTGCCAGTCACATTGAACTCAAATCATCATGTCGTTTTCACATGATTTCCTTCATTCTGTACACTTTCAGGGGAATTTTTGAACCCAAGTATAGGACTCACTATTTATATCTTCTTAGATTGGTTCTATTATTTTAGTCTGTTGAAATTTTTTAAAAATCCTAATTCTATCATCCTATAAGTTAGCTATTACCCTCAATTTTGTATCAGTCATAAATTTGAGAAGAATATCTGTGCCTTCATCCAAGTGTTGAATAGAATATGGCCAAAGATGTGCTTCAAGAAGGTCAAAGGGTAAGAAAGACTTCCTTCTATCTCTCCCCCACCACACCACACCCAGGGCAGCTAGTGGCACAGATAGAACACTGGGCCTGGAGTCAGAAAGACTTGACTTCAGATTCAGCCTCTGAGAATAGTTGTGTGGCCTCGGACAAGTTATTTAACCTCTGTTTGCCTCAGTTTCTTCAAGTTTAAAATGGGAATAACAATAGCACCTACCCCTCAGGATTGTTGTGAGAATCAAATGAGGTAATATTTGTAAAAAGTGCTTAACGCAGTGCCTGACACAGAGTAGGCACATAATGCCTATATAAGCATATAAGTATTTATATGATTTATATAGGCAAATGTTTATTCCCTCTCACCCAGAAACATTCCACTAAAGGCCTCTATCTAGGTTGACATCAATCCATTATCTCCTAAACATTGAGTCTGGTCATTCAATTTGTTATGAATTCACTTACTTTTCCTCTGATCTAGTCCACATTTTTTTCCATCTTGTTCACAAGGATGACGTGAAAAATTTGGAAAGCTGTGGGTCACTGTCCTCATCATTATTCTGAGATACTAAGAAATGTTAAAGGTTAATACTGGAATTCTATGAAGACAATTTAAGAGGTGACCGACACATGTGTAGGTGTGGGAAAATATTCTCTAAATAAAAGTTTGAGATTATACATGCTGACCTAGCTCTCTGTTTTATAGGAACCATCATGACCGATTTTCAGCATGATATTGTCAAAAGAGTGTTGAATTGAGATAGAGGACCTAGATTCAAGCCCCAGGCTACTACCTATCTGACCTTGGGAAACTTATTTTTCTGGGTCTCAGTTTCCTCAATGGGAAAATGGGGAAGGGGTTGAATTAGATCACCTTAATGGTCCCTTCCAGCTCAAAGGCTTATGATCTTATGATCCCATGTGCTTATGACTATAGTAAGAGAAATGTATGTCCCTATGTAGTATTGTTTGGATTACTCAGTTTCTCACAGTCAAGTGGACAGTTTTTGGGTTCTCTGGCTGCCTGTCTCTCCTCTTGACTCATATTACCACCACCACCTGATTCAGACTCTCATTGTAACAGCTTTTTAATCACCGTCACTGACTCTAGGCTATCAGCCATCACGCATTTTTAAAAAAATTTTTTGTTTGTTTGTTTATTTATTTTTAGTTTTCAACATTTACTTCCACAAGATTTTGAGTTCCACATTTTCACCCCATCTCACCCCTCCCCCCACTCCAAGATGGCATGCATTCTGAATACCCCTTCCCCTAGTCTGCCTTCTCTTCTATCTCTCCCCCCCTTCTCTTATCCCCTTCCCCTTTTATTTTCCTGTAGGGCAGGATAGATTTCTGTATCCCATTTCCTGTATTTCTTATTTCCCAGTTGCATGTGAAAACATTTTTTTTTAAACATGTGTTTTTAACACTTCGGGTTCCAAATTTTCTCCCTTCCTCCCTCCCCACCCACCCTCATTGAAAAGGCAAGCAACTCGATATAGGTTATATATGTACAGTTATGCAAAACACTTCCATAGTAGACATATTGTGAAAAATTAACTTTATTTCCCTTAATGCTATCCTGCCCCCCCATTTATTCTATTCTTTCTTTTGACCCTGTCCCTCCTCAGAAGTATTTACTTCTGGTTACCCCCTTTCCCAATCTGCCCTCCTCTCTATCATCCCCCTACTCTCTTGTCCCCTTCCCCTCCTATTTTCCTGTAGGATAAGATAGATTTCCATACCCAATTGAGTGTGTATGTTATTCCCTCCTTAAGTCAAATCCTATGAGAAAAAGATTCACTCATTCCCTCTCATCTTCTCCTGTTTCCCCTCCACTGTAAGAACCTTTTCTTTTCTGTTTTTTTTTTTTTTTTGCAGCATGTATTTATTCAGAGCCTACTATGTGCCTGGCACTGTGATAAGCTCTGAGGATACAAAGAAAGGTAAAAAACCAAATGATCCTAATCCACAGGTGTGGATTTTTGCTGCTATGTCATTTTGCTGCTCATAAACTTTTAGTGGTTCTACTGCCTATGGGATAAAATTCAAGTTCCTTAACCCAGTATTTAAGACCCTCCTCTATGATTTGGGTCCAAGTAGCTCCTATGGGCTTGGAAAGCCAATTGTTAAATTGTCAGTGTGAGTCTTGGAAATCAGCAAACTACAAATCAAGGCTTGATTTATGGTTTTATTGATTATCTAGATTTAACAGAATGATGAAGAGAATGTTAGTAAAGTAGATTAGACTTTAAAAAGTATGTTGTTGATACCACCCCACCCCCAGCACAGCTAGCTGGTTGTTAAATATTTTTTTAAAAGAACACAAAAAACCCAGCATACCCCTGTCTGGGTCCAACCTATTTTTCTAGTATCATTTCATTATTGTACTACTGAACAGGAGAACCTACTTTCTTTAAGCTTCTATTACACAATCTTACTCTGATTTTGTTTAGACCAGTTCCTATACCTAGAATGAATATCTTCCTCATCTCTTTCTCTCAAAATTCTTCTCTTCCTCCAATGCTCATACATGATAGGCATTGAGATAGTGCAGTGGGTAGAGTGCTGAGTTAGGAATTAGGAAGACCTGAGTTCAAATCCTGCTTTAGACATTTACTAGCTCTGTTACTTTGGGCAAGGTTCCTAACCTTTCTCAGTTTCAGTTTCCTCATCTATGATATGGGAATAAAAATAGTACCTAATATGTCATAAAGATTAAATAAAATAACATGTAAAGTACTTTTGTAAAGTTCTAGATAGATGCTAGCTATTATTATTATTCCTCAGATATGACTTTATGGCATCCCCATAAAAAAGTCTCTTTCCTGGGCCCCCAGATGTAGCACTGGTAAAGGATCCCCCAGATGAAGATGGCTTCATTTCAGAATTCCTTAACAAAGACAGCATCTCAGATTTGATTTGGTAAATGAATACAGGAGCTTTTTTTCCTATGTTTCTTTTCTCATGCAGCTTTATAACACCAGCTCCCTGTCTGAAAATGAGATGACTTCCAAAGCATCATATTTTTACAAATTCCATTTTGTCAGTAAATACTGGATCTTTCCCCTCAATTGGTGTGTATTTATCTTATCCATTGTTTCAGTGATGAATATTTCTGAAAAACTAGAAAAATTTCTCAAGACAGAGACCCACCCTAGTGTGAAAATACTGATTGTGTCACTCATTGAGTGTGCACAGCTTGGTAACTATTGAAATTAACAGAGTTTCTATCAACACTTCCTAGGGGGCAATATAAAGTAGAAGGGGGAGCTTGGCTGTACTCTGGACACATCTAAGTATAATTATAGGGGAGACCAAGTGAAACCCAAAGGCTGTAGAATTCCAGTAGGATTTTGGCAGAGTTTAATGGAGATCCTGGTACCCAAACCAAAAGCCAAGCCCGAAAGTGTCACTTTGCGGTTTTATTGATAAATGAGAAAACCACTTGGTAACAATTAATATAACTCAACTCTCATGACCTAAAAGAAGTGTCAGCCAAATGGCACAAGAGTGTTTTCATTTCTTTTTCCGGATGAAATTATTGTCTGGGTTTTTTTTTTTTTTGGTATGTGTGTTTTGTTTTCATTTATATTATATTAAACCCAGCTTTACACTCATTTCTTGAAATATGCTGAGCATATTGATGCACAGCCTTAGCTCAGGTTCAAATGTGCATCATTGAGGGCTGTATCTACACGATTACAAACATCTGGATATTTCGATACATGCAAATTTTTGGCAGAAATTTCCAGTCACAGATTTGGATCTGCCTGCTTTTGAGTTTAAGCTAAAATGGATGCTTTTAACCCAAAATGGATGCTTTTAACCCATTCATAGAATCAGAATCTTAGAATTGCAAGGCACCTTAGAGATAATCTAGTACAACATCTTATTTCCCTTCAGAAATCCCCAGGAATCCCTTCTGCAACCTCCCATATCTATTATCCAACTGCTTTTTCAACACCACTTGTTACTGGGAACTGGAACATAGGATCATGGATTTATGTAGATGGACCTCAACAATCTACTCGGACACCCCCAAGAAATGACTTGACCAAGGTCACTCAGATGATAAGCGTGAGAGCTGAGATTCAAACTAATCTTCTGATGTCAAATTCAGCATTTTTTTCATTGTACCATGGATTTGGAGTTGCTGGTTTTAGAATCTCTGGATTTAAAGTCACTGGATCTAGAACAAGAAACCATGGGTTCAAATCCTTATTTCACTATTTAACTATCTGGTTTTGGGCAAGTCTTTGGGCTTCAGTTTCCTCATCTGTAAAATTAGGCGGTTAGACTTTTGTTGTTGAATCATTTCAGCTGTATCTAACTCTCTGTGGCCCCATTTGGGGTTTTCTTGGCAAAGGATGCTGGAATGGTTTAGCCATTTCTTTCTCCAGCTCATTTTACAGATGAGGAAACTGAGGTACAGGGTTAAGTGACTTGCCCAAGGTCACACAGGGAGTAGTGTCTGAGACTGGACCCACCCACCTAGCTTTCCTATTTGGGTTAGACTAGATGGACTCTAGCCAGAGAGCTAGACGTAGACTGTTCTAGCTCGAAGGCTACTATCTTATGCCTATTGAGCGATGTGTTGAGGCAATGCAAGCTATTTTCAGAAGGTTTTAATTGTAAACTCATTTATATTGAGCTTTCAACCTTAAAACTTCTCTCCATTGATTCACATAAAATCAGCCTAATGCCGCTCCCAAATGACAGATACCTGGTATGTTGGTCTGTCAAAATCCTCCAAATTTGTACCTTGTCCCGTATGGATTTCCTCTATAGATACTTGGTCCAATCTATCTTCTTTTTCCCGCCTCTGTTCTCTAGTGACATTTCTATCTCTTCCATAAGCACACGGTTAGATGAGTGTGATTCCCTCATCCTTGATGGCAAAAATAGTTTGTTGAAATTCTTTCCACCACCAAGAATTATTTTCATTTTTCTTCTGTTTGTTAATTCTTCCATTTTTGTCCTTGGTTGTCCTTGGGATGACTTTGCTTAGATGGAACTCTTGCTAAGCTTTCTTTAAATTGATCTTACCCTTCATTATTTCTCTCTGCTTTATCAGAAAATACTGTTCATCATTTCCTGTTGTCCTTCTTTAGAAGATATTACAGGCAAGTTTATATTCTAGCTTGGTGTTTCCTTTGGTGGTCTTCTCTTTTTGTTAGGCAAGTAAGTCACATTTGATGACTAAGGTACTCTCTGTGCTCTTTTGTCCCCTTGTTGTGGCAATTAATTTAAATTTTCCAAATTCCTGGGTGAAATTGTTATAGTCCATGTCAGTGTCATTTCTGCTATCCATTTTTTGCTTTGGACTTTCAGTGACTTATTTAAATTATTTAGAGTTAAATCATATTAATTGTATGCTTCCCCCCCCAATATTCTTTCCCCCCACTCCAATCAGACAGTTGACAGGCCTAACTCTTACACCAATAACAAAGTCTTTTCCTGTCTGTTAGTGCAGGCAGTTTCATTTTGGGGTGCTATTTGGTGCTCCATCATTTCCATTTACTATCACTTCTTCTTTTGAATAAGGTGTTTATAATACAGAGGTGTGAGGCTTCTGCATAATTTGCATGTCTTTGGCTGCTGCCATTTCTTTCTCATGAATCCTTGTATTTTTCCCATCCTCATCTTTTCTCAGTTTTGCACTTGGAGTCTCTAAGGATCAGAGTGTAGGCTCCTTTGATCTGTAGGGTCTGATTAAGTTCTTCATAGCATTTCTCTAGCACCCACTTATGTTGGTGCAAAAGCTGCAGTTATTTTCATGGTTTCTTTTTGTAAATACTCATTATTAGTACTGCATTATATGATGACTCAACATCCCATGAAATAGTGTTTCTTGTAATCTCTGGGCATATAACAAAATCACAGATTATTATAAAATTTAAATGCATACATGGAAGACACCTCATCTTAGGAATGCTTCAAAGATGTATATTGTTCTATTGAGCAAAATGCTTTTAAAAAATCAATATGAAATAAACACAGTGGCATCTTATGTTTTCTGCACCTTTCAATTTTGTGCCTGCTCTTCTGTAAAAAATCATCTGTGAAAGCCAATCTATTGCCTATTCATATTTTCATCAGAAACACCCCTGAAGAACATATAGATCATTCTCATAAAGCTTTGATAGCTTAAAAAGCAGGCATATAGATTAGTTGTTGCTGATGCCTTTCTGGTCTCTTTGTTTTGGTAAGAGCACCATCTTTGATTCCCACCCCACCCTTGCCCACATATTTTGAGAATCTCTTTTCTCTCTTACAAGTATCATGAGAAAGAATCCCTTTAAAAGTCTTTAAAACTGTGTTGCCTCCAATAAAGTTTTCTTCCATATGCAAATTTAAGATCAGAGGATCAAAGATCATAGACTTATAACTGGAGGAACCTTATAGAAGATGTAGTACTCATTTTACAGGTAAAGGAACTGAGACCTAAAGAGATTAAATTATTCATCCAAAGTCACAATGATAATAAGTGGCAAATGTGGGACATGAACCACAGTTCTTTAATTATAAATCATGTATTTGGTCAGTTCTAGCCATTCTTTCTGCTTTCATGTTTATATTTACCACTCTGTTTACAAGTCCGTATTTACCACTTTCTCACTAACACGTTGGTTACTGGGATGGTAAAGCCCAAACATATCGGTTCCACTACTGTTGCCAGTAGGAATACTGTTTTCATTAAAATGACAGCAGATCTATTCCATTTTGCATTTTTCATTCTCCAAGTTTCATCCACAAATATTTTTCATGCATTTTACCTTAGCTAGATCTCACACTAAGCTCCCTCTAGGCTTCTTTTCTCTTCATTTTTTTTTTCATTGTTATGTGAGATGATTGTCTCTGTACTCTTTCATCAGCTTCCTCCAAAATGTAACCTTGTACTAAAATCAATTAAATGTTAAGAATAGTAAATGTTTGCTATGTTAGAGCATTTGGGGTCTTTTTTCAGCCTCTTACTTATAGCAGCTATTTTATATGTATTGAAATTCTCCAAGATATGGAAACAGTCCAAACCAATCCAATCAACATTTATTGGGTGCCTATATGTGCAATGCATTGTGATAGGTGGAGAAGTACAAAGACAAATTCTAATGAAGGTTGGAACATGTACAAAGACAAATAAATATCATTTGAGAAGGGATAAGGTGTTGACAACTAGGGGATCAATCAGAATCAACATTTCAAATTTTGTCCATTTTCCATTTTGGAGTGGACAATTCATTTAAATAGGCTAAGTTGGAGCATGCATCTGATGTCATGTCATCTTTATCCTTTCTTCTAATTTGTTGTTTTCTTTGACCTTTGCTCTAACCCATCAATGATCTGAAGGCACACAAATAGCCAATTCCAAAATGATGGCTATATCTATGTATGCAGCATAAGCTTAATGAATGTTTGTTGATAGATTTCTATCCAGTTATTTCCTCCTTGATAAAATATAGTCAATTTTACTTTTTTTTAAAAAGGTCTCACATCAGTATCTTCCAAATTTCTTCTTAAGGAAAATGTTTTTAATATATAGTGATAAAGCTTCAGAATATTTCATTTCTTCACCCAAACCATCTTTTCTTACATAGTTTTCACCATCTTCCTTGTGCTCACTCTCACACCGAAGTCACCAAGTATCAATGTATTTTACTTAATTTGAAAGATCTTTTCATATTCTTCATAGAATTTCTCTACTCTTTCACTCTCTATAATTGGATACTGGTATATAAGCTTCATTTATCTTCTGTTTGACCCTACTCAACATACACATCACAAGGTGAGATGATTAAACATTCCATGAAATATTGCTTATTTGTTGCTTTAGGTAAATAATGAAACTGATTCCACCACTCCTCTGTTTCTCTCTCTGAAGAGAAACTTGGAGACATCCTTACAGATAGCTATAGCATTGTTTTTGTCTTTTAGTTTGATTTATAAGTGAAATTTTCACTGAATGCCTTTTGATCTCGCAATTGTGTGTCAAAGTGAGAGCTGGTTGTTGAACATCATTTGGTGATATGTCTGCTATCCCAGCAACAGATTAGGTAAACAGAGAGAGAGGATCATTATCAGCTAGGTTACTCCTTAGACAGCAAACACGTACTTCCATTATTAAAGCATTTTTAGTGTTTGAGAACACAGCAGACCTCACTCTCTGCTTGCATAACCTTGAAGAGCCTAGGCTTAAATCTGTGTTGTGATGAGATATTTGAGTATAACTTTTGTTGAGGAAAAGACTCTTTCCCCATGCTCATTCCTCATCCCTGACACATGGAGGATACCCATTTTGATTTCCCAAGCACTTTTCCATAAGACTTAGCTCATCCTACACTTGTGCCTTCCCAACACAATTAAGGTTTTATGACATTCTTTTGTATTCTTTCTTGGTTATGTGTCTGTCTTTCTATCTTGGTACATATTCTTTTGAGAACTAACTCTTTGTGCAACATCTTCAGTCTTGTATTTCTTTCTTTTTCCTTTTTAAACAGGAGTTTGTCATTAGACTGCTCACTCCTTCAGAGTAGTGATTGTTTCCTTTCTTTCTTTGCATTTGTAACCCTGGCACTTAGCACCGTTCTTGAAATGTATTGAGTGCTTAATAAACGCTTGTTGTCCATCTGATTGATTGTATTGTCAAAGCCTCCTATCCCTTGGCTATCTTCCTTTTTTTTTTTTTTTTTTTTTTGGAGAATCAGACTATGAGACCATCCCTATCTTCTCTTAGAACTCTTGGAAATATGGTTTCTTAAAACCTGTACATCTGACACATCTGACTATGCCTAATGTCCCCATACTTTTTGATGAGTATGCTAAGATGACACAGTCATTTTTCCTCAAGATTCCAGTTATTTAAGTGTCACAAATTTCTCCTTTTGGGTTATAGTTTGGCACAGAATAGCAATTCCCCTCATTAATTCATCTACCTTTGGAGTTAATTAAAAACAGTTTTGATTGCATTTTAACCCCTATAAAGAAGATCAAGGGGCAGCTAGGTGGCACAGTGGATAGTGTATCATTTCCAGAGTCAGGAAGACTCATCTCCCTAAGTTCAAGTTTGGCCTCAGACACTTACTAGCTGTGTGACCTTGAGTAAATCACTTAACCCTGTTTGCCTCAGTTTCCTTATCTGTAAAATGAGCTGGAGAAATAAATAGCAAACCACTCCAGTATCTTTGCCAAGAAAATCCCAAACGAGGTTGGACATGACTGAACAACAAAAGAATATTCATTCTCCTAATTACCACTTAGCTGTACGATTTGTGTAGGCTCAAAAATCAATTTCACAATTATAAGATAGAGGAAAGCTGGTTTGATCTTGAAGTTTTAATTGACCACAAGTTTAATGTGATTAAATAATATAAGATGGTTGCTGCAGTCTTAGACTGTATAAGTGTAATGGTCCTTCTCTGACTACTAGGTTCTGATGTGTTTAGGTGTGGAGGTCTATTCAATCAAATAATTTAGCTTCATCTCCCATCTCATTTCTATCCACTTCTGTGCAATCCTTTGCATGTACCTAATTAAATTGCTGTATTTAATCAAAGTGAGGAGATATAGAATAATTTGATTATGTGTTTATGACATTCATTTGGTTCATTTTCCACTCTGCTAGTAAAAAAAAAAAGCCCTGTTGAGGCTAGTATTTGTTGACTTGCCCCCCTCCCCATCAAGATATTATTAAGAGACACCCTGTTTTCCAGAGCTAAGGCCTAGCAAGCAAGCTGTGCCCTGAGCTTGGCATAACAATAATCCTTTGCACTCACCCTCTGGATGATCTCACCCTCTGGCAAAATCACATAATTATTGTATTGCTTTGACCAGCATCAGGTGTTCTCTGATTTTGGACAAGCACCAGACAAGGTCAGACAAGTTCTGGTCATGAAGCCCTACTATGAATCAAACTTGTCACATTATTGTGGTTACCCCTCATTGTCAGGGTTATAGCTCACTGCATCCCATTGGTATAAGTACTGAGATTTGCCCCCACTAAAAGTGGGTTCCCCTACTTGGGAGCGGGGGGTCCAGCACATGTGTCTAATTTTCCTCCTCGCTTGCAAGCCATTTCTCTCACTTTGAAATTAAACTTTCATTTGATTACTGGCTCTCCTGTATCCAGCCTGTTCTTTTTGGCTCTGGCCATCCACAGGTTAGAGACCAGTTTGGTCCAGTTGATATCTCTAACCATAGCCTCCTTAGTTCAAGTTGGGGACATGTGATGGTAGGAAGGTGTCATAAACATTCTAGCTCCAAGAAAAATTGGAACTGGGATATATGTTGTTAATTCATGACTAGTTTAGAAGGCATTATAGAAGCTTGGGTATAATTATGTGATCATTAAAACATGGTCACAATTGTATAGGCAAACAGGATAGCAACTTGCTGCCACCTAGGATCTAAAACGATACTAAGTCTGCAACCCAGCATTTCAATAGGGCATTGATAAAGTACCACAGAGACTATGCTCATATTGTGTTACCTGGAGTCACCAATCTAATGCTCACTACTGCAGTATTGCCAGCATGGTCTTCGGCACTGAGTCCCTTTCACTTTTGAGGACTCACATTGTCCTCCAGCATCCTTTGCCTACTCTTTGCCACCTTTCTCAGAGGTTGAATCTTGTGAAACAAACCAGGCAAATGAAACTCTGTCCAAACTTTAGATATAATGATCCCACTATCTTTTGTCTTGGTTGGGTTGGACCACAGCTGGCATATAACATTCAACTTTGGGTACCACAGTTTAAGAAGAACACTAATGAAACTATAAGGCATCTAGAGGAGGGTGACTAGGATGATGAAAAATCTAGAAAATAAACCTTAAGAGGAAAGGTTGAAGGAACAATGTATTTTAGCAGAGAAAAGAAGAGACCAAAGGGAACTATAGCAACTGTCAAGATTCAGGTCTGGAAGACTGGAGTGAAGAGACATGGGAAGATACCCCCAACCTGTCCCTTGAAAGTGGGAGGTCCACAGGGGTTACACATGGCACATGTTTTTGGACTTTCTCAATGTATCAGTCAAGTTTGCCCATTTTTTTTCTTCTCTAAAAACAAACATTATTTGTCATATAAGATGGGGAGGGATACATGGGATACTATGGTGATATATGAAAACAGCAATAAAAAATTACTGAAAAAGAAAAAGATTCAGGTCCAGGCTGGACCAGATGACCTCTGAAGTGTCTCACAACCTGATATTCTGTGATTCACATATGTTCAAATATGCAATGTGGTAATTCAGGGAACCAATGCACTGAGATGGATAGCACGGTCTCTAAATTTGGAATCAGGAGGTCTGGGTTTGAGTCAAGACTATGTAACCCTGGGCAAGCCCCTTAGCCCCTCTGAGCTTCATAGTCCTTATCTGTAAAATGGAGATGGCAATAATTGCACTGCCTACATCACAGGGCTATAGAAGGGAAAGCACTTTCTAAACCTGAAAGGGCTGTAGAAATGTGAATTGTTATTATGTGAGTTATGATGAATGAGTACTAAAATGCAGTTGGAATTCTTTTCAGTCAAACGCTAACCAGCTGTTAACTCATAAAGTATGTTTGGAGGACTGAACTCCATATTCTCTAAAGGTTTTTTTAATTCTTATTCCAGGAAATCCATGAAGTACTATTGATGAATTTATTACACTTTAAAAAAACCCCACAAACTCTCTATACTTCTTTCTGTCTTTCCTGAAATGCCTTTTCTTGGTACATTACTGTACCGTACCGCCAGGTTAAACCGAGTCTCTTGATTTATGCCATCACTCAGGAGCAAGTGATAAGAATTGCATAGAAGCTTTGGGATGTTCAACTGGTATGTGATGAGGAAGAGACACGTGAGGAATTATATGAAGGAACTGCTTCAGGCAATCCTAGCAAATAAGAAATTCTGCTCTGTGTGTGTGTGTGTGTGTGTGTTAGAGAGAGAGTGAGAGAGTATGTATGTATATACACACACATACAGAGAGAGAGTATGTGTATATATACACACATACATGTAGTGTGTGTGTATATATGTGTGTATATATGTATACACACATATATATACACTCTAACAGCAAAATTTCCTATTTGCTAAGATTATCTTATATATCATATATATACATATATATGTATATGTCATACATATATGTGTGTATATACATATATATGCGATAAAAATATTTTCAATAATTTGATGGAGCTAATACAATGGTGTACTGGTAAATGCTTAACGATCATCTTTCTGAAAAGAACTTTTTAATACATATGGAAAAAGTAAAAGTGTTAATAGCTCCTTTAGTGATTCCTAGGCTCAAGTTTTACAAAATCTTAATATGTTGCCAATTATCTTAGGAGACTTCACAATATTTTATGTTTTTAGTTTAAAATTATTTAAAATTAACTTTATTGTTGCTAAAAGTACCATACAGCCAAAGTGAAAAAGTGTCATTAAAACAAGCAAGGCAAATTAGGATCTCCCAACTCCAGAACAGTTGTGAATCACTGAGTTAAATATTCAGTTTAATTCAAGAAGCATTTATTAAATGCTGCGTGAAGAAAGGGTGATACAAAGACAAAAACAAATGGCTCCACCCTTAAGGAGAATAGTCACATAATAACAATTCACATTTCTACAGCCCTTTAAGTTTTAGAAAGTGCTTTCCAAGGTGGAACCAAGATGTCAGAGAGAAGCCAGGAAGTTGCCTGAGCTCTCCTCAGTTTCCTTCGGTAACCATGTCAAATCAAGCCTCTAACTGGATTCTGGAGCAGAGAACCCACAAACAGATGGAGTGAAACAATTTTCCAGCTTAAGACAACTTAGAAGGCCTTCAGGAAAGGTCTGTCTCACTTGGGTCAGACGGTGTCTGGGCAAGCTAGTAGGAAGCTCTCAGCCACGGCACGGATCAGCCACTGAGGCCCTGGCTCAGCAGGCCAGTGGTGGAGCAGGCCAGCTTTGAGGCCTCTAGCCCCGGCGCAGAAGGTAAATTGCCAACTCCAGAACCTAAGCAACAATAGACGTGACTAGGCCAGACCACCACAGCAGTAAGCAAGCCGCCATTACCTGAGGTCCCAGAGCAAACCCATTGAAATGACAAGGTGGGTTTGAGTTTTGCATGAGCTAATCAGGCTTCTGTTTGACCCCAAAGAGGAGTGGTGATAAGCAGAGATAGTAAGTGTTACCCATTGATTGGCTCTATGGCCAAGCAATGTCAGGGGCAGCACAAAACTGGACCATATGAAGTGATGACAGCAGGTCACCATTCACTGGGGGATGGGGCCTGACACAACATTTACACAACTAGGTAAATAAAAGATGATTTGAGTGGAGAGAAGGAGAGAAAACCAACTGTGAGGGGATCATGAATGAGTTTCTATAGGAGGGGCCATCTTTGCTAAACCTTGATGGAAGCTAAAGATTCTAAGAGTCAGAGGTAAGGTAGGTAGTTCATTGAAAGCGTGGAGGACGGCCTGTGCATGGAGATGAGAGATAGAATGTGGAGGTCAGGGAACAGCACATAGTTTAGTATGGCCAGAAGGTAGGACTAACGTGTAATAAGCCTAGAAATATAGACTGTAGGCAGACTGTAAAAGGCTTTAAATATCAAGGTGAATAATTTCTATTTTATTCTAGAGAGCCACTGAGGATTTTTGAGCAGGGAAGTAACATAGTCAGATTATGACTTGGGAAGATTATCCTGCTAGCAATAATTATTAGTAATAATAATTTGGGCAGCTACCTGGCACAGTGGATAGATTTTTTTTTTGTGCTGGGTCAGAAGTCAGGAAGACTCACCTTCCTGAGTTCAAATCCGGCCTCAGATACCGACCAGTTGTGTGGCCCTGGTCAAGTCACTTAACAGTGTTTACCTCAGTTTCCTCATCTGTAAAAGGAGCTGGAGAAGGAAATGGCAAACCACTCCAGTATCTTTGCCAAGAGAACCCCAAATGGGTAACAAAGAGCCAGACACAACTGAAAATGACTCAACAACATGGCCTCTTCATTGAAATGCATAGAAATTTTAGAAGTGATAATAGTCCCAACCATCATAAGTGGTGCAAATTTAAAGTTTAGTCAGAGATTTGTCCTGAACATTAGCAGTTCTTCACAATCTGTAAGAAATTATTCCTATCAAGTGTACAAGAAACCCCAGAGGTGTTGACAGCAGTATTTATTTCTCAAAGCTTATGAGTGGTTCTCCAAGTGACACGGAGTGAACAAACATTTCCAAGCCAACTGTCTTGGGTCTAAGAGAGCCACATGTTTGTGGCTTTGGCAAAATGCGTTGCTTAGTGTTTGGGATCCTGAATTCCTTTCTGACACTGAGTCACAGCTCTGAGAGGGTCAGTTTTATTGGGGTTCCTGCTTTGAGTCTGGAGGTAATAAGAATTTACCATTTCTTCCTTACCTTTTCGTGAAGCCATAAGGAAACCGGGCATGCTTAGCTGTATTTACCTTTTTGTCTTTTTTCTCTCCCCATCTGCCATTCGTCAGCTGTAGAACTGAGGCAACATGAGATGTAACATTGGGTTTTGCATAAGCTAACCAGACTTCTGTTTAACCCCATAGAGTAATGGTGTTAAGTGCAATAGCACGTGGTACTCAGTGATCAAGTAGTGTCAGGGGCAGCACAAAACTGGACAATATGGAGCTATGACAGAAGGTCACCAGGCATCATCTGCATAGTCTTTGCATTTATCTCTATGGGGGAAAAGTTGAAGTGAGACTATAGTGACCCTAGAGTCTCTGTCAAGAAGTCTGACATCCTGGAAATTTGTTCATTCTGCTCTCTGGAGGCAGCCAATACTTGGATGAGGATACTGAGGTTGAAAGGGGTTCAGATAAGTCCCCAGATTCAGACTATGTTACTCTATGCAGGGATACGCTCTCTGCTTCACTGATAGGTGAAATGCAACAATATCAACATTTCTGGAAACAGCTTTGGTATTTGGAAAAGGCAATTCTTTGAGCCTGAGCAGAAGTCAAATTGACAAATATTTATTAAGTTGCTACTATGTGCCAAGCATTGTACTCTTGAGATACAAAAAAAAAAGGCAAAAATAGTTCCTACCCTCAAGAAGCTCACAAATGAACATCAAAAGACAAAATGCAAAAAACTACACACCCACAAGATATATGCAGGTTACATTGGAGATGAATCTCAGAGAGAAGACACTAACATTAAGGATGATTGGGAAAGTTTTTTGAAGAGCGGAATTTTAGCTAACACCTGAAGGAAAACAGGGACTAAGGAGGCAGAGGTGAGGAGGGAGAGAGTTTCAGACATGGGGAACAGCCAGTATAAATACCCTAAGTTCAGAGATGGAGTATCTTTTGGGAGGAATGGCAGGGAGGCCAGTGTCATTAGCTAGAAGCATACACGAGGGATAGGCAGGGGAGTAAAGTGTAAGACTGGAAAGGTAAGAAAGGGTTAGGTTATGAAGGGGCTTTAAAATCCAAACACTACAATTCATTGTTTGAGAAATCTAAGAAAAAAGCCTTCTGGGAAAAGGATTTTCAATTGACAAGGGTATGTTGAGGAAAATGAAAAGCAATTTGGCAAAAAAAAAAAAGGTTTAGATTAGTATCTTACACCATAGACCATAATAAACTCCAAATGAATAAATAATCTAAATATAAAAGGTAACATCATAAAAAAATTTAGAACAGAATGGAAGTAGTTATCTCTTACAACTGTGGCTAGGGGGAAAATTTGTAACTAAACTAGAGGTAGAGATGATCACAACAGATAAAACAGACAATTTCAATCATATGAAATTTTAAAGCAACTGAATGGGTAAAATATTTATGACAAATAACTTTGAGAAAACATTATAATGAATAGGATTTTAAGTGCTTCCTATGTACCTAGCACCTTGCTGAAAATATGTAGTAATTAATATAAATTTAGATATCAAACCACTATTCCACAATAGATAAAAGATCCAAGAATATAGCAAATAATTTTCAAAAGCAAAAATTTAAACTGTTAACTAAGAAAAAAAGGCTTTAAATTACTACTAATAAGAGAAATTCAAATGAAAGCAAGCCTTATCAAAGATTAGATGGGGATAATCAATGTTAGAGGATCTGTGGAAAAATCATATGCACTTATACACTGTTAGTGAAATTGTAAATTACTCCTATTGTTCTGGAAGTCAATTTGAAATTTTGTAAGAGAAGTTACTAAACTGTTCAACCCTTTGTCCCAGTGATCACTGTATTAGACATGTACTCTAAGGAGGTTAATAAATGAATGTTCCATGTACAGCAAAATAATAGCACTCTTTGTTTTAGTTTTTATAAACATACAATAGACGAACAAACTAGGGGGGAAAGTGGGTACTCATTAATTAAGATATGGCTGAAAAAATTAGTATAGTATGAATATAAAGAAACATCATAATAACACAAGAGATGAGGAATATAAGTAATTCAGAAAAAAATACATAAAGAAAGCAATGTCAGATGAAAAACAAACAATGACCACAGTAATATAAATGAAAACAACACTAAAAAAATCATTGATTAATGGCGATGCTGAATCTTGATTCCAGAACACCTGTAATGAAACATACTTCCTTTTGGTGGAGAGGTGGTAAACTTCTGGATTGTTTATTTTGCTTAACATTTGTTTGTTTATTTGTCAGTTACATGGAAGGGCTCCTTAGCAGGCATTGGGAGGTTACAGTGGTCCAAAAAAAAAAAAAAGATAATAAAACATTTTAAAGGAATGGAGTCTACAACCTAGAGGCCAGTAAGCTTGACTTTGATTTCTGGAAAAATTCTAGTTGTTGAAGGGATAGTTAGAGAACATTTAGAAAAGATAACAATGATCACAATGATAAGCAAATATGGCTTCATCAAAAACAGGTCCTGTCAGATTAATCTCATTTCCTTTTTTAAAGGGTTCATTGTATCATAGATACAGTAGAAGGGACCTCACAAGCCATCTAGTTCATTCCCCTCTTATAAATGGGGAAACTGAGGCTCTGTGAAGTGAAGTGATTTGCCCAATATAATGCAGGTAGTAAGTGTCAGAGGCGGTCTTAGCCTTCTGACTCTTCCTGAGTCAATTATTGTTTACCTACATCTGATGAAGTTGTTTATGCTATTCTTGTGGAGAAAATGGAAAGATGTGGGATTATATTTAATTAATACTTGTATATAGGCATAGGTGGTATGCTTACCAAAATTTCCAGACATAAAGGGTGGTTGACACGTTGTAGGGTAGAATCAGGATCCAAAAAGATCTCAGCAGGTTGAAAAATTGGAGCTGTCCCGAAGTGAAAGGAGCTGTCTGCGAGGTACTGGTTCCTCCTCATTTGAGGTCTTCGAGTAAATCCTGATGATTAATTGTCAGATATATTTAAAAGCAGATTCTCATATAGCACGGATTGGAACTGATGGCAGTTGATGTCCTTTCCAACTCTCAGATCCTGTCATTCTGGGGGAGGTAGCTGAGGAGATATATTTTGGGGTTCAAAGACTCTGAAATAAAACTAATCCTATTCCACTCATCCTGAAGGTAAGCCTGATTGAATTCTTTTAGGGTGACTTAGGGGTGGTTTGTAGAGAAAATCAGGAGGGATAATCTATGGTTTCTGCGCCTTCAATAGTCGCCTGGGAAAATGGAGGAAAGAGGTGGCCTGGTTAAATTTTCAGGAGGCCTAGTCCATGGAGTTTTTATGGGTAAAGTACCCTTTGTCCCTTCCTCACCAACTTCTTCCAGGACCTGAAGCCTTTTGTCTGTCTTATGACCAATTTGCTAGAGGTCTCCATCTTTCCTCACCTCAAAGCCCAATCTCTTCCCTAAAAAGATTGATACATTCCCCTACTTTCTCTAACCTCAGTATCACCCCTGTCCTCTCCCTCCCCTATGTGCCGGAGTCCCAGATATATAATGTATATTTCCTGGCATATTTGATGTTATTTTAGTTAATATTTAATGACATTTTTTGTATTGTACTGTAACCCTTCTTATCTTATGTTCTGGAATGCATACCTTATACTGCTCATATTATCTCCATCTCTGGATATTAAGTTTCTGATAAAGATAGGTTCTAGGAATACATCTACTTTGATAATATAGTTATTTCTATATAGGAATCACAGAATCACAGAATTTCTCATTGGGAAGAAATCTCATCTAATCTAACCCATAATTGACCAACTAAATATACCACCAAAAACACACCTAGCCTTTGCCTTAAGACCTTCAATGAGGGAGTCCCATTATCCCCAAAATAGCCCATTTGAAATCCATATCAAGGATGTAAACTCAGAGGGTAGAGTTGAAGGGAAAAAGGAAAATGAATATATTAAGTATCCACTTTGGGTCAGGCTTTGCGCTAAGTGCTTTGCAAACATTATCAATCAATGGGATATTTTATCAGCCACTTATTGGAGGTCTTTATGTAGAGGTTAGATGACCACTTACGGTGAGAATTCCTTTCTAGGTATAAATTGGACTGGATGCCTGTTGAGGCCCTTCCAACTCTAAATGTTTTGATGTAAGTACAGGTTAGTACTTGATTTATGAGAGCAGAAAACCTCGTCATAGTGTAAAGAAAACTAGGTTGCCAAGGTTAGAGACCTGGGAAGACAGCCAGTTAGAGATGAGGTGCCTTCAGAGGAAATACTCTAAAAAAGTAGTTCTTAAACTTTTAGGGACCTCCTTACACTCCTAAAAATTATTGAAGACTCCAAAAGCTTTTGTTTATGTGGGTTATATCTATCTCTATTTACTGCATTAGAAATGAGAACTGATAAATTATTAAGATATTCATTAATTATTTTAAAACAATAATAAACCTATTACATGTTAACATAAAGAGCGTATTTTTTATGGAAAATAATTATATTTTCAAAAACAAGTGAGAAAAGTGGCACTGTTTTACATATTATTACAAACCTCTATGATATATTACTTAATAGAAGAAAAATAGATTTTCTTAGCTGTTTCTGTTGTTATATTTTGTTTAATGTTGGTTAATGTTCCCAAAGAAAATTTGGGCTTACACAGATATGTAGTTGGAAAAGGGAAGAGTATTTTAATGAGCAAATAATGTCTTAGTGTTATGAAAATGATTTTGACTTTAAAGACCCTCATGAAAAGGTCTTAGGAATGACAAAGGGTACATAAACCGTACGCTGAAAACCATTGCTCTGGAATTATCTGGCACAATATGAGGTGAACCATCTGAGAATTGAGAATTGTACTTTGAATTCTAAGATAGAGAATTGAGGAGTAGTTTTTAAGTCAATGCTCCCTAAGATGAGAGGTGTCTAAGAAGGACCATTGCAGATTTCTAAGTACTAGCCACATGACCAATTGTTAGCATATCATAGAGGGTTTTCTGTTCAGGTATAGATTGGACTAGATGCATCTGTAGAGTACCTTATTTCTCTGAGGTCCTACAATTCTTAGATCAGGATGGAGAATTCTTTTTTTTTCATTTGTGACAGCTTATATTTCTTTGGAAATCTTGACAAGGAAACATTGATGAATGTTAGTTTGCTGCATGAGGAAAGCCTTTATCAATGCTACATATTTAGTCCGAGCTTAGGTTTCACCTTCAGAGAATGTCTAGTTTCTACTGAATCAAGATACCATTCACTGGGGCTAAAGCTCAGAGAAGATAAAATGCAAATCACCTGCTCTGACTTCTACAATGCTGCTCCTAACCCACTGAATGATTTCACTGGCATGAAGGAAGATATGTTCTCCCAGAAACAGATTATATTCCTTTTTACTTAGCAAATAAGTACTGAAAGTATCTCACAGTTTGATTTGTGCTCTCATTTATGTTGCCCAAATCATTGGTATCAATCTGTAGTTAAGATGCTGAGGGCAGCATAGTTATAGATGTGCTATTTTTATCATATACAGAAAAAAAAAGGAAGCAGTGTGCTGTAATAAACAGAATGCTCAGCTTGGAATCAGGACGACGTGAATTCAAATCCAGACACTAACACTTACTAGTTGTTTAACCTTGGGCATTGTCATTTAATTTCAGATAGTTTTCAGATAATTCCTTAAGATTTATACAAGGTGTCCCAAAGGTCTTAGTACAGTTTTAAGCTTTAATAGCTTGATAGTGTCCCCAAAGTCTTAGTATAGCTTAAAAAACTATGTTCCCAAAGTCTTGGTGCAAAAAGGTCACCAAGATTTTTGGGACATTTTGTATAAGACTTGTATGATAAGAACTAGATAGGTTGCAATCTGTATTGGTAAAGGAAGGTCTCTCACTTAGAGTTCTTGCCACTGACAAAAATCACAGATTCTTTGTACGTTTATGTCAAGAAGCTATAGCTTTGGGGATAAAATGAAGACTGGCTCTAGTTCTACCGTGAGTGGATTTGGAAGACATGGATTAAAATCTTGATGCTGTCATGTACTAACTGTGTCCCTTGTACATGTAATTTCCCATATCTGAGACCCCAAATCCTATGAAACCCTATAGCATTTCTTCTATATCCTACCTCCCTCCTCCCACAAAATTCAAGATTCCAATTGTATCTCCATAGGCATTATTCTCTTCTTCAGCCTAAACATTTTAAATTTCTTTGACTGATCTTCATGTAACATGGTTTTGAGTCAAGCAGACCATCTTGATTGCTTTCTTCTGAATAACAATGATAACTAATGTTTACATAGTGCTTTAAGGTTTGCAAAACATTTTTCATGTCAGTCAACAATTAACGAACATTTATTAAGCACTGTGCTAAGTGCCAAGGATATGAAAAAGAAGCAAAAGATGGTTCCTGCCCTCAAGGAGTTACAATCTAATGTATCATCTCATTTGATCCTTACAATAAGCCTGTGAGGTAGGTTCTATTATTATCCACATTTTACAGATAAGGAAACTGAGACTGAGAAAATTTAAATGACTTGACCAGTTTCACACAGGTAGTTAATAAATGTTTGAGGCAATATTGACTCCATTTTTACTGACTCTAAGTCCAGGATTCTCTCTACTTATACACTTTTGAACATTCTCCAGGACCATTTTAAATATCCCTTCCTAAAAGTGATTCTTAGAACCAGACGTAATGTAATTAGAGCAGGGCAGAAATATCTCCTTTTTTATTCTCTGCTCTGCACTTGCATTAATTGGTTCTTTTGACTGCCCCACCATGTTGGTGATTCATATTTAGCTTGAATTCCATTAAAATGCTTTTTCACATGACCAGCTTTCTAATCATATCCCCCCATCTTGTATTTGAACAATTTTTTTTAACCCAAGTAAAGGACTTTGTATTTATCTCTCTTCAATTTCATCTCCTTTACCTTCAATCTGCCAAATCTAGTCTGTCAGTCTTTTTGGATCCCAATTCTGTCACCATATGAATGCTCTTTTCCAGCTCCATGCCATATGCAAATTTAATAAGCAGGGCATCTATCCCTTGATCCAAGTCACTGACAAAAATGTTGAGCCAAAAAGGGCCAAGAATACATCTCTTTATCATTCCCCTATAGAATTCTCCCCAGATGGATGATGATTCATTATCATTTTTTGAGTCTGGTTAGTCAACCAGTCCTGGATTTAGCTAACATTATGATCATCCATTCTTCATATCTCCATTTCATCCACAAGGATATCTTGATAAACTATCAAATGTACTTTCATAGTTCAGTTATATTGTGTCAATGACACTCCCTTGATCTTCTAGTCTGGTCACTGCCCAAAAAATGAATTAGAATAGTCTAGCAGAAGTTCTTTTGAGGAACCCATGCTAACTCTTGATGATCACCCCCTCCCTTTCAAACCATTTCTTGCTTCATGTAGTCTCTCATCTCCAGGGCTTTGGGTACTTTTTCATATTGAACTAAAACCAGAATAGGTAGTCAGGATAGCTAGAGTTACAAAAGAAAAGTATCTTCAAGCTCTGCTTAAAGGTCATATGCTTAGGTGGAGGTTGAGAGATTGGAATTATTTTATCTAGGTCAGTTTATCTAATATTGTTTTTCTTAAAGAGAAAGGAAACAGGAACTTAATTATTTTGATTTTGAACCCAGCAAGCTATAGCAGAGATAGGGAAGCAGATGAAGCTGATGCCCATTGGTAAAGTGACCGGGAATAATAAATTATTCCCTTGAAGTTGATCTTACCATGTTTACTTTAAAACATCTTTTGTCAGTTTTCCTCATAAAAAAGTTTCAGAGCACCTTATAGTAATAAAGTAAATAAACTAAGGCATTACACTTGAACCTTCCCACATAGTTAGCTAGATAGACTGGTAATGGGACTGTGTCGCAACAGCATTCTGCTGAAGGAATATAGACTATATGAAGCCCCTCATTGATTTCTTTTTCAGCAAATAGAAAGCTTGGATGCACAGTGTTTTAGAGTATGTCTACATTCTGAGACTTGACTATAAAAATTCCATGGTTTGTCTCAATCTTTACTCTTTCTTGATTATTTCTGTAGCAAATTTCCTCAGCTTAAATGTGACTCCAAGACAGCTTAAAGATCACCAGCACAAATTCAACTTTGAATCTTAGGGTTCCATCCTGTGGTCTGCCTACGTCTACTCTGACAAAGTGAAACTTGAATTAGGACCTAGCTACTTGTCTTGTTGGGAATCTCCAGGACAGGATGGAATCCAAATCATATCTTCCTCTTCAATACTGGCTCTATAACCTTCACGGGTGTTATTTTGTCAAGCCTTTGATTATTTCTTTGCCTTTCACTGGAAACTTTTCCACTTCTTCTGTAATCATTTTTAATTGTGGAGACCAGAACCCAATGTAACTTTTTTTTAAAGCAGTTGGGGTTAAGTGACTTGCACAGGGTCATATAACTAATATAACTTTAATAAAGGTCTGACTGATGCCAAGTTTAATGGATTGCTTTGTACTCTATGTCACTTTTAACCAGCCCAGTTTCCCTCGTTTCTCTGCTCATTTGTTTTTGGTTGTTGTTTTTTGTGAACTATACCATATTGGCTAACTTATGGCAGGCTTTTAGCTCTTTTATCCATTTCATTAATTTTAAGAAGAAAAAGAGACCTACAATTTTCTTATCTCTATTCATATGGTGCAAAGCTTTAAGACCTCAAGAAAGTGGGTGGGATTAGATGCTATAAAATCTTAAATCTGGATCCTTCAGGTAAAGTCAACTGAAAGTTGATCCTTGAAAGAAGGAAACATGCTTTTATTAAGTGCCTACTATGTGTCAGGTACTGTGCTAAGTGCTTTACAGATATTGTTTCATTGGAGGGGGATTAACATAGATATCTCTTCATTTGGTAGTTCTCTGATTTTTACACCATGTCCCTGGAAGCTCTTCACTGGGAAAACCTCATCATTCAAGAGCCAATAAACCTTGGTACTCACATCTAATCATTACCCTCTGCCACTCTGATTGGTGCAGCCATGAATTCCAAAACTTCCATTTAAAGAGGGGTCTTTGTATACCAGGAGTGGGGAGCTTGTGGTCTCAAGGCCACATGTAGCCTTGGGTGTGGCCTTTTGAATGAGTCCAAGTTTTACAGAGCAAATCCTTTTATTAAGGGGATTTGTTCTGTGGAGTTTGGATTCAGTCAAAGGGCCGCACTTGAGGACCTAGAAGGCCACATATGGCCCCTGGATAGACATTTTTTTCATTTTCTACCTAGCTGCACTAGTTGAGACTTTTCTGACCTCTTTACCATACCCCTGTGTCAGGTTCCTTCTGCACCCTCTACAAGCTCCTTGAGGGCAGGAATTTTTTTTTTTCCATATTTGTATCCCTAGTGCTTAGCATAGTGTCTGGAACATAGTAGATGCTTAACGAATGTTTATTGACTGGCTGATCCTCCCAATAACCCTAGAGGGTAGATGCTATCTATTCTGACTTCCATTTTATACCTGAGGAAACCTCCGAGGCCAACAGAAGTTAAGTGTCTTGCCCAGGATCACACTGCTAGTAAGTGTCTGATCCTGGATTTGATCTCAGGTCTTCCTGACTCCAGGCCCAGTACTCCATTCACTGCACCACCTAGCTGCCTCTAGCAAATGTGATGCTAAATACTGCTTTTTATTTCTTCATTAAAACTTACTTCTTACATAACAAATGTCTGTCTGCTGAAATTCTGGAGGGGAGAAAGGACCGAATGCCCAAAGCCAATCACTGTTCCCCTCCCACTTCCCAGAGATGCTAATTAATATATGTTAAATCTATGGCCTTATGATTATATATATGTGTATCTATATTTATAGCTCTAGCTATATCTATCTATATAGATATATCTATCTATATTTATGTCTATATATTATTATACATATATATATCTGTATTTATAGCTCTAGCTATATTTATATCTGTATCTATCTATGTATATACACACGTATGCATACATGTATGTGTGTACATAAATATATACCTTAACACAAATTATACAGACATAACAAACAGGTGTCCCCAAAATCTTAGTGATTTGTTATGCTTTAATAGCTTGAAACTGCACTAAATTAGCTTTTGGGACACTGTATAGAGGCATTCTTTCTATGTCAGGGCTTCTTAACCTTTTTGACCTTATGTGCATTGGCAACGCAGTGAAGCCTACAGACGCCATCTCAGAATAATGTCTGTGGGCTACATTCATAATGGAAGGAAATGCTAAATATTAGTTAGTAATTAGTGAATGCGAAGGTGCACTTTTTTCTTATCCAAGTTCATGGACCCACCTTAAAATCTCTCTTATTATCACCCCCTTGGGAGAGGGTCTGCGGTTAAGAACCACTGTTCTGTATAGTATACAGCTTTGTACATTTAAAAGCATATATATATAATATGTATATGTACATATACACATATACACATGTTTATATGGTAACTAAAATTATACATATATAAAATATACATATGTGTAAAATGTGTTATCTCTCTTAAATCTCATAACAACATTGTGAAATAGGTACTATGGGTATTATGCCCATTATACAGATTAGGAAACCAAGCTTCAGTAAAGTTGATTGACCTGGTCAGTTAAGTGATCATGAAGTGTCAGAGCAGGATGTGAAGCCAGGTGTTCTGGACCCCAAGTCCAGCACACTGTCTACCACTTGGGGGTTGCATCTTCAATTCTTTTCCTCTGAATCTCTACAGGTAGTGGGGTTTTCTATGAATTCTTGTTGTTGTTGTTATTGCTGCTGCTGATTAAGGAGAAAGGAAAGGATAGGAAGCTAGAAAATACCTCTCTTTATACTTTGTGCTTGGTTGTAGTAGCAAAGGAGAATCAGGCAGTTGGGAATGCAATTTTATCTTAAGTACAAACAAGGAGTAGTCTGAGTTATGCCACACTTGAAGGGATTGCCTTAGAAAGGAAATTGTTAAAAAATGAATGTAAATCACAGTAACTCCAGGGACAGTTTAATAACTATCTAACATTTTATTGGGAGAGCAAGAGACATGGCAGCTTTTTCCTTATAGAATCTTTAAGATTTTTCCCAGAGGAGATATGCTATCAGAATCGCTAAGGTAATTCTTTAGGGCAAAGGGTATGGCTGGTAGTATTAGTAAATTCAAAATTAGTAAATTTTCTTATGCCCCAGGGTACTATTTTGCCAAAACCCATAGGGAAAACAGTGAAAAACAAAACCCAAACCTCTCAATTGATCCTTCCCTGTAATATCATCAAGACAGAACTAAATCTCACACATCATTAGCCATAGCCCATGACAAGTTTCAGAGTAGGATACTATCTAACCTCAGGAAGTAATCAATCCAAGATTATCCTAGAGAGAGAGAGGGTTAACCTTATAAAAGTAGAAGAGTAAGTGATTGTCTCAGCAATATGCTTTAAGTGAACCAAAGGTCTCACTTCCTAAAAAGAATCTTCTAGGCACCTGAATTTCTAAAACACAGTCATTAGACATTAATTCCTTCAGAATCTTCTTCCTGTGAGTTCCTTTTCAAAATGGAAATCCTGCTAGTAGGAGTAACATTTGTCCAATCTGTTGTTAATGAGCTATTAGATCCTCCTTCCGAAAACAGGTCTGTGCCAACTCAAATTTAAGGACCTAAGCAAAAATACAATCAGCTTTGGGACTGCAATTGATTCCGCTTCATTCTTCCTGAACATTTGGTTCCACAAGTATAGCCATGTGTGCATGACGTGGTCAAGTAGCCCAGATGCTCACAAAGTCCAGGCTTTTGGTTTATATTCTCCAATTTAATGGTAAGAGCTTACACAACTTATTTATCTTCTAATGCCAATCTCCATGGGACATATGTATATGTATGTATATATGTGTAAGGATTATCTAGATTTTATATATATATATATTACATATAATATAGACTATATGTGTATATATATGTGCATATATACATACACATATATACATATTATACATACTTATGTGTATGTGTCTCCCTGAGAGTAGGGACTATCTTTTACCTTTTATTATATCTCCAGCACTTAGGATAATGCCTGGCACATAGTAGGTGCTTTATAAATGTTTGTTGACTGACTGAATTAAGGTTGATATTTTTATATTGATATTTCCATGGGTCACTATAACCAACAATATTCATCACCTGAAAGACAATCTTCTATTGATAGATTTCTCTGTCCTTAACTAGGCTGGTCTTTGGACCACAACAATTAGTTTTTGTTGAATTATAGAAAATATGTAGGATCCTACTATGTTTATTCTTTAGTGATCTTTTAAAAATTGACTCAATGGGAGAAAATATTACCTTTCAGGTTCTTCTGAGACAAAAATATCCCTGATATAATTGCTATAGATAAGATGTGACTGTGAAGGTAACTTTACTTAATGATTTGCCAAGTATCAACATCAAACATGGTATAAAATTCAGAGACATAATCCTTTTCACTGAATTATGAATTAAAGGGCAATGGAAGGTATCCTCAGAAGGGTACAAAGTAAAGTTTCCCAACTGATGACAAAGTTGTCTAAATGCTCATCTTCCTCAATGAGATCAGCTAATTGTATTGAGCTCCAGAATACTAAGCTTCTTCAATGAATTTCATAGTATTTCAAAATAGATTGATCTAACCGTCCACATTGGAGCAACAGAATGGATGAAAAATTAATATCCCACTCTGTCTAGCTTCTACAAGTATAAGGAGTGAGATTCTACCTATGCAAATGACATATTATCTTTTGGGCTAAACCAAATAATTTCTTATGATCTCATTTGTGATACTGCTTCTTAGAGTAAGTGGTATCAACTTGAATTACTTCTTTCCCTCCTGGAAGGCATCAAGCAAATCTCCACTCTAATAAGTCCTATTTTCCTTTGCTATCTACACACCCCACAAAACTCACACTATTAACGAAGGAATAGATCTCGATTACTCCTTGATGAATATGACAACCTGCTGTGCCCATCCTTCTTTCTCTTTAGATCATGTAGATGGGGCATCCTATGGGTTTTCTCTAGGTCCAAGTGAGCCTTGCTATCTTTATCTTCTTGCATAAAAGTTTCATATCTCCAAATCCCCATCTGGTGCTATATCCTTGGTGGAAATACTATCTTCTCTCCAGTAGTAACCTAAAGTATGCATGTCTGCCTTTTAGTTTCTGTCTGTTATCTCTGACTTTTTTCTTTGATCCAGCCTAAGGGACATCATGGAGCTGTGTGAATCCTATTATGCAAAGATGAATATGTGAATTTAAGTTTAAACCAGAAGAAAGACCAGTGAGACAATGATGATCCGTGATAAGAAGAATTTACATTATGTCCAGAAAATCCATACCTTGTCCAGAATATTGTAGGGGGGAACCTTACCTTACCCCTTCTTCATATATCCCTAACTTATCTATACACATAAATATTTCCACTTCTGTGTCTTTGTTCACAATATTTTCTCCATTTGAAAGGTAAGAAATTTCTCTCCACTTATGTCAATGCTATCCTTCCATCACAATGTAAATTAGGTCTTATCTCTACTATGAAGCTTTCTTAAGTCATCATAACTCATAATGCTTTTTTGATTGAAGCCTCCTCTGTTAAAGTAATTATACAACTCATTTGACACGTTTAATATACTATAATGCAATATTACTTACATTCTGATATAAACACTGTTTCCAACTAGATGGCAAACCTTTTGAGATCAGGGACCATGTCTTATAATTTCTTGTATCCTAGCACCAAACATAATGCCTTGTCTGTAGCATTGATTTGTGGTATATTGTTTTTACTTTTTGTAGCATATTTATAAAATCTTTCTCATTAGGTTATTGTGTTATGCACCAAGAGTTGGCTGTTTGCATTGTCTTGTAGCAATAATATCCTTGTTTGACACTATCTGTGTGCCTTTGATAATGGTTAGTTGACTAATTTTATTACGTTAAAAACAGGTTTTGATAGAGCAATTAAAAACAGATATCTGTTCTTAACCAATGGATGATGTTCTTCATTTAAAAAACATAAAACTTTAAATAGTATTTGATAAATAATAAAATTACTTTCAGAGTACAATTTTTATAAGTATAATAAAATAGATTTCAGAGAAATCTGAGAAGTACATGAAGATATAAATAAGATGAGGTGAATGAGGCTTTGCCCCAGGTAACCAAATTTAGAGTCCTTTGGCAGTGCAGAATCAACAGAAATGAACAGTTATTTAGCAAGAACCATTAGTTAAAATAAGACGATACAAGACGGCCCACTGCGATGAACTATTCTCTTTACCTTCCCATGCTGGGCCCTCATCAGTACTCTTACCTCATATGGCAGTGTCCCAGTACTAACCCTTTACTTCCTCTTGAGGGCATATTTTGCTCCATTTACTTGATCTTTGTGGTTCTTGCCCTGGGCAAAAAGATTCTGAGATATGACATTAAAACCACTCAAGAAGTAGCATAGTATAAGGAAAATAGTGCTGGATCTGGACCCAGTTTGGGTTTCAACCCCAGCTTTACCAGCAGCTACCTATGAAACCTTAGACAAAGCCCACTTCAGTGGGCTTCCATTTCCTCAACTGTAGAAACAAGAGGTATGGATTAGATGATTACTATGGACCCTTATGCTATGGTCCCTAAAGCTGTGATAAGTCATTCAAAGAGATTAATAAAACTGGACCTTGATGGGAATTTTCAACTGAGTTATTTTTTTGTCTCTGATACTATCTAAACAAGTTTTCTCATATTTATTCAGATTGATAAATAACTTAAAGGCAGCCAGGGTTGTTGTGAGGATCAAATGAGATGATGTTTGTACAGCACTTAACGCAGTGTCTAGTCTAGCACATAGTAGGTGCTTAATAAGTGGTTCCTGCCTTCCTTGAAATAAGCTTCTTTCTTTCCTCCTTTCTTCCTTCTTTTCTTCCTCTCTCTCTTCTTTCTCCTTCCTTCCTTCCTTCCTTCCTTCATTCCTTCTTTCTCCCTATCTTACCAAGAATAGGAGTACAGTGGTCCCTCATAGGCCTCGTCCCACTACTGGTCTTCAAAGAAGATTTAACCAGCTCTGATGTGGACTTGGGCTGGTTTTCCTTTCCTTAGGGAGCCTGATGGCCCCCAGGTTTATAGAAAATCACCATATAAGTGCCAGACTGAGTGAAGATATAGGATTGGCTCAACACACTGCAGTTCAGAGCTCTTGAGCTCAAGTGATCCAGTAGTCCCCACCCCCACCCTCCACTAGAGCTGTGGCACCATGCTGCACAAAAATCAATTTCTGCATTCTGAGCTTTGAACATCCCTCTGCCCCAAATGTCAATACTCTGCTAATCATTACAGCTTTGCCTTGAAGCTAAGCTATTTAGCAATAACAGTGTGAGCTTCCTGGTCATTTGAAACATACTTGTTTCTTAAGTTGAGATTTTTTCATACCACAAAGGACACAAGAGTCCACTCTTATCAAAAAAAAAAAACTGAACTCACTGTAAAATGCAGCCATTTCTTTCCCAAGTTTCCTCCTCATTCTTTTGACTATTTCATCCTATCAAGAGATCTCTTGAGTAATAATCAGGATCAATTTCAAGTTTCTGAAGAACTGGATTGCCTACGACAGAGTTTTCCAAACTGTGGGGTGTGGGATTTTGAGAGAAATTCTTGGGGGATTGCAAAACAATGACACAAACTATTGTATAATTCCCACATCAATAGGTTCCCTTTTTTCAATGAAAACATAGGTCAAATGAGAGTCAACAGAAATGAGACTGACATGGGAAATTGACACCAGGTGGCAGTTAATGCAACTGAGAGATGCTCATTTGATTACGCATTTTGATATATTATTGGAAATGATGTTAGGGAAGATTTGTTATTCTGAAGACCTATTGATGGTAATACCACATCAAGAGAAAATTTTAATATAATTGACATATTTTTTAAATGAAAATGAAATTATGTGGGAAAACAATAAAATGTGGGAAAATTATATTGGATTCTGCACTGATAGAGCTCAGTCAATGTCAAGACAAAATGCCAGATCTACAAACTCTAGTGAAAAATGTGGCCATTTCTGCAATTTGGAGCTACTGTAGGCTTCCAACACAATCACTTGGATTGAAATTCATGAGTTAGTTTTTCAAGTTGTTAAAACAGTCATCAACTTATTTTTTAAAACCATGAATTAAGAGTAAGACTGCAAAATTGTATGATTACATGGAAGCAGAGTATAGGACAGTTTCTGCTTTGTGCCAAAACATATGGATTTTTTTTCATGACAAAGCATTTTAAAGAGTGACCTTGAAGAAATTGCCTTTTTTTCTTAGTGATAATAATAAAGATGAGAAAAATGAATTTCATACAAAACTTCCTTTTATTATATTTGACAGATATTTTTGAAAAATTGAGCACTCTGCTTGTTGGACATCTCATACTAGATTCTCTAGTCTTAAACTCAGCATGTACAAACCTTAACTCATTATCATTTACGTCTCTTCTTCCTGATCTCCTTTTACTCTTTACCACCATCCTTTCAGTTACCTAGGCTGGCAACTTAGGTATTGTCTTTGACTCCTCACTCTCCCTGCCCCTCTCCTCTTCTTCCAGCCAATCTGCTGCCAAGTTCTGTCAACTTCTTAACATCTCTCCCATAAGCCTCCTTCTCTCCTTTGATATCACCACCACCCTGGTACAACTCCTCATCATCTCATGCCTAAAATATCACAGTAACTTGATGGTTCTTCTCCTTGCCTCAATTCTTTCCATACACCAGTCCACCCTCCACTTAGCTACTAACGTGTAGTATTTTTAGGAGTATTATCTAGTGAATGCTTGCTGACCTGAATTGACTATAGGAGAACTATAGCAAAAACTCCATTAATTTTTCTATTTACATTCTATGTTATGATGAAATTATATATCAATCATAGATTCATCAAAAGATAAAGAATTAATGTGTATGAAAGGTCCTCAAATTTATCCTGTGACCCAGAAAGATAAAGTGACTATGTATTGAAAAGTTAGTGATCATAAAATGTATACAGTAAAATTTTATTTCATTTTTCTTAATGTTGAAAACATTTCCCTTGAAACTTAATTGCTTGACTAGTCCATAGAAACAATTATTTTATCTTAAAGACCTAGCTATTTCATATATTAATTGATAAGGAATTTATTTGCTATGGACAAATAAGATACATCCAACCTTACTCCCCAAGAACAAGTTAATAGACTTGTCTTGCAACAGAGTATATGAAATAAACTTTTGAATCTCAAAAATTTTATGTCTTAGCTATGGGACCTAAAGAAATCTCTGACTTATTAAACAATACAATATATATTTTACATCTGCAACAAAATCTTATCTGTGTAAGACTGGGCTTTCTGCTTTAGCTATTATGAAGATATAATGTCAATCTTCATTAGTGGTTGAAAAAGACTGAGTATTAATATCACTAGTGATAGCACATTTGAGAAATTTTGTGTTAAAAGCCAAGCACACTCATCACATTAATATTTTCATTTGGTAATTAAGTAAAACATAAATATTTAAAAGGATTTAATAGGTATTTTAAAAACACCTATGTATTTTAATGTTATTTTTATTTCATGTTAAAGATTTTTGTGTTAAAACTGACAGAAATTCTCATTTTCATTTGATTAAAATACATGCTAAGTAAATTATTTGTGTAGGTTTTTATATGAAAAGTGTGTGTGTGGGTCTGTGGGTGTGTCTGTGTGTGTAAGATGATTCTTTTTTGCAAAAAATAGAAATGGAGTGGTAAGGGTAGTCAGTACTTAGATTGGAAAATATAACTTTAGGATATATTTGGGTAAGTCCTAAATGCTCTTCTATAACAATAGGGTAAAACAATAGGATGATTTATTTATCAATTTCCTCTCCTCAGAAACTAATAGGCAAGTGGGCTCCCAGAAAACCCATATAGATCTTTCACGTCCAACAAATCTAAAATCATATACTTTGATACTTAAAACTTTATTGGCTATGTGATGGAGCCTTGGCATAGTGGAGTGAGGTAGGCCCAGCTACAAATCCTTCCTAGAACACTTACTTACTAGCTGTGTGACTCAGGCAAATCACATAACCTCTCTCAGTTTGTGTCCTCATGTATAAAAGGAAGATAATAATAACACCTACTTTCCAGGGTAATTGTGAGGATCAAGTTGACCTAATATCTCTAAAGGACTTTGTAAACCTAAAGTGCTACATAATTATTAACTATTATTATTATTACTACTATTTTAAATGACGCATTGAAAAAGGAACAAAGCCATTTTTCCTGTGAGGCAGCTAGGTGGTACAGTGGACGAAGTGCTGGGCCTGGAGCCAGGAAGACTCATCTTTAAGTTCAAATCTGTCCTCAGACACTTACTAGCTGTGTGACCCTGGGCAAGTCACTTAAACTTGTTTGTCTCAGTTTCCTCATCTGTCAAATGAGCTGGAGAAGGAAATGGAAACCACACCAGTATCTTTGTCAAGAAAGCTCCCAAAAAGGGGTCCCAAAGAGTAGGACATGACTGAGCAATAAGAAAAAAATTCCTATAGTTTTTAATAAAGTAATGCATTATTGATGATGCTAATTGATGATGATGGTGATTATGATAATGAAGATTACAGTGATGATGATAAAGAAGAAGATGACAATGAAGATGATATGACAATCATCTGAATAGTCAGACTTGTCAAAGTCTTCATGCTGCCACTAAGTAGCTATGAACAAGTTACAATCTTTCTGGCATTCAATTTTCTCATTTGGAAAGTATAGAGGTTGGACCAAATGATTGTCAAGGTCTCTTTCTTCCAGCTCTAAAATTCTATGATTTTTATAGATGATAAAATAGAGGAACAGAAAAGTGAGGTAATTTATCCAGCATCGCAGGAATAATTAGTGGCAGAGCCAGACTGAGAAATCAGATATTTTAAATTTTAAGCTCAATGATCCTTTCACTCAACTGCTCTGTTTTCTTAAATTCAAGCAGCAACTTAGAAATTATTTCACTCTCTTTTCTAAAGTTGAGGTGACTCCATCATGAATATAGAAAACACCTAAATTATCCTCAGAGGCTAAAGTATCTCCCTCACCAGAGCTGATAACTTAGTTACCAGCTGCTAAAGAAGTTGAATGGGAAGATGTGGAATTCCTTGCAGGAAATTGCTTCAGACAGCTCTGAATAAGTAAGGAAATTAAATAACTGACTTCAATGTTTCCTGCTTCCCCCTCCCCCTCCCCCCAATTAATTAACAACTTTGTGGTGAAGAAAACACTGAAAAATCATCTGATATTCAACACACATCACGTAATATCTGCCTATGGTAAAAATATGGTCCACGTGTCTGCTTTAAAGATTAAGAAAGAAAAGCAGTATGACTTGGGAAGCATCATGGGAACAGTGAGTGGTGAAGAATCTGCCCCTTGAGCTGGAGGACCTGTGTTTAATTACCGCCTCTGCTGACTCCGAGCATGCCACTTTAGTCTCCTTAGACCTCAGTTTCCTCACCTGTAAAACAAGGTAGTTAGATTAGACAACCTCAGATGGGTTCTTTTAGCTCTAGGTCTATGATTTTGTGATTTTTGAAAGATTTTCTCCTTTAGCAAAGTGGTTTTCATGAGCACTTTGGTTTTGTTTTATTTTTTTTTAATTAATTAATTAATTTTTTCCTTGGACACTTTGGTTTTTAAGGAGGGAACTATTTTTCGTAGGAATCCATTTTCTTGTCCTAAGTTTCGTAACTATGGTTGAGAACAAGTGATCAAAGTTTATTTCTTGTTGTTCAGTTGTTTCACTCATATCTGATTCTTCATGACTCCATGTGGGGTTGTCTTGGCAAAGATGCTGGAGTGGTTTGCCATTTCATTTTCTAGCTCATTTGATAGATGAGGAAACTGAGGCAAATGGGTAAGTGACTTGCCCAGGGTCACACAGCTAGCAAATGTCTGAGGTCAGATTCCAGCTCATGAAGTTGAGTCTTCCTGACTCTGGGCTTGTCCTTCTATACACTGTACCACCTAGTTACCTGATCATAGTTTATAGTGATGTTATTATTACTTGGACAGCAAGGTGGTGCAGTGGACACATTGCTGGGCCTGGCATTAGAAAGACATCTTGAAGAGGCAGCTAGATGGCGCAGTGGATGGAGCACTGGCCCTGGATTCAGAAGGACCTGAGTTCAGATCTGGCCTCAGACACTTAACACTTACTAGCTGTGTGACCCTGGGCAAGTCACTTAACCCCATTGCCTAGCCAAAAAAAAAAAAAGACATCTTGAATTCAAATCTGACCTTAGACACTTACTAGCTGTGTGACCCCAGGCAAGTCACTTAACCCTGTTTGCCTTCATTTCCTCATCTGTAAAATGAGCTGCAGAACGAAGTAGCAAAGCACTTCAACATCTTTGTCAAGAAACCCCAAATAGGATCATGGAGAGTCAGGCATGCCTGAAACGACTGAACAACAATTATTACTGAAGCACTGCATGAAAGAGCCTATAATGAACTTAATTATGATAAATGAATGCTTGTAATGGCACACTCAAACCAACTATGGGCCAATAGATTACTTGAGAGACTGAGTACTGATTCTTTCTTTATGAAAAGAGTGGCATGGTAGAGAGAACATTGTGTTATATGGAGCAGGGAAGACCTTGGTGTGAGGTCAGCTCATTGATGCTTACTACCTGTGTGAACCTGAGAAAATAATAACCTTTGTGAATCTTGGTTTCCTCATCTTTAATATGGGAATAATAACAGCATCTTCATCACAAGGTGGTTGTGGTTGTAAAGCTGAAAAGATATAATGTATAGAAAGCCCTTGGCAAACCTTATGAGCCTATCTAAAAGTCAACTATTAGTATCTGAGTTGCTGATTTTGGTGGCAAATAATTGAATTTCTGTCACTTATGAAATCCTATTGATTCTATCTCCACAATATTTCTTTTATGTGTCTCCTCTCCATTGTTATGGTCATTGCCTTAATTTTGGCCTTCACTACCACTCCATTTGGGGGAATCACTGGAATAATTTCCTAAACAATCTACATCCATAGCTCCTGTTGCTTACCCTATAAACTATCTGTCATGCTACTACCAGATTAATCATAGTTATGTGCAGGTCAGATTTGGAAATTTCTCTTCTCATTTCTCAAGCAGGAACTCTATTGCCTACTAAATAAAATCCAAACTTCTTAGCATGTTAGGCTTAAGAGCTAAAAGACAGTTTAAAAACCTATTCATCTGACCTCATAATTTCATAAATGAAAACCAAAGAATGACTTGCTCAAGGCCACATAGGTAGTGTCTGCGGTCAGATTTGAACTCAGGTCTTGCTTACTCTAGGCCCAGCGTTCTGTCTACTGAGCCATCTAGCTACACCTAAGCATTTATTAAGTGCCTACTATGCACAGTTTTGTTCCATGTATGAAAATAAGTAATATATGATTTCGATCTCCCTTCCTTTCCTTCTCCTCCCTCTCTTTCCCCCTTTCCCTTGCAATCTGCTAGAAATTCTCTGAATTATAGCTGTAGGTTCTGTCCTAGGCCTTCTTCTCTTTCTATGCTCTCTCTGGGTAACTTCTTCAGCTCCCATGGATTTAACTATCATCTCTATATAGGTGACTCACCCATCTAGATATTCAATTTCTTCCAGTCTCTCCCATGAACTTCGGTCACACATCGTCAATTGCCTATTGGTTGTTTCAATCTGAATATCACATAGAGTTCTCAAATTCACTATGTCAAAAATGATTATTATCTTTTCCACAAATTCTCCCTTTTCTCCCATTTGCCTATTACTGTTGTGTAATTTGTCCTCCTACTCACCCAAACTTGCAACCTCACGGTCATCCTTGACTCAGTTGCTAAATCTTGCTATTTTTAATTCCACAAAATCTTTTACATCTGGATCCTTCTTTCTACTCATGCAACTTCCTCTTAGTGCAAGCCCTCATCACCTGTCGTTTAGATTATTGCAACATCTTTTCATGGGTCTTCCTGCCTCAAGTCTTTCACCATTCTAGCCAATCCTTCACACTGCTACTAAAGTGAATTTCCTTAAACACAGATCTGGCCATATAATTTCCCTACTCAATGAAGTCCAATGACTTCCCATTGCCTCTAGGATCAAATATTAACTCCTATGTTTAATTTAGACTCTACTGGATCTTCTCCAACACAAAGACGGACACCTTTGGTTAGTACCTTTATCCTGGTTTTATAACTTACCTGATGTTAATGATCTGAGAGATATCAAACAAGGTTATCTTTGTTATTCTATCTTTCAGAAATTTTGAATTATTTTGTTGTACAGATAGGAGATACCACTCGGTAGAGTTTGGCCTCCCAGGGATAGGTTACCTGCGGCCTGGAGGCCACAGGTGGCCCTCTAGGTCCTTAAGTGCGGCCCTTTGACCGAATCCAAACTTCACAGAACAAATCCTTTTATTAAGGTAGACATATATTGATGTATAAGATCTATATGTTGTTTATCTAACTCTATGTCATAAATGAGATATTAGGAATTCTTCATCCACTTGGCTTTTCCTTTGTGAAGGGCTTCAGGGGTGGGGACCCTGGGGCTTGGAAGCCACATGTGTCCCTCTAGGTCCTTAAGTGAGGTCCTTTGACCGAGCAATGCTCTTTCGCTACGCTGTACCAAGTTCTCCCTTTCACTACACTGTACCAAAGAAATGGCAAACCACTCCAGTATCTTTGCCAAGAAAACCCATGGACAGAATTGTCCACAGGGTCATAGAATTGGACATGAATGAATGAATGAACAACAATGAATGAATTTCTGATAGGAGAAGAGGTGAGGTTTTGTAGAGAAGACATTAGAACTACGTCCTGAAGGATAATTGGGTTTCAACCAGTAAAGTTCAGTGAAAGAACATTCCAGGTCTAAGGAATGATACAAATAAAAGAATAGACATATCTGGGGGGGGAGGAGAGAGAGAGAGAGAGAGAGAGAGAGAGAGAGAGAGAGAGAGAGAGAGAGTCTAATCTCTTTACAGCACAGATTTAGTGTGAGAGAAAGCTACAAACTTAGTTTAAAGTCAGATTAAGAGAGAACTTGGTACAGTGTAGTGTAAGGGAGAACTTGGTGCAGCATAGTGCAGAAGCATTGTGTTTGAAATCAGAAAACCTGGATTTGGCTTCTAACCCACACAATCAATTAACTAATCTCCTTAATAAAAGGATTTGTTCTGTCAAGTTTGGTTTCAGTCAAAGGACCTCACTTAAGCACCTAGAGGGACACATGTGGCTTTGAGGCTTCAGTTTCCCCACTCCTGGAACCCTTCACAAAGGAAAATCCAAGTGGATGAAGAATTCCTAATATCTCATGTATGACATAGAGTTAGATAAACAACATATACATCTTATACATCAATATATGTCTATCTTAGCTAGACAATGGAAATGGACCATGAATTGAGATTGGAATTAAACGGGAGGAGGAGAATAGGCTGAGTTGGTTCCAGGAAATTACAAAGCTCTTTTAATCCCCAAACTTCAATTTAAAAAAGGGACCACCTTTAAAATATGTATATAGACAGAGAGATATATGAATATAAATATATCAGTACTTTACTAGTGTTACTGTATGATGGTGTGTCACAAAACATTAGTGTCCAAATAATTAAAAATGAGTATAACTCAAATGCAACGGAGAGGAACATGGTGGGTGCCAGCCAGCTACAACAATTAACAAATAAGGAGCTAGGAATGAGAACTAGAGGAAAGGTGCACATTAAGGTGTGATCACAAAGAAGACAGGCTGATGGTGTGGTAAGAATATGGTAAGGAATAGGCCCACCCTGATGCTTCGCCAGTATTCACTCAATGTGAGGAGAGAGGAAAGAAAGCCTCCAGCATATTGGGTGGACCCTCCAGCTGATCTTTTGATAGCACACAGACAAAGATTGGTATGGATAGGGGCAGCTAGGTGGCACAGTGGATACAGCACTGGCCCTAAAGTCAGGAGGACCTGAATTCAAATCCGGCCTCAGACCAAACACCTGACACTTACTAGCTGTGCAACCCTGGGCAAGTCACTTAACCCCAATTGCCTAAAAACAGCAAAACAAAAAAGATTGGTATGAATGGCTTTTGATTTGTGGAATACCCAAATTGATGAAATCATAGATCCAAGTATTTCTCCAATCAATTTGTTTTTTAGCCTGTTTTTTTTTTTTAACAAATAATGCTTCAATAAATATTTTTGTACATTTGAGTCTTTTCTTTCTACCAATAATTTCCTTGGGGGCATAAACCAAATAGCAAGATCTCTGTGTCAAAGAGTACAAACAATTTAGTTGTTTTCTTTTATAATCCCAAACAAGTAGCCTTCTTTTTTGTATTCCCTCTAATTTGAATTTTTCCACCTTTTCTAGTTTGATGGATGTCGGGTAATAACACTGTGGTGTTTTAGTTTACTTTTCTCTGATTATTAATGATCCCAATAAGGCAGAGACTATTTAATTTTTATCACCTGACACAGGTCTTGGTACATAGTGGCATTAAATAAATGCTTGTCGATAGCTTGCTTTTAAACAGTTTTTCAGGTGGTTGTTAATACTTTGCATTTTTCTTTTGAAAATTTTTTGTTTATATCCTTTAATGACTTATCTATTGGTGAATGGTTCTTAATCTAATAGGTTTATTTTGGGGCAGCTAGGTGGCACAGTGGATAGACCACTGACCCTAGATTCAGGAAGACCTGAGTTCAAATCTGACCTCAGACACATAACACTAAATAGCTGTGTGACTCTGGGCAAGTCACTTAACCCCCATTGCCCAACAAAGAAAAGAAAAAAAAAAGTTTAATAGGTTTATTTTTCTTCCCTATAGATTTTGGATTTTAGGCTATTATGGGAGATGTTTACTGAGAAGTTCCCTCTTCCAATATCTTTTTTTCTTATTATAACAGTAATGATTATGTTTGTGCAGAAATTTCCAATTTTATGTAATTGAAATTGTCTATTTTGTCTTTTATAATATTCTCTATGCCACAGGTAGTTACCAATTCTTTTCCCATTTCACGTGAAAAATATAACTTTCCATTCATTTCTGACTTTTTTACGCTGTGACTTTTTATCCTACTTGTGATCCTCTATCCATTTGGAATTTGTTGTGTTATATGGTATAAGTAGGTCTAAATCCATTTTCCTATCAGAGTGGTCCTCAATTTTCCCAGCTGTTATTGTGTAACAAAGTGATTCTTCTCTCATGTTTTGGGGTTTTTTTAAGTTATTGTATTTAGTTGAGGGATTTTTCTGCACAATCATGTGGCTTCTATTATTTCCACTAATTTTTTTTTTCTGGACTAGGACTGTGACATTATTTTGTCAGTATGCTAGCTATTAGTAGTAGTAGCAGAAAGATTTCTGGTTTTGGAGTCAGAGGACCTAGCTTTAAATCCTGACTCTGCCATTTACTGTCTATGTCACCTTGGTTAAATCCTTTAACTTCTTTGGGTCTCAATTTCCTTATCTGTAAGATCAGTAGATGGTAATAGAGGACCTTTAGTGCTCCTTCTAGTTTTAAATCCATGAAATAAATCATCATCATCACCATCATTTATATAGCTCTTTAAGGTTTACAAAGTGCTTTATAAATATTATCTCATTTGATCCTCACAACAACCAGAGGAAGTAACTGCTATTACTATTTCCATTTTACAAATATGGAAATGGAGGCATACATTATTATTATTTTACTTTATTATTATGAAATAATAACTGACATTTACATCATGCTTTAAATTTTGCAAAACACTTTACATACATTATCTCACGATCTTCACAAAACCCTCTGACGAATAGGTGCTGTTGGGATAGTTACATTTTATAGATTAAGAATTTGAGGCTCAGCAAGGTTCAGTGAATTATTAAGCAGCCATTTCTTAGTTAATGTTTGGCTCTGTTTTTTTAAAATTTTTTTTATTTTTTGAGTTGGGCAATGGGGGTTAAGTGACTTGCCCAGCGTCACGCAGCTAGTAAATGTTATGTGTCTGAGGCTGGATTTGAACTCAGGTCCTCCTGACTTCAGGGCATGTGCTCTATCCACTTCGCCACCTAACCGCCCCAAGATTTTCTTAATAGTGTTCATTTATCTACCTTGCCATATCTACTTTCCTTCATTAATAAGGCCAGGGCTAACTTTACAGTAATATTGTATAGTTGCACAGGCAGTAAAATGAGGACAAATCAGAGTTATCATCAACACACTTATAATACTTTGCCATCATGTTGCATTTCTGTCAATTTTGATGATTTCTCTGTTTTGCCACTGAGACTCAGGTAGCTTTGATTTTCATATATAATTTCTCTTAGATGGGAATTAGCATATAAATAAGCTATTTATTTGAGAGTGGATGGCCATTTATTTCATCATCATCATCATCACTAGAATTTTACAGAGAGCTTTAAGGTTTACAAAGCATTTTGCAAATATCTCATCTGATCCTGCACATTCCTGGGGGTAGGTGCTATTATTATCCCCATTTTACAGATGAGGAAACTGAGGCAACCGGATCACATGCCAGTAAGTGTCTAAGACTATATTCGGACTCATCTTCCTGACTCCAGGCCCGGTACTGTAACCACTGCACTATCTGACTGCCTCTTATTGCCTCATCTTACACCTAGTTTGATTTCTCTGTTCTTAATTAAAATCTATTTTTTACTTTCTTACATCCTTAAAATCACAGAATCATAGACTGAGAGATGGAAGGGATATTACAGATCATTTAGTCTGACTCATTAATTTTACAGATGAAGAAACTGAGACCTAGAGAAGTTATGTGACTTATGCAAGGTCATAAGGTGGTAGTGGTGGTATTCAGTTGTTTTTCAGTCATTTGGGGTTTTCTTGGCAAAGATACTGGCATGGTTTATCATTTCTTTCTCCAACTCATTTGACAGATGAGGAAACTGAGGCAGACAGGCCTAAGTGACTCACACAGGGTCACACAGCTATTAAGTGTCTGAGGTCAGATTTAAACTCAGAAAGATGAATTTTCCTGACTCCTGGCCTGGTGCTCTATGTACTGTACCACCTAGCTGTCTAAGGTGTGTGCGTATGCGTAGGGGTGTGCGTGTAGGATTTTGAACGCAAGTTCTCTCACTCCAAATCCAATATACTTTCCACTGTACCCTATGATCACTGCTATCCTCTTAGCACTGGCTGATAGACTTCCTCTCCCCTTCACTATATTTTAGGCAAACAAAATACATTTGGTTCCTCCATTCACCTTCGCTGCTTTTGCTGTTGGCTTCTGGATTCCTTCCAACTCCCTTGCTCCTGTCTTATTCTTAGTGACCTAAAACCAGATGCAGAGTATGACAGGCTGTCTCACCAGAATGAGCAAGTAACAGATGAACTGTCACCTCCCTGTTCCTGACACAGAGCTCCTTCATCGATGGCTAAAAATAGCTTTGACATTATTTCTTGAGAGATAACACCACCTCTTATCTAATTTGATATCTCTCATATACTATCTCTCCAGGGTCGTGTGTGTATGTGTATACTGCTTTCCAAGTTTTTTTCATTCACAAAATCTCTGTTTCAAGTCAATGCTGCCATTGCTGGTTTGCAATTTCTCAATGCAATTTATATTTTATTAGCAGGAATAGTTTCCCACCTTTGCTGGTGTTAGTAATGATAACTAATTTAGTGTCATGGGCAAGCTTTAGCATCAGCAGCATTTTGTTGATAACCCCCAATCCTACTTAGAGCTTATTAACTTGGGGGTTTCATCGGTACTAGTGAGACTTCATTTGATGATACTTTTTGCCTGAATTTGCCCCTCCCTTTTCTTTTAATTTATCATTCATATTTCCAACCATGAGATAGACATTGCTTTGTAAGCTGTAAAGGTACTATATGCATGTGAACTATTATTCTCACATATTTATTGTTGTTGAGTCAGTTTCAATCATGGCCCCATTTAGGGTTTTCTTGGCGAAGATACTGGAGTGGTTTGCCATTTCCTTCTCCAGTTCACTTTACAGATGAAGAACTGAGGCAACAGGGTAAAGTAATTTGCCCAGGGTCACACAGCTAGTGTCTGAGGCCAGATTTGAACTCAAGAAGATGAGTCTTCCTGACTCCAGGCCTGGCATTCTATCCACTATATCAACTAGCTGCCCTCAAAGTACTATATGCATGTGAATATTATTCTAACATATGCCTATTTGAATAATTTTCTGAGAAGTGAAGTCAATTCTTCCTATTAAA
>NW_020955033.1:24813052-24823052 GCF_900497805.2 Vombatus ursinus | reverse complement strand
CCCCAGTCACAGGGAACAGCCTGTGCAAAAGGAATAGAGCCAGGCGACGAGATGTTGAGCTCAGGGTAAAGCATGAAGGCCATTTGGGCTGGAACACTGTTGAGAGGGTAGGAATGTGAAATGAGCAAGTCAAAGTAGGCTAAAGTCAGGTGGTGAAGTCAAAGTGAGGGTCACTCCTGAAAGTTCTTTAAAGGGGAGTGACATGATTAGACTACAGCTTAAAGAAGATCATTTTAGCCGTGGTGCAGTAGATGGATTGAAAAGCAGACAACTTCAAGGTCAGGAATCTGATATGGAGGATGCTACAGCAGCCCAGGCAAGAAATGATGAGTTTCTGAGTTAGGGCAGCAGAATTACCTAAGATCACATGCCTTGTAAGTAGCAGAAAGGAGACCTGAACCAAACTCTTCCACTTTCATAAGTCCAGACAATCAACAAACCAGTAATTTGTAGATCACTGATTTCTGAGGTGTGCACACTCACACAGAACATTGAACAATTGACTGGCTCCAGCACAACCCTGTGTCTGCCTAGGGTGTTGAAACTTTGGAGGGCCCTGACAGAACTTGCACTTCAGTAGCTTTGGAACAACTGAATCTAACTCCCAGTTACCAAAAAGAATTAATTAAAATAGTCAGCTAGCAGATGTCACACTGTTTCTACATCCTCTCCCTGCGGCTAGAGTCCAGGCAACCTCTTTCTTGGCCAAGTACCAGCCTGCTCACTATTGAGACCCTTTCCCCTGTTCCCACCCCATCAGCCCCTTCATAACTCCCAGCTATCACCACAATACAGAGCTGGCAGTAGGAAGGCACAATGTTGCCAATATCTCTGAAAAGGCAGCCTAGCTTCAATTTCTCTCCCACTCTTAGGGGTCTGGTGAGTAGCTTATAGAAACAAATACAGGGGCAGCTACGTGGTGATAGAGCACCGGCCCTGAAGTCAGGAGAACCCGAGTTCAAATCCGGCCTCAGACCAAATACTTGACACTTATTAGCTGTGTGACCCTGAGCAAGTCACTTAACCCCAATTGCCTAAAAAAAAAAAAAAAGAAAAAAAAGAAAAAAAAATCAAACAAACAAACAAAAAGAAGCAGAAACCGTCCAGAATGGAAATAAATTGGGTAATGACTAAAGTAATTACGGTGCATGGATACAATGGAATATTATTACACCATAAAAAATGTTGACTATGAGGAATTCAGAGAACCATGAGAAGATTTGCGTGATATGATGTGGAGTGAAGTGAGGAGAACCAGGAAAAAAACATATACAGTGACTATGATAATGTAACTGTAAAAGAACAATGAAATGAAGATAAATGCTGAATAACTATAATGATCCATCTTGGCCCTGGCCTTCTTTCTTTCACTAGAGAAGAGCTGTATATGATGTCAGACGCTGGTAATGTGTCCATTGGCTTTGCTTAATCTCTTTTCCCCCTCTTCAGTAAAGGAGAAGGCTTACCAGGAGGAGGGAGCAGGAATGATGTTAAGAAATAGGAATTAATAAAACTTTAATATATTGATATTAGAAAAAGTAAAACAGCCCCAGAATTCTGATTTTCCTTAATTTGGCCCTTATACTGTGAATTTAGAGCTTGGTTCTTTCAAAGGCAGTAAAGCAAGAGGATTAAGTGATACTTCCTTGTGACAGAGCAGGTTATCTTTGAGAAATATGGATGACTTTCACTATTTGTCTGCATTTGTGTCTCCCCTGGGTAAAGCCTTATGTGTTGGCCTAAATTTTAAGCTACTTGGGGTCTTAGACACTGAATACATCAAAAACCTGTGTAGGAATGACTCTTCTGCTTCCAGGTTCATGACAGCTGCATCTTTGCTAATATCTTCTGAATCCTTTCATATTTTCCCAGGCTATTCCTGTGTGAAAAATTGAGAGACCCCTGCTGTTAGTGGTCATGAAATCCTGACACTATTTAAAAAAAATATTTAATTTTTAATTTATGGAATAAAACAAGTATTTCCATAGCATAGTAAAAAAATGATTGCACATGAAACTGCAAATCTACTATGCAAACTTGCTATTCCTTTCAAATATACGACAAAATTATCATGTAAATTTCTTTTTTTCCCTTTTTTTCTTCTTTCCCCCTTCCTGCCCTAGAGATGGCTACCATTAGACATAAACATATATATGTATATATATACATATACTATATATGTAAAATTATTCTATACTTCTATTTATCAGTTCTTTCTCTAGATGCAGATAGCATCTTTCTTCATATGTCCTTTATAATTAATTTGGGTGTTTATAATAGTCAAAGTAACTTATTTTTTCGTAGTTGTTTTTAAAACAATATTGCTGTTACTGTATATAATGTTCTCTTGGTTCTGTTCATTTCACTCTTCATTATTTCGTGCAAGTCTTTCCATGTTTTTCTAAAAATCATTGAACTCATCATTTCTTATAGCACAGTAGTATTTCATCCTGATCAAATACCATGACTTGTTCAGCCTTTCCCCAATTGATGGGCATCCCTGCAATTGCCAGTTCTTTGCTACCACAAAGAGAGCTGCTATAAACATTTTAGAACATATAGGTTCTTTTCCTCTTTCCCTAATCATCCTTGGAAATAAACCTAGTAGTGCTATTGCTGGGTCAAAGGGTATAGGTAGTTTAATAACTCTTTGGGCATAATTCCAGATTGCTCTCCAAAATGGTTGGATCAGTTCACAATTCCATCAACTTTTTGAAATCAGCTTCAGTGTAAAAATTTACTTTACAAAGAAAGCTTATGATTCTTTCTCCTGCTCATCCCAAGTTGAAATAATTGCTTCTTCCTCTGAAATCTCATAATTAGGTTGTACGGTCCTTAAGAGTTGGTCTTTTGATCTTCATATCTCATTTTAATGTCTAACATAGTGCCTTACATATGGGAGGTACTCAATAATTGTTTAATAAAACTATTGAATAAATGAAGCCATTCTTGTAGGCTCTAGATATTGCCAAACCTGCCTCTTTTCAGTGCTATTTTCTCCTAAAAAATTTAAAACAGATTTGAAAAGTAGAGTTATTAAAATATGTTGGTTTTATATTGTTTACATTTTATATTGGCAGTTTCCTTATGAAATATAGAAAGGCACATAATCATATTGGAATCTTGTCTCCAAATCACACTGCTGGTTGAGTTATTTCTTGGAAGGTGTCCTATAAACCAGTAGTGTCAAAGCAAAATAGAAACAGATCCCAGTCCTGTGGACCACATGTTGACTTAGAAAACCACAAATTAGCATTCTCTATGTTGTATTCTAATTTTGTTTATTTTGTTAAACACTTACAAGTTACATTTTAATCTGGTTTCTCTGTACTTGGAACATTGTGGGCTGCATAAGACACTTCTTCCATAAACCATCAGTCTTATTTATGGATAGTTATTCTAGTTAGCCTAGGTCAAAGATTTCCCTGGCAAGTGTCTTTTACTGAACTTTTCCTCTCCACCTTAGATTTTTGGGTCTGCTCTGTTTTGGGGCCAATCATTCAATTTTTGTAATTATTGTCTCAATCCTTACTTAGGAAGCTCACTTTAAATTTTTTTTTATTAATTTATTTTTATTTATCAACAATCGCTTCCATAAGCTTTTGAGTTTTAAATTTTTCTCCCTTTCCCTCATTACCTCCTTCCCCAAGATGGCTGTACATATACATTCCTATTAAACATATTTTCACATTAGTCATGTTGTAAGGAAGAATTGGAACCAATAGCAGGAACCACTAGAAAGAGGAAACAAAATAAAACAGAAGAAAAAAATAGCAAACAGCATGCTTTGGTCTGCATTCAAACTCCATAGTTCTTTCACTGGATGTGTATAGCATTATCCATCATGAGACCTTTGGAGATGTCTTAGATCCTTGCATTGCTTGAGAAGGGCTAAGTCTATCAATGTAAGTCCTTGCACAATGTGGCTGTTACTGTGTACAACGTTCTCCTGGTTCTGCTCACTTCACTCAGCATCTGTCCATACAAGTCTTTTCCAGGTTTTTCTGAAGTCCACCTGCTCATCATTTCTTATAGCACAATAGTATTCCATTACATTCATATACCACAACTTGTTCAGCCATTCCCCAATTAATGGGCATCCCCTCAATTTCAAATTCTTTGCCACCACACAAAGAGCTGCTATAAATATTTTTGTACATGTGGGTCCTTTTCCCATTTTTATGCTCTCTTTGGGATACAGCCCTAGAAGTGCTATTGCTGGGTCAAAGGGTATGCACATTTTGGACATAGTTCCAAATTGCTCTCCAAAATGGTTGGATCATTTCACAACTCCACCAACAAGCATTAGTGTTTCAATTTTCTTGCATCTTCTCCAACATTTATCATTTTCCTGTTTTGTTGGCCAATCTGATAGGTGTGATGTGGTACCTCAGAGTTGTTTTGATTTGGATTTCTCTAATCAATAGTGATTAAGAACATTTTTTCATATGACTACAAATGGCTTTAATTTCTTCATCTGAGAAATGCCTGTTCATATCCTTTGACCATTTATCAATTGGGGAATGACTTGTATCCTTATAAATTTGACTTAATTCTCTATATATTTCAGAAATGAGGCCCTTATCAGAGATACTGGTTGTAAAAATCCTTTCCCAATTTTCTACTTTCCTCCTAATCTTGATTGCATTGGCTTTGTTTGTACAAAAACTTTTCAATTGAATGTAATCTAAGTTATCCATTTTGCATTTCACAATATTTTCTGTCTCCTGTTGGGTTGTGAACTCTTCTGTTCTCCATAAATCTGACAGATAAACTATTCCTTGCTATCCCAGTTTGCTTATAGCATCAGCCTTTATGACTAAATCATGAACCCATTTTGACTTTATTTTGGTATATGGTGTGAGATTTTGGTCTATGCCTAGTTTCTGCCATACTCTTTTCCAGTTTTCCCAGCAGTTTTTGTCACAGAGTGAGTTCTTATCCCAGAAGCTGCAGTCTTTGGGTTTGTCAAATAATAGATTACTATAGTCATTGGCTACTGTGCCTTGCATACTTAACTTATTCCACTGATCCACCACTCTATTTCTTAGCCAGTACCAAGCAGTTTTGATGATTACTGCTTTATAATACAATTTAAGATCTGGGACAGCTAGGCCACCTTCCCCTGCATTTCTTTTCATTAGTTCCCTTGATATTATGAACCTTTTGTTATTCCAAATGAATCATCATTTTTTCTAGCTCTATAAAATAATTTTTGGTGGTTTGATTGGTATGGCACTGAATAAGTAAATTAGCTTATGTAGAATTGTCATTTTTTTTATTTGCTCGGCCTACCCATGAGCAACTGATATTTTTCCAGTTATTTAGATCTGACTTTATTTGTGTGAAAAGTGTTTTGTAATTGCGTTCATAGAGTTTCTGAGTTCATTTCAGTAGAGAGACTCCTAAATATTTTATAATGTCTACAGTAAGTTTAAATGGAATTTCTCTTTCTATCTCTTGCTGTTGGGCTTTGTTGGTAATATATAGAAATGCTGATGATTTATGTGGGTTTGTTTTATAGCCTACAACTTTGCTAAAGTTGTTTATTATTTCAAGTAGTTTTTTACTTGATTCTCTAGGATTCTCTAAGTATATCATCATATTATGTGACTCACTTTCTTAAATGCTAAGCTGAATGAAGTTACTTCCCTTTGAATAAATGCATGTCATTTTGAGGTTTTTGGGGAAGATATTTTTCTTTTGGTTCCCCTGATCCCTCCTTGAGCTCCTTGCATTTTCAAACTTTTAGATTCCATCATATTGTAAGCTCCTTGAAGGTAGAGACTGTCTTTTGCCTCCTTTTATATCCCTGGCACTTAGCACAGTGCCTGGTACATAGTAGGTGCTTAATAAATATTTATTGATTATTGATTGACTCTTCTAGATAGTATATATACGGCAAATTTAGTTAGTTGGGAGGCAGTTTGTACAGTGGAAAGAGTACTAATCTTAGAAGTGAGGAGACCTGGCTTCATTTGAATTCTGTCTCTACCACTTAATGTTTATGTGACCTTGGGCAAATCAGTTAAAGTTTCTGAGCCTCAGTTTCCTTATGTGTAAAATGAGGAGGCTTGGATTCAATAAACTTTCAAGACCCTTTTCTGGGTCTGATCCTTTAAACTTTTGTTTTTCTTCCTTTTCGCCTTTATAGGTGAAAAGGAGAAACTTTCTCTGAAGGACTAACGCTGACAGCAGCTGATAAATAAAACATGCTGTACACTCATTCAGCAGAGCTGTCTGCCAACAGAAGAATTTCACAGCTATTAAACACACATGCATGCACACGTAAGCACCCCAAAGCCCCGATATTCCTTGCAAATTTGCTTCTACTACTTTCTCGGACAGCTTCTTTAAGAGATTCCTTTCAGCAGCCAACCTCTCTCTGGCTCTCCCATGACACTTAGGGAGACTCTTATGGGAAGAGGGGCAATTTATTTTCTCTGAATGACCGCATTGCTAACTCTACAGGGCAATTATACAGAGCAAATGTATCTCCTTCTGCCACAGGAGGCAGGAGTTCCCTTACTCATCATTAATAATGAATGCTCTTCAGTAAGCGTTTACCATCATTTACCAACTAAAAGGGCACATTCTATAGGATCAGCCCGGGCGACTGAGAAATGGTGCGACCGGGGATTTTGAGCCAAGCCAGGAAAGCAGCTCGGGTTGCCTGACCCCCTGCTCCTTTGTTTGCAGGCAGCTCCAAAGCCAGCAGAAGATCTGACCCATTGGCTCCCTGCTCTGAAATGTATAGTCCAAAAAGAAGTAGCCTAGCCTTTTCTGTATGGAAATGCCATCACTTGCTTTCCTGGCAGCCGCATGATTGGAAATACTGTGAAATAAAAAGGAGAAGGAAGCAAATAAGAGCCGGGAAATGTCCAATTGATCTCCTGCTGTGACGGGGGAAGACGTGTCAGTAAAATCAAACTTCTCCGAGAGTGCCCCCCTTCTCTCCGCTCGATGATTTGAAACTCTTTGGCTGCCCGGCAAACTTCTGCTACTCTCTGCTGACTCCATTTTGCTCTGATGCTTTGGCCTGGAATGTGGACTTCAGAGGGACTGGGCCAGAGCCCTATTATGTGGTCATTATAACGTGCAAAATCCCTGCAAAGGTGCTGACGCTTTAATGACTCCTAATGATACAGTATGTTCAGTTGTCAAGCTTAGTTCTGCAGTCAAAGGCCTTTGGAAATCAAAGGGATCTGGTGTCTTGGCCTTACCACACACAGGGAGTGTAATTGGAAGTGAGTGGAAAATAGGATACCCATAATATGCCACCTTTGTGCAACGTGTTCATACTCAAGGCACCTTTGAACGTTGGCTAATTGATTTTCAACACCCTGGCAGAGTAGGTGAATAGACTCCCTGGTTCACAGATGGTGGACTGTAGGCAAAGAAGTTGCAAAATCCAAAGCCAGACTATAAAGACGGTGCTTTTGACATATTCTTTCTGGAACATATTATAATAGGTAAATAAAAATCATTAGTAATAATCAGAATCTAGAACACTAGGTAGCATAGTGGTAGCATAGACAGAATGTTGGACATGGAGACCTGCCTCAGACACTTACTAGCTATGCGACCTCGGGCAAGTCACTTAACCTCTGTCTACCTTAGTTTCCCCAACTGTAAAATGGGGATAATAGTATCACCCACTTCCCAGGGTTGTTGTGAGGATCGAGTGAGATAACGTATATAAAGAATGTTGCAAACCTTAAAGTGCTATATAAATTTATTATTATTTTTATCTTTTACTATATCTGAGCTGAGTTTGAAGAGTTCCTAGTTCTTAAAGACAAGTAGTTTTGTATTCTTTTTCTGCAAACTTCCACAACAAATTGAACAAATATTATCATCTGTCACATGCAAGGCATCCTACTAAGTGCTGTGGAGATAAAAATGAATAAGATACAGTCTTTGTACTCAAGGAAATTACACTCTAGTGAAAGATATGAGACAGGAATACAGTATAGGACAAACAGAGTGTAGTGAGTGCCTAAGGAGTGTTGCAAATAATGTGCGATTAGGGATCTGAAAAAGGAGGGATCACTTCTGTCAGTGGGGATGAGAGAAAGTTTTATGGAAGAGGCCGCACCTGAAATGGGCCTTGAAGAATTTGACTAAGTGGTTGAGCTTTGGGAGGGGGTTGGGCAGTGAGAATTCTAGGGGGAATGGGGAGTTCGGGTAAAGGCATTGAGTTAGGAAATGGCAAGACAAATTCAGGGTACAGTCATGAGTCTGGTTTGACTGGATGATATGGAATAGAGAGGTGAGTGCTATGGTTAAGGTTTGAAAGATGAGTTGGAGGTAGGTTATGGATGGCATTGAATGACAGATTAGAGTTTCGGATTTATTCTGTAGGATTAGGGGAGCTAGTGAAGGTTTTTAAGCAGAGTAGCAACATGATCAGAGCTGACCATTAAGATGACCCTAGTAGCAATGTGCAGAATGGCCTGGAGTAAGGGAAAGATTGTAGGTCAGTTAGAAAGCTACTGTAGTAGTCTAGGGGGAGATAATGTGGGCCTGAATTGGCTTGCATGGTGCTTTGTCTTTTTTTTTTTTATGAAGTATCAGTTCAAACTGGGTTACCCAGCAAATATTACATATTAGCAAGCATTATTTTCCCCTATTTTACAGATTGGGAAAGTGAGGCACAAAGTTCTTCAGGTATGTACAATGGCAAACTTCTCTGCAAATCCCCACCTCTTATTTAAGGCTAATTCCATTGGGTAATGCTGGTACTTTGTGCCAAGATTAGAATTCTTAACCCTTATTTCTTTGAAATTTTAGGATAAGTCCAAGAAAAATTTCTGAAGAAGACAAATTTGCTTCCCCCCCACATTTGACCTTCTCTTTTGACAAACTTCTCCTGCCTCTCTCTCAGTTGCCTCTCAGCTGCCTAGTTATATCCCATTAAAACTTGCTTTAAGAAAAGGAACTGATAAACTTAACAGTTTATCACTGATAAGGATAAAGAACTGATAAACGTATCAGTTGATCACAGACTAAACTTATCAGTGCGTCACTGATAGGTGCTTTAACTGGGGACAAAGGAATATGGAATTGTTGAATTGAATTAGAATTCAAGATCACCTGACAGGCTAAGAACACTAGGTCAAATTTTTAAAAAGACATAAATGAAAAGTGGTAGTTATCTTCAAGTATTTGAAGTCTTTTCACCAATAAGAGGTGATGAATCTTTTTTCCCTAATTCAGAAAGCAGAGAGTTTGCAAAGAGGCAAGATGCTTATTAGCTGTGTGACCCTGAACACATTTTTTAATCTCTGTCTACCTCAATTTGCTCATCTGCAAAATGGACCTAATAGTAAAACCTGCCTCCCAGGCTTGTTGTGAAGATCAAATGTGATCATATTTTAAAATGTTTTGCAAACCTTAAAGAGCTATATAAATGCTAGTTATTATTATTATTAATGTTATTAGCTGTAAGTTTAGGCTTGAGGGATGGGGTGGGGTAGGGGGATGGTGGGGATCCTTCCTAACATTTAGAGTTAGCACAGTAGGTTATGTCCTCACTACAGATCTTTAAGCAAAAGCTAGAATATAACATGTTAAGTATATTGTAGAGAGGAAGGAAGAAGGAAATGAGCATTTAAAAAAAATTTTTTTTTAGTCAGTTAGGATTAAGTGACTTGCCCAGGGTCACACAGCTAGTAAGTGTCAAGTGTTTTGGTCTGAGGCCAGATTTGAACTCAGGTCCTACTGACTTCAGGGTTGGTGTTCTATTCACTGCACCACCTAGCTACCCCTGAAACAAGCATTTGTTAGCAGCCTACTATGTGCCAGGCATTGTACTGACTAAACGCTTTACAAATACTGCTTTATTTGAGCCTCACAACAACCCTGGGAGGTAGATATTATTGTTATTTCTATTTTACAGTTGAGGAAACTAAGTCAGACAGGTTAAATGACTTGCTCAGGATCACACAGCTTGTAACTACTACATAAATGCTCACTATTATTATGATTGGCTTACTAC
>NW_020955033.1:24806966-24812652 GCF_900497805.2 Vombatus ursinus | reverse complement strand
TTCTTTCTTTCTTTCTTTCTTTCTTTCTTTCTTTCTTTCTTTCTTTCGTCCTCAGAGTGAATGTAAATAGTAACTGTTTCTCTTCTGACCAGCAACCCTGAGGGTCTTGCCCTCCCAGACTGATTTTTTTTTTTTTTAAATTAAAGGGGCCATCCCTTGACTCACTTCCTAAAGAGGCCTATTCACTGAATGGGCATTGCCTCACCCAAAGTGAGAACCTGAAAAGACCTTAGCTTAAAAGGGCCAAGGTCTCCCACTGCATCCTGGGCTATCTCCAGTCGTTGTGATCTATATCTGGCCACTGGACCCAGATGGCTCTGGAGGAGAAAGTGGGACTGATGACTTTGCACAGCCCTCCATCACTCAAATCAAAGTCAATTGCAAGTCATGTCATCTTCTCCCTGATGTCATGGTCCTCTTCCAGGAGGAAGGACAAACTACACACCATTCACTAAATGCTTTCTGTGTACAGAGTAGCAGCTAGGTGGTGCAGTGAATAGAGTGCTGGACCTGGAGTCTTCCTGACTCATCTTGCTGAGTTCAAATCTGTCCTCAGACACGTACTAGCTGTGTGACCCTAGGCAACTCACTTAACCCTGTTTGTCTCAGTTTCCTCATCTATAAAATAAACTAGAGAAGGAAATGGCAAACCATTCCAGTGTCTTTGCCAAGAAAACCCCAAATGGGGTCAGGAAGAGAGAGATATGAGTGATAACAGCAACACTGGTTACAGAACACTGTACAGGATCCCTGCTAGAGGGACGCAAAATTTAAATAAGGCCTTTCAGTTGCACTAGAATGGATTCTGTTTAACTACCATTGAGGGCCCTCACCATAGAACATTCCAGAGTAGATCTAGATCTTATGGATCTCAATATGGATTCTTTCAAGAAGACTGCAACCATCTCTTAGAATTCCTAATTTCCTTCAAAGAGCCACTTCAGGAAACCTTGATTTCCCACTATCAACCTGCAAAGTATACCAGATATATTTTACATTTAATTTTCCATGAACATGTTGTATCCCCCAGTAGAGTGAAAGCTTTTTGGAAGCAGGATTGTTTTATTTTTGTCTTTGTGCCTCACTTGCTTAGCACAGTGCTGGGCATGTAGGAGGTGCTTAACAAATTCTTGTTAAACTCAATGCTTATTGAATAATCAAATTAGAGATTGATGAGTCTTGCACGTGAAGTAAAAATTGGGTTAAGTACTATCCGTTGAATATAGGTCAGAGGTGCTAAGACTCTTTCCAATATCTACACATCAGTGTGATAAATCTAAACTCTCATGCAAATGAATAATTAACCCAAGGCCAATTGCACATCCAAAATCATTAATGAAAATTGATTTTCCTTCCGTGTTGGGCCGCCTTTCTCTGTGGCATCACAATATTGTTTTCAGAGTCAACCAGGATTCAGAGAATGTTTATTCATCTCCTCACAGTCCCTTCCTTTTCCTGAACAAGGGGATCCTAGTCCTTTTTCGTTTGGAAAGTTTTGGCTGGCTTGGCTTTTGAGTGGGGAAGAGGTGAAGACTGCATCACAATAATTCTATAAGACAGAGGATTCAACATAGAACATCAAATTAACACATAGTGAATAATGGGTCACTTAGAGAAGAGCCAGGAGGGAGTACAATAGAGATCAGTTCTTTGGGCCGAGGTATAATCCTTGCCAACTGACTTCATGGATTGTAATGGAGCAGGGTGGGAAATCGGCTTTGTTGGCAGCTGGTTAAATGCCTTTCCAGTAACATGGTGGAAATGGATTATGTATAAATACAGTCACGTGCAATGATAAAAGGAACTTGGACAGAAGGCACAAACCACCGGGACGCCAAGGGGCTTCCCAGTGGTTCCTGTGAATGCTATATTTCTGAAAGGAAAAAACTCCATGGCTCAAGCCCCCAACAAGGAGACGGCTATTTCAATTGTATTCCATTTTTAACCAGATGCCCTGGATGCCCCAGAAAGCAAATAAAGATCTATAGAGGCATCAAGATAATTGAAAAAAAAACACAACTGCTGTACATTAAACTTGCAGATCCCTATAAAGACTTACTGGAAGAGTCAGGGCTGGTTCCAGTGTAGAAAGGCATTCACTGGAGCTGAAACTAGACCTTTTTGTACCCAGGGTAAAGATCACAAATTGTGCCTAGAGCAAAAGACACAAAAGACACCATCAGTTGGACATTCTCTAACTGAGTGTGTGTGTGTGTGTGTGTGTGTGTGTGAAATGGAGATCCCAATATACCATTTTCAGATCTGCCCATAGGGGTAAAGTAATATAGAATAGAATGAGAGGAATTTAATCCACCATCTGCTGGTTTGGTATTCTAACTAATTACTTTTATTTACTAGGTGCTGAGTTCTGCAGTTTTTAATGCTGCTTGAAGATAGCAGAGGTTGTTGTTGGCCTCTAAATTTAGTGCGCTCTAAATTCAGGGCTCACAGACAAAGCCCTGTTCACACCATCTTGGTTCTGGTTCTGTCCTTTAGTGTGGGATGCTAGAGGGGGAGATGTGGGCTTTGGCATTTTGAGCACCAAGTTTGTCTCTAGCCCTGTTCCCTTTTCATCAACTAAGGAGGAAGTACAGCTATTGGTACAAATCTGTATTTGGTACAGGTTATACTCATAGCTCATGGAATGGGCAGAAGGACAAAAGAAGGTGGCCAAAGGGCATGCCCTTGCTCTCACCTAATATTTCTTTTTTTCTGCATTACAGACTCTGACGGAGGCTCTTTAGATAACTAGGTAGTACAGCAGATAGAACATTGGGCATGGAATCAGAAAGACTTGAGTTCAAGTTTAGTTATAGATAGTTATTAGCGGTGCGACCTTGGACAAGTCTTTTAACTTCTGTTTTCCTCAGTTTCCTCACCTGTAAAATGGAGATAATAATAGCACTCATCTCCCAGGGTTGCTGTTAGGATCAAATGAGATAATATTTGTAAAGTGCTTGGCATAGTGCCTGGCACATAGTAATCATTATATAAATGTTATGATGATGATGATAATGATGTTTTGGGTGCTGTTAAATATCTTTGCTGCATTAAATGAGAAACAAAGCCACCAAAAAGCTCTATCATTTCCTTTCCTTATATGTGTCCTGTGCATTTAACTCTTCTCTAAGAGGAAAAAAAATCTAGCAAATGAAAACCACATGCAAATGGCACCAGGCTCAGGAGGGCCTTCTTTTCATGAAACTTCTCTGGAACCTGGGCTCTCTGCTCCGTCTGCACCCAGTTTATAGCCAGGGTCTCAATGACTAAAAGAGAAAAGGATTCAGCAACCAACAAGTGGAAAGAGTGATTGCATAGACATCAGTTGTAACTGTGAAAACCTAAACAGGCAATTTTGAAGCACAATCATTACTTTGTAATGCTCCAATAAGGAAGGAGACAGTCCAGGTATTGATGAATATCAGGTGCAAAGGGCCAGCAGGAAGTAACATCAGAGCGGTGTGCTTGCTGCCTTAAAGGCTGACAAAAGCAATAGTGTGAATGAGATGGCAGGCAAAGGGGTTCCCAAAGGGTGGGGTGCAGATTGGTCTTTGAGGGTAGGGATTGTTCCTTTTTGTCTTTTTATCCCCAGCCCTTGACACAAAGCCTTCCACATATCAGGAACTTAATAAAAGCTTATTGAATTGAATTAAATCTATGCTTTTAATACCATGTCAGTTTCTCTCCACCCTCCATTAACATTATATTTTAAAACATGCTTGATGCTCTTTCCTTGTAATAAACCTGTAAAGTGGATACAAGTATTCACACTCCCAGTTTATAGCAGTTTTATATTATTACATCATGTATTAAGCCTTTATAAATTTGTGTTTATGTTCAGTTGTGTCCAACTCTTTGTAACTGCATTTCAGGTTTTCTTGGCAAAGATACTGGAATGGTTTGCTATTTACTTCTCCAGTTCATTTTATAGATGAGGATACTGAGGCAAACAGGGTTAAGGGACTTGCCCAGGGTCACATAGCTAATAAGTATCTGAGGCTCAATCTGAACTCACAAAGATGAGTTTTCCCGACTTCAAGCCTGGCATTCTATCCACTGAGCCACTTAGCTGTACCAGTGTGTTTATGAATCTTCTGTGTTTTGAGCATTTAATCTGTAAGAAAAAATACCCTGCTTATATTTAATTTACATTGTAGATAGAGTGCTTTTCTACTCTTCTTATTACAGACCTAGATTTGAACCAAACTTAGATTTTTCTTAAGTGATTTCCCCCATGAATGAAATTTTAAAAGGCAGAGACAATGAGAAACATGGTTGGTCCCTCTTTTCAGAAGAGCAGGTCCCCCAGCGCTGAAACTAATATTTGTATGGGCTCAGACGTAAGGAGATGGGACAAGTTTCTCTACCCCCCTGGGTCTATCATTACACAAAATAGTTACAACATTAATATGACATGTTTTTTTTGAGGGGGGAGGTACTAATACTTGGAAGATGTCAGGAAGGGCTTCATTTAGAAGATGGCCTTTTGGCTGAGTCTTAAAGGAACATAGGAATTCTACTAGGTAGAGGTGAAGAGGGAGTGAATTGGAGATGTGGAGGACAGCCAGTGCAAAAGTATGGAGACAAAGATGGAGTACTTTGTGTGAAGAACAATAAGAAAATGAATTGACTAAACATGTGTGTGTGTGTGTGTGCGTGTGTGTGTGCACATGCACGTGAGCATGAAAGGGGGTAATACATAATAAATGCATACATATAATAATACATGTTAAATACATATACATACAAATAAAAATACATAACACATAATAAAACTGGAAAGATAGGATATGACCAGGTTGTGAAAGGCTTTACATTTCAACCAGATGTATATATATTTTATTCTAAAGCTAATATGGAACCAATGAAGTTTACTGAGTAAGAAAGTGACATGGTGACCCATTTTTAAGGAAAATCACTTTGGCAAATATATGGAAGATGGATTGGAAAGGAGAGAGATTTAAATCAGGGGGACCAATATGGAAACTGTTTGAGTGGTTCAGGCAAAAGGAGACAAGGGCCTGACCTACTGTAGTGACTGTGTGAGTAGAGAGAAGAGCATGGTGTTGAGAGATGTTGCAGAGGTAAAGATGCCAAGATGTGGCGACTAATGGATATGCAGAATGAGTGGTAGTGAGGAGTTGGGGGGACACACAGGTAGAGAGTTGGGTAGACTGGGAGGATGGTGGTGCTCTTGCCAAAAACAGAGAAGTTTGGAGAAGAATTTGGTTTGAAGGTAATATTTGGTGTTGTGTTTGAGGAGCCTATAGGGGCGTGTAATTTGAAATGCTTAATACATGGTTAGTGATATGTAACTGAAGCTAGAGGAAGAGAGTAGGACTAGATGAATGAATTTTAAAAATGTATTAAGCACAGTGCTAAGTGCTATAGCTACAAATAAAAAGTGAGACAGCTCCTGCTCTCAAGGAACTCATATTTAAATAGACTAGAATAGAATAGAATAAAGTAGAATAGAGTAGAATAGAATAGAATACAGTAGAGTAGAATAGAATAGGGTAGAGTAGACTAGAATAGAGTAGAATAAAATAGAATAGGGTAGAGTAGAATAGAGTAGAGTAGAATAGAATAAAGTAAAGTAGAATAGAATAGAATAGAGTAGAGGAGAATAGAGTAGAATGGAGTAGAGTAGAATAGAATACAGTAGAGCAGAATAGAGTAGAATAGA
>NW_020955033.1:24801735-24806956 GCF_900497805.2 Vombatus ursinus | reverse complement strand
GAATAGGGTAGAGTAGAATAGAATAGAGTGGAGTAGAGTAGAATAGAGTAAAGTAGAATAGAAGAGAATAGAGTAGAGTAAAATTGAATAACATAGAATAGAATAGAAAACAACATATAGGAAATTTCAATTGCAAGTCACATGGAAAAGGCCCATTGCCCTTAAGATGTAAGTGGCAAGACAGATGGTAAAGTATCTTTTTCAGTCTTGTTTCCACTGATAAAATCATCTCTGGTTCTGATGTTTAACCATTTTGTAGCACCAACGATTTATTGTCAAGAACTTTCTTTTCTGGGTCTTCAGTAGCTGTGGCTGCTGAGGAGGCAGGTGCCAGGATACATTTCCACAGGGTTGTTTTCCAGGATAATAACTATAGGGATTAGGTAGGGCCAGTGTTCTTGGAGTCACTGATATCCCTGTTACTTAAGGTCCTAGATTTCTCCACTGGGGACTAAGGGGAGATGGTGGTCAATGTGGAGGTAGTGGTTTGATCTGCTTGGCAAATCCCGCCTCTAGTCTCACCTTCAAGGTGCTTTGCTACTTCAGCTAAGCTAGCTTGCCTGTCTCAGCACTGGCAATTGGTATTGGAAGTGAATGGGATGGTGGGCCCCTTTTCCACAGGGGCTAAGAATAATCTACATTGAAATGATATAACTGGCACAGAAGAAGGAGCACGAGGCCTGGAGTCAGGAAGACTTTGGTTCAAATTCTGCCTCAAACATTTACTAAGTGTGTGACCATGGCAAGTCATTTAACTTTTGTCTGCCTTAGTTTCCTCAATCATAAAATGGGGATAATAATAACATCTACATCCCAAGATTGTAGTGAGAATCAAAATAATATTCGTAAAACACTTAGTACAATGCCTGGCACATAATAGGTACTTAGTAAATACTTGCTCCTTCCCTCTCCCATTAAATCTATGAAGTCACTAAGAGAGTCCAGAGAGAGTTGAAAAGAGGACCCAGGATAGAGCCTGGAAGTATACCAACAATTAGGGGCCCTGATATAAATGATGATGCTGTTCAGTTGTTTTCAGTTCTGTCCAACTGCTTCTGACTTTCCAGATTAGCACAAGTATCTTTTTTTTTTTAAATAAACATTTATCTCTCCCTCTCCCTTCCCCAATGAACATTTTTAAAAGCTGCACAACAAACACGTGTAGTCCAGCAAAACAAATTCCTACATTGGTCATGTCCAAAAAAATGTATGTCTCATAGTGTATTTTAAGTCCATTACCAGGGGGCAGCTAGATGGCACAGTGGATAGAGCACCAGCCCTGGATTCAGGAGGACCTGAAATCCGGCCTCAGACATATAACACTTACTAGCTGCGTGATCCTGGGCAAGTCACTTAACCCCATTGCCTAGCCAAAAAACAAAAAACAAACAAGCAAAAAAAGTCCATTACCTCTCTGTCAAGAGGTGGATGGCATGATTCATCTTAATTTCTCTGACCTTGTTTATGATTGCATTAATCAGATCTCTAAAGTTTTTCAGAGTTATTTTTATCTAGAATGTTGTTGTCCTTACATCAAGTATTTTAATTTTGCCCACTTTACTTTGCATCACTTCACAGAGGTCTTCCTGGTTTCCTGTGAAACTATCCATTTTATCATTTCTTATGGCACTAAAATATTCCATTACATTTCTTAGCCACAATTTATTTGTTCAATCATTGTCCAATAAGTGAGTACCTCTTTAGTGTCTGGTTTTAAGCTACTAAGACAAGCATGGCTATAAATATTTTTGTACCCATGGGTCCTTTTCCTTTCTTTGATTTCTTTGGAGAATAATCCTAATGGGGCAATTGAATCAACGGATATGTACAGGTTAGTAACTTTTGGAGGCATAGTTCCAAATTGTTTTCTAGAATAACTGGACCAGTTCACAGCTCTCTACCAACAATATTTTAGTGTGATTCTTTTAATAGATAGGATTTTGATAAGCAGAGCTTAGGAGAGGGAAGCATTGGAACCAGCAGTGATTCAATCTTTACATACTTCCTTCACAAGGAATGTGCATTTGCTTGCATGCTTGCTTGGTGACAGAGAATAAGTACCAGAGCAGATAGAACACTAAGACTGTAGATCAGAGACTATAGCTCTGACCAAGTCTGACCTAGGTTCCAGTACAGGGCTGTTGCCTTGTTAATGCAATCCAGGCCAACGGGGCCCAGGAGTTCCTTGTGTACCCACTAGTATATTTCATCAGCTTCCATTTGTGAAATACGACCTCTCCCCTGATTGCCATTTTCATTTACTCCAAGATATCATTTGAGGCTCATGCACAAAAGGTAGGGAAGGTGTACATTATGACCTACTACCACCATTGGCCTTCGTGTTTATACTGTCAGATTGAGGAGTGAACCCACATACAGTGGAGGGCAAGGAGATGTGGATGCCAGGGTTTTCCATCTTTTGTTATTGTCCTTACTTGCCAGCACGTTTTCCAAACATAATCATTTTTATTATTTTTTAAAGAGGAGTTGAGATAATGGTTAGTCTCTCAGAGAGCAAAGGCTAAACTTACTGATAAACTTCGGCTGCTACCCCAGGAGAAATGCTGACCTTAACTGCCAAAAAAAGCATGGCCTCACTTCCTGCATGGGCCCTGCTAAATGCTTCACCAGGAACTTAGGAAACTTAGGAGGCTAGACAGAGTTCTGTGTGGGCCAAAGAGGGAGATAAATGAGCAATACAAACAATCCCTTGGCCAAATCTTTAAGGAAGAAAACAATAGAGGAGCTCTTTCTCCAGCTCCTCCCCATTCATCAGTTATATTTTAGCAGTGCTTCAGCAAGAAAGAAAGGGGATTTGTCCAACATCAAGACATCAAGACATCAAGACATCAAGACATGTGCCCAATACCCACTGCTCTTATCAGAGAAAATCACTTTTGGAGAGCCCAAGACAAAGCTTTAGAGTACATAGGAATCCATTTATTTCCTTTCCCACTGATGAATTTTTAGGGTGTGGTGCAAAAATCTCCCTCTGGAGTGCCAGTTGGCCAGAGGACCAGAATTCTAATTTGTTTCCTCGATTCCCCTTCTCTCTAGTGAATATTTATGGCCTCCTACAAGCATGGGATTGGGAGACTGAGTCCAGGAGTATTTCTATGTAGCACTTAGAGGTCTTAAGGGCAAAAATAACATCTGCATGGTTTCTCATGTCCTGAAAGTCTGAGGACAGATAAAGACCTAGAATTTGGATATCCAGTATCTGTAAATTCCAGAGTTGGAAATTTATCTTCTTTTAATTAGGACTCTCCACACAGAGTCTTTTGGTACACTAAGTGTTCTTTCTATCTCATTGGGTTGTTTGTAGTGGGCAGATATCTTTGCTAATCTTCATATGCTACAGAAATGAGGCAGTTAGGTGGCACAGTAGATAGAGTGCCAGACCTGGAGTTAGGAAGATTCATCTTTGTGAGTTCAGACATGATTGAAAGATTGGACAACAGCAACTTATTCCAGGCACTGGGCTCCATTTTGGGAATATACATATAGAGAAAATACAACCTACTAGATTCATTAAACTTATTTGAAACATCATCTCTATAATATTAGAAATTGAGAGAAAGGTTGGAGGCAGTCGTGTGCTGGAACCAGCTCATACCAGCTTGTAAGATCTGATTGTTGTATTTTCGGTGTGAGCATACCTCTAGAATTTTCAAAAACTACAAATCAGAGCTTGATTTATTATTTTGTTGGCTGTCTAGGCTTAAGAAAGTGATAATGTAGATTAATCCTAAAAGTGAGACATATTCATTTCCCCCTAGCCTCTCCCACACCACCCCAAGAAAGTCTTTTGTTAAACATTTACCAACATGTCCCTGGATTGGTAATCTTGAGAATTGCTTTAAATGGTTTGTGGATGTCAAGATTCTTCTGAGCCTCTCTTCAAGGAAAGGTACAAATCTTATTTTTCCACTGGAATTCATGGAATTATAAAGTTCGATCCAGGAGGGATGTTAGAGCTCATATAGTCTGACCTCTCATTTTACAAAAGAAGAAACTGAAACCCAGAAGGATTAATTATTTACTTAGGGTCACAAAGGAAATACAAGGCAAATTTTGTTGTTCATTCATTTCAGTTGTATCTGACTCAATTTTAGTTTTCTTGTCAGAGATACTGGAGTGCTTTGCCATTTCCTTCTCTAGCTCATTTTGCAGATTAGGAAACTGAGGCAAACAGGGTGAAGTGACTTGCCCAGGATCAGACCACTAATAAGTTTCTGAGGCAGAATTTGAACTCAGGTCTTCCTAATTTTAGTCCTTGCTCTCTATCCACTGCACCACTGAACTGCTCTGGCAGTACTGGGTATTAAGGCCGAGTCCTGGTGCTCCTTCATTTTTAGAAAGCATTTAAACTATTTTGAGTTCTATATTCTGGTCTTTGATAATATGAGACCTTCTTAATACGAGCTATTTCAGTAAATCTCTCTGTGAGTAGATGGTTATATACAGCACTAATAAAAGCATGACTTTAAATGAGGAACCAACAATTCTTCAAATACCCAAAATACCCTAGGGTGGTTATAGCCCTTTCCTAGAACTAACCCAATCAATGTAAAAACATCAATGGATACGATACTTCCACAAAACAGGCATACAAAAGCCCATTTCTTTTTCTTTTGGCTTCAGTTGAGGTCTGAGTGGATGGGCAGTGGGACAGGGCAGGGTGGAGTGGTAAAGAGAGCCTACTCTACTCTTCTGGCAGAGAGAACAGAAGTGATTCATGGCCCCAGAAGCTTTGTCAGACAGAGGAGACGAACTCACTTGAATTTCTCGGGCAACTTGAGGACACCTTTAGCATTTCAAAAATGCTTCTGGCCGAAAGCAGCCGTGTCTATTTGTAGATAGTGAAAGACTCCTTACAATTACTTCCCAAGAGACCAGACAATTTCTTCCAGCTCAAGAAATGGGTACTAGTTAGCACATGTCTCTACCAGTTGTTTTGGAAGGAACAAAAGGTGAGTAAGACATAGCATTAATTCACCAGGAAAATAATGACCAGAATGATTGTGGGAAGAGTTACTCATGCACAATAACACATATTCATTGCTATCCAGCCTGTCTAGCCCCTTATTGATGCACAGGTTGCTATTAATGAAGTTAGCGGGAATTATACATATGTATTAGGGAGAGAATAGGTCCCCAACGGTGTGTGGTATATGTTAGTGCCAAGGTCCTCCATAGGTAACTGACTCGAATTATCTGG
>NW_020955033.1:24781735-24799235 GCF_900497805.2 Vombatus ursinus | reverse complement strand
GTGGATGGAGCCTACAGAGTTCATGTTGAGTAAACAGTCTCAGCTGTGTTCTACCCCTGAACCTATTGCTAAAGTATAAACAGTACCCTGGGGAACTAGGTGGTAGAGTGGATAGTGTGCTGGGCCTGGAATTAGGAAGACTCCTCTTCATGAGTTCCAATCCAGCCTCAGATACTTATAGCTGTGTGACCCTGAGCAAGTCACTTAACACTGTTTGCCTCAGTTTCCTCATTTGTAAAATGAGCTGGAGAAAGAAATGGCAAACCACCCAAGTATCTTTGCCAAGAAAACCCCAAATGGGATCATGAAGAGTTGGACAGGACTGAACAACCCTGGCCATTACACTCCATTAATTATTCATTTAATACCTATGTAGTGGAATATATGTGTTATATTCCCAGCATTAGACATAATTATTATGATTTATGTCATGGCACTATATCAACAGCCTTCCTCAGATATGCTAATGTATGATTATGTTGATGAACAGGTCTTGTTGAGATCTGGCATAGATATTAAGCTGATGGTTTATTACTCTCTAGGTATATCCAAACACATCACACACTGGTGTTAACATAAATATTGTGACTTTATTGAGTTAAGAACAGAAGATATTGGATGGAGCCCACTAGTCACACAGATACAATTATACCCTTTTGGAGTTTCATTGCTTCAATTTTTCAGCCTGTCTCTAGTTTTCGTTAAGCTACATATCAGAAAAGGCTTCTGTTCTTTATCAGGTCAAAATTCAGTGGATTTATCTAAGGTTGTAGCTATGTGATAGATGCCAAAATATCTGGTTAGTTTACTTAGTTAGTAAGAGCCTTGTCTATATGATACCAAACAGCCAGTTCAACTTAATTGAGCAAAGCAGGCATTTAGTGAGTACCTATTCTGTGGCCAGCACCATGTTAAACACAGAGGGGAAAAAAAAAGCACTGTTCATTTAAAGAAGAAATAAGTGACTTCTTCCCTTGAGAAAACTAAAGCCTATGTAATGAAAAAGAGTGTACACTCAGGAAAGTTGTACTGTAACACAAAAGTCAATGGCAACATGGCCAACAAGATGGCCAAATAGAGGCTCTCTGTAAGTTTCTCCATCTCCAAAACCTTGGGGAAAAAAGGAATTACATACCAAATAGAGAATAATTACAGCTGATTCTCAAGATAAAAAGACAAAATGCCCTTACAAAGTAAAAATGTCAAGAATGAGAGAACTTAGAACTCTCATTACTCATCCCTACCCACAACTGACATCCTTGTTCTGGCTTACATACTTTTGACTTGAGGTCTGGGTATAAGGACTTTCCTCCCATGGCAATGACTCCATCTAACCAACCTCTTTGCCAAGAAAATCCCAAATGGGATCATGAAGAGTCAGACACAATTTATCAACTAAGCAACAACGAAAAACCAACCTCTTTTTCCGTTCTCTACAGGAGGTGGTATACACTGATTCTACTCTGACACATAAGGGAAAAAAGGAAAGAAATAGAAATTAGAAGAAGAAAAGTAGAAAGATTAAGGCAGAGTGGAAGACAGATGAAATATTCAGAGTCAGAGGCTAGAGGGGAATGAGATCTGGACCTGAGAGAAAAGAGACTGGAAAAACAGGGTGATTTTAAGATTTTTAGAGATTTTAATCAGGCAGGGACCCTGACAAGACAACCCCCATGTTCCTCAATAAGAGAAAACTCAGGCCACTCAATTGTCCAGTCCTGGGCAGCAGTGGAAGGGAGAGGGACCTAAGAATGAAGCGGTTTCCCAAAGGTGAGAGGAAACCTGGAAAAAAGCCAGCTAACAAGTAGATAAACTACGAGGGAGGATCATAATAATAGAAGAGGGAACAAATAAAACCTTAAAAAGAAAATGACACACTTTGAGCAAATATTGTAATATAAAGGAAAACGAATCAATGAGAACCCTGTGGATTTTTGAGAGATCATGGAACAATAGAAAGAAACTCCCCAAATGGTATAGAGATAGAAACAGACAAAGACAGAGAGGAGGTGGAGAAGTGGGATGTGTGTGGAAAGACAGAGACAGAGAGACAGAGACAGAAACACAGAGAGACAGAGAGAGAGAGAGAGAGAGACAGACAGACAAAGACAGAGAGACAGAGAAAGAGAAATAGAGAGATAGAAACAGAGAGAGAAAGGAAGAGTAGTAGGGGAGAGGGAAAGGAAAGGTAGTCACCAAAGAACATTCCAATAGGAAAGGATGTATGTGTTTGTACTAAGATGAGGATCTTTTAAAAGGTTGTGTCTAGGAGAATGGACACATTAGGAAACCACTTTCTCTGAAAAAGGTTTGTATCTTCCTAGAGAATATCTCGCCCCAGGAGAGCTAATGTATGAATTTTAAAAGCAACCAGCATCCAGGGTGGTAGGGGGATATATAATGGTATATGTACAGATTGGCTTCCTCTTCTTACGTTAGAATTTACGCTTCTTGATGGAAGGAACTGTTTAGCTTTTGTCTCTGTATTCCCAGCACTTACTATAGTATCTGAAACACAGTAGGTGCTTAACAAATGCTTATTGATGGATTGGTTGGCTGATAATATGGCCTTATGATTGGAAATTGATGATGGTAAGGGCAAGAGAAAAAAGATTGGGCCTTAGAACTTGGAAAACAAAGTGACTCCTACCTCACACTATGGCTTCATTATGACATTGCTTCCCTCCTGCTCTGATATTTCTAAGAGCAAGGCACAATAGGAAAAAGGGAAGACAAGGTAAAATCTAGCAAGGTAGAAAACATAAACATAGAATAGAAGAAAGAGTTAAAACCCAAGACTTCAGAAGCTTTATCTCTCTAACAGTCACAGAAAGAATAAGAAAGATCTTTACTAAAGAATCAGAAAAAAAAATTTAGGCTAGACTGGAAAGAAAGAGAAATAATGAGGAGAAAGCAACAAAAGACTTCTTGGGAAATGATTCAGGAAAAGAAAATGATTATAAATATGGTCTAGAGGACAGGAGAAAAATTCAGTTGCTTACTTAAATATATGGGTAAAGAGAAGGTGCAAAAAATAGGAGAAATAGATAAATGAATTGGAATAGAGAAGGAGGAGGAGGAGGAGGAGGAGAAAAAGGAGGAGGAGAAGGAGAAAGAGAAGGAGAAGAAGGGGAAGAGAAGGAGGAGAAGGAGAAGGAGAAGAGAAGGAGGAGAAGGAGAAGGAGAAGGAGAAGGAGAAGGAATTGAGCAGAAAAAAGAAGGGAGGAAGGAAATGTGGTGGCGTTTGGCCCTTGCCCATATCACCTAAGGTGGAGTTACCCTTGGAGAAGATAGTAGGGGACCTGTTTCTGGTTGAAAGGAGAACTGGCTCATGTGTGGACATCCTGTGTTGGCCTGCTGTATGGCTGGAAAGCGGCCCCTTTCCGTTGGCTACATCGTTAGAATAATCTGCATCTTTAAAACTACCTGCCTTTCCCTCCTGCATTTGAATCTAAGGACAAAGTATTCCTTCACTCATGGCAGGTAACACCCTGCTGTAAGGGGAGGATCCTCCTCTTCCCTATCCTTGAGCCATGTGGCCCCAAGAAATAACAGGGATTTTGCCCTGTTTTCTTTTTCCTTTTCAGTTGTTGTTGAAGGAAGAAGAATCTTTGACCCAATGGCTTAAGCTATTGGGATCTGGTAATCCAGGAATCTATGCTGGATCTTGCAGCATGCCCAGCAGGGAAGCTAGGAACAATTCTATGTAGGAACTGGGTTAAATTGTAAACCTAATTATCTCTTCCTCTCCTCTGAGACTGAGGTGGCATAGGTGGAGATTATGCCTTGAAGGCATTTGGGAAGAGTTTACATATTTGGTTTTGCTGTATCTTTAAAATAATAATCCTTTGAAAAAGCGAATATGGTCTTAAGTTGTTAAATGGTACTGGAGGTCTAGTCACTGGGCCTCTAAAATGAGAACACAATCAGTCTGGGCTTGACCTGATGGCAGGAGAATTTGCCTCACACCTTCAAGGTAGTAGAGAACCCTGGGGCAAGGGGTGGCAAAAGGTAACAGACCTGGAGGAGAGAAGTAAGGAGTATGAAACAATTTAAGGACATTCAAAGAACTTGGCATAAGGCAGTCCAACGAGAAGGGGGTGGAGATAGGAAAGCCTATGGGAATGGAATAGCATGAAAATCGGACAAAGTTTATCACAGAATTAGTGCCCTGATTTAAAGGAAGGAGATAATTATTTTAAGTGGAGAAAAATACAAGCCTAACAATAATTACTTTGATTGTGAATTGATTAAACAATTCAATCCAATGAGAGTAACAGGACAGATAAGAACATAAAATCCAATAATTTAGTGCATACAGGAAATATATCTAAAATACAGACACATGAAGAATGAAAATGAGAGGCTGGAATAAAATTTACATTACATCAAATGTATAAAAAAAAGTAGGAGTTACATTTGTGCTACCAGAAAAAGCAAAAATAAAAATTCTCAATATTAAGAGAAGCGAATAGAAAAACTGATATGCTTAAGAAATTATCATCAATTAACAAATATCAAAACTGTACTTACCTGCACTAAATATTATAGGATCTCATATTATAAAAAAAAAATAGTTAGCTAAATTACCAAAAAAGGCATAGAAAGTAACATAATTGTTACAAGAGGCTTTAATTTCCATTTTCAGGGCTGGATAGATTTAACAGAAAGGTAAATATAGAATTGAATGAACTCCTGGAATATGTAGAGCTGAAAGACTTAAGTTTTTAATGAGAATATTAAAGAATATAGGATATATATTTATGTATTTATTAGTACCATGAAGTACCTTTACAAAAATAGATCATATGCTTGAACATAGTACTTGAGCAAAGTAATGCAAAAAAAAAGGAAACACTAAAAACATACTTTATGGACCAGAGTGCAATAAAAATAGTAATTAATGAAGGAAACACAAGCAAAAGATTACAGAAATAAATGGACTTTAATGACATCCAGAATAATGATTTGATCAAAGAACATACCATAGAAAACAATGAATAATTATTTGAAAGCAAATGTTAACCATGAAATAAACCTGAAATTCTTTGGGTGGTATTAAAGCGATCCTTAGAGGAAAAAATATGTCTCTGAAAAAACATATACATATATATGAAAAGAGAATTAATTAACTGAACATGTGATTTTAATAATTAAAAATTAACCAAAAAAAACCCCAAAACAAAAAAAGCACAAAAGAGGAAATTCTGAAAATTAGGTAATAAAAAGACGGGAAAAAAAGTCTGTAGTAATGAATTAAACTTAAAAGCTAATTGTTTGGAGAAAATTAACAAATTGACAAACTTTTATCTAATATAACAAGGGAGAAGAAAACCAAATTGCCAAAATAATGAATTAACATGGTAAATTCATAAAAGAAAAAATACAATTATTTACCAAGACCTACTATACATAATTATATGACAACAAAATTGAGAATTCAAAAGAAATGGAGAATTATGTACAAAACCAGAGAATACTCAAATTAATAGAACATTAAATAGAGATATTAATCCAATCTCAGGAAATGAAATTGAACAATCTAAAGTGGAGGGGAAAACCACTGGTAAAGATGGTTTATAGATGAATTATATCAAATGTTTAAGAACAATGAAAATCTATGCTACATTAATTATTCTCAGAAATTGAGAAAGAAAGCACTCAACTAAATTTCCTTTATGAGAAAAACATTATTCTCATACCTAAACCAAGAAAGGATAAAACAAAGAAAAAGGACTATAGGATAATATCATTATTGAATATTGATGAAATATTTTAAATAAAATCCTGGCAAAATAACTATAGAAATACATCAAAAAATATTCACTATAATAAAGTTAGATTTATACCAGGGATACAGGGGTGGTTTAACATTAATAAAATAATTAAAATTCTTAAGTATATTATAAGCAAAACAAAAGACAAATGATTATATCAGTAGATGCAGATAAATCTTTTGACAAAGTAAAACATTTATTTATGCTAAAACCCCTAGAAAACACAAGCATAGAAAAAGAATTCTTATCATGATGAAAGATACATGTAAATATATATATTATCCATATATCATATATAGATTGATATATATATATGGAGAGAGAGAGAGAGAGAGAGTCCCAAGTAAAAATACTTTACTCCTTAATTTGCAGATTAAGTGCTGTGCCAATCAAATTACTAAAGGAATCTTTTTTTGAATTTAATAAAATTCATTTAGAGGGACAAAAAGTATACAATCTCAAGAGACATGTTGAAAAATGAGGAATAAAGGGATAAGAGTACTTCCAGGCTTCTGAATTATATTATAGAGCAGTAATCATAATAACTTTTTGGTACCTGTTAAACAGTAGAACAGCTGGGTGGCACAGTGCATAGAATGCAAGGCCTGGAGTCAGGAAGGCTCATCTCCCTGAGTTCAATTCTGGCCTCAGACACTCCTAGCTGTGTGACCCAGGGCAAGTCACTTAACCCTGTTTGCCTCAGTTTCCTCATCTGTAAGATGAGCTGGAGAAGGAAATGGCAAACCACCCCAGTATCTGCCAAGAAAACTCCAAGGAAGGTCACAGAGAGTTGTACTCAAGTACAACTAACTTGACTAAACAACAACAAAAACAATAGAAAAGTAGATCAGTGGAACAGACCAAATCAAGAAGAATCAGAAACAACTGAAGTCAGCAACTCAAGAATTTGATAAAAATCAAGAGCTTAAATAACTTGGGGGGGGAATTCCCCATTTTCACATGGGTTTTGTCATTTCATGATCACATTGGAAAGATAAATACATTTAAAGAGAATGAGAGGTCATTAAAAATGGAAACATTCATAATTACCCCGTATAAAGTCCTTTCTGGCTCTATATAGTTCTCCTGTGTGTATATATATGATGTGAAGGGGGAGTGGAGTGCAGTATAGGGAAGGCAGGATACAGGGAGGGAAAAGAGATATTTAAGTCTTGGCAGCTATCCACAGATTACACCAGTTCCCTAGAACGCAGGTTGAAAGATTAGATGAGGAAAGGACAGCATGTACTGGTCATATCCCAAAGTGGCTGGGAATCCCCTGCTGTTTGTCGGGGGCCCTGGGAGGCAAGACAGTGATATGAAACAATAGCCAATATGAATTTCTGCCACTCAAGTAAGTGAGGCATGTGCTTACTTTGGCCCTGGTGTAGAGCCCTTTCAGGAGTCCCAACTCATTCCAGTATGGTCCAATAGGATGACCCTTGACTCTAGCTCCTGAATTTCTGATTTTCAAATAATAGCTAAAATTTATAGGATATATTTTATGGTTCACAATGCACATTAGTACGTGATGTCCACGGATTCTCATCGCAAACCTATAAGGTGATTAGAGTATTGGATAAAGGTCTTAGGACGAACTGGGATCAAAACCGACCTCTGATATTTATTATCTGTGTGACTTGGGACAAATGATTTATTCTTCCTGGCCCTTAATTCTGACATCTGTAAAATAAAAGGGTTGGGTGAGATGGCCTCTGTGATCTCTTAAGTTTTAGATCTATGAGTCTTTGTGGCTATGATTCTTGAAATAAGCCTGTGAAGGGCTTAGGGTACCAGACCTAGATACAAGAGGACCTGAGTTCAAAACCTACCTCTAACTCTTACTAGCTGTCTGATACAGTCAAGTCACTTAATCTGTCTGAATCGGTGTCTTTATCTGTAATATGAATGCTAATAATACCTATACATGTAAAGCCTACCTCGCAGGGTTGTTGTAAAGATCAAGTGAAATATTCTATGCTATGTACCCAATATATCAAGTAATATCAAGTAAAATTGATATATCAAGTATATCAATATGTGCCTAATATAGCAAGTAATATCAAGTGAAATATTCTATGCTATGTACCCAAAGGTATACCGGTAAAAGTAGCTAGGTGGCTCAATGACAGAGTGCTGGGCCTGGAGTCAGGAAGACCTGAATTCAAATCTAACCTCAGACACTCACTAGGCTGTGTGTGACCCTGGGCCAATCTCTTTCTTTGTGTTTTTTGGCAGATAGATCTGCAGATTCTTTATGCATTTGGTAGTTGTTTAGAACTGGATTTCTCTTTCTATTATTATTATTTCTATTATTATTATTATTTCTCTTTCTATCATTATTTTGTTATCATATAGAAATGCAACCGAGGTTGGAGGATTTATTTTGTAGCCTGCAACTTTGCTAAAGCTATTAGTTATCTCAATTAGTATCTTTACTGATTCTCTAGGGTTTTCCGAGTATGCCATCAGGTCATCAGCAAATGAGGATAGTGTCATATCTCTTATTTACTTTTTTATGCTTTTAATTTCTTTTATTGCTATTGCTAGCAATTCTAGAACTATAATAAATAATAGTAGGGAAAGCAGGCATTCTTACTTTACTCCTGTATTTATTGGAAAAGGTTCTAGTGTATTGCCATTGCATATAGTGCTTTTCATGATATTTCAAAAATATTTGAATTTTTGAAATTTTGAATTTTTGGAAAATTCCCTCTATGCCTATATTTGAGAGGGTTTTAAATTTTTTAAACATAAATGAGTGTTGCACTTTGTCAAATGCTTTTCTTGAATTTATTGAGATGATCATGTGGTTTTGCATGTTGTGGTTTTTTATACAATTATGTTGATTGCTTTCTTAATGCTGACGGATCTCTATATCCTTAGTATCCCACTTGGTGATAATCAGTGATTTCATGGATAAATTCCTATGGTCTGTTTCATAGGATTGTGTTTAAGATTTTTGAGTCAATATTTATTAATGATATTGGTCTATAGTTTTCCTTCTGTGTTTTATCCTTCCCTGGTTTAGGTATGAGGACTATATTTGTCTCATAAAAGGATTCTGTCAATTTTTTGAAGATAATTTGTGTAGATGTAATAAATTCTTAATAACTACTTTTTGAATTTAATTCTTCTTGAATTTTACCTTTTAGCCTTGAAGAATATCAATGCCTTTAAAGACAGACAGCATTTTCTATAAAAAGCCACTCTGGATCCTTTTTCCATCCTATCCTTGGAGTTGTATTATTTTATAGGCTTGGTTTTCTGTACTCTTCACAAACTGACTCTCAAGCGTGCAAGTTCAGATCATTTAACAACTCATCCACAACTTTTTAGGGCTTTGTTAGGTAATCTGGTGAAGGATGGTGTTGAGAAGAAATGGAAACTAATTCAGCCATTTGATTATTGGTATCAGTTCTAGAATTAGTGTAGTAGTCAAGCAAATATCCCCCCAGCCCTTCTCCAAAAAGACGGACTATGACAATGTCTATGTGAAAATCACAGAAACTGTGGTCCCAGTGGGATTGATATTGATTGCTGAAGCAATAAAGAATGAGTGTGAAGTGTAAGACTGGCCTTTTGGAGCAGCCTACATATGAAAATTTTAAGATATTACTTTTCAGTATATGTGCATTTTGGAATATATTCCATGTGCACATTTTGGAAAATTATAAGATGTCCTAGGACCTAGATCATCATACGGTGTTTAGCTGGAAAAAAAAGCACGGGACTAAAAAGAAGGAGAGACCAAAGTTAAAATTCCACCTCTAATAATTGTGGGCTGTGGTCATATATGCAAGTCACTTAACCTCTCAGCCTCAATTTCTTCATCTGTAAAATGGGCATTATTAGTAGAATGTATCTCACATGGTTATTATAGGGACCAAATGAGAAAATGTATGAAAAGTGCTATGCAAAACTTTTAAAAAATTAACTAGGTTGATGATTTCATTGTTAGAAGGATCTCTCACTGAGAAAACTCCTACTAACGCAGATCACCACTTATTCTGCCATTTATCATATTAGAGATTGCATTGGGGCACCTAACCGGTATGTGTCAGAGACAGGATTTGAACCAGGGCCTACCTTGCTCTGAGGTTATTGCACTCTCTATTTTATTATATCTTGCCTCTTTTTCAAATCTAAAAGCAATATCTAACGTCAATTGTACACTGTTATCAGTTGTGGTGGTGGTGTGGTTTGGTTATTATTGTCATCATCATTGTTGATATTACTATTATTTGTGTACTCTATGTGCCCCTATAACAATTTTCTGCTTCCCCATTAGTTTTTTTAAGTTTCCAGAATATAGACTGGGTTTCATACAGAGAAAAATTCTATTCTATGACCAATGCCATCTGTCCCCCACAGGTAGCAACCGTTTGTCTTATAGGTTCATGCTCTTAGTCATCAATGGGCAGCTAGGTTGGTGCATTGGATAGAGTAGCAGGCCTGGAGTCCAGAAGACTCAAATTTCTGAGTTCAAATTGGCCTCAGACACTTACTAGCTGTGTGATCCCGGGCAAGTCACTTATCCTGTTTGCCTCAGTTTCCTCATCTGTAAAATGAGCTGGAGAAAGAAATGGCAGACCACTCCAAATGGGGTCACCAAGAGTTGGACATGATTGAAATAACTAAACAACCAGTTAGTCACCAAGGGTACTGGATTCAGAATAACCTATTACCACTACTAGGAAAACAATTGTGACTGATGGTGGGTGGAAGTATCATTTGTGTACATAAAGGACAGTACTTTTCAGTGTTTGCTTTCATTGAGGTTTCAGGGACAGCCTTGTGGAACAAGGTTTCTGTTTGAAAAATTTGGTACTATTTCTCAGGGAGCAAAAATTGAAAGAGATTATTGCTTCTTCTCCCAATCTGCACCACTGACCTCTTCTTCACTCTCCTCACACAAGATACTCCACATCATCCCACCTTCTGCAAAAGCCCTTTCCCCATCCCTCCCACCTCCCGTTTGCACATGTGTATCTTGAACGCACAGAGCTCCCTGAATTTTGTCTCCCTCTTTATAATGTGAGCTCCTCGAGGGCAGGGACTATGTTTTTACCTTTCTTTGTATCCATAGCATATAGCACAGTAGTTGGCAATTATAAATTCTGGTTGATTAACCGCTGATTCTTTCTGCCTGTTACCATTTCCACATATAATCATGGCCCTGTGCAACTAGGATTTTAGCAGCAGCAACATCAGATCTTCAGCATTTTCTCTGGGCATGTTTTATAGCAACTTAATTTGTAATCACCTATACCACTTACTTTAAGAGAAGGAATTTGATGAATCTCAGCTATCTCCTGCCAAAGAGTTATTGCATAGACCTGAAAAACAGTAACATGCGTGGTTGCTTTGTTGAAGTGGCACAATATAATGCTGTCCTGTTTCAGTAAGTAGCTTAGTAATGCTGGGCCATCTTCAATCATACTGATGAATATCTGGCCACTGGACCCAGATAGCTCTTGAGGAGAAAGTGAGGCTGGTGACCTTGCACAGCCTTCCTTCATTCAAATCAAAGTCAATTATAAGTCATGTCATCATCTCCCTGATGTCATGGTCCTCTTCAAGAACAAGGACAAATACAATAACAAGCTTAGTAATAGTTAGCATTTATATAGTGTCTTAAGGTTTACAAAGTGCTGGGCATACTACTTCATTTGATTCTCACATGATAGGTAGGTGCTATTATCATCCCCATTTTACAGATGAAGAAACTGAGACTGAGAGATGTTAAGTGAATAGCCTAGGGTCACACAGCTAGATAAGTACCTGAGGCAGGGCATGAACTCAGACCTTTCCTGACTCCAAGCCCAGTGCTCTTATACATTTGCCATCTAGTTGCCTAGATGAGGGAAGCTCGCTAAGCTTAGTGAGGGAAAAAGCAAATCTATCCTTCCAAATAGGATCACAGAATCATAGAGCTGGTGCTGGAGTAGACCTTGGAGGCCATCTTAATCCCCTCCCCATTTTGTAGATGAGCTAACTGAGGCTCAAGACGGTTAAGGGGCTTTCCAAAGGTCACAAAGGTAGTAAGCATCAGAGGTGGTCCTTTACCTCCAAATCCAAGTTGTTCAGTTGTTTTTCAGTCACTCTTTGTGACCCCATTTAGAGTTTTCTTGGCAAAGATATTAGAGTGGTTTGCTGTTTCCAGATCCAATGCTCTTTCCATTACTAAGATCACACAGATGTCATCCCATTGAAGCTTCTCCTGCACAAGGTGACACTTACTCCATATCGCCTCACTCCCATCAGCCCATGCTTGATCAAGAATATGGGGCTTCATAATAGTATTCTTTTCCACATAACTGTTAGGAATATAATAGTCATCAGGACCCATTAAGTCATACTGAGGTAAACTAAGCTAAGTATGACTTTTATTCACCTACCAATGTTTACCAGGTTCAGCTGAAGATTGTGGTTCAGCACCAACCTGAGGGGTGTGGGAACGAGCTCGTTAATATAACTAGCTCAAAGCCAAACTAATCCTCAGTTTGGTGGTGATATATATTCTAAGAGCTCAATGTGCTTAGTAAGGTACCAATATTCTGGTCACTCCCATTTTCTTGAATAGACCTTGAAACCTCAGAGACTCATTTCCTTACCGCTGTACTTATGGGCAATCACCAAGGAAGTGATTAAGAAAGCACAGTCATACTGGCCATATTATTCTTATTCCCACAATATCTGCATCTTATTCCTCTGGGGAGGGGGCCTCTTGCTCGCTACAAAAGAAGTGACTTTCTAAACCAAAGGGCTTGCATTCTAGGGGGACTCCTTTCCCTGGGCAGCCCCTATGGTTTACAGCTATTGGACAGACCATGATGAATAGGTTGAACGTTTCTGCAACTTCTGCAATCTGGTATTGATTTAATGTCTTCATCCCGGGCCCTGCCAAATTATTATTTTATTGGGGAGGAAAACAGGAATACCACAGAGTGACACATATTCCTGAGAAAGCTTGGCGGGCAGCCCTCTCCAAACCAGGAGACTGTTGTGGCCCCTGTGTGGTTGTCCCAGTGGGACAGCGAGCCCGACAGGGTTCCCTTGCAGGGAGACAGCAGATCAAATGAATGATTGTTGTTGTCCTTGTGTGCTAGTAGGGAGAGCATGAAAAAGCTATTAGCGTAGGCTTCCGTCATCATTGGGACCTGGTACTGTGTCTGGGGCTTTTACTATCACCTAGCCACTGACAATGAATGGCAAAACTCTATATCTAGATGGCAGCTGGCAATGGCCTCTAGGCGGGTCCTGACATCAGGGTAAGAATAATAATAATAAAAAACTGTTATAAATGTCTAAAGCTATTAGCCTGGGGGCTAATTAGCATCATTTTAGGTTCATAGCATTATAGATCTAGACCTGGGCACTTTAATAGTCATTTAGTCCCAAATCCCCATTTCACAAATGAGGAAACTGAGGCCCAGAAGAGTTAAGTGACTTGCCCCAAATTCCACCATTAGATTCTAACTCAGGTCTTATGACTCTAGGTTCAGCACTCTCTCCATTGCACTACTCTGCCCACAAATGCAAAATACAAAATGCAGAAGCAAAAGGATTAATCATGAAGTCTCTTGTGGGTGACTATGAAGGCAATTCAGAGTTAACATAGCAATTCAATTCATAGCAATCAAGCAATTCAGAGTTAACTCTAGTCATGGTTATTGTTGTGAAGATAAACGGTAACCTGAAAATACCAGGTGGGAGAGAGCACTGATGACAATGTCCACATGAATTGGAAGCAGTCACAGCCAATGCTACAGAATATAGGGGTGGTTGATAATTACAAAAGGTGGGTTTTAGCCAGTGAAATCCAACAGCCGTGGTTAGCAATATATAGGCTTCACCAAGAGGAGCAATAGCAATAAGCGTAGATAGTTTTTAGGGCAGCTAGGTGGCTCAGTGGATAGAGTGCCAGGCCTGGAGTCAGGAAGACTCATCTCCCTGAGTTCAAATCTGGCTTCAGACCTAGCAGTATGACCCTGGGCAAGTCACTTAACTCTGTTTGCCTCAGTTTCCTTGTCTGTTAAATGAGTTGGAGAAGGAAATGGGAAACCACTCCAGTATCTTTGCCAAGAAAACCCCAAATGGGGTCACGAAGAGTTGGACACAACTGAAATGACTGTACAGTGACAGAGAATCTGCACGAGTTTTCATCGGTGGTTGAACCAAACCTTGAGTTGGCAAACACAAGATGCTGCTGGGAATGAAAGACCTTAGAAGGGTAATCGGCCCCATGAAGCTCTAATAACCGCAGTTGTTACTAAATGGGTGTGAGTGAGTTGGCAGCTGGCATGGTATTTCATGTGAATTATTAAACAGAGGTTCTGTCTACTAATGTAGTTTACAAAGATCTTGGGGCCTTTCTTTTTTTCCCTTTGTAAGAAGAGGGATATTTATTCCTGTTCCTGTCAGATCCAGTTGAGGTAATTCAGTTTCCCTTATTTCTTTGACTCAGTCAACTGGATATAACTCTTCCTGACCTGGAACTGTTGTGTTGTATATGACTCATACTTCAATTTTGAATCCCACCCTAGAGTTGAATGTGAGCTCTATTATCATCTGTTTATGCACTTGTTTTATAACCTGCTTTCCAATCTGACTGGATCTCCCTGCTGATTGGTTGACTATTGTCCCTGGAAAGAATCAATGGAAGTAACGTAGTCTGAGGCCTGGTCCACAGTAAATGTGTCAAAATTATATTGTGACTGATTACACCAGTTGTTTTCTAACCTGAAAATTTCAGGCAAAATTGTAGTCTTTGCTTTATCTACAATCATTCCAAAGAAATATCTGTTGTAATTAAAGATCTTGAAGGAAAAGGCTAATATTTTTATTTTCATAGATCTTTTTATTCCACTGGTATATTAGACAGTGAAAAGGTTTGTAGTGTTTTCAGAAGGCCAAGGTTTTTTTTTTTAATTTTGCTTTCAATTCTGAGCTGTCTGATGCATATGTACATTATTCCCAAAGTGTTAGTTAGTTTTTGTGGGAGTATCAATTATTAGGGTAAAACACATGATTGAGATTACCTTGTCTACAGCTGGAGGGCGCAGCAGATAGCCTGCTGGGCCTAGAGTCAGGAAGATCTGAATTCAAATGTGATGTCAGATACTAGCTATGTGACCCTGGGCAAGTCACTTAACATCTATCTGTCTCAGTTTCCACAACTGTAAAATGAGAACAATAACAACACCTATCCCCCAGAGTTGTTGTGTGGATCAAATGAGACTTTTAATAATTTAAATGAATGTAAATTTATTTATAAATGTTAGCTATCAGAATTATTAGATCTGAGATCCTATGAACTATTCTATGAAGTAACTCAAGGCACTGAGAAGTTAAGTGATATATCTATGGTCACATAATTGGTGTGTTTTAGAGGCAGGCTGATTATCTATCCACTACATTGTAACTCTTGGACTCATCATCTTTTTCTCCAACCCATCCCTCTTCCCAAATTCCTATTTCTGCTAAGGTCACTATTATCCTTCCTGTAACTCATGTTTGCGACTTCTTAGTTTTCTTGGACTAGTCATTCTCCCTCACCCCTCCTCCCATATCCAATCAGTGGCGAAATCTTATCAATTCTACCTCCACAGTATATTCTGCCTCTGTCTCCTTATTTCTATCCACACAGCCACCACTCTTGTTCAGGTCCTCATTATCTCTAACCTAGACTATTGCAATAATGTTCTAATTAGTCTCCTTGCCTCAAATCTGTTCCCTTTTTACTTTATTCCCCGTGAATTTGCCAATTTGATATGCTTAAAGCATAGGTTTAATATTACCCTTCTCCATAAATTCTAATGCTTCGTTGTTACCACTAGGATTAAATATAAACCCTCCTGTTTAGCATTTTAAAATCTTTATAATCTGGCCCCTGCCCCTGGGTACCCTCTCCACTGTTATCATACCTCATTCCCCTTCATGTACCCTGTGGCCTGGTCAAACTGGCCTCCTTTCTCTTCCTCATGCATGACATTCTAGCTGTGCCTTTGAAAAGGTTGTCCTCCATCTTGGAATGCACTCCTCCTTCCTCATCTCCAACTCTTAGAATCCCTATTTTCCTTTAAAACTCAGCTCACATTCTACCTCCTACATAATTACCTTGTATTGATATTGCATATATATATATTATGTACAAATATATGGGTACGTGTTATCTTCCCTGATAGAATGTAAACTTCTTGAGGGTAATGATTGCTTCATTTATGCCTTTGTATCTAACCCTCACATCTATCATGTTTTGGAGCCCATCATCGGTACTTGACCTGTGATTGATTGATTGATGATTATTCACATTTGAAAACCTTACCTTTATGTGAACCTATATTTCTGTTGTGTTTTTTTTTTTAGGCTGTAAGTGCCTAGAGGGCAGCTGATTTACCATTTTGATGTCCAGTACCACAAATACCTGGATTCTTTAAGTTCACGAGTGAGGTTGCTGTCAGGGATAAAGATGATGGTAAACGTGAGACGATTAGGGGAAAAGTGGCAGCCTTGGTCTCAGTGGTCAGAATCTTCAACATTGGCCTGTCTTACTGAGTACAGAAGCATAGCATTGTAGGCAATGTCATCAGAGACCATAGCCTCCTGGGGGGTTCATATTCAGGGAATCAACTGGAGAGAGTTTAGACTATTCCTTTCTTCTCATTATTGTAGTATTCTCCTTCCTCGTTATATATTCCCTCTCCCAATCTCCAATGTAATAATTATATATTGTATATATACTAAAGTTAGGTTATCATTAAGGTTGTCTCATATTGATCCTCACAGGAATACTGTAGAGAGGCCTCTTGGAGTAGTGATTAAAGAGCTGACCTCAGAGTTCAAATCTTGCTTCTGACACTACTGGTTGTATGACCCTGGTCAAGTCATTTGACTACTTGCTCCTGATCTATGTTATATCATCTCTCTCTGTCTCTCTCATCTGTTGTCTGTCTGTTTGCTTTATCCATCTGCTCTATCTATTCTATCTACTCTATCTCTGTCTACCTATCCATCCATCTATCTATCTATCTATCTATCTATCTATCTATCTATCTATCTATTCTATCAACCTGTCTACCTCCCTATTTGATCTATCTATTTTACTTGTTTATCTGTCTTTCTGATCTGTCCACCTATCTGATCTATCAATTCTAACTACCTGCCTATCTATCTACTTACCTATCTGATCTATCTATTAATCTTTCTATCTGATCTATCTATTCTACCTACCTACCTACCTATCTATCTGTTATCTACTGGTCTATTTTCCTATCTACCTGATCTATCCATCTATCTGTTGTGTCTGTCTGATTAATCTGTCTATTCTACTTATCTCTCTGATCTATCCATCTATCTGTTGTGTCTAACTGATTTGTCTGATCTATCTGTCTTTATATCTATCTTATCTCAGTTGTTATTTTTCAGTTGTGTCCAACTCTTCATGACTCCATTTGGGGTTTTCTTGGCAAAGATACTGAAGTGGTTTGCCATTTTCTTCTCCAGTTCATTTTACAGATGAGGAAACTGAGGCAGCAAATAGGGTTAAGTGACTTGCCCAGGCTCATACAGCTAGTAAATGTCTGAACTTATGAACTCAGGAATATAAGTCATCCAGACCCAGTACTCTTTCCACATTGCCACCTAGCAGCCACATCCATCCACCCATCCATCCATCCATCCATCCATCCATCCATCCATCCATCCATCCATCCATCCAT